>NC_092340.1:56554583-57251666 GCF_046630445.1 Rutidosis leptorrhynchoides | reverse complement strand
GAAAAATAAGTTACAAGTCGTTTTTGTAAACGTAGTCATTTCAGTCGAAAGAACGACGTCTAGATGACCATTTTAGAAAACATACTTCCACTTTGAGTTTAACCATAATTTTTGGATATAGTTTCATGTTCATAATAAAAATCATTTTCTCAGAATAACAATTTTTAAATCAAAGTTTATCATAGTTTTTAATTAACTAACCCAAAACAGCCCGCGGTGTTACTACGACGGCGTAAATCCGGTTTTTCGTGTTTCCAGATTTTAAATCATTAAGTTAGCATATAATATAGATATAGAACATGTGTATAGTTGATTTTAAAAGTCAAGTTAGAAGGATTAACTTTTGTTTGAGAGCAAGTTTAGAATTAACTAAACTATGTTCTAGTGATTACAAGTTTAAACCTTCGAATAAGATAGCTATATATATATGAATCGAATGATGTTATGAACATCATTACTACCTTAAGTTCCTTGGATAAACCTACTGGAAAAGAGAAAAATGGATCTAGCTTCAACGGATCCTTGGATGGCTCGAAGTTCTTGAAGCAGAATCATGACACGAAAACAAGTTCAAGTAAGATCATCACTTGAAATAAGATTGTTATAGTTATAGAAATTGAACCAAAGTTTGAATATGATTATTACCTTGTATTAGAATGATAACCTACTGTAAGAAACAAAGATTTCTTGAGGTTGGATGATCACCTTACAAGATTGGAAGTGAGCTAGCAAACTTGAAAGTATTCTTGATTTTATGTAACTAGAACTTGTAAAATATATGAAGAACACTTAGAACATGAAGATAGAACTTGAGAGAGATCAATTAGATGAAGAAAATTAAAGAATGAAAGTGTTTATAGGTGTTTTTTGTCATTGGTGTATGGATTAGATATAAAGGATATGTAATTTTGCTTTCATGTAAATAAGTCATGAATGATTACTCATATTTTTGTAATTTTATGAGATATTTCATGCTAGTTGCCAAATGATGGTTCCCACATGTGTTAGGTGACTCACATGGGCTGCTAAGAGCTGATCATTGGAGTGTATATACCAATAGTACATACATCTAAAAGCTGTGTATTGTACGAGTACGAATACGGGTGCATACGAGTAGAATTGTTGATGAAACTGAACGAGGATGTAATTGTAAGAATTTTTGTTAAGTAGAAGTATTTTGATAAGTGTATTGAAGTCTTTCAAAAGTGTATTAATACATATTAAAACAATACATGTATATACATTTTAACTGAGTCGTTAAGTCATCGTTAGTCGTTACATGTAAGTGTTGTTTTGAAACCTTTAGGTTAACGATCTTGTTAAATGTTGTTAACCCAATGTTTATAATATCAAATGAGATTTTAAATTATTATATTATCATGATATTATCATGTATGAATATCTCTTAATATGATATATATATACATTAAATGTCTTTACAACGATAATCGTTACATATATGTCTCGTTTAAAAATCATTAAGTTAGTAGTCTTGTTTTTACATATGTAGTTCATTGTTAATATACTTAATGATATGTTTACTTATCATAGTATCATGTTAACTATATATATATATATATATATATATATATATATATATATATATATATATATATATATATATATATATATATATATATATATATATATATATATATATATATATATATATATATATATGTCATCATATAGTTTTTACAAGTTTTAACGTTTGTGAATCACCGGTCAACTTGGGTGGTCAATTGTCTATATGAAACATATTTCAATTAATCAAGTCTTAACAAGTTTGATTGCTTAACATGTTGGAAACATTTAATCATGTAAATATCAATCTCAATTAATATATATAAACATGGAAAAGTTCAGGTCACTACACATTTCACCCTCCCCCTCACCCCCCTTATATTTCAAATTTTGTAAGTTTAGGGGCTTATGTGCTAATTGTTCAAAATAGGGTTAGTATAAATTAGAAGGTTTAAATTAAATTTAGTAAAACCCTCACACAAAAACTGCACAGTCAATCTCTCCCTCTCCCTCTGTGGCCGTCGACCTCCATCACCACTACCACCATCAATTTTTAATTTTTAGAGCAAGCCTTGAACACGAAAGTTGCAATTCTCGATCTCCTCTACGCGTTGGTGTATTTAATTTAGCGATCTAAGGTATAATTGCATGAACCCTAATTCTCAAAATCTGATTTTCATGTGAGTTTCATAGTTATGTTGTCAATTGCTCAAGTCTATACGCATACGTGTTAATTGTAATCGTTAATTTGATTGTTTGATGCTCTAGGGTTTAAAAACGAATTTGTATTTGCTTGATCAGAAAAATTAAGTTTTTCAAATGTTAATTATTATGTTATATTCAGATTCCTTGCAAAATACTATTGAGTTTAGGCTTTGGATTCGCTTGATTTCGTTTCTGTATGATTAAGTTATGTCAATTTGAATTATCGTTGTGTTTTTGTTGCTTGATCAGAAATCTGGTATTGATAGACAATGAATTGGCATATGAGACTTATACCACTGGAAATATAATTTAAAAACACTCAATTTAGACTAGGATATCATGTCGTTTGCTTATGTATAGCTCGAGATATGCTTGAATTAGTGTAAAAGTAGTTTTATACAGCACTTGCATAAAAATAACCTTGTATGATAAAATGTGTTAACTTCTGTGATTAAAGCTTTGCATATTTGAAAAGTAGACAAAAATTAATTCATATTTCATGCGGATATCATAGGCTAATTGTATCTAGATCTTCGGATAATCGCGTGCGAATGTGACTAACTAAATGAGAATCGAATATGTAAATTGATCACGTTTTTGTACTCTGTGGAATATGTGAATTGTTTGAGCATGTATGCTTCTGGAAAATGAAACTTAACATGATATGTGACTTATTGTTAGTTTATGTCAATCTCTGAAACCTTATGCATTGGGTACAATAGAGCCATACTTTATGTGAATTCAGATTTGAGCTGAAAACTGAATGTTCAACTTGCACGAATAAACTGTACAAATTGGCTAAACAAAAGTTGCTAGCTTTTTTATATGTGTTACTTTGATTTATCTTTGAACTATGGCCACTGGTCTTGTATCAATTTCATGTTCCTAACTCCGGTTATAGCCAAAATGAAATTAGTGCGCGGTCAGAAACTGACTTGGCAAACCCCAAATGTATCCCTTCTGATTCCTGACTTTTAATTGTCGTATGAGTCCCTGGCTGGACTTTTTGGAATTGATTTTAAGTATATTTATGATCTGGAGTTTTTCATATTTACTTGAATTTTGTACTATGATATAATGTGCTAAGTATGCTACGTGTTCATAAACTTTGTGCATGGCGATAAACTGAAATTGTGAAAATGATCATTCATGACCTAAAACGTATTGTTTGACTTAGGTTTGACATGTTGACCAATATTTGACATGAACCTACTGATGTTGACTTTAGTTGACTACTTTGACCAATTTTGACTTTCGGTTTGACTTCGGTTGACTTTGTTTGACTTGCATGACATAGTTGACTTTTACTTTGAAACGCGTCGAGTCGAGCAATAAGACAACGTACACTATGAAACCACACTTATTTAAGATACATATATTGACCAACCTACATACGTATACTTAGGTTGCATTACTCGGCTATAAACCGTACAAGTTAATTATTCACTTTTCAATCCGAGCTTTATTCAAAGGTGAGCCTACAGTCCCGCTTTTTACATGTTTTCAGGGATGAGAATACACGCTATTATATTTACATTTTCAAATACTTTGTATTGACATGAGTACTACACATATGCATAATGAGTTTGTTCAAAAAGCCTCTAGTTTGAATACTTTTAATACCATCGGTGTAAGCACAATTTATATGGACGGATCCGTTAGGTTGATAACCTCACCCGCTATAAAAACTGTGGTACATTTATTTTGAACATTAAATATATTTGAACAAGTGTATAACATTTTACGAGGTAAGGCGGGTATAGTGGCTTCTATACTCGGGTCATTGCTAGTATTCAGGTGCTCGGTTTATGCAGACGATAGAATCTCGTGGTCAAAGAAACTAAACTATTTTTCTGATAACTGTTTTTCAGATACTGTTACATTACTTTAAACCTGTAGATTCACCAACATTATTTGTTGACCTGTTTTTGCGTATTGTTATTCTCAGGTCCTTAAGAGGTATGCTTCCGCTGTGTTTGCTGCATGACTGGCAGTGGAGTCAGCATTTGATTTTAAAGAACATTATTTACTTTCGCATTTAAAACTTTTATACTGTTTAAATACTGTTGGCTTGTGGTTACGATCACAACATTGTTTCTATTTTGGGAATTATTGACTTATGTTTTTGAAAGTTGATATTTTTAAATAAAATTAAATGCGTTTGCTTTAAACGTCTCATATAGAGGGCATAACTGTTAACTGTGGGACCTGAATTAACACGCCGTCAGATGGTAATTTGGCGGGGTGTTATACCCACACCACCACCACCACCACCCACAACCACCAACCACCACCACCACCCACCACCACCACCATCAACCACCACCACCAACAACCACCACCACCAACAACCACCACCCACCACCATTAACCACCATCACCCACCACCACTAACCATCATTAACCATCATAACCAACCGCCACGACCACCCACCACCACGACCACGAACCACCACCAACCGCCACCCCCACCACCACCACCCACCACAACCTCTACCCACCCACCACATCCACCAACCACCACCACCTACCATCACCATCCACCACCACCAACCACCACCCACAACCACCTTCACCCACCACCACCTTCACCCACCACTACCACCACTAACCACCATCACCACCACCACCACCACCAACCACCACCCACCACCACCACCACCTACCACCACCACCCACCACCAACCACCACCACCAACCACCATAACCACCACTCACCACCACCACCACCAACCACCACCACCACCAACCACCACCATCACCCACCACCATGACCACCACCCTCCACCCACCACCCACAACCACCACCTATCACCACCACCACCAACCACCACCACTAACCACCACCAACCACCATCACCAACCACCACCACCACCCACCACCACCACCCACCACCATCACCCACCACCCTCCACCCACCACCCACAACCACAACCTACCACCACCACTACTTTCCACCACCACTAATCACCACCAACCACCATCACCAACCACCACCACCACCCACCACCACCACCATCCACCACCACCACCACGAACTACCACCAACCGCCACTAACCGCCACGACCACCCACCACCATGACCACGAACCACCACCAACCGCCACCAGTTATCATTTATAAAAATATGATGAATGATAAAAAAAACTGATGAATGATATAAAAAATAGATGAATAGGAAAAAATATGATGAATTATAAAAGTTTTAGTAACAATCACATGTAAATTAGAAGTCATAAATGTTATCATTCAAAAGGAAACAGTTATTATTCATTTCAAAACAATTATCGTGCATCAAAATGTTATCATGCATCAAACCATTATCATTCATCAAACCGTTATCATGATTACTTTTATAAAAAAATGGGGCATTCCGAGAATCGAACTCGGGACCTCCCGCGCTGAAAGCGAGAATCATACCGCTAGACCAAATGCCCAATTATCAAACAATTATTATTCATCTAATTGTTGTTATTCATATAAAAACACTTATCTTTTATCGAAAAACGATTATCATTCATCATAATGCTATCATTCAGCAAACACTTCTCATTTATCAAAAAACAATATCATTCATCAAGCATTTATCATTCATCAAAATACCAGATAATTGATAAAAATATCAAATGAATGATAAAAGTAGCTGATGAATGATAAACGATGAATGATAAAAGAACGTGATGAATGATAAAAAAATATTCGATGAATGGAAAAAATACCCAGTGAATGATAAAGATAGCTGATGAATGATAAGCGAAGAATGACAAAATTATCATTCATCAAAATACCAGATAATTGATAAAAATATCAAATGAATGTTAAAAGTAGCTGATGAACGATAAACGATGAATGATAAAAGAACGTGATGAATGATAAAAAATATTCGATGAATGATAAAATATCCGATGAATGAAAAAAATACCCAGTGAATGATAAAGATAGCTGATGAATGATAAGCGAAGAATGACAAAATAAGGTGATGAATGATAAAAAAAAAGAAGATGAATGATAAAAAGGATGTGATGAATGATAAAAATGAGGTAATGAATAATAAAAAAGAAGGTGATGACTGATAAAAATTAGGTGATGAATGATAAAAATTAGGTGATGAATAAAACGCGCTTACCAATGCTATATGTTTTGTTTATCCCGATTGTTGGGAGTTCACAACCCAGCTGGACAAGGGAAGCTCTAACACGCTCTAAAGTCAAACTCCGACCTTGTTGACTTTCGTTGCTTCCGCATATATGGTTTCCAAGGTAAGGGGAACTGAAGATCAGAAGAAACATAGAATACTATAATGTAAAAAAAAATTGTTTTATCAGTTGATATATTCTACAGCAAAAGATATATCAAAATCAAACTTTTTTTTTTCATTTTGACCTTAGTTTCATCTCCTCTAGTTGCCTCAAATATTGCACTTAAAACGATGCTGACTACACTATCCATACGTGCTGTCACATGGGAAACACAAGACTATACACCACATATATCAGACCATATATATAAACATTTCTAACAATAAATTTACCAATCTAAATAATTATGAAAGAAAACAACCTTATGACGAAGACGTCGAGTGAATTCCTCAATATTTACCCCGCATCTTGCCATATCTAAGAAAAACTTTGGGCCCAATATAGCAACATTTAATTTCAAATAAAACATAGAAGCATGATATAAATCTACTTGACAGAAATTTTTAATTTCATTGTCCAAACAAAGACGATTAACAGAACCACCGAACCACCGAACAATCAAATGACGATTAACAGAACCACTGAACCACCTGTTAGAATTCATCCATTTTTTCTTCGATAAACTTCGCTACTTTTCAATTGATTAACAGAACCACCGAATAATCAAATG
Organism: Rutidosis leptorrhynchoides; assembly: GCF_046630445.1. Lineage (NCBI taxonomy): Eukaryota > Viridiplantae > Streptophyta > Magnoliopsida > Asterales > Asteraceae > Rutidosis > Rutidosis leptorrhynchoides. The sequence continues at coordinate 57,244,567 of NC_092340.1, read as the reverse complement.
ATGATTTTCTTCGAAACAATCACAATGATAATGAGAAGTAACATAAACAAGTACCATCTATTAACTTAGACAACATCTATTAACTAAGATCTTCATAAATGTGCAACTGCAAGTAACAGTTTGCCTTAACTTAGACAACATCTATTAACTTCTTCATACTTCATCAGTATCAATAGTACTTACGCACTAGAAAAAAGAACCATCCAACAGACGATAAAAGTGAACGTCTATGCAGGCTTAGGTAAGACTCGTGTTTCTCGTTCTCGTGACAATATCACGAGTTTGATGTACGATTCATTGTTCTTTAAATTGTGCAACTTCCTTTTATGGAAAAAACTGCATCTACCTAAAAATAATAAAAGGCCTACCTCTATATGTTTATAGATAATAATCATCCAAATCTCATTTGTAGTTGACACCCAAAAGAAGACGCATTCTAGCATCACAACGATTAATGAGGGAAACTACAGCCCATAACTTTGAATTTAAGCAGCTATTTGATAAACACACATGCGAAAAATATATCTAATACACAGATTTAGTTTGCGTGTACTCACATGGTTTCCTATTGCAAACACTTTTTGCCCAACAAGCAAGTCGGCGGACACACCAACTGGTATTAGTCTCAATTAATCTTCAGGTGCATCGATATGAAGTACTGCAACATCCTTATCTTGGTCAAACCCAACAACTTGTACATCAAATGTGGATTGATCAGCAAAAGTTACCCTAAATACACATAATTTAACTCAATGATAGCAAGTAGAAGAAAACAATATAAATGCCATAGACGTTTCTAACAGAACCAAATCATGTTAATGTAACCACCAAATCAGATTATACTCCAGTTTATGTCAACATGAATAGCAAAATAAAGATCAACCAAGCTATTAGACAGGGGGAAATAGTCTATTTTTAAAATTTTAATCATATGGATTCTAGACAACTGACAGATCCTTCCATATACAATGGATCACTCAAAAAGTCTTCATAATACTGCCATGAATTATTTCAACATTCTTATATAATACATTTGCAAAAAAATACTTATGCGCATAAAAAAGAAAATACATATGATGGATGATAAATGAGGCATCAATAAGTAATTTATTGTTCTTTAGTTCATTATCTCTTATGAGTCAACAAATGAGTCAAACAACAAGTAACAATTCGTTCAACTCATTATCCACACTTTGAATCCTAAGTGCATAAACATATTCACTCCAATATTCCATAGCACGAGAAGAGCTAAAGAGGGAATATGTAACCAACCTGAGATCAGACGCACCTCGAATGACATGATAATTTGTAACAATGTGACCTTTCTTATCCCAAACAAAACCTGATCCAGATCCCTGAGGGACCTCTAGTACATCTAAAGTAAACGCATCCTGCCTGTACATAAAAACACCTAAATTTAACATTCATTTCAACATATGCATCCACTAATGATCACTAAAAAGATATATACATAAACATATACGGATATAAATCAGTAATAAACAACAAAAATGGAAGTACCTAGAAGCTAAATTAGTGATATAAACAACAGAAGAAGTATTTTCCTGAAACAAACGAACAGTAGTGAGTTCAGTTTGAGTTTCAAAATCAAGTCTTGAAACAACCTGATATATTGTGGGTTCATCTCAAACCATTACAGTTTAACGAAAAATATCACAAAATTAATTAATTAGTTATAGTATATCAGTAGTCTAATATTTCATTTATCTTACAGTTATCATTGAGACAAAACATCAAACACCTAGTGTGCAACATCTTATAAATAGAAAATCATTCATCATGTACACATAACTACACTCAGATTGAAAAAATTTACTAATTACTAGAAAGATCATGTAAGAAATTTATCAACTCTCGGTTTCTATGAATTGATTTTAAGTATCTAATTTTACAAATGAAGATCACTTAATTCATAAAACAAGAGAATTAGCTAAATTCTTAATTCATAAAAAAATAAGAGACTTGGCTAAATTCCTAATTCATATAACAAAGAAGAGACCTAATTCATAGAGACCTAATTCATAAAACAAGAAGAAACCTGTTAGAATTCATCCATTTGTTCTTTGATAAACTTCGCTATTTTTCAATTGATTAACAGAACCACCGAACAATCAAATGACGATTTTCTTCGAAACAATCACAATGATAATCAGAAGTCTTCTTTTACGCTCAGATTCTAAAATTATAGTTCAGATTGATGGAACCTTCGTCGTCTCGGAATCATGATTTTAAAGCTTTCTATTTGAGTCCGTAACATGAAATCAAAATTGTGTTATAAGGATCTGAGATTGGATAAGATATCAGTTAAAGGAGATGAACTGAAGAATGTATGAACTGAACCCTAACTGTAGTCAATTATTTCCTTTTCTTTTATTGCTAAGGAAAATTAAATTATGAAAATGACCAAAATACCCCTTCGCGTTTTTTAGTATAAAATTGGAATTTCTAAAATGTGAGGCCCATATTCACTTATATATATATATATATATATATATATATATATATATATATATATATATATATATATATATATATATATATATATATATATATATATATATATATATATATATATATCTTTCAACCAGTACTATATAAGTAGATCAAAGTAGGTTGAATACACAATCAACTAAATATATATAAAAAAAAGAACCAATCAATTAATCACATTGACATCTTTAATCTCTTCCCTTAATGGCTTCTTGCATCAATTGTAACCCTCTTCGTATCATGCATACTTATATTCACTCTAATAAAACAAATAAATAGCTCATCCAAGGGAGACTTCAAGCTTCCCCCAGGCCCTCCAAGACTTCCTATAATTGGAAACTTGCACCAACTATGGTCCGATTGTGCTATTTCATATCGGTACAAATCCTTACATCATCATTTCTTCACCTTCTATGGCCAAACAAATTCTTCAAACTCAAGATCACATCTTTTGTTCGCGTCCTCCTTCTAAGGGCATAAAGCTAATAACATACAATTACTTGGACGTCGCCTTTTCGCCCCATAGCAATATGCGCACGGACAAGCACAAGATTTTTATATCTGAATTTTTGGGTCCAAAGAGAGCTAGATCATTTAACCACGTATTGGTGACGGAGATTGAGAACATGCTTCATTCTCTATCGTTACATTCATTAAACACGGAGGTAAATGTAAGCAAGGTGTTGCTAGAAGGGATTATAGCCAAAATACCCATTCCCAAACAGTTTCTTGCGCTGGAGCCCAAAAAAAAATTGCCAGATTGCCCTCGCAAGGCGCAAGGAGACTTGCGTCTTGCCCTCGCAAGGCGCAAGCTTGCGTCCTTGCGTCTTGCGAGCTTGCGACCTTATCTGATCAGAAATACGATTTTGTGGATAAGATTTCGTCAGATATCCTAGATTTTTACGGATAATATTTTGTCCCTATATTTAGATTGACCCTGAGACTTTGAAATCACAGTCTCATAAAAATTTCAAAAGTTTTCAATGCAGAGCTTATACCCACGTTAAGGTACTATTTTAACCATTTTTTCACTAATTTTTGTCATTATGAATTGTGTTAATGATGATAAATTTGTTGTTAATATATGTTGTGTAGGTTATTTTGAGTACATTAACAACATACCCATATATATGCCACGAGATTGTTTTAGAATTCGGTTAAGACTCCCAATTGCGCCCGTAAAACCAATGAATCGGAGAATATTGTTAAAAAATGTTCTTAAAAAGATTGAATTCCCACCCAATGCAGCTGTTTCAATGAGATACGTTTTTAATAATCATGTTTTTGATATTACTGATGATGATGAAGACTTTCAAGAGTTTTTACAATATGCAATTGTAAATGCTCCTATTGATATTTATATTGTCGATAGAGTAATAATGCATCAGTCACAACGAAATCCAAAAATAAAATACTCGACAAACCAGCCACTACTACAACAAAACCAAGAAACACCCACACCAAAAAAACCAAAATCACCAAAACTACCAAAACCACCAAAACACCAACTACGACAATTGTTACTACAACATGATACTGAAGAAAACCTTGCAAGTAACAATTTCGAAGTGGAAGAACCTGAATTGCCACTTCCAAACACAGGAGAGTTTGATTTGCATAACTATGGTCTTGAAAACGTATGTAAAATTAAAGAATTAAACCACCCGTTTGAGGTACCTCTTGTCAAAGATAGTGATTCAGATGGAGGAAAAGACGGAGACGCAGAATTCCAATATGAAGAAGAAAAGCAAGATCCGTTCTGGAATATGCCAACTCTTTTGAGTCAGCTTGAGGAAGAGCGCGAACATACGACTGAAATACTAACCACATATCGGGTGTCAGATTTAATTAAAGTTCATCAAACTTTCTTGAACAAAGAAGAGTTTATAAACACCCTATTTACAAAATATCTTGAAGAAAACTTCCAAATAAAGCCTGTAAAGTCAGACAAATCTCGGTACACCGCTAAATGTGTTGCCAAACTGTGAGTGGAAATGTAGCGCTTACAGAATACGATTCGCTGAAAAGTTTATGGTAAAGAAACTGCATGACGTACACACATGCTCACACACACTAGTTATGGGAAACAATAAACATGTAACCAAAAAGGTGTTGGGTAGTATGCTTGTGGATTCATTCAAATTTGCAAACCGGGAATATAAAGCAAACGATATACATGCGGATATAGGCAGCCGATTCAGTGTCAGCATATCTTATAATCAAGAATGGAGGGCCAAATGGTATACATTACAGATGCTTCGTGGGAGTAGTGAAGAGTCGTACCAAATGCTTCCAATTTACCTATATAACATTAGGATTCACAACCCCGGAAGCGTAACGAATTTGATCACAGACAAAGAAAATAGATTTCTGATGTGTTATTATTCCCTTGGCGTAGTTGTAAGTATCTGATAAGGCTAAAAAGGAACATATATTTCATAGCAAAATCCCCCAAGAAAGACAAGATTTTAGTTGCAATTGTTCCATTTTCAAGTAATATTCGTTTATTTTAAATAAGTGCGAAGACAAAAGGCGAAAACGACGAATTGAAGACACAAAGGTCCAAAAAGCTCAAAAGTACAAGATACAATCAAAAAGGTTCAAATTATTGATGAGGAACGTCTAAAAATGACAAGAGTACAAGTTACAAAACGCAAAGTACAAAATATAAAATTGTACGCAAGGACGTTCGAAAATCCGGAACCGGGACCAGAGTCAACTCTCAACGCTCGACGCAACGGTGTAAAAATTACGAGTCAACTATGCACAAGAATAAAATATAATATTTAAATAATTCATAATAAGAATAATATTAAATAATAAAAAGTTGTTAATTGAGCATAGTTCAGGGGTCATAAGTGAAAATTCAATTTCTAAATTCGCCTATAAAAGGCTTTGTAATCGTAATGTAAAAACACACCTTTTTCTATCTTTTTCTTATTTATCAATATCAATTATCAATATCTATATTCTATATCTCTATCATAATGTTAACTTAATAAGATATAACAATAATCTTAATTTTAATTTTAAATTATGATAATAATAAGATTTATGATAGAGATCGTTTGAGTGTGTAAGTCGAAATTCTGTCCGTGTAACGCTACGCTATTTTTAATCATTGTAAGTTATGTTCAACCTTTTTATATTAATGTATCGTAACTAAGTTATTATTATGCTTATTTAAGCCGAAGTAATCGTGATGTTTGACTAAATATTAAGACGGGGTTATTGGATTTTGTACCATAATTAAGGTTTGGGCAAAAGACCAACACTTGTGGAAATTGGACTATTGACTATTAATAGATGGGGGTATTGTCTAATTGAGTGACAACTCATTGGAGTCTGTCGAACCTATCTTCAAATTAATTATCCTAATAATTAATAATGATTATGGTTGTCCTATTTAGTGACGTTCATATGGAATCTATTATAATCATTTAATTAATTATTCAGGTTGGGTAATTGATTATTCAAACTGATCAAGTGGGTAAATTAATATTCATATCTAATCAAAACAGGGGTAGATTACATACAGTGATAACTGGTGTAATTGTTGACAGAAGTGATAACTGCGTCACAGTTTAAATCCTTAATTAGTTGGAATATTTGACTTCGGGTATAAGAGTAATTTGACGAGGACACTCGCACTTTATATTTATGACCGATGAACTATTATGGATAAAAACCAGATAGGTATCAAATAAACCATGACAAAGGACAATTAACCCGAGTAACAATTAATTAAAATCAAAACGTTAAACATCATGATTACGGAAGTTTAAATAAGCATAATTCTTTTATTATATTTCTCATCGTATCTTTATTTACTGTCATATTATTACTCGCAATTTTATTTACTGTCATTTTATTTATTGTCATTATTTTACGCACTTTAATTATCGTCATTTATCTTTACGCTTAAAATATAGAATCGACAAACCGGTCATTAAACGGTAAAACCCCCCTTTTATAATAATATTACTACTTATATAATTATATATATTTTGTATAAATATAGTTAAAAATATAGTAAGTATCACCAGCTCCCTGTGGAACGAACCGGACTTACTAAAAACTACACTACTCTACGATTAGGTACACTGCCTATAGTGTTGTAGCAAGGTTTAGGTATATCCCATCCGTAAATTAATAAAACTTGTGTCATATTTTGTAGTATTTTGTATTAAAAATAATACTATTTCGTACCCTCACGCTACATCATCAGTATCACTATTACCATTTAATTAAAATTGTAAATTTTGCACGAGACGTAAGGGACGCAAGAAACAGTTTGCGTCTTCCTTTACCAGACGCAGAGACGTAAGACGTTTCTTGCGCCTCGCAAATCAATAGTACGCAAGACGCAAAACTTTTGTTTGCGTCCTTATGTTCCTTGCATATCTATTAAAAACATATTTGTTTTAACATTGTTCATTCCTGCAGGTTCGATCATTTGTTCAACATTGTCGCCCGATAATCATCGTCGATGGAGCGCATTTGAAGGCAGGATATTTGGGTATAAATTTAGTTGCTGTTGCGATGGATGGCAATAATGGAATTTTGCCATTGGCTTATGGAATTGCTGGCGGCGAGACAAACGAGTCTTTGGATTGGTTTTTGGGCAACCTACCTGACCATTTAATGACTTGTGGAATGGGTGATCGTATGTCAGAGCTTACTTTTATTTCTGATCGAGATTTGCCAATAGCACATGGTGTTTCAACCGTGTTCCCCGAAGCGTTTCACTGTTTCTGCGCTCGTCATTTGTTTGCAAGCATTAAAAGTAAATCCAACAAATTCAAATATTTTGAATGGCATTATTGGAAAATGGTTAAAGCTTATCATGCGTCGGATTTTGAGGATCATCTTAATGTATTTCGAAGAAGATTGAAAGCGTCTTACAAAATTTTAAGTGATATTGGGTTCCACAAATGGTCTAGAAGTAGAGCTGAACATGTTAGGTATTCATACCTTACTAGCAACAGTGTAGAGTTTGTTAATGCACTATCCGTACATGCTCGAAAACTACCTGTTTGCATGTTATTGGAATTTTTTTGCGCTTCGGTACAAGATTGGTATTTCAAACATCACAACCAATCGGTTAGTCTTACATCAATTGTTACTCCATATGCTGAACATAAACTAGCCAAGAGGACGAAAAAGTCAAGAAGATGGCAAGCAATTCCATCGACAAACAATCTAGTAGAAGTGCGCGATGGACGAAAAAATGGCCTCGTTAATCTAGCAGATAAAGTTTGTTCATGTGGGCAGTAGCAGGGATCAGGAATACCATGCGGACATGTTATTGCAGTAACACGACTCTTTGGAGTGGCTGATGTTACTCAATTTGTATCTCATTGGTTCACGACAGAAACTTATATAAATACGTATATGGAACACATCCTTCCTTTTCCCCATCGGTCTGAATGGTCGGATCCGGGGCCCAACGTCCTACCAATTGTAAACCCTCCCATTAAGCCAAAAAGAGCTCCAAGACGCCCAAAATCAACAAAACGTCATCCGTCAACGGGTGAAGACATTGAAAAACATTAAGAACATGTACTCGTTGCAAAGAAGCAGGTCATAGTAGTGATACGTGCAGATCTTCAGTTGATCGAACTGGTGAACCAACCACGAAAAGGGTAGTAAAAACATCGGCCTCAACTTCAAAGTCGAAGAAGGGTAAGGAGAAACTCACTAACAAAGAAGCGTTTCATGCTTATCAGTCTCAGTTTTATGCAACGTGCAATCTAGCGAGCGATAATTAGTAAACCAATATCCAAGTTTTTGTTTATTTACCTATTATATGTTTATGACCGATGAACTATTATGGATAAAAACCAGATAGGTATCAAATAAACCATGACAAAGGACAATTAACCCGAGTAACAATTAATTAAAATCAAAACGTTAAACATCATGATTACGGAAGTTTAAATAAGCATAATTCTTTTATTATATTTCTCATCGTATCTTTATTTACTGTCATATTATTACTCGCAATTTTATTTACTGTCATTTTATTTATTGTCATTATTTTACGCACTTTAATTATCGTCATTTATCTTTACGCTTAAAATATAGAATCGACAAACCGGTCATTAAACGGTAAAACCCCCCTTTTATAATAATATTACTACTTATATAATTATATATATTTTGTATAAATATAGTTAAAAATATAGTAAGTATCACCAGCTCCCTGTGGAACGAACCGGACTTACTAAAAACTACACTACTCTACGATTAGGTACACTGCCTATAGTGTTGTAGCAAGGTTTAGGTATATCCCATCCGTAAATTAATAAAACTTGTGTCATATTTTGTAGTATTTTGTATTAAAAATAATACTATTTCGTACCCTCACGCTACATCATCAAGTTTTTGGCGCCGCTGCCGGGGAGCGCTAAAACGCTATATTTTTAATTATAATAATATTGAAATAAAATATAATAATATAATAATATTGAAATAGAATATAATATAATAATATTGAAATAGAATATAATAATATAATAATATTTTAGAATATATTTTGAATCGTAAAAGTTTTAAAAAGTCGTATTTATTAAATACTTCAGGGGTATATTATGCAAATTGTAATTAATAATTTCTATCATGTCGCTTTCATGTGAATAGTAAATTAATTAATTTCTTTTCATTTACTATTCATGAATAGTAAATGAATAAAAAAAAAAGTTTTGAAAAAAAAATAATAATTATAAAAAAAAGTATTAATTTGTAAAAAAAATCATTTTTTAAAAAAAAAAAAAAAATATTTGTAAAAAAAAAACGTTTTTTTAGAAAAAAAAATTCGTTTTTAAAAAAAAAACGTAAAAAAAAAACAAAAACGTAAAAAAAAAAAAAAAAAACGTAAAAAAAAAAAAAATTATTAAAAAAATATATATTTTTTAAGATTTTGTCTATAAAAAAAAATTTGTTTTTTTTTAGTTTTATTACCTTTAGATTTTTAGACTATAGTCGCAACTTTTAGTATTAAGTTTAGTTTTGCCATAGTTATTTTTACTTCTAGAATTTTTAGGCTTTGCCGTAAAATCCCTTAAGTGCTTATTCCTTAGATTAAGTTTTAGGTGCTTTAGAATTTTACGACGCCGTTTTTCGCGCTACTTTCTTATTTTTATTTTTCGACGCCTATTTTTCGACCTTTTATTTTTCGACCTTTTTCGACGCGCAATCTTTTTCTTTCTTATTTCTCGCTATTCTAGTTTTAGGATAAGATTTTTATTCTACTTCTTATCTAAATTTCTTAAAATTACGAAAATTTATTTTAAGTGGTTAAATTGATAGACATCAAAATTTTCTTGTTCGTAGTAATAGTTAGATTTGTACGTGGACCGGGTTATTGGAGCCAAACAGTACTCAATTATATTGAGACCAAACGAATCCTGCCCATCTGCTGCATCTTTTGGCTATTCGAAACGTGGGCAAAATCAGAAAAGTCTATTAATTGGATAACTTATTATAATTTTTCTTTCCTTTTTAAAAACTAATAGGATATTCAGTGAATGCACCGAGCAAGACGTTCGCCGCCGGTCATACGTTCACCACCTGTAACTCGATCAAGACATCTAGCAAATATTGTCGCCGTTGATTTTTCTTTAGAATCGTCATCTAGTCGAACAAGAACTCCAACTCAAATTTCCGATAATCCATATTTTGAACCCGACTTCACAATTAAGAACCCGGAGCATATTCAAGGACAATTCCAAGATCCTGAACCACTAATTATTCCTCCTGAGCCACAAACCATTAAATCAGAATCCTCTAGTGATTCGTATTCAACAAATTCAATTATGGAAGTAACGGAACCTCTAAGTATGGAAGATCGAATGAGAGCCACACGCACGGGCCAAGGTCACGCCATTATTAAGCCAGAAGTTAATGCGCCAGATTATGAAATCAAAGGACAAATTCTACACATGGTAACTAACCAATGCCAATTCAATGGTGCACCGAATGAAGATCCTAACGAACACCTTCGTACGTTTAAAAGAATTTGTACACTATTCAAAATCCGAGAAGTGGAAGATGAGCAGATCTATCTCATGTTGTTTCCCTGGACTTTAAAGGGAGAAGCCAAAGATTGGTTAGAATCGTTACCTGAAGGGGCGATTGACACATGGGATGTTTTAGTTGAAAAATTTCTTAAACAATTCTTTCCGGCATCCAAAGCCGTGAGACTTCAAGGAGAAATTGTTACGTTCGCGCAAAAGCCAAATGAAACTCTATATGAGGCGTGGACAAGATTTGGAAAGTTGTTGAGAGGATGTCCTCAACACGGTTTAGACACTTATCAAATAGTACAAATATTCTACCAAGGTGTCAACGTTGCTACACGAAAAGACATCGACATAACAGCTGGTGGTTCCATTATGAAGAAAACTGCAACTGAAGCTTACAAAATTATTGATAACACAGCCTCCCACTCTCATGAGTGGCATCAAGAAAAAGATATTTTTCGTTCATCTAAAGCGGCTAGAGCCGATTCTAGCCATGACTTTGATTCCGTTTCCGCAAAAATAGATGCTTTCGAAAGACGAATGGAAAAGATGAATAAAGATATTCACGCAATACGAATCAGTTGTGAGCAATGCGGTGGACCACACTTAATGAAAGACTGTCACATTGAACAAACGATGGAACAACGTGAGAATGTTGTCTACATGAACCAAAGGCTGGAAAATAGTTATCAGAATAATTATCAACCGCCAAGGCCAAACTTTAATCGAAATCAAAACATTCTTTACAATCCAAAAGGACCGGACAATAACTCGTATAACCAACAAGGTCCGAATAACCAACCAACTCAAAACAACACTTTCAATCAACAAAGACCTGGCTTGTATAAACCACCACAACAAACCGACGAGAAGAAGTCAAATCTGGAAGAAGTGGTATTTAAGCTAGTTGAATCTCAAACACAATTTATTGAAACTCAAACCCAAACGAATGAGAGGTTTGAGCAGTCATTTAGAACTCAACAAGCTTCCATTTTGAATCTAGAAAAACAAGTAGGTACTCTTGTTAGATTGATGAGTGAAAGGGAACAAGGAAAGCTACCGAGTAATAATGAAGTAAATCCTCGGAATGAAAATGTTAACATGATATCAACAAATTCTGAAAAACCAATACCAGAAGATGGGAAAGTTTTAGATGTAAGTAACAATGAAGAAGTTACACCACCACCACCACCCGAGTATGTAAAGCCAGTGGTGGCACCATACAGACCACCCATCCCGTTTCCAAGAAAAGGAGTTGAGTATGAGCAAGTAATAGGTAATAAAGTTTGTGATACCTCTGGAAAGAAGAAGAAGAAGAATAAAAAAGTGCAAGAAACAAAAACAGTAGAAGTAAACCCGGTGAAGACAGTTCCACCAAATCCTCCACCTAGGGTAGGTGATTCGGGTGAATTTATTGTTCCTTGTCTACTTTGTGACTGTGTCATGTATGATGCACTAGCAGATTTAGGTTCAAGTGTGAGTGTTATGCCTCTTTCATTATATAAGAGATTAGGTGTAGGTGAGTTAACTCCAACGGATATGAGTGTTCGACTCCTTGATCAAACCATTAAGCACCCAGTTGGAATTGCTGACAACCTATCCGTTCAAGTAGGTAATTTAACCTTTCTAGTCGAATTCATTGTCATTGACATAGAAGAGGACTCAAACGTTCCTCTAATTTTAGGTCGACCATTCTTAGCGTCCACCGGGGCGTTATTTGATGTAAGAAAGGGTAGAATGACACTTAGTAATGATGAGAAATCGATCACCTTTATGATTCGAAAGTCTAAATATCCACAAACCAAAACCGTTGAACCGACAAAAATGATTGGTAAGAACCATGTTGTTTTACCAACTCCAACGGTAATGCTTAACAATAATAGAACGCCTAAGTGTGGGGAAAATGAAGTAATACCTAATGATGACTTGATAATAAAGAACCCCATAGTTGATACGAAATTAAATAACCCCGTTATTAACAGTTCAATGAAGAAACTTTTTAAACGGGTTATTGATGCTAAAAGTAAGGGAAACTTTAGGTTATATAACCGGTTAGTATCCAATCTGTCGCCTAAAGAAAAGGCGAAGCTAGTTGAATTTGTGGATATTACGGAAAAAGCTGGTCACTGGCTTAAAGTAAAAGTCACAGATATGCAAGTTGATTATGGTCCAAGAGAAATTGACGATGAAGTTAATCACAATTTCGACACCACATCTACCTAAGTGTGAGGAGATTCAAATATTCTAAAAAGAAAATGCTGTTTGGAGTTAGTTGTTCTGTTCTCGTGTAGTTCCGAGAATGGAATTCGATTGGTCTTTTCCGCTAGCAGACACTAAAGAACTAGTTTTCTCCCCCCATTCTGAATTTTTTTTGTTTTTTAGGTTTTATATGAAATTAATATGTTTTCTTTTTAAGTTTTGTGTGAATTTAAAAACAAAAATTTACTTTATTTCATTAAGTTGAAAAAAAATGATTTCTAAAATTCGTCGTGAGTTGAAGACTAGGCCGTTGAACTGAAATTGCTTTACCCGAGGGCGGAACGACAAATTTTGTTATCATTATTTTTAATTTTATTGATTTAAAGTATGCCAAAAAATATTAAATATTATAAATTTTTGAAAGTAGGGTAATATACCAAACGTCAAAAATATGTATATGTATGTTTGTATTTTATTATGTACAAAACAGGGTAAAACAGCGCACTTTCAAAGACTAACATTAAGTTCAGCAAAAGGTACTAATTTTGACGATAAGACGCAAAATATCAAATGTGAAATAACAACAATATGTTTACAAACTGGGTATTTTTAATCACTTTCCTACACTAATCACCCTCATGAATTTATAATTATAGTCTGATTTCATGCAAATGAGGGCATTGCATGATCTCAAGTGTGGGGAAGGGTTATAAATTCTCTCGGGTTTATACTTGGCTTATTTTCTAAATATTATGAAAATTTTAAAATTTTTTAACTAAATGAATTCAAAATCATGTTTATACATATTTATGAACGATAAAACTAGGTGTTAATGCCGAAATTATCGTTACCTCGGAAAGGACATAAATTGAGAAACACCCTAAAACGATTGAATTCATTTAAAATGGAATAAAGGAGAATAAAAAAAAGCAAAGAAAGAAACTAAGTGTGGGGAGAATGTACCAAGTTATTCAATTAAAAACTATCTATCACATGTTTCTGTAAAGTTATTGCAGGTACTTTTGTTTTGGACGATTTTAATCAGTTTTACCCGATTTACTGTAAGAAAGATGGATCTACACGATGAATCAATTCCATCATTAAAAGGAAGTAAAGTCTTCCGAAAAAGAAACGCGCTTCTTGATTTAGGTCATGAAGTTGTCGTCTAGACCAGCTGTAGGTTGACGAAAAATCTAGAAAAGTCATCTCTAAAATCAGCAGGAAATCCACGGACCTCAGCATCAAACAGGGTCGCCATGTGGTCAGATTTATCCTAACCATGAGAAGGATTTATCTCGTACAATGGGGGGGCACCGTGCAAATTAGCTTGATAAGACTAATGAATCAGATCCCCAGAAAGGATAATCTCCTTAAAGATTAGAAATCAGCTTTTAAGACTGATATTACTCAATCCTAGAGATTGACCTTAAAGATTGAGAATTCAAACTCATGGAATTCAATGATATCTAAACTCGAGCCTGAACGAGAAAATATTTTGATCAAAATTGCAAACCGATTTGTTTTCTGAAAATCCATTTTCAATGCGTTCATTACCATTGAACGTAAAATCCTAGGAATTCACCTGGAATTCATTAGGTCACCTGAACCAAATCGGGTGTCAACCGTAAGAACGGTGGTTGCATAGCATGGTCGGAGACAGGACCTTGTGCCAGACCGAAAAATCATAGGATGATCTTTACTATCGCTCCTACCAAGGATAGTTCTAGCATCCGACACGTTAAAAGACCATAATCATCTGCATGTCACGGGACATTGCCTTAACAGTTTCTTGTTCATCGCTTTCCTTTACAACCGGACGGTAGTTTACCGAAAGGTAATATACGGAACAAGTAAACTGGATGTGTGCTTTCCGATACCGGGATAGCAGTGGATTACACGAACCTAAATGTTTTTAGCCAAAATATTGATCCACAAATATATTTTGCAACACCAATGGTGGATCAAATCAGAAAACTTATCTAGGGTAAAAGCTAGATTGAATTTTCAAAAGATCAAATGTTTTCATAAAGATCCTATTTCCTAAAGGATCTAAATTTTTATAGTCATGTGGGACTGTAAACCGCCTTTCAAATGTGCACTTTGCTTTGGAAACCGAAAGTAAATCGGCTATTTGATTGCAAGTGTCGTTGACCTAAACCCGAGGCAACTGTGGATGACACACCCACCTTTAACCATATCGTTACTATCATTGTTTATACCGCTCTATCAAAATCACTGATGTACAAAGTGTGAAGAATAAAGAAGTGATTCGTGTGATGTATTATATTATTTCAAGACTGTATTGCTTGAGGACAAGCAACGCTCAAGTGTGGGGATATTGATAAGGCTAAAAAGGAACATATATTTCATAGCAAAATCCCCCAAGAAAGACAAGATTTTAGTTGCAATTGTTCCATTTTCAAGTAATATTAGTTTATTTTAAATAAGTGCGAAGACAAAAGGCGAAAACGACGAATTGAAGACACAAAGGTCCAAAAAGCTCAAAAGTACAAGATACAATCAAAAAGGTTCAAATTATTGATGAGGAACGTCTAAAAATGACAAGAGTACAAGTTACAAAACGCAAAGTACAAAATATAAAATTGTACGCAAGGACGTTCGAAAATCCGGAACCGGGACCAGAGTCAACTCTCAACGCTCGACGCAACGGTGTAAAAATTACGAGTCAACTATGCACAAGAATAAAATATAATATTTAAATAATTCATAATAAGAATAATATTAAATAATAAAAAGTTGTTAATTGAGCATAGTTCAGGGGTCATAAGTGAAAATTCAATTTCTAAATTCGCCTATAAAAGGCTTTGTAATCGTAATGTAAAAACACACCTTTTTCTATCTTTTTCTTATTTATCAATATCAATTATCAATATCTATATTCTATATCTCTATCATAATGTTAACTTAATAAGATATAACAATAATCTTAATTTTAATTTTAAATTATGATAATAATAAGATTTATGATAGAGATCGTTTGAGTGTGTAAGTCGAAATTCTGTCCGTGTAACGCTACGCTATTTTTAATCATTGTAAGTTATGTTCAACCTTTTTATATTAATGTATCGTAACTAAGTTATTATTATGCTTATTTAAGCCGAAGTAATCGTGATGTTTGACTAAATATTAAGACGGGGTTATTGGATTTTGTACCATAATTAAGGTTTGGGCAAAAGACCGACACTTGTGGAAATTGGACTATTGACTATTAATAGATGGGGGTATTGTCTAATTGAGTGACAACTCATTGGAGTCTGTCGAACCTATCTTCAAATTAATTATCCTAATAATTAATAATGATTATGGTTGTCCTATTTAGTGACGTTCATATGGAATCTATTATAATCATTTAATTAATTATTCAGGTTGGGTAATTGATTATTCAAACTGATCAAGTGGGTAAATTAATATTCATATCTAATCAAAACAGGGGTAGATTACATACAGTGATAACTGGTGTAATTGTTGACAGAAGTGATAACTGCGTCACAGTTTAAATCCTTAATTAGTTGGAATATTTGACTTCGGGTATAAGAGTAATTTGACGAGGACACTCGCACTTTATATTTATGACCGATGAACTATTATGGATAAAAACCAGATAGGTATCAAATAAACCATGACAAAGGACAATTAACCCGAGTAACAATTAATTAAAATCAAAACGTTAAACATCATGATTACGGAAGTTTAAATAAGCATAATTCTTTTATTATATTTCTCATCGTATCTTTATTTACTGTCATATTATTACTCGCAATTTTATTTACTGTCATTTTATTTATTGTCATTATTTTACGCACTTTAATTATCGTCATTTATCTTTACGCTTAAAATATAGAATCGACAAACCGGTCATTAAACGGTAAAACCCCCCTTTTATAATAATATTACTACTTATATAATTATATATATTTTGTATAAATATAGTTAAAAATATAGTAAGTATCACCAGCTCCCTGTGGAACGAACCGGACTTACTAAAAACTACACTACTCTACGATTAGGTACACTGCCTATAGTGTTGTAGCAAGGTTTAGGTATATCCCATCCGTAAATTAATAAAACTTGTGTCATATTTTGTAGTATTTTGTATTAAAAATAATACTATTTCGTACCCTCACGCTACATCATCAGTATCACTATTACCATTTAATTAAAATTGTAAATTTTGCACGAGACGTAAGGGACGCAAGAAACAGTTTGCGTCTTCCTTTACCAGACGCAGAGACGTAAGACGTTTCTTGCGCCTCGCAAATCAATAGTACGCAAGACGCAAAACTTTTGTTTGCGTCCTTATGTTCCTTGCGTATCTATTAAAAACATATTTGTTTTAACATTGTTCATTCCTGCAGGTTCGATCATTTGTTCAACATTGTCGCCCGATAATCATCGTCGATGGAGCGCATTTGAAGGCAGGATATTTGGGTATAAATTTAGTTGCTGTTGCGATGGATGGCAATAATGGAATTTTGCCATTGGCTTATGGAATTGCTGGCGGCGAGACAAACGAGTCTTTGGATTGGTTTTTGGGCAACCTACCTGACCATTTAATGACTTGTGGAATGGGTGATCGTATGTCAGAGCTTACTTTTATTTCTGATCGAGATTTGCCAATAGCACATGGTGTTTCAACCGTGTTCCCCGAAGCGTTTCACTGTTTCTGCGCTCGTCATTTGTTTGCAAGCATTAAAAGTAAATCCAACAAATTCAAATATTTTGAATGGCATTATTGGAAAATGGTTAAAGCTTATCATGCGTCGGATTTTGAGGATCATCTTAATGTATTTCGAAGAAGATTGAAAGCGTCTTACAAAATTTTAAGTGATATTGGGTTCCACAAATGGTCTAGAAGTAGAGCTGAACATGTTAGGTATTCATACCTTACTAGCAACAGTGTAGAGTTTGTTAATGCACTATCCGTACATGCTCGAAAACTACCTGTTTGCATGTTATTGGAATTTTTTTGCGCTTCGGTACAAGATTGGTATTTCAAACATCACAACCAATCGGTTAGTCTTACATCAATTGTTACTCCATATGCTGAACATAAACTAGCCAAGAGGACGAAAAAGTCAAGAAGATGGCAAGCAATTCCATCGACAAACAATCTAGTAGAAGTGCGCGATGGACGAAAAAATGGCCTCGTTAATCTAGCAGATAAAGTTTGTTCATGTGGGCAGTAGCAGGGATCAGGAATACCATGCGGACATGTTATTGCAGTAACACGACTCTTTGGAGTGGCTGATGTTACTCAATTTGTATCTCATTGGTTCACGACAGAAACTTATATAAATACGTATATGGAACACATCCTTCCTTTTCCCCATCGGTCTGAATGGTCGGATCCGGGGCCCAACGTCCTACCAATTGTAAACCCTCCCATTAAGCCAAAAAGAGCTCCAAGACGCCCAAAATCAACAAAACGTCATCCGTCAACGGGTGAAGACATTGAAAAACATTAAGAACATGTACTCGTTGCAAAGAAGCAGGTCATAGTAGTGATACGTGCAGATCTTCAGTTGATCGAACTGGTGAACCAACCACGAAAAGGGTAGTAAAAACATCGGCCTCAACTTCAAAGTCGAAGAAGGGTAAGGAGAAACTCACTAACAAAGAAGCGTTTCATGCTTATCAGTCTCAGTTTTATGCAACGTGCAATCTAGCGAGCGATAATTAGTAAACCAATATCCAAGTTTTTGTTTATTTACCTATTATATGTTTTTTATGTCATATCGATAGTTGTAATAAATTCTCGAAGTTTATCTATTTTATGTGTGATAATCTATAATTTTGTTTAGCTAGAAAATACGCAAAGACGCAATACACACTTTGCGTACGCAAAACAATACTTAGAAGCATACGCAAAGACGCAAGTATAACCTTGCGTCCAACCATGTACCAATACGCAAGGTCACAAGATAGACCTTGCGACCACATTGTACCAATACGCAAGGTCGCAAGATAGACCTTGCGACCACATTAAAACATACGCAAGGTCGCAAATTCATCCTTGCGCCCATTCCAGACTACTAATTATACAAAAAATTACACAACTTAACAACTTAGTGTAATACAAATTAATTAGTATTTAAACAGTAATAACAATCAGACAACCTGTTGTAGTGACCCGAACTTTTCCATGTTTATATATATTAAATGAAATTGATATTTACATGATTAAGTGTTTCCAACATGTTAAGCAATCAAACTTGTTAAGACTTGATTAATTGAAATAGGTTTCATATAGACAATTGACCACCCAAGTTGACCGGCGATTCACGAACGTTAAAACTTGTAAAAACTATATGATGACATATATATGGATATATATATATATATATATATATATATATATATATATATATATATATATATATATATATATATATATATATATATATATATATATATATATATATATATATATATATATATATATATATATATATATATATATATATATATATATATATATATATATATATATATATATATATAGTTAACATGATATTACGATAGGTAAGTATCTTATTAGGTGTTTTAACAATGAGTTATATACATAAAAATGAGACTATTGAATTAAGAAACTCGAAAACGATATATATAACGATTATCGTTATAACAACATCTTACTGAATACATATGAATCATATTAAGATATTGTTACACTATATTTAAACATGATAAATTGATAATGCTAAAAACGAACATATATTTCCTAGCATTATCCCTCAAGAAATACAAGCTTTTGGTTGCAATTGTTCTATTTACAAATGATATTCGTTTAAATAATAAAAGGTGAAGATAAAAGACAGATTCGATGAATTGAAGATGCAAACGACCAAAAAGCTCAAAAGTATAAAGTACAATTAAAGTGGTTCAAATTATTGATGAGAAACGTCTCAAAATTACAAAAGTACAAGACGCGAAACGCAAAATACAAGATATTAAATTGTACGCAAGGACGTTCGAAAATCCGGAATCGGGACCAAAGTCAACTTTCAACGCGTGACGCAACGGACTAAAAATTACAAGTCAACTATGCACATGAATATAATATAATATATAATTAATTCTTAAAATTATATATATATATTATATTATTTAATAAAACCGTCGGCAAACAAGAAAACAAACCTGTGTGAGCTGGAAAAGCAGGCCATGCGATCGCATGGCCTGGAAGTGTAATTTCAATGCGATCGCATTGCCCCAATTTGAGGGTCAGGTCCTATAAATTTCGCAGTTTTGGTCGAACAAAAACACATCTTTTTCTCTTCTTTCCTCTTACGTAAAAATAAATATATATATTATAATTTTAATTTTATTTTTAATTTTAATAATAAGGGTATGTTAGCGAATGTTGTAAGGGTGTAAGTCGAAATTCTTTCCGTGTAACGCTACGCTATTATTAATCATTGTAAGTTATGTTCAACCTTTTTAAATTAATGTCTCGTAGCCAAGTTATTATTATGCTTATTTAAGCCGAAGTAATCATGATGTAGGGCTAAATATTTAAGACTGGGTAATTGGGCTTTGTACCATAATTGGGGTTTGGATAAAAGAACGACACTTGTGGAAATTAGACTATGGGCTATTAATGGACTTTATATTTGTTTAATTAAATGATAGTTTGTTAATTTAATATAAAGATTTACAATTGAACGTACCTATAAATAACCACATACACTCGATCGGATACGATGGGCGGGATATATATAAGTACTAATAATCGTTCATTTAACCGGACACGGGAATGGATTAATAGTTAATGGACTTATTAAAACAGGGGTGAATTACATACATGGAAAATTGGTGTAATTATAGTTTAACTCCCCAATTAGTTAAAATATTTGACTTCGGATATAAGGATAATTTGACGAGGACACTCGCACTTTATATTTATGACTGATGGACTGTTATGGACAAAAATCAGATGGACATATTAAATAATCCAGGACAAAGGACAATTAACCCATGGTAATAAACTAAAATAAACACGTCAAACATCATGATTACGGAAGTTTAAATAAGCATAATTCCTTTATTTCATATTTAATTGCACTTTTAATTATCGCACTTTAATTTATTGTCATTTTAATTATCGTATTTTTTAATTATCGCAATTTTATTTATTGTCATTTTATTTATCGCACTTTAATTTATCGCATTTTAATTATTGTCATTTACTTTAAGCTTTAAATTAAGTCTTTTATATTTTTAATATTTTACATTAGGTTTTAACTGCGACTTAAGTTTTAAAATCGACAAATCGGTCATTTAACGGTAAAAACCCCCTTTTATAATAATAATACTACTTATATTTATATTTATACAAATATAGTTTTAAAAATATAGCGTTAAACTTGGCAAGTTCACTGTGGACGAACCGGACTTACTATAAACTACACTACTGTACGATTAGGTACACTGCCTATAAGTGTTGTAGCAAGGTTTAGGTATATCCACTCTATAAATAAATAAATAACTTGTGTAAAATTGTATCGTATTTAATAGTATTTCCTAGTAAAAGTTAATAGTATTTTATACCCCTTCGCTTTAACATCAAGTATTTTTGGCGCCGCTGCCGGGGACTGCTTTAACGCCAGAAGCGAAACGCTATATATATAAAAAAAAAGATTCTTAATTTACTTTTGTAAAAATACGCTTTTATAAAAATACGTTTTAGTTATTAAAAATATAAAAATATAAAAAAGAAAAATATATATTTTTAAGAGTTTGTTAAATTATAAAGTTTCTTTATTTTTATTTTAGTTTTTAAAATATAAGTTTTTATTTATTTATATAAATATTTTATAAAAACAAAAAATTAAAAACAAAAGTAAAAAGTAAAACAGAAAAAAAAAACCAATCGGGCCACTACACTGTAGCAGCCCAATATCTGGCCCGAATTCGCAGACCATGTGATCGCATGGTAAAACAACTAACACCTCATGCGATGGCATGAGGTGAGTTGACAGGTTTGAAACCTTTGACTGTCGATTAGGGTTAGGGTTATTTAATAATTATTATAAATTAATTAGTTAATTAGGGTTTAGTTATTTTAATAATTAATTTTTAGTATATTTTGTATTTTTAGTTTTATTTAGTTTTATAAATATATAAAATTAATACTTTTATAAAATAAATAATATAAACATAATATTTTTATAAAAATTGTACTTTTTACAACTTTAAGTTTATTTTTATATTTTGTATCTTTTTATTTGTTTTAGCATAATTTTTGTATTTTTCGCTCGTAATTAGTTTTAATATAGTATTTGCCGTAGTTATTTTTATTTCTAGACTCTTAGGCTTTGCCGTAAAATCCCTTAAGTACTTTTTCTATAGACTAAGATTTAAGTGCTTTAGAATTTTACGACGCCATTTTTTTAGATTTTAGTACTTTTTAAGTTATTGCCGTTTTGGATATAGAATTTCTCTAAGCTTTAGTACTTTTAGACGCAACTTTTAATTTTTAAGTTTTTAGAATTTTAAGTTTCGACGCGCTACGTTCTTTTTATTATTTTTTTCCGACCTTTTATTTTTCGACGTTTTCCGACGCACTCTTTTTCTTTCTTATTTTTCGACGCTCTAGTTTTTTAGGACATAGAATTTTCTATTTCTTCTCTAAAATTTCTTTAAATTTCAACGAAAAGTTATTTTAAGTGGTTAAATTAATAGACATCCAAAATTTTCTGGTTCGTAGTAATAGTTGGATTTGTTAGTGGCTGAGTTGTGAGCTTCCGATTTAAAGGGTTCTGGCTCCCTGCTACATCTTTTGGCTATTCGAAACGTGGGCAAAATCAGAAAAGTCTATTTAATTTGATAACTTATATAATTTTTATCTTTTATAACTAATAGGATATTCAGTGAATGCACCGAGCAAAACATTCACCACCTTTCATACGTTCACCACCTGTAACTTGATCAAGACATCTAGCCAATATTGTCATCGTTGATTTTTCTTTAGAATCGTCATCCAGTCGACCAAGTACTCCAATTCAAATTTCCGATAATTCATTTTTTGAACCCGACCTCACAATTGAGAATCCGGAGGATATTCAGGGACAATTCAGAGATCCTGAACCATTAATCTTTCCTCCAGAACCACCAATCATTCAAACAGAGATTGTCGAGGAACAACCCATTAAATCAGAATCCTCTAGTGATTCAGATTCAACAAATTCAATCATGGAAAATCTGGAACCTCTAAGTATGGAAGACCGAATGAGAGCTAAACGCACTGGCCAAGGTTACGCAATTACTCAACCAGACATTAATGCACCAGATTATGAAATCAAAGGACAAATCCTACACATGGTAACTAATCAATGCCAATTTAGTGGTGCGCTGAAGGAAGATCCAAATGAACATCTTCGAACCTTTAATATGATCTGTACTTTATTTAAAATTCGAGAAGTGGAGGATGAACACATATATCTCATGTTATTTCCCTGGACTTTAAAGGGAGAAGCCAAAGATTGGTTAGAATCGTTACCCGAAGGGGCGATTGATACATGAGACGTTTTAGTTGAAAAATTTCTTAAACAATTCTTTCCGGCATCTAAAGCCGTGAGACTTCAAGGAGAAATTGTTATGTTCACGCAAAAGCCAAATGAAACTCTATATGAGGCGTGGACAAGATTTGGAAAGTTATTGAGAGGATGTCCGCAACATGGTTTAGACACTTGTCAAATAGTACAAATATTCTACCAAGGATGCGACATCACTACAAGAAAAGATAACGATATAGCAGCTGGTGGTTCCATTTTGAAGAAAACCGCAACTGACGCTTACAAAATTATTGATAACACTGCTTCCCACTCACATGAGTGGCATCAAGAAAAAGATATCGTTAGATCATCTAAAGCAGTTAGAGCTGATTCTAGCCATGACTTCGATTCCATTTCTGTAAAGATAGATGCTGTCGAGAGACGAATGGAAAAGATGACTAAAGATATTCACTCAATAGGAATTAGTTGTGAGCAGTGTGGAGGACCACATTTGACAAAAGATTGTCTCGGTATTGAACAAACATTGGAACAAAGAGAGAATGTTTCATACATGAACCAAAGGCCTGGAAATAATTATCAGAATAATTATCAACCGCCAAGACCAATCTACAGTCAAAACCAGAATTATAACCGAAATGTTCCATACAACAACCAACAAGGTCCTAGAAATCAACAAGTATCCAATAATACTTACAATCAGCAAAGACCTACAGTAATTTTCAAAACAAACCACCACAAACCGATTATAAAAAGCCAAATTTTGAAGACATGATGTCGAAGCTAGTTGAATCTCAAACTCAGTTTTTCACATCTCAGAAACAAACGAATGAACAAAATGCTCAAGCATTTAGAAATCAACAAGCTTCAATTCAAAATCTGGAATAAGAAGTGAGCAACCTAGCAAGATTGATAAGTGAAAGAAAACCGGGAAGTCTACCTAGTGATACAAATGCTAACCCCCGGAATGAAACAGCTAAAGCCATTACCACAAGAAGTGGTATTACACTTAAACCACCTGAAATACCTGTAATTTCTGATGACTCTATTCCTACTACACAAGAACCACAGCCTGATCAAGATAAGGAAACAGAACCGATAGTTGAAAAGGTTAATGAAGATAACACAGTTAAGGCTAAACCTTATGTTAAACCATACCAACCACCACTTCCTTACCCGAGTAAAATGAGAAAAAAAAAAGACTTGAAGCCGAGCAATTCCAATTCTTGGATATGTTTAAACAAATAAATGTTAATCTTCCTTTCATTGATGTGATTTCAGGAATGCCTAGATATGCTAAATTTTTAAAAGATCTAATCACAAATAGAAAGAAAATGGAAGAACTCTCGGCTGTTACTATGAATGCTAATTGTTCTGCAGTGCTGTTGAATAAGATACCAGAAAAATTATCAGATCCAGGAAGTTTCACAATTCCATATTTTCTGGGGTCTTAGTTCAATAGAAGCATTGGCAGACTTAGGTGCTAGTATAAATTTAATGCCATATTCACTATACACTAAACTAGACCTTGGAGAATTGAAACCAACACGAATAAGTATACAACTAGCAGATCGATCAGTAAAATATCCTAGAGGGATAATGGAGAACATGCTAGTTAAAGTTGGTACTTTAGTATTTCCAGTAGATTTTGTTATTCTGGACATGGAAGAAGATTCTCGAGTTCCTCTCATATTAGAAAGACCATTCTTAAACACGGCTAAAGCAATAATAGACGTGTTCGTTAAGAAACTGCCCCTAAGTATAGAGGACGAGAGTGTTACCTTTTCAGTTGATAGAGCCATGCAACAACCGCAATCTGCAGATGATACATATTATTATATTCAAACTATAGATTCACATGCAGAATTGTTAGAAGAATTTCCAGAATTACAAGGAACAGGAGAATGTTCATTAGGAGAAGGAACTGAACTAATTGATGAAGCTGAAATGTTAGCTACACTTATGGCTAATGGATATGACCCAACAACAGAAGAAATTCAAATGCTAAAAGAAGAAGACAGATATTGATATAAATCATCAATAGAAGAACCAGCGACATTAGAGTTAAAGCCACTTCCAAACCATTTGGAATACGCTTATTTACATGGTAAATCTGAATTACCTGTAATAATATCGTCTTCTCTTACTGAAAATGAAAAGTCTCAACTCATTTCTGTGCTAAAAGCTCATAAACCAGCCATTGCATGGAAGATTCATGATATTAAAGGAATAAGTCCTTCGTATTGCACACATAAAATCCTTGTGGAAGAAGGTCATAAAACGTATGTACAATGCCAACGAAGACTAAATCCTAATATGCAAGATGTTGTTAAGAAAGAAATTATTAAACTGCTAGATGCAGGTTTAATTTATCCATTCTCTGATAGTCCATGGGTAAGCCCAGTTCAATGCGTACCTAAGAAGGGTGGCATGACTGTCATCACAAATGAAAAAAATGAGCTTATTCATACTAGAACTGTAACATGATGGCGTGTTTGAATTGATTATAGAAAATTAAATGACGCCACCAGAAAAGATCACTTTCCCTTACCTTTCATTGATCAAATGTTGGAAAGATTAGCCGGAAGTAGTTACTATTGTTTTCTTGATGGTTTTTCCAGATATTTTAAAATTCCAATAGCACTCGAGGACCAAGAGAAAACCATGTTCACGTGCCCTTATGGTACTTTTGCATACAAACGCATGCTATTTGGACTTTGCAACGCCCCTGCAACCTTTCAAAGGTGCATGATGGTGATTTTTCACGACATGATAGAAGAATGCATGGAAGTTTTCATGGATGACTTTTCAGTCTTTGGTGATACTTTTGAATCATGTCAAGTTAATCTTGAATGAATGCTTATTAGATGCGAGCAATCAAATCTAGTTCTTAATTGAGAGAAATGCCATTTCATGGTTAAAGAAGGCATCGTTCTTGGTCATAAAATTTCAAAGGAAGGAATTGAAGCGGATAGAGCTAAAGTAGATGTAATTGCTAAACTTCCATATCCCACCAATGTTAGAGGAGTTAGGAGTTTTTTAGGGCATGCCGGTTTTTCCCGACGTTTCATAAAAGATTTTTCTAAACTTGCCACTCCTATGAATAAACTCCTAGAAAAGGATGCTCCATTCATCTTTTCAGATGAATGCATCAAATCTTTTAATATTCTTAAAGAAAAACTCACTAATGCGCCGATCATGATAACTCCAAATTGGAATCTACCGTTTGAACTAATGTGCGATGCAAGTGATTTTGCAATGGGAGCTGTTTTAGGACAAAGGATTGAAAAACGATTTCAACCTATATATTATGCTAGTAAGACGTTATAAGGAGCACAAACAAATTACACAACTACTGAAAAAGAACTCCTTGCCATTGTCTTTGCTTTTGACAAATTTTGTTCATATCTCGTTCTAGCTAAAACGGTGGTCTATATCGACCATTCTGCTCTTAGATTTCTATTTTCGAAACAAGATGCCAAACCAAGATTAATCCATTGGATCTTACTCTTACAAGATATTGAAATCCGAGACAAAAAGGGAGCAGAAAATCTCGCAGTTGATCATCTTTCTCGTCTTAAAAATCCCAAATTAGAAGTTCTAAATGAATCGGCCATACAAGACAACTTTCCTGATGAATATCTTTTGAAGATCGATTATAATGAAATTCCATGGTTTGCAGACTATGCAAACTACTTAGTATGTGGATTCCTTGAAAAAGGATTATCGTACCAAAAACGAAATAAATTCTTTAGTGATATAAAACACTATTTCTGGAAAGATCCACATTTGTTTAAAAGTTTTCCCAATGGAATAATACGCCGATGTATATTCGGAGATGAAGCTAGTCAAATCTTAAATCATAGTCACACAGGACCAACAGGAGGGCATTATGGGCCTCAACTCACAGCAAGAAAAGTTTACGATGCTGGATTCTATTGGCCTACAATTTTCAAAGACGCACACCTTCTTTGCAAATCCTATGATGCTTGTCAAAGGTCCGGAAAAATAAGTCAACGTGATGAAATGCCACAAAATGTCATTCAAGTATGTGAAGTATTTGACATTTGGGGTATTGACTTTATGGGTCCATTTCCAAAATCTCATAATAATCTCTACATTCTCGTTGCCATTGATTATGTATCTAAATGGGTGGAAGTACAAGCTCTCCCGACTAACGATGCACGAGTTGTAGTCAACTTCTTAAAACGTCTTTTTGCAAGGTTCGGAACACCGAAAGCTTTAATAAGTGATCGGGGTACTCATTTCTGTAATAATCAACTTGAGAAAATTCTTAAAAGATATGGAGTAACTCATAAAATCTCAACCGCACAAACAAGTGGACAAGTTGAAAATACCAACCGAGCTTTATAGCATATTCTAGAGAAAACCGTAGGATCAAATCCAAAGGAATGGTCCATGAAATTGGAGGATGCACTCTGGGCTTTTAGAATAGCCTACAAAACTCCAATTGGAACCACACCTTTTAGACTCGTTTACAAAAAAGCATGTCATCTTCCAGTAGAAATTGAACATAAAGCATTTTGGGCTTTGAAGACATGTAATCTTGATTTACATGAAGCTGGATGTCTACAGTTACGCCAATTAAACGAATTAGAAGAATTAATACATGAAGCATACGAAAATTCGTTAATCTATAAAGAAAGAACTAAGAAATGGCATGATAAAAAATCAGAAGTTCAAAAGAATTTAAAGAAGGAGACAGAGTTCTTCTTTTCAATTCAAGATTTAAGCTATTTCCTGGAAAATTGAAATCAAGATGGTCTGGACCATTCATAGTCAAAAGAGTTTTCCCGTACGGAACAATAGAATTAATAAATTCAAATGGGATTGAATTTAAGGTTAATGGTCACATAGTTCAACATTACATAGATAATCCAATGGAAGTTGAAGATGAAGTTAATCACAATTTCGACACCACAGCTAACTAAGTGTGGGAAAATTTGAATCTTTTTAGGGTAATAGGTATTTCTGTTAGAGTTAGATATTCTGTTTTCGTGTAGTTTCCGAGAATGGAATCCGAATGGTCTTTCCCTAGCAGACCCTAAAGAACTAGTCTTCTCCCCCCATTCTGAATTTTTATTTTTTTAGGTTTTACGAGATGAAGAATTCCTTTGATCTGAACCATGGTCTAATGCTACACCCTATGATTACTAAACGTAATAATGACACACTTCCGAGTGAACTGGTATAATTCATAAGAGAAAAAATGGACGGAGTAAGAAAAGAACTCAGAAAAGATCATCATAAGATACATTTTGGTAAATGAAAATCAAAATCCGCAACAAAAAGAAGAGTACGACACCTTGAAAGATGTTATAAATGCGGAAAATGGTCACACGAAGGTAAAAGTTCAAATAATCAAACATATTCAAATATCGAATTTGTTACTCTATGCAGAGAAGGACCGTTTATATGTTTAGAAAAAAAGATATTGAAGATTCGAGGTTACGCTTACGTAGCTATGGAGAACCAAATCACACGACTCTCCTATGAGTCGGCTAAAGCAAGTCTCTGAGAATTCTTTCTCACAGGTAAGTATGTACAGTTTTTATTTTTATTTTTATTGCTTTTAACCTTTTGATAATAAACGCTGAATCGTTCGCTATAAAGTATTAAATTGGTATTCAATAAAATTAGGTATGCGTAACCGAAATTATTGATATCATACAAAAATTTATTACATCACTGCAAAATTTACTGTTTATTCTTAAGGTATAAATATCTTTAATCAATCAACCCAAAATATTTCAAAAATTCGTCAGGAGTAAAACTAGGTTATGGAACCGAAATTACTTTACCAAAAAGAGGGGCATATATTTTTGATAATATTTGATTGATTAAAGTGGGATAAAAGACCAAAAAGATTTTTAATTTTATTTTTACCTTGTTTTTAAAATTAATATATAAATATTAAATTATTATTGTAAAATTTTTAAAATCAATATATATAAGTTTGTACCTATTTGAAAAATTAATATTTTTAATATAAGTTTGTATGTATAAAAATGAAAATATAATATAAATTTGGTGTGAATTTTTAATTTTGATAATATGAATTTTTAATTTTATGCATTTTAAATTTAAGTTTGGTGTGAATTTAAAAATAAAAATTTACTTTATTTCACTAAGTTAAAAATATGATTTTTAAAATTCGTCATGAGTTGAAAACTAGGTCGTTGAACCGAAATTGCTCTACCCAAGGGAGGGACGAGAACTTTTATTATCATTATTTTTAATCTTATTGAATTAAAGTATGCCAAAAACATTAAAAAACCCAAAAATCTTTACTTTTAAAAACCGCGCTTAAAACGTGACAAATTCTTAAAATTTTGTCGAGGGACGGACTAGGACAACGATCCGAAACGCTCTCATCCTAAAAAGAAACAATATTTTAATTTTTAATTAATTATATGTTTTATTAGTAAAGGTTTTAAAAAAAAAAAAAACAAGACCCCATGCGATCGCATGGGGTTCCTTCACAAAAACCATGCGGTCGCATGGAGGCCAATTTCTGGTCAGATTGAAAAACCCATCGAGCTGTTCTCTGTCTTCATAACAACACCCACACATACACGAGCATATACACACATACACTCAAAAATTTGCCATTTTTAACCATAATTCGTCAAATTTCTCGCTCTAATCATGAAATTGTTCAGAAGCTTTTCAAAGAAGGTAAAGATTTCACCCCTAAACCTCTTTTAATTTGATTTTTAGTGTTCTTGAACTATAATTTACCTAATTTGATTTTGTTAATTTCTAGTGTAATTAGAGTTAAATTGTTAGTATATTATGCATGTATAACCTAGATTGAAGCTATTTAACATGATTTGAAGCCAAAAACTTCAAAATTTTTAGGAATCTAGGGTTTGTGTTCTTGAGCAATTTGAGACTTTTGGATATAAACAGGTTATGGTCGATTTTTGTCATGAATTATTGCTAAATTAAGTAGTGTAACATGTTTAGGTAGCTAAATGATCCAAACTTTGATCCTAAACATGATTTTTGAGAATTAAAGTGGACTTTTTAGGTCTAAAATTCATGAACTTGATTAAATTGATGTAAATGCGATTTGAAACTTGTTTAATTGCTAGTAATGGTTATTTTAACATGTTATTTGAGTTGAATGCTTATGAACTTTGTAAACATTTTCATATATGCTTATTTGAAAAAGTATAGAATTGTTAAAATTGTGAAAATGTGTATAAGTTTAATTTTAATTAAACATGTTATTATAATTGTTTCAAGTTGTTATTTTGCTAACACTAATGCATATTTGGATGCACAAATTTTGTGTTTAATGTGTTTTGCAGAGATTTACCGATACTGATGGTGCATCATCATCATTTAGACAACCTGCTCCAGAACCTGAACCAGAAATGCAATATGAACCGGAGCAACAACAGGAACAACAACAACCTGATCAACACGTTCCATATTATGATCCGCAACTAGAATATATTAATGCCTACGTAGTATTTCCGATGCATCCGATAGTAGCACACCCGACGATTCATAAAGAACAGTTGCATCCTAATCTGAGGTTTGATCGAAGTTGGAGAGATTACCCGACATATCAAAGTAACAAATTCAAACTGGTAACAAAAAATGTAGAAGTGCTGAGGGTAATCAATTGGGAGCCTTTGGAAAGGGTCCAACTAGTTAACTCAGTTAGACAGCATTTGATCCAAAGGTATGGCAGTTCTTCTTTTCCCGATTGGGAACGTTTATTCACCATTCGTAGGCATGTATATAAGGAATGGTGCGTTGAGCTTATGAGTACTATTTCACTTAATGCGGATGTAGTTAGGTTAGATGATAGAAGTTTTCTTAGATTTATACTTGGCCGTAGGATGTACAGGATGTCCATGCTGGACATGGCCAGGGCTTTACAGATATATACGCCCGCTGAATTACTATTACCCGATTGTACAAATTTGATTTATCATGGTGAAAGGGTAGATAGGAATTTTGATGCTAACGCCGTCTGGAGGCGTATGTCAGATTATAATGTTTTTGGGCGGGCAGGAACACACTCCTACTTACATATTAACAGAGCCGAGCTTCGTATAATTCATACATTTCTGGCTAACTCGATTACACAGAGAGGTCACAACAAGGAGAAAATGACCTTACATGATTTATTTTACCTTAAGTGTATTCGAGACCCAAGAGGCTTTGTTAATATCCCCTACTGTGTTGGTTTTTATTTGTCTAAGATAAGGAAGGGGGAATAATAGGAGGAGGTATTTTTGTTACTCTCATTGGAGAGTATTTGGGTGTAGATAGGGATCAAGGGGGTCTACTTATGGTATATAGGGAACATGATGATACTTTAGGATTGAAGGTCTATCAGGGTGCTAAGATATTGAAGAGCAGCCGCAATTAGGCAGTACCATATGTTGGTCGTCATCCATAGGTAGAGAGAAGTTCAGATGAGGAAATGGAGGAAGCAGATAACATTAGGGATGTAATTAGGGAGGCTATGACCGACGTCTACCAGCGTATAGATGAGGTAGAAATGACAAACCAGGATAGACATAATCGATACGAGCAGTGGCAAGCCCGGAATGAGTACGAGCATTCCAGGCAACGACAGCATGATAGATGGCACTATCATCAGCATCAGATCATGAGCCAGCTATCACCTCAGGATCACTACGTACTGACCCGACCTGCTTACTATCCTCCACACCAGCCTGATATGAGTCCACCATTTACTCTCTACGACCCTAACCAGGCCTATCATTACACCTATCACCAACCATGGAACCTGACCGACGACATGAACTGGAACCCCTATCCAGATTGATATAGTTCCCGTTGGTGATTTCTTTGATTTTTATCTTTTTATTATTTCTATTTATTTATGTTTAAACATATAATATTGTGATACTTTTATTGTAATGTTTAATATTTTTATTATGTTGTACTAATATTTCATATTTGATTTGAAAGTGGGATGTTAAGTCCATTTCAAATTATCATGCATGTTATTATTTGTATGTATGTATATTGTCAATTGTACACAACAGGGTAAAACAAGCGCATTTTCAAAGACTGGCATTAAGTTTAGCAAAAGCTACTAATTTTGACGACAAAACGAAAAACAAATGTGATGTAACAACAAGACGGAATGAACAAATGATGTGCACCATTTATCATTCAACAAACAAACGCCAATATGTTTGAAAACTTTGATAAAATTTAATCATTTTTCTATGCTAATCACCCTCAATAATTTAAATTGTTACTGATTTCTTGCAAATGAGGGCATTGTAAGATCTTAAGTGTGGAAAGGGGTTAAATTCTTTCGGATTTTTAAAATTTTAACTTATACACTTGGTTACCATTAAAAATACTAGTAACGCAGTAGTTGTATTAGAATCTAGTGCTCTCTGATAATAAAGAACAACACTAGTCTTATATACTGACTACCCAATTCTAGTGAAATTTTTCCAAATTTTCAAATAAATGAATTCAAAATCATGTTTATACATATTTATGAACGATAAAACTAGGTGTTAACACCGAAATTATTGTTACCTCGGAAAGGACATAAATTGAGAAACAACCCAAAATGTTAGAATTCATTTAAAATGGAATAGAGGAAAATAAAAAGGCAAAGAAAGGAAAATAAAAGTCAAGTGTGGGAAAATTTACCAAGTTATTTAAAACATATATCACATATTTTTGTACAAATAATTGAAGATACTTTTGTTTTGGACAAAATTAACCGTTTTACCCGGTAAATTGTAAGATATTTGAAAGAAAAGATGGATGTACACGATGAATCAATTCCATCATTAAAAGGAAGTAAAGTCTTCCGAAAAAGACACGCGCTTCTTGATTTAGGTCAGGAAGTTGTCGTCCAGACCAGTTGTAGAGTCTACGAAAAACCTTGAAAAGTTTTCTCAAAAATCAACTGGAAATCCACGGACCTCAGCATCAAACAGGGTCGCCAAGTGGTCAGACTTATCCTAACCATGAGAGGATCTATCTCATAAAATGGGGAGGGCATTGTGCAAATTAGCTTGATAAGACTAATGAATCAGATCCCTAGAAAGGATAATCTCCTTAAAGATCAAAAATCAGCTTTTAAGACAGATATTACTCAATCCTTGAGATTGATTTTTAAAGATTGAAAATTACAAACTCATGGAATTCGATGATATCTAAACTCAAGCTTGAACGAGAAAATATTTTGATCAAATTACAAACCGATTTGTTTTCTGAAAACCCATTTTTAATGCGTTCATTACCATTGAACGTAAAATCCTAGGAATTCACCTAGAATTCATTAGGTCACCTGAACCAAATCGGGTGTCAACCGTAAGAACGGTGGTTGCATAGCATGGTCAAAGACAGGACCTTGTGCCAGACCGAAAAACTATAGGGTGATCTTTACTATTGCTCCTACCAAGGATAGTAATTGCATCCGACACGTTATAGACCATAATTAAAAGCTTGTCACGGGACATTACCTTAACAGTTGCTTGTTCAACGCTTTCCTTTATAACCGGACGATAGTTTACCGAAAGGTAATATACGGAGCAATTAAACTGGACGTGTTGCTTTCCCAATACAAGGTTAGCAAGTGGGTGACACAAAACCATAATTTTTGAGCTAACATTTTCAAATATGAAACCCACCAAACCCACAAAAATATTTTGCAAACACCGGTGAAGGGTTATTCTGGAAAACTTATCTAGGGTAAAAGCTAGATTGAATTTTTAAAAGATCAAATGTTTTCATAAAGATCCAATTTCCTAAAGGATCTAAATTTTTATAGTCATGTGGGACTGTAAACCACAACATTACTATCATTGTTTATACCGCCGTATAGAAATCACTGATGTACAAAGTGTGAAGAATAAAAGAAGTGATTCTAGTATTTTTATTTTCAAGACTATATTGCTTGAGGACAAGCAACGCTCAAGTGTAGGAATATTTGATAATGCTAAAAACTAACATATATTTCCTAGCATTATCTCTCAAGAAATACAAGCTTTTGGTTGCAATTGTTCTATTTACAAATGATATTAGTTTAAATAATAAAAGGTGAAGATAAAAGACAGATTCGACGAATTGAAGACGCAAACAACCAAAAAACTCAAAAGTACAAAGAACAATCAAAGTGGTTCAAATTATTGATGAGAAACGTCTCAAAATTACAAAAGTACAAGACGCGAAACGCAAAATACAAGATATTAAATTGTACGCAAAGACGTTCGAAAATCCGGAACCGGGACCAAAGTCAACTTTCAACGCGCGATGCAACGGACTAAAAATTACAAGTCAACTATGCACATGAATATAATATAATATATAATTAATTCTTAAAATTATATATATATTATATTATTTAATAAAACCGTCGGCAAACAAGAAAACAAACCTGTGTGAGCTGGAAAAGCAGGCCATGCGATCGCATGGCCTGGAAGTGTAATTTCCATGCGATCGCATGGCCCCAATTTGAGGGTCAGGTCCTATAAATTTCGCAGTTTTGGTCGAACAAAAACACATCTTTTTCTCTTCTTTCCTCTTACGTAAAAATAAATATATATATTATAATTTTAATTTTAATTTTAATAATAAGGGTATGTTAGCGAATGTTGTAAGGGTGTAAGTCGAAATTCTGTCCGTGTAACGCTACGCTATTATTAATCATTGTAAGTTATGTTCAACCTTTTTAAATTAATGTCTCGTAGCTAAGTTATTATTATGCTTATTTAAGCCGAAGTAATCATGATGTTGGGCTAAATATTTAAGACGGGGTAATTGGGCTTTGTACCATAATTGGGGTTTGGATAAAAGAACGACACTTGTGGAAATTAGACTATGGGCTATTAATGGACTTTATATTTATTTAATTAAATGATAGTTTGTTAATTTAATATAAAGATTTACAATTGGACGTACCTATAAATAACCACATACACTCGATCGGACACGATGGGCGGGATATTTATAAGTACTAATAATCGTTCATTTAACCAGACACGGGAATGGATTAATAGTTAATGGACTTATTAAAACAGGGATGAATTACATACAAGGAAAATTGATTTAATTATAGTTTAAGTCCCCAATTAGTTGGAATATTTGACTTCGGATATAAGGATAATTTGACGAGGACACTCGCACTTTATATTTATGACTGATGGACTGTTATGGACAAAAACCAGATGGACATATTGAATAATCCAGGACAAAGGAAAATTAACCCATGGTAATAAACTAAAATAAATACGTCAAATATCATGATTACGAAAGTTTAAATAAGCATAATTCCTTTATTTCATATTTAATTGCACTTTTAATTATCGCATTTTAATTTATTGTCATTTTAATTATCGTATTTTTTAATTATCGCAATTTTATTTATTGTCATTTTATTTATCTCACTTTAATTTATCGCATTTTAATTATTGTCATTTACTTTACGCTTTAAATTAAGTCTTTTATATTTTTAATATTTTACATTAGGTTTTAACTACGACTTAAGTTTTAAAATCGACAAACCGGTCATTAAATGGTAAAAACCCCTTTTTATAATAATAATACTACTTATATTTATATTTATATTTATACAAATATAGTTTTAAAAATATAGCGTTAAACTTGGCAAGTTCCCTGTGGACGAACCAGACTTACTAAAAACTACACTACTGTACGATTAGGTACACTGCCTATAAGTGTTGTAGCAAGATTTAGGTATATCCACTCTATAAATAAATAAATAACTTGTGTAAAATTGTATCGTATTTAATAGTATTTCCTAGTAAAAGTTAATAGTATTTTATACGCCTTCGCTTTAACATCATAAATGATAAGTAAACATATCATTAGGTGTATTAACAATGAACTACGTATGTAAAAACAAGACTACTAACTTAAGGATTTCGAAACTAGACATATATGTAACGATTATCGTTGTAACGACATTTAAATGTATATATATCATATTAAGATATATTAATACATCATAATATCATGATAATGTAATAATTTAACATCTCATTAGATATAATAAACAATGGGTTAACAACATTTAACAAGATTGTTAACTTAAAGGTTTCAAAACAACACTTACATGTAACGACTAACGATGACTTAACGACTCAGTTAAAATGTATATACATGTAGTGTTTTAATATGTATTCATACACTTTTGAAAGACTTCAATACACTTATCAAAGTACTTCTACTTAACAAAAATGCTTACAATTACATCCTCATTCATTTTCATCAATAATTCTACTCGTATGCACTCGTATTTGTACTCGTACAATACACAGCTTCTAAATGTATTTACTATTGGTATATACACTCCAATGATCAGCTCTTAGTAGCCCATGTGAGTCACCTAACCATGTGGGAACCATCATTTAACATCTAGCATGAAATATCTCAAAAAATAACAAACTAATGGAGCCTATATGAATGATCAAGATTCACGTGAATGTAGGTGTACATAAACACTTTCATTTTCAATTTTTCTTGAATCAAATTACTCTCTCTCAAGTGTTCTTATATTATTCTAAGTGTTCTTAATCATCTTCATCAAAATCTAGCTCAATCTAGTTCATAAATCCATACATAAATCAAGTTACAAAATAACTACTCAAGAAAACATCAACAACACTTCCAAGTTTGCTAGCTTACTTCCAATCTTACAAATTCATTTTGAATGACCATTCAATCTCAAAAAATCTTTCTTATTTACAGCAAGATATCTTTCTAATACAAGTTAATACTCATATTCAAACTTTGATTCAATTTCTATAACTATAACAATCTTATTTCGAGTGGAAATCTTACTTGAACTTGTTTTCGTGTCATGATTCTGTTTCAAGAACTTTCAAGCCATTCAAGGATCCTTTGAAGCTAGATCTATTTTTCTCATTTCCAGTAGATTTATCCATAAAACTTGAGGTAGTAATGATGTTCATAACATCATTCGAATCATATATATAAAACTTTCTTATTCGAAAGTTTAAACTTGTAATCACTAGAACATAGTTTAGTTAATTCTAAACTTGTTCGCAAACAAAAGTTAATCCTTCTAACTTGACTTTTAAAATCAACTAGACACATGTTCTATATCTATATTATATGCTAACTTAATGATTTAAAACCTGAAAACACAAAAAACACCGTAAAACCGGATATACGCCGTCGTAGTAACACTGCGGGCTGTTTTGGGTTAGTTAATTAAAAACTAGGATAAACTTTGATTTAAAATTTGTTCTTCTGGAAAAATGA
The DNA here is from genome assembly GCF_046630445.1 of Rutidosis leptorrhynchoides. Lineage (NCBI taxonomy): Eukaryota > Viridiplantae > Streptophyta > Magnoliopsida > Asterales > Asteraceae > Rutidosis > Rutidosis leptorrhynchoides. The sequence continues at coordinate 57,207,006 of NC_092340.1, read as the reverse complement.
TTTTTCTTATGAACATGAAACTATATCCAAAAATCATGGTTAAACTCAAGTGGAAGTATGTTTTTCAAAATGGTCATCAAGACGTCGTACTTTCGACTGAAATGACTACCTCTTATAATATTGACTTGTAACCTGTATTTCTGACTATAAACTTATAATTTTTCTATTTATATTCATAAACTTAAGTTCAATATGAAACCATAGCAACTTGAATCACTCAAAACGGATTTAAAACGAAGAAGTTATGGGTAAAACAAGATTGGATAATTTTGCTTGTTGTAGCTACGTGAAAATTGGTAACAAATCTATATTAATCATATCCTAGCTAACTTATATTGTATTATACATGTATTCTAATATATTATGTAATCTTGGGATACCATAGACACGTATGCAAATGTTTTGACATATCATATCGACCCATGTATATATATTATTTGGAACAACCATAGACACTCTATATGCAGTAATGTTTGAGTTAACTATACAGGGTTGAGGTTGATTCCAAAAATATATATACTTTGAGTTGTGATCTAGCCTGAGACGTGTATACACTGGGTCATGGATTGATTCAAGATAATTTATATCGATTTATTTTTGTACATCTAACTGTGGACAACTAGTTGTAGGTTACTAACGAGGACAGCTGACTTAATAAACTTAAAACATTAAAACGTATTAAAAATGTTGTAATTATATTTTGAACATACTTTGATATATATGTGCATATTTGTTATAGGTTCGTGAATCGACCAGTGGCCAAGTCTTACTTCCCGACGAAGTAAAAATCTGTGAAAGTGAGTTATAGTCCCACTTTTAAAATATAATATTTTTGGGATGAGAATACATGCAGTTTTATAAATGTTTTACGAAATAGACACAAGTAAATGAAACTACATTATATGGGTGAATTATCGAAGCCGAATATGCCCCTTTCTGCTTGGTAGCCTAAGAATTAGTAAACCTATCTACTAATTGACGCGAATCCTAAAGATAGATCTATTGGGCCTAACGAACTCCATCCAAAGTACCGGATGCTTTTGAACTTCGAATTCATTTTTATCATGTCCGATGGATGTCCCGGAATGATAGGGGATATTCTTATATGCATCTCTTTAATGTCGGTTACCAGGTGTTCACCATATGAATGATTTTTTTATCGCTATGTATGGGATGTATATTGAAATATGAAATCTTGTGGTCTATTATTATGATTTGATAAATATATAGGTTAAACCTATAACTCACCAACATTTTTGTTGACGTTTAAAGCATGTTTATTCTCAGGTGATTATTAAGAGCTTCCGCTGTTGCATGCTAAAATATGGACAAGATTTGGTGTCAGCATGCTTGTATTATATTGTTTAAAACTGCATTCTAGATTTACTTTGTTGTAACATATTAATTTTGTAAACCAATATGTATTGGTAGTGTGTAAGTGTGATATTTTTAGATTATCATTTCTTGATAATCTAGGTGGGAAGATTTACAAATAATGAAGAGTCGAATATATTTTGGGAAGATTTACAAATTCCCGAGGAAGAACCGGAAGAAGAGGAACCGGAAGAAGAGGAACCGGAAGAAGAGGAACCGGAAGAAGAAGAGGTTTTTGAGGAGGAAATATTAGGAATCACAAAAAAACAGATAAATAAAAGAAAATCCTCAACCAACGGACCAAAGTTAAAAATGGTCAATGGTGTTTCCGCCAAGGAAGCAAAATATTGGGAAGATTACCAATTTTTCGATGAATCGGATCCCGATGAGGATTCCGATGATGTTGTAGATATTACCTCGACCCAATTTAATAAAGCAAAAGAAAATAATAAGGGAAAAGGTATAAAAATAGAGAAACCTGATTCCAACCCCTATGAACTTTATATGTATCAGCAACATCCGTACTTCCTAAATTGTAACAATAACCCGGGAACCTCTAAACCACCAGGTTTTTCTAAACCATTGTGGAAAACGACGGCTCGTATTAGAAGAACACCATATATCCCTAGAAAATTAGGATACCGAAACCAAGTCCGAAGAAGAAGAAACCAGTGATTCAGATTAGAGGGTTGTAATCATGTTGTGTATTATATGTATTATAGTGTGCTGTACTTTTATGTTCTATGTAAAAATTGCTTGTATTGTTTGTTAATTATCTTTTACGAATCTAATCCTTGTCTATTTTACAGTATAAAATCACAAAATGGACGTTAAAGGTAGACAACCGAATATTTTTGAAGACCTACCAGAGGATATGATTAATGAAATCTTGTCTAGAGTCGGTCAGAATTCATCAGCACAGTTAGTTATGGAGAAATTAACTTGTCAAACATTTGAAAGACTTTCCAGAAATGCCTTAGTTTATAAAAGGCTTTCCTTTGATAGGTGGGGTATATCACATTGGGGAGACTGTAAGTTACGCCATGTTTTCTTTAAAGCGTTAAATGCGGGGAACCCAAATGCAATTTTACGCTACGGGTTAAGAACCTATTTTGACTCAACATATCCCAACATAGGATTTCGTGAGTTAGAAAGAGCTTTTAATATGCAACATAAAGAAACATGTTATGCTTACGGGTTAGTGATGTTCGCTTCTTACCAAAGTGAGAAAAAGAACATCGGATTACAACTTTTAAATAAAACCTTTCCACAAGTGACGGATTCAGTAGTTGGGGGTGAGAAACAAGGTTTTTAGATTATCAAGGGGTTGTTGGACATTACGAAACCCTCGTCCTTTTGACGACATTACAACATGCTGCCTAGCCAATGGTCATAACGGTTACTTTCCACAAGACCAAGGATGGGAAGTCGTCTTAGTAAAACCAGAATGCATGACTTGTTTCTGGACTTATGAATTACGTGTCTTTATTACCTTTGCTGAACGACTTGCGTATTAACTAGATTTATCTTCAAAACTATATTATATCAAGTTATTGTGTGCTATATTTCATGTTATATGTAATATAGCGAAATTTATAAGTTTGAAGAATATTTGAATGTGATATATTATTATAATCAGTTTTTCATATGGAATTGTAGTAGTTGATTGTATATTAGCTACTAAGTATGAACTTAACAGGTAGGTAGTACCCGAATTAAAACTTATAAAACGCTAATATGAAGAAAAATCTTTTATAAATGAGTTCATATTATGCTACGAAATACTATTGACTACTCTTAATATTCTATATGATTAACTCGATTCAGTTGGCTATTTTGAAGGAAATGGCACCGACTACTCGACACACCATGAATATGAGCGAAGAGGAATTTTGTACCTTTCTTGCTGCAAACATAGCCGCAGTATAGGCTGCGCTACATACCAACAATAACTCTGAATCTAGCAATGCAGCTAACGGCGCAAGAAATCGTGTGGGATGCTCCTACAAAGAATTCACTGCCTGCAAACCTTTGGAATTTGATGGAACCGAAGGACCAATTGGATTGAAACGGTGGACCGAGAAGGTCGAATCGGTGTTTGCCATAAGTAAGTGTACTGAAGAGGTCAAAGTTAAGTACGCTACGCATACCTTCACAGGTACTGCGTTAACGTGGTGGAACACCTATCTTGAACATGTAGGACAAAATGTTACTTACGCACTACCGTGGTCGGCATTCAAGCAACTGATGAACGAGCAGTACCGTCCTGGAAACGAAGTCAATAAGCTCAAGGTAGAGCTTAGAGAGTTACGAACACAAGGGTTCGCCATTACCACATATGAACGACGATTCACAGAGTTGTGCCTGTTATGTCCGGGAGCGTTCGAAGATAAAGAAGAGAAGATCAACGCGTTTGTAAAAGGGTTACCAGTAAGGATTCAAGAAGATGTGAGTTCACATGAGCCTGCTTCCATACAGAAGGCAAGTCGAATGGCTCATAAACTCATAAATCAGATTGAGGGAAGAATTAAAGAGCAGGCGACCGAAGAAGTCAACACGAAACAACTCAAGAGGAAGTGGGAGGAAAATGGTGACAAGAGTCACCAGTACAACAACAACAACAATTACAACCACAATCGCAACAACTATCCCAACAACCGCAACAACAATCGCAACAACAATCGCAACAATAACCGCAATCTTAACAATAACTACAACAAACGTCCCAACAACAACAACTACAACAACCGTTTCAGCAACAATAACAATCCCAACAACAACCTCAATAACAGCAACGGCAACAAAAACTAAAAACAGCCATGTCAAAGATGTGAAGAAAATCACCCGGGGTTTTGCACGACATTTTGCAACAGGTGTAAAAGAAACGGTCATAGCGCGACAAAGTGTGAGGTCTACGGACCAAGGTTTTACAGAACTAAAGGAACAAATAGTGTCGGAACAAGTAATGCCGGAACGAATAGTGTCGGAGCAAGTAATACCAACGCTGTTTATTATAAATGTGAAAAACCGGGCCACATTATTAGAAATTGCCCGAATCAGGGGAATACTAATGGGCAGGGCCGCGGAAGAGTTTTCAATATTAGTGCGGCAGAAGCACATGAAGACCTGGAGCTTGTTACGGGTACGTTTCTTATTGACGATAAATATTCTTATGTTTTACTTGATTCGGGTGCGGATAGAAGCTATATGAGTAGAGATTGTTGTGCTAAATTAAGTTGCTCATTGACGCCTTTGAATAATAAATTTTTACTCGAATTAGCAAATGGTAAATTAATTTCAGCAGATAATATATGTCGGATAGAGAAATTAAACTGGGTGATGAAACGTTTAAGATTGATTTAATACCAGTCGAGTTAGGGAGTTTTGATGTAATAGTTGGCATGGACTGGTTGAAAAAGGTGAGAGCAGAAGTCGTTTGTTACAAAAATGCGATTCGCATTATGCGTGAAAAAGGAAAACCTTTAATGGTGTACGGAGAAAAGAACAACGCGAAGTTAAATCTTATTAGTAGTTTGAAGGCGCAAAAACTAATAAGAAAAGGTTGTTACGTCATTTTAGCACACATCGAGGAAGTTAAACCTGAAGAAAAGAACATCAGTGATGTTCTCGTCGCAAAAGAATTTCCCGATGTATTTCCGAAAGAATTACCGGGATTACCCCCACATCGATCAGTTGATTTTCAAATAGACCTTGTACCTGGAGCTGCACCAATAGCTCATGCTCCATACAGACTCGCACCCAGCGAAATGAAAGAATTACAAAGTCAGTTACAGGAACTTTTAGAGCGTGGTTTCATTCGACTAAGTACATCACCATGGGGAGCTCCTGTTCTGTTTGTCAAGAAGAAAGATGGTACATTTAGGTTGTGTATCGACTACCGAGAGTTGAAAAAACTTACCATCAAGAACCGTTACCCATTACCGAGAATCAACGACTTATTTGATCAACTACAAGGGTCGTCGGTTTATTCGAAGATCGATTTACATTCTGGATATCATCAAATGCGGGTAAAGGAGGATGATATTCCGAAGACTGCTTTTAGGACGCATTACGGTCATTACGAGTTTATGGTTATGCCGTTTGGATTGACTAACACACCAGCTGTGTTCATAGACCTCATGAACCGAGTGTGTGGGCCATATCTTGACAAGTTTGTCATTGTTTTCATCGATGACATACTTATTTACTCGAAGAATGATCAAGAGCACGAAAAACATTTGAGAAAAGTGCTAGAGTTGCCGAGAAAAGAAAAATTGTACGCTAAGTTTTCAAAGTGTGCATTTTGGTTGGAAGAAGTTCAATTCCTCGGTCACATAGTGAACAAAGAAGGTATTCAGGTGGATCCAGCAAAGATTGAAACCGTTGAAAAGTAGGAAACCCAGAAAACTCCTAAACACATACGCCAATTTTTAGGGCTGGCTGGTTATTACAGGAGATTCATCCAAGATTTTTCCAAAATAGCAAAACCCTTGATTGCATTAATGCATAAAGGAAAGAAATTTGAATGGAAGGATGAACAAGAGAAAGCGTTTCAATTGTTGAAGAAAAAGTTACCTGAAGGGAATGATGATTTTGTGATATATTGTGACGCCTCAAAGCAAGGTCTCGGTTGTGTATTAATGCAACGAACGAAGGTAATTGCTTATGCATCTAGACAATTGAAGATTCACGAGCAGAATTATACGACGCATGATTTGGAATTAGGCGAGGTTGTTTTTGCATTAAAGACTTGGAGGCACTACTTATATGGGGTCAAAAGTATTTTATATACCGACCAAAAAAGTCTTCAACACATATTTAATCAGAAACAACTGAACTTGAGGCAGCCCAGGTGGATTGAATTGTTGAATTGTTACGATTTTGAGATTCGTTACCACCCGGGGAAGGCAAATGTGGTAGCCGACGCCTTGAGCAGAAAGGACAGAGAACCCATTCGAGTGAAAGCTATGAATATAATGATTCACACTAACCTTACTACTCAAATAAAGGAGGCGCAATAAGAAGTTTTAAAAGAGGGAAATTTAAAGGATGAAATACCCAAAGGATCGGAGAAGCATCTTAATATTCGGGATGACGGAACCCGATATAGGGCTGAAAGAATTTGGGTACCAAAATTTGGAGATATGAGAGAAATGGTACTTAGAGAAGCTCATAAAACCTGATACTCAATACATCCTGGAGCGGGGAAGATGTACAAGGATCTCAAGAAACATTTTTGGTGGCCGGATATGAAAGCCGATGTTGCTAAATACGTAGGAGAATGTTTGACATGTTCTAAGGTCAAAGCTGACCATCAGAAACCATCAGGTCTACTTCAACAACCCAAAATACCGGAATGGAAATGGAAAAACATTACCATGGATTTCATCACTAAATTGCCAAGGACTGCAAGTGGTTTTGATACTATTTGGGTAATAGTTGATCGTCTCACCAAATCAGCACACTTCCTGCCAATAAGAGAAGATGACAAGATGGAGAAGTTAGCACTACTGTATTTGAAGGAAGTCATCTCCAGACATGGAATACCAATCTCTATTATCTCTGATAGGGATGGCAGATTTATTTCAAGATTCTGGCAGACATTACAGCAAGCATTAGGAACTCGTCTAGACATGAGTACTGCCTATCATCCACAAACTAATGGGCAGAGCGAAAGGATGATACAAACGCTTGAAGACATGCTACGAGCATGTGTTATTGATTTCAGAAACAGTTGAGATCGACACCTACCGTTAGCAGAGTTTTCCTACAACAACAGCTACCATTCAAGCATTGAGATGGCGCCGTTTGAAGCACTTTATGGTAGAAAGTGCAGGTCTTTGATTTTTTGGAGTGAAGTAGGGGATAGACAGATTACAGGTCCGGAGATAATACAAGAAACTACCGAGAAGATCATCCAAATTCAACAATGGTTGAAAACCTCCTAAAGTCGACAAAAGAGCTATGCTGATATTAAAAGAAAAGATATAGAATTTGAAATTGGAGAGATGATCATGCTTAAAGTTGCACCTTGGAAAGGCGTTGTTCGATTTGGTAAACGAGGGAAATTAAATCCAAGGTATATTGGACCATTCAAGATTATTGATCGTGTCTGACCAATAGCTTACCGACTTAAGTTACCTCAACAACTCGCGACTGTACATAACACTTTCCACATCTCGAATTTGAAGAAATGTTTTGCTAAAGAAGATCTCACTATTCCATTAGACGAAATCCAAATCAACGAAAAACTTCAATTCATTGAAGAACCCGTCGAAATAATGGATCGTGAGGTTAAAATACTTAAGCAAAACAAGATACCAATTGTTAAGGTTCGATGGAATGCTCGTAGAGGACCCAAGTTCACCTAGGAACGAGAAGATCAGATGAAGAAGAAATACCTACACTTATTTCCAGAAGATACGTCAACACCTCCAACTGCTTAAAATTTAGGGGACGAAATTTACTTAACGGGTAGGTACTGTAGTGACCCGAACTTTTCCATGTTTATATATATTAAATGAAATTGATATTTACATGATTAAGTGTTTCCAACATGTTTAACAATCAAACTTGTTAAGACTTGATTAATTGAAATAGGTTTCATATAGACAATTGACCACCCAAGTTGACCGGCGATTCACGAACGTTAAAACTTGTAAAAACTATATGATATATATATATATATATATATATATATATATAGTTAATATGATATTACGATAGGTAAGTATCTCATTAGGTATTTTAACAATGAGTTATATACATAAAAATGAGACTATATATAGTTAACATGATATTACAATAGGTAAGTATCTCATTAGGTATTTTAACAATGAGTTATATACATAAAAATGATACTATTGAATTAAGAAACTCGAAAACGATATATATAACGATTATCATTATAACAACGTCTTACTAAATACATATGAATCATATTAAGATATAGTTACACTATATTTAAACATGATAAATGATAAGTAAACATATCATTAGGTGTATTAACAATGAACTACGTATGTAAAAACAAGACTACTAACTTAAGGATTTCGAAACGAGACATATATGTAACGATTATCGTTGTAACGACATTTAAATGTATATATATTATATTAAGATATATTAATACATCATAATATCATGATAATGTAATAATTTAACATCTCATTAGATATAATAAACAATGGGTTAACAACATTTAACAAGATCGTTAACTTAAAGGTTTCAAAACAACACTTACATGTAACGACTAACGATGACTTAACGACTCAGTTAAAATGTATATAAATGTAGTGTTTTAATATGTATTCATACACTTTTGAAATACTTCAAGACACTTATCAAAGTACTTCTACTTAACAAAAATGCTTACAATTACATCCTCATTCATTTTCATCAACAATTCTACTCGTATGCACTCGTATTTGTACTCGTACAATACACATCTTCTAAATGTATTTACTATTGGTATATACACTTCAATGATCAGCTCTTAGCAGCCCATGTGAGTCACTTAACCATGTGGGAACCATCATTTAACATCTATCATGAAATATCTCACAAAATAACAAACTAATGGAGCCTATATGAATGATCAAGATTCATGTGAATGTAGGTGTACACAAACACTTTCATTTTTAATTTTTCTTGAATCAAATTACTCTCTCTCAAGTGTTCTTACATTGTTCTAAGTGTTCTTCATCATCTTCATCAAAATCTAGCTCAATCTAGTTCATAAATCCATACATAAATCAAGTTACAAAACAACTACTCAAGAAAACACCAACAACACTTCCAAGTTTGCTAGCTTACTTCCAATCTTGCAAATCCACTTTGAATGATCATTCAATCTCAAGAAATCTTTCTTATTTACAGTAAGATATCTTTCTAATACAAGGTAATGCTCATATTCAAACTTTGATTCAATTTCTATAACTATAACAATCTTATTTCGAGTGGAAATCTTACTTGAACTTGTTTTCGTGTCATGATTCTGTTTCAAGAACTTTCAAGCCATTCAAGGATCCTTTGAATCTAGATCTATTTTTCTCATTTCCAGTAGATTTATCCACAAAACTTGAGGTAGTAATGATGTTCATAACATCATTCGAATCATATATATAAAACTATCTTATTCGAAGGTTTAAACTTGTAATCACTAGAACATAGTTTAGTTAATTCTAAACTTGTTCATAAACAAAAGTTAATCCTTCTAACTTCACTTTTAAAATCAACTAGACACATGTTCTATATCTATATGATATGCTAACTTAAGGATTTAAAACCTGAAAACAAGAAAAACACCGTAAAATCGGATATACGCCGTCGTAGTAACAACGCAGGCTGTTTTGGGTTAGTTAATTAAAAACTAGGATAAACTTTGATTTAAAAGTTGTTCTTCTAGGAAAATGATTTTTCTTATGAACATGAAACTATATCCAAAAATCATGGTTAAACTCAAAGTGGAAGTATGTTTTTCAAAATGGTCATCAAGACGTCATTCTTTCGACTGAAATGACTAGCTCTTATAATATTGACTTGTAACCTGTATTTCCAACTATAAACTTATACTTTTTCTGTTTATATTCATAAACTTAAGTTCAATATGAAACCATAGCAACTTGAATCACTCAAAACGGATTTAAAACGAAGAAGTTATGGGTAAAACAAGATTGGATAATTTTGCTTGTTGTAGCTACGTGAAAATTGGTAACAAATCTATATTAATCATATCCTAGCTAACTTATATTGTATTATACATGTATTCTAATATATTATGTAATCTTGGGATACCATAGACACGTATGCAAATGTTTTGACATATCATATCGACCCATGTATATATATTATTTGGAACAACCATAGACACTCTATATGCAGTAATGTTTGAGTTAGCTATACAGGGTTGAGGTTGATTCCAAAAATATATATACTTTGAGTTGTGATCTAGCCTGAGACGTGTATACACTGGGTCGTGGATTGATTCTGATAATATATATCGATTTATTTCTGTACATCTAACTGTGGACAACTAGTTGTAGGTTACTAACGAGGACAGCTGACTTAATAAACTTAAAACATTAAAACGTATTAAAAGTGTTGTAAATATATTTTGAACATACTTTGATATATATGTACATATTTGTTATAGGTTCGTGAATCGACTAGTGGCCAAGTCTTACTTCCCGACAAAGTAAAAATCTGTGAAAGTGAGTTATAGTCCCACTTTTAAAATCTAGTATTTTTGGGATGAGAATACATGCAGCTTTATAAATGTTTTACGAAATAGACACAAGTAAATGAAACTACATTATATGGGTGAATGATCGAAGTAGAATATGCCCCTTTTTGCTTGGTAGCCTAAGAATTAGTAAACCGATCTACTAATTGACGCGAATCCTAAAGATAGATCTATTGGGCCTAACGAACCCCATCCAAAGTACCGGATGCTTTAGTACTTCGAATTCATTTTTATCATGTCCGATGGATGTCCTGGAAGGATAGGGGATATTCTTATATGCAACCTGTTAATGTCGGTTACCAGGTGTTCACCATATGAATTATTTTGTTTTCTCTATATATGGGATGTATATTGAAATATGGAATCTTGTGGTCTATTATTATGATTTGATAAATATATAGGTTAAACCTATAACTCACCAACATTTTTGTTGACGTTTAAAGCATGTTTATTCTCAGGTGATTATTAAGAGCTTCCGCTATTGCATGCTAAAATATGAACAAGATTTGGTGTCAGCATGCTTGTATTATATTGTTTAAAACTGCATTCGAGATTTACTTTGTTGTAACATATTAATTTTGTAAACCAATATGTATTGGTAGTGTGTAAGTGTGATATTTTTAGATTATCATTTCTTGATAATCTAGGTGGTGTCCTTTTAACCTTGTCGATAAAATAAAGGTTAGGGTCTGTTTTAAAAACGAATGCAGTCTTTGAAAAACGTCTCATATAGAGGTCAAAACCTCGCAAAGAGATCAATTAATATGAAACGTTTATAATCGATATGAACATGACATTTCACCTATGCAGCCTTTGGAGCATCCTTTGTCGCATCTTTTTCCTTTGGTGGTGGCGGTAGTGTATCAAAATGTGCACGGAAGAACGTCCTTGCCATTCTGTTCCTATATTCCTGTACAGCCTTTTTTGGATCTCCAATGTCATCACGCCCCTCCCATGCAAACACCAGTCTCTCCATATGGATGCACACCCAAACACCACAGTCACTGGTTTCACCTATCTGCACTGGCACATTACGACCAGTTTCAATCATCAACTTCATACTCTCATTGTTTTGGTAGTAATCTTCAAGCTGTGATTTTGGCGTCTTGTTATAGTAGTCATTCGCGTGCAAGTAGACGGGCAAGTTTTCACACAACATTGTGACAACATGTTGTAGCTGTTCACTTGCAAGACCGGGTAAACTGTCGTACACATAAACTTTCATTTCTTCTAACTTTAATGATAGCAGCAAGAAATGTTCTCGGTGTCTAAAGTGTACTGAGATCAAGATCTGAAACAGAAAGAACGTTTAGTCACAAAACCATCCATACGCAGGGACGCAAAATGTACCTTGTGTCCAACAGCCACGAAGACGCAAGGACGCAAGACTTACCTTGCGTCCAAGCACCTTACCAGACGTAAGGTCGCAATATTTACCTTGCGCCTGTTCCAGATTACAAAAAACATGTTCTGATTTCTAATTAAAAACAACACCAGATTGAAATTATAAACAGTTTAAGAATGTAAGTACCTGATCACAGGAAGACCAAGCTGGATAATTTCATCACTACCATCCCCAAGAGCAATTATATACGTGTAATTTGGTTCCCTAAAGGCAGTGATTCCTTCATTTTCTTAAAAATTAGGATCTTTGGCCTTGGCCTGCTTCAACTTCTCCTCCTTTTGCTTCAACTTCTCCTCCTTCTCCTTCTGACTTAATCCCCAATATTCTTTAAAATTTGCAAGCTGTGCCAGGAATCCCGATGGCATAATCGTCCATCGAGAACTTGCTTTAACCACCTCATGTGAAAACTCAGGAGTGTTAAACATCTGGCTTGCTCTGGGGAGAAATCTCTGACGATATCTAAAAAGAAATGTAGCCCAGCCATCAATGTGCTAAAAATTAAGAAGACAGGTTAAGATATTAACACAAATTAATTCATGACATAAACACAAAATTAAGAAGATCACTCACCAAGTTCTCCAAATACCCAGCCTCTCCTAACCCTAGCAAGCGAATCCAAAACTCTGTACTAAGGTAAATGAACTGATCACTTTGAAAGATGGACATGCAACGGTCTCTTGCTTACTCTGTATAATTGTCGTGGGATCTTTTGCAGGGGGTGCATGCTTTCTCTGATCTCTTCATGCTCCATTTGGTGGTGGTTTAAGACAACCTTCATCATTTATAAGTCTGTCGATCATGGCCCAGATTTCTTCTTCACTAGCCCAGTCCTTTTCCTTCCTTTTTCTCTTACAACCCACCTTCACAGGATTACAACTTACATTCTTTGGTCCTTCTGTTTCACCAGGTGCAACATTATCAACTACCTTATCATTAGGTTGTCCATCAACAGCTTTCTGATCAACCAATTGCTCATCAACACATTGCTCTTCTGTATCTAGGTTGACAACATTCATGTTTTCCACTTTCTCAATGACATGTCTGGACAACTGTGCAAAACAGGAAATCTGGTTAAGAAAAAACACAAACGCAAGGACGCAAGATTAACCTTACGTCCAAATAGCTCAAGGACGCAAGACTAACCTTGAGTCCACATAGCGCAAGGACGCAAGGTTGTGTCTTGCGTCCACATCAGTGAATCAGGAACAACAAATATTTATGAATTTTTAAAAAAAAAAAAACACTATTATAATATTATAATGTGTAACGACCCGTCAAAATCGCTATTGACGCAGCACGTTAATCATTGATTCCACAGTGAGGTTTTGACCTCTATATGATACGTTTTGATAAAATATTGCATTCATTAAAATAAGTGACTTTCTAAACATAGAAAGTTATAAACATGTGGGCGAGTGCTTATGTAATCCCCAAAATACATAAGTTTTTATCATACAGGTTGACATCATAGTCAAATTATTTATTACACAATGCAGTTTTATTTCGAATGCAATAAACTTTATATAAAGCATGAGAGACTCCATGCAGGCAACAAGCACATCACAGCGGAAGCAATCTAAGGACCTGAGAATAAAACATGCTAAAAAGTCAACACGAATGTTGGTGAGTTATAGGTTTAATTTGCTCGAGTCATAAATATATAAAGATGGACCACAAGATTTCATCAAAAGTTTATCAATAGATTTTACGTAACAGAGCACCCTGTAACTAAACTTAATGATATAATGATAATTACCCTATTCGTTTTAATACACGCAAACCAACGTGTCATAAACTCAAATAACATACGTTCGTTAAAAGGCTAGCGCTCTAGCTCGGACGGGGATGTCAAACCCTATGGATCCATATACAATTATTCGCGCCCACCAGTCTATATCCTATGTACTGGCAGCTACTAGTTACCAAAGTTAAGGGATTTTCGGTTTAACTCAGTGTAGAATTAAGTATGTACTTGTATCCATTGCGTTTAAAATAAATTGCATGTATTCTCAGCCCAAAAATATTTTAAGTATTTAAAAAAGGATCTATAAACTCACGGTTCAATATTGAGATTCAATATTGTAGGCAAATTGCGTAGACGTAATGATGGTAGATGACTATATGGTTGGTCTTGGATTTAAGAACAATACCCCAAACAATACCCAATATTTCTTTATTTTAAAACGGTTTGAAACCCGAATTAAAAACACCCTCATATATACCTTATTATTATTAAACTTAAATTAAAATTATAATATAAATATAAATATAAAGAGAAAGAGTGAGATTGAATTCTAATTCAATCCGGTGTACATCATTCGGCAGAACAAGGTTGGCTTTTATAGGTATTTTTGATTTTGACTGATCCGCAATCGCGGAGTTTTTATGCCTTACAGCTCCGCGATTTCGAAGGTGCGCATTTCCAGCTCAGAAATTTTTGTTTGCAAGCTTGTCGACATAATATTATATATATATATATATATATATATATATATATATATATATATATATATATATATATATATATATATATATATAATTTATATTAATTATATATATATATTATATTATATTCATGTGTATAGTTAACTTGAAATTTTAGGTCCGTTGACTCGTACGTTGATACTCGGTTTATGTCTCGGTTCCGAATTATCGAACGTCCTTTCGTACGCTTAGAAAACTTGTACTTTACGTTTCGCGATAAGTACCTTTATCAATAATTAGACTTATTTGCCAATAAATTATCTTATTTGAAATGTAACTTATACATTTTAATATTTTGGTCATTTGCTTCTTTAAATCGTCTTCTTGTTATTTACTACAATATAATTAATAGTATTTTTAAATCAAGACGTTTTATATTTAAGTTAATATTATATTTTATAACATTGTAAAATATACATATATTTTTGTTTAGAAATATATTAATTTGTACATCTTATGATATATATATATATATATATATATATATATATATATATATATATATATATATATATATATATATATATATATATATATATATATATATATATATATATATATATATATATATATATATATATATATATATATATATATATATATATAAATATCGATTAATATATAATTATTCGTGAATCGTCGAGAGTGATCAAAGGTTACTTGAACGTGTAAACTAGTTCAAAAAGCAACATAATAGGTTCGCTTATCGTGTCGGACACATTCTATCCTGTAATTAATTTATTAATGCGAAATTTTCTGGGTCATCACAGTACCCCACCGTTAAAGAAAATTTCGTCCCGAAATTTTGAGTAATACCTGTTTTATGAGCGATATCAGTGAACAAATGTGGAAACTTTTTCTTCATTTGATCTTTACGTTCCCAAGTAAACTCGGGTCCTCGTCTAGCGTTCCAACGAACTCTAACTATCGGTATTTTGCTTTGTTTTAATTGTTTGACCTCACGGTCCATGATTTCAACAGGTTCTTCGATAAAATGGAGTTTATCATTGATTCGTATTTCTTCAAGAGGAATTATGACATCCTCTTCGGCTAAACATTTCTTCAAATTTGACACATGAAATGTGCCGTGAACACTACTAAGTTCTTGCGGTAGCTTTAATCGATAAGCAACTGCTCTATTTCTTTCGGTGATTTCAAAGGGTCCTACGTACCTAGGACTTAGCTTTCCTCATTTACTGAATCGTACAACACCTTTACAGGGTGACACTTTCAACATGACTTTATCGCTCACTTGAAATTCTAGTGGTTTTCTTCTTACATCAGCATAACTCTTCTGGCGACTCATGGCCGTTTTCAATCGCTATTGTATTTGAATGATCTTTTCGGTGGTTTCATGAATAATTTCTAGTCCAATCAGTTGTCTTTCTCCTACTTCACTCCAACAAATAGGAGATCTGCACTTTCTACCGTAAAGTGCTTCAAATGGCGTTGCGTTGATGCTCGCATGATAGCTGTTATTGTATGAAAATTCTACCAAAGGTAAGTGTCGATCCCAACCGGTTCCAAAGTCAATTACACATGCCCGTAACATGTCTTCTAATGTTTGTATAGTTCTTTCACTTTGACCATCTGTCTGTGGGTGATAAGCGGTGCTCATATCTAATCGAGTTCCCAATGCTTTTTGTAATGACTGCCAAAAACGTGATATGAATCAGGTATCGCGGTCAGATATGATGGAGATAGGTACACCATGCCTGGAAACTATTTCCTTCAAATATAAGTGTGCTAATCTCTCCATACTGTCTGTCTCCTTTATTGGTATAAAGTGAGCTGATTTAGTTAGACAATCAACTATCACCCAAATAGCATCGTGACTACTTGCAGTCCTTGACAATTTCGTAATGAAATCCATGGTTATTCTTTCCCATTTCCACTGCGGAATTTCTGGTTGTTGAAGTAATCCTGACAGCTTTTGGTGCTCAGCTTTGACCTTTGCACACGTCAAACATTTGCTTACATAAGTAGCAATTTCTGTCTTTATATTAGGCCACCAATAGAACTAATTGAGATCGTGGTACATTTTCCCGTTTTCTGGGTAAATTGAGTACCTTGTTTTGTGTGCTTCATCCAGTACTAGTTGCCTTAGGTTACCATGTTTTGGTACCCATATCCTACCAGCAAAATACACGGTTCCATCGGCTTTTACTTCAAGCTGTTTTTCTAACCCTTTGCTCATTTCGCCTTTTATGTTTTCTTCTTTTAAAACTTCTAACTGTGCTGCTTAAATTTGCTTTGTGAGATCAGTACAAATTGGAATGTTCAAAGCTCGGACCCTAAGAGGTTTTACTCTTTCTTTCCGACTTAGGGCATCAACTACAACATTAGCCTTTCCGGGGTGGTAACGAATTTCACAATCGTAATCGTTTAACAACTCTACCCAGCGACGTTGCCTCATATTGAGTTGTTTTTGATCAAAAATATGTTGAAGACTCTTATGGTCGGTGTACAATGTACACTTGGTGCCATATAGATAGTGTCTCCATATTTTGAGTGCAAAAACTACTGCTCCAAGTTCCAAATCATGCGTCGTATAGTTCCTTTCGTGAATTTTTAGTTGGCGTGAAGCGTATGCGATAACTTTTGTGTGTTGCATCAATACACATCCTAAACCTTGGCGTGAAACGTCACAATAGATCATGAAATCATCATTTCCTTCCTGTAATGACAAAATGGGTGCAGACGTTAACTTCTTCTTTATTAACTGGAATGAAGATTCCTGTTCTGTGGACCAATCATACTTCTTTCCCTTTTGAATCAATACAGTTAAGGGTTTGGAGATTTTAGAGAAGTCTTGAATGAATCTTCGGTAGTAACCAGCAAGACCTAAAAATTGGCGGATTTGTGTTGGAGTCTTCGGTGTTTCCCATTTACTAATGGCTTCGATCTTGGCTGGGTCAACTTTAATTCAATGTTTACTGATAACATGGCCTAAAAACTGTACTTCTTGTAACCAGAAATCACACTTCGAAAATTTTGCGTACAGTTCTTCTTTCTTGAGTACCTCTAGTACCAGTCTTAAGTGTTGCTCATGTTCTTCCTTGTTCTTCGAGTAAATCAATATGTCGTCGATAAAAACAATGACAAATTTGTCTAAATACGGTCTACAGATGCGATTCATTATATCCATGAATACTGCTGGAGCATTAGTCAATCCAAAAGGCATGACTAAAAACTCATAGTGACCGTAACGGGTTCTGAACGCTGTTTTAGGAACATCTTCTTCCTTCACTCTCAGCTGATGATATCCGGAGCGTAGATCAATCTTAGAATAAACACTTGATCCTTGCAATTGATCAAACAAATCATCAATCCTCAGTAATGGGTACCGATTCTTGATCGTTAATTTGTTTAATTCTCGGTAATCTATGTACATTCTCATAGATCCATCCTTCTTCTTGACGAATAGAATAGGAGTACCCCAAGGTGAAAAACTGGGGCGAATAAATCTACGGTCCGATAATTCTTGTAACTGGTTTTGTAATTCTTGCATTTCTGAAGGTGCAAGTCTATATGGGGATCGGGCTACAGGTGCAGCTCCTAGTACGAGATCAATCTGGAATTCTACACATCTGTGTGGAGGTAGCCCTGGTAATTCTTCTGGAAATACTTCGGGATATTCTCTTACAACCGGCACGTCATCAATGCTTCTTTCTTCGGTATTGATCTTCTTCACGTGTGCCAGAATAGCATAACAACCTTTTCTTATAAGTTTCCGAGCCTTCATATAGCTGATAAGGTTCATCTTCGAGTTGCTCTTCTCCCCATAAATCATTAATGACGTTACATCCTTTCGAGGGATGCGGATTGCTTTCTCAGCACAAACGACTTCCGCTCTTGTTTTGGACATCCAGTCCATGCCAACGATTACGTCAAAACTTCCTAATTCTACGGGTATCAAATCGATTTTGAAAGTTTCACCAGCGAGATTTATTTCGCAACCATGGCAGATTTTATCAGCTTTTATCAGTTTACCATTAGCTAATTCAATAGTATATTTATCGTCTAGAGGCAATGATGCACATTTTAGTTTAGAACTAAAGTCTTTACACATATAACTTCTATCAGCACCCGTATCAAATATAATAGAAGCTAGTTGATTATTAACGGTAAACGTACCCGTAACAAGATCAGGATCCTCACGTGCTTCACTGGCACTAACATTAAATGCCCTCCCACGTGCGGGTTCTTTGTTCTTCTCCTTATCAGGGCATTGATTTATAAAGTGACCAGACTTCCCGAAATCTAAAACATTTCTTGACATCGGTCGGTTTTGTCTTTACTTCAGAAACGGTGGCATAACAATCTTTCACCACATGTCCTTTCTTGTTGCACTTATCACAGACCACTTGGCAATAACCTGCATGATGTGTGTAACATCTTTTACAGAATGGATGGGGTCCCTTATAGTTTGGACTAGCAGTTGCCCCATCTTGTTTACCTTTAAAAGTTTCTCGCTTCTTCAGGTGAGTACTTTTGCCCTTATAGTCTTCCCATTTCCTCTTTCCTTCAGTTGCCTTGACTTCGGTAATTGGTGCCTTAATCGAACTCTCCGTGATCTGGTCCATGAGTTGGTGTGCCATTTTCATGGCTTCCTACATCGTATTTGGTTTGGACGATGTAACATTTCCTTTGATATTGATCGATAAACCATCAATATACATCTCTATCTTTCGTTTCTCATTTTGCACCAATTCGGGACACAACAAGGCTAGTTCCATGAAATTCTTTTCATAGTTCTTGAGATTTGCACCGAAAACCTTCAGATTACGTAACTCAGATTCCATTTTTCTGATCTCGTTTCATGGACAGTATTCCTCGATTAGCATCTTTTTTAGTTCTTCCCAAGAGATATCATATGCCTTATCTACTCCTTCTGCTTTAGCATAATTGTTCCACCAAGTAAGTGCACTGTCTTGCAACGTGCACGAAGCATACTTTGACTTGTCTCCGTCCGCACAATTACTGATTTTGAAAACGGACTCCATCTTTTCAAACCATCGGGTTAGACCGACTGGTCCCTCGGTCCCACTAAACATCTGTGGTTTGTATCCTTGAAAAGTTTTGTATGATCATCCGTTTCGTGAGTTTGTGTTTACGGATGTTGCTTCGGCTGCTGCTTCAGCTGCTGCTTTTGCTGCCTCGGCTGCATCAATTCTTTCATTCTCACGTTTCTCGACTAGTTCCTCAAACTCAGCATCCGACATTTGAGACATGTTTCTTCAATAAACACAACAGAGATAAATTTATCATATAGAATATTATAGGTAAAATGAGTTGTCAATAGTTAATCGTAGCATATTAATAATATGAACCAATTATTATAAAAGCATTTTCTTCTTATTAGCGTTTTATAATTATTTCTAGGGTATTACCTACCCGTTAAAGTTCATACTTAATAGCTTAATACAACAATTAATTACTATCATTCAAATGATATTCTATTATGAAAAACTAATGCATTTTCATTTCACGCTTTATTCTCCAATGCATTATGGTACAACGATACAATACCACTTATTCACATAAGTTTATTTTACATAAAACATACATAGAATAAAGTAAGGCACACTAATTAATATTATACAATGCGTGAAGTGATGTCATAGAGGAAATGGTTTTTTTTTTTAAAGCGGCGACGCTTCTTGTTATCAGGTAATGGAATATCGCTTATTCGAGCGGTAGGTTTATATTTTTGTCGGGGTTCTGAGATACTTGATACCTCAATAGAGTTGGTAAGAGAAGGGTGATTAGGGGTAGCAATATTAGGAGTAACAACTGCTTTATTAATTTTTGGATTTGGCAATTCTGGATTGGTGACTACAGGTTCCTTTTCTTTGTTAACTTCTTTTTCTGTAATCTCCTTTTCTTCCTCCTCCTCCTCACTGATCTCACCTAATGAACTGTCTGAGTCATGTGTAAGAGAATATGTACCGGTGGTCATGAACTGATATCTGCCAGGCGTAATCGGCACAACCCGCCCGTCGGCGGTATATCTGGCCCAGTGTCCATGTTCGTTTCAAAATGGTCGGCCCTCATTTATTCCAGGGATCATAGTTCCATCGAAACGATACTGTGTCTCCGAAAAACCAAGGATGTGTGGAGCTGGGACCTCTTCTGGGTTTACCTGGAGTTGATATTCCCCGGCTAACACAATTTCTTCTTTAATAGGAGTCCTTTTTAGTTGTGGAGAGAATAGATTCAGCGTCCGATTCCGAGTCGTACAAAATGATAGGATTAGAAGAAGTCATCTATCACATAATTGAAACAACAATTACGTTAGCATATAAATATATCATTTATAGTGTTTTTGACAAGATGATAAGCAAAAATCGGTAAAAACAAATATGGTCATAGTCGAGACTCACTAATGCATCCTAATAATTACCAGTTAAACACATTAATGTAAATTCTGGTTCCCTATGACCTCAAGCTCGGATACCAACAATAACGACCCATCAATATCGCTATTGACATAGCACGTTAATCATTGATTCCACAGTGAGGTTTTGACCTCTATATGATACGTTTTGATAAAATATTGCATTCATTAAAATAAGTGACTTTCTAAACATAGAAAGTTATAAACATGTGGGCGAGTGCTTATGTATAAGCAAATCCCCAAAATACATAAGTTTTTATCATACAGGTTGACATCATAGTCAAATTATTTATTACACAACGCAGTTTTATTTCGAATGCAATAAATTTTATAAAAAGCATGAGAGACTCCATGCAGGCAACAAGCACATCACAGCGGAAGCAATCTTAAGACATGAGAATAAAACATGCTAAAAAGTCAACACAAATGTTGGTGAGTTATAGGTTTAATTTGCTCGAGTCATAAATATATAAAGATGGACCACAAGATTTCATCAAAAGTTTATCAATAAATTCTACGTAACAGAGCACCCTGGTAACTAAACTTAACGCTATAATGATAATTACCCTATTTGTTTTAATACACGCAAACCAACGTATCATAAACTCAAATAACAAACGTCCGTTAAAAGGCTAGCGCTCTAGCTCAGACGGGGATGTCAAGCCCTATGGATCCATATACAATTATTCGCGTCCACCAGTCCATTTCCTATGTACTGGCATCTACTAGTTACCAAATTTAAGGGATTTTCGGTTTAACTCAGTGTAGAATTAAGTATGTACTTGTATCCATTGCGTTTAAAATAAATTGCATGTATTCTCAGCCCAAAAATATTTAAAGTATTTAAAAAGGGATCTATAAACTCACGGTTCAATATTGAGATTCAATATTGTAGGCAAATTGCGTAGACGTAATGATGGTAGACGACTGTATGGTTGGCCTTGGATTCAAGAACAATACCCCGAACAATACCCAATATTTCCTTATTTTAAAACGGTTTGAAACCCGAATTAAAAACACCCTCATATATACCTTATTATTATTAAACTTAAATTAAAATTAAAATTATAATATATATAAATATAAATATAAAGAGAAAGAGTGAGATTGAATTCTAATTCAATCTGGTGTACATCATTCAGCAGAACAAGGCTGGCTTTTATAGGTATTTTTGATTTTGACTGCTCCGCAATCGCGGAGTTTTTATGCCTTACAGCTCCGCGATTGCGAAGGTGCGCATTTCCAGCTCAGAAATTTTTGTTTGCAAGTTTGTCGACATAATATTATATATATATATATATATTTATATATATATATATATATATATATATATATATATATATATATATATATATACAATTTATATTAATTATATATATATATTATATTATATTCATGTGTATAGTTGACTTGCAATTTTAGGTCCGTTGACTCGTACATTGATACTCGGTTTATGTCTCGGTTCCGGATTTCGAACGTCCTTTCGTACGCTTAGAAAACTTGTACTTTACGTTTTGCGATAAGTACCTTTATCAATAATCAGACTTATTTACCAATAAATTATCTTATTTGAAATGTAACTTATACATTTTAATATTTTGGTCATTTACTTCTTTAAATCGTCTTCTTGTTATTTACTACAATATAATTAATAGTATTTTTAAATCAAGACGTTTTAGATTTAAGTTAATATTATATTTTATAACATTGTAAAATATACATATATTTTCGTTAAGAAATATATTAATTTGTACATCTTATGATATATATTTATATATATCGATTAACATATAATTGTTCGTGAATCGTCGAGAGTGATCAAAGGTTACTTGAACGTGTAAACTAGTTCAAAAATTTTTAAGGCTCAACATAATAGGTTCGCTTATCGTGTCGGACACATTCTATCCTGTAATTAATTTATTAATGCCAAATTTTCTGGGTCATCACATAATGCAACAATTTACCTTCTCAATTGGTTTTCTATTTCTATATCCAGGTGAAGTAAACGGGGACCTTAATGCACGCGTGGGCCATCTTTCTCTTATTCCACGTCGTATTTGCATCGGAGAAGGGTTGACAATCTCATTGTCAGAGAAATATTTATCATAATACGTATCGTCCTAAGCAAATAATAAATAAAAAACAAAAAATATATAAATTCAGATTAGAACAAATATTCAAATGCAAAAAATAATTAATAAATTCAAAATAAAAATATACCGGATACTCTTGCTCTGAAAAAGGGTTTTCTTCATATTCCGACAATTTCCTTTTACATTCAATTAATTCATTTTCAACTTTTTCCATCCGCTCTTTAAATTCTTTTTCACTTTTGTCCACCCGCTCGGTCAACAACGCTACCACACAATGTAATTCTTGTACCTCGGTATTTTGATGTATTGGTGTCTGTGTCTGTGTCTGCTCTACAGTTTCTGGAATTACTTCGGTTTCATCTTGCTGGATCTCCTCTTCAACTAATATTCCAAGAAATAACGCGTCACTATCAATCCACCATTGACACTCCTTCTCTGTATCAGTGGGGAAGAGACCACGTAGAGGTTTCTTGTTCTTGGGACAATCATCCTGCATAATTAAACACGACTTTATACGCAAGATTACAAAAAATACTTGGGACTATTCTGGTCAACGAGACGCAAGAATGCAAATCTAGGTTTGCGTCTCCTATGTAGCAAGTACGCAAAGCCGCAAGTACAACCTTTCGTCCAAGCTTAAGAGAGACGCAAGGACGCAGGAATGGTCTTGCGACCTTGCCATAGCCTCTCAGTTTACAACAGTCAAATTTAATTTCAAATATTAAATGTAACTAACCTGAATATCTAAGAGTTTAATGTAATCAAAGATTCCAAAAGTCTCCGCTGTTGTACGCTTCCAAAAAAGAGCCCTCGGTACTCCATTCTTATCCGTTTTTGTAGCAAAGGATTTAATGGTACGACGGTAAGCCTCGAGGATCCAAATCTACAAATCATTTGTTTTAACAATATCAAATATATATATTATCTTTAAATAATAATAGTATTTGAAATCAAACAAGTCGTTACCTTAAATGCCCACATAAATCCCGCCAAAGTGTACGCCTTGCCGCTCTCTAATTGACTTTCCCGAACACCAAACCCTTCACTAACCGCTTCGTAAGTCGGTTCCCATATACGAGACCCCCATGGGTACTTATTAACACTTGAAAAATCTTCAACTAAATATAAATACTTCTTGTTCACCAGATGGGCAGATTGTTTACCCATAAAAGCTCTCTCTACAACTAATATGATTGCTAGTCGAACCACATCATCGTTCAAATCACCAACCCGACTACTTTTTAGAAGCTTCTTTTCAATATCACCAATCAAAATGTCTATGCTCTCTTTAATGGACGAAAATAAACGTCGTCTAATTGGAGCGGTCTCTTTTTCATAATATTTAGGGATGTAATGTGCCATATCCATACGGGTACCAAACAAAAACCCCGTTACTAGACAAAATTCACGTCAACCAAATCTGAGAGCAAAATTAGGCTTAAATCTAAACCATATGTCATCTTGCTCCTCGGGGTACTTAGCATCATCAATTCTTTCCGGCCGTACAGTTTTATGTTCGAGCATTGCATGTACAAGTTCGGGATCATTACCCATGTATTCAAGATCTAACCATACACCAAAACACGTTTCTTTAAAAAAATTTATTTGATTTTCAGTCATAACTTTCTTCACATCACCTATAATACTTAATTTATTCTTCATCGTCAGTTTACCTTTAACACATCCCTGTAAAATTAAAAATAACAACATCAGCATAGGATACGCAAAGGTGCAAGATTGGTCTTGCGTGTTAAACCATTTGGACGCAAGGTCGCAAATTTGGTATTGCGACCACATTGTGTCCGGAACGCAAGGACGCAAAATGATCCTTGCGCCTGGACAGTTAAGTTAATTTGATGAGCAACAAATAGTTGTTTCACCAAATAATTATACAAAACAAGAGATAAGCTATACCCCATTATTAAAAAAAAAAAAAAAAGCAAGTATACTGTTAAATGTTGATGATTATCATAGAGATATTTCATCGAACAGTTGGTGTGCATGTTTTCACATTTATATATGAACATATGAAATATATATACAACTCCCATATAACTAACATATATAGTGAAGGAAGAACTAACCTGTGGATTTGCTATTGTTATTAGGTTGATTTCTTAATTTCTTTCTTAGTTGGGAAATGAAGCAGACGAAGACGATGGAGATGTAGTGGTGACGTAGACGATGGTACATGGTGGTGGTGGTAAAGATGATGAACTGGTAGTAGTGGAGGTGGTGATGGTGGTTACGATCTTGGTTTCTTTCTTATTTGGGAAATGAAGCAGACGAATAGTAGGTGGGAGTAGTGGTGACGTAGACGATGGTAGGTGGTGGTGGTGGTGAAGACGATCAACTGGTGGTAGTGGAGGTGGTGATGGTGGTTACGATCTACTATTCGAACGAGAGAGAAGGTGATGGAGCTTTGCATATTTGCGTTTGGATTGGTTTGCCGTATTTTGCTTCTCTGCGTGTGGGGATGTGTGTGTGTGTGTGTGTGTGTGTATGTCAAGTGAATGCTGAAAATAGGTTTATAACCTAATATTACCAAGCGTAAGGACGCAAAGACGCAAGGTCGCAAGAACTAAATACTTTCCGTCTTGCATCCATTCGCAAGGTACGATTTGCGTCTTTGTGTATAGTATGATTAAAAGGAGCAATAAAACAGATAGGCTAAAATTAAAATACCATTTCATTAACCCGAATGACATACTCCAAACACATAAACAAAGTAGTACAAAAGTCCCTACGACCTAGTTTATTACATGATCAACCCAATTATTAAATTGGAGCGGCATACATAATCTCAGCATTCAACACTTCTCGATCAGAAGGATACACCAACTCATCTTCATCAGCAAAGAAGTTGTTCAACAACATGCCATAGGGCAATCCTCTCCCACCATCTGCAGGCAATCCTGCCATCCAATTAGCAACCACATATGCCAGATTAATTAGGATTTGTTCGAGCAAACACATCAAAATCAAAACTTCAGTTACATATAGCTCCACATCAGCATCATCTCGAAACATGACATTCTTCTTGATGATCGCCATCATCTAAAGATACTGGTCCTGAATATGTTCTTCCTTGATAATGATAGGACCACTGTTTGGCATGTCAAAACCAGGTTTACATAGTCCCAACACAAAACTAGAAGGTGAGAATGATTTTCATGTAGCTGACCTGGCATTTTTCACATCCTTGTTAAGACTGAAAAACTTGAAATCTCCATCTGGAATACCAGTTTCTCAACAAACTCCTCCAACGTCCAATCGTAGGAATAACCAAACATGTTCACGTGAACACATTTCAATTTACGTGGATCAAACACATAGTTTGCATAAAATTCCCTAACAAGTTTGGGATAGTACTCATTAACTCGATAGAGAAAAGCTCTGGCATCTATTCCCCGCTAGTACGCAGAAAAACTACCTTGAGCAGCAACGTAAATACCAGTAAGAATGGGACGTTCGGCTAATAGTCATCGTCTTTCAGCAACTTGTTGTTCTGACTATCCTTTTGAAACTCGGTGTGAAGCTCTAGCTCTTATGTCCATGGATATTAACTGAGATTAACTGTAAATAACAAAATATTTAAAAATAATCATCATTAACACAAATAATAAATACTAAAATTAGTGAAGAAAATGCTTAAATTAGTACATTAAAGTGCCTTTAATCAATGAATTGCACAAAGTTAGAATTGTTATGAGACTGTGAAATCAAAGTTCCAGGGTCATACTATAAATAGGATAAAAATCTTATCAGACAAAAATCTAAGAAATCTTACTAAATCTTATCTGAAAATCCAACATCTGATCAGATAAGGTCGCAAGCTCGCAAGACGTAAGGATGCAAGCTTGCACCTTGCGAGGGCAAGACGCAAGTCTCATTGCATCTTGCGAGGGCAACCTGGCAATTTTTTATTTTTTTTTGGGCTCCAGCGCAAGAAACTGTTCGGGAATGGGCATTTTGGCTATAATCCCGTTGCTAGAATTAGTAAAGAGATTGTATGTAAAGTGGGATTTGGTAAAAATTATAAGCTTGTGGGTTTGTCATGGGAAGAAATTCTTGAAGAAACAGTTTTAATGTTGAATGGATCGTTTAGTGATAATTTTCCATGGTTAGGTAAAATTTTCGACCGAATTAGTGGATGGAACAATAGGTTAGAAAGAAATTTCAATAATCTTGACGCCTTCATTTCAATGATTGTTGACGATCATCAAAATCAAAAGATTTCTGAAATGCATGATATGGAGAAGGATTTTGTGCATAAGATGATTGAGCTATCATCCATTGAGAGTTCTTCCGACATTCGTTTGACTATAGAAGACATGAAAGCGCTTATAATGGTATTCAAACTCATCTTTTTAGTAAACAATCTCATCTATTTTGCTTCACGAGTCCTAGTTTTACATTTTTCATAATTTGTCCAAGATTAATTATGTGTTCAATTTGACAAAAAGTTACTAGTTTTACTGCTCACTTTCTTACCATAATGGTCACATAATAACCTAGTTGACCAACATATCTGATTTAAAACTACCTTTAGCCTGAATAGGAAAAACCGCATCCGCATTTACCCAGTGTATTGAGTAATGATTTCTTGATTACACATACTTTGACATGTAATGTTTATATTTGCATGTGCATTGGGACGAATAAAATATTAATTTTACGTGACTAACCAAAACAAGCTTTTAGGACGTATTTATAGGAGGAATTGATTCAACTGTTTCAGCAATGGAGTGGACAATGGCTGAAATTATTAGAAATCCTAGAGTGATGCAAAAGGTACAAAAAGAAATAAGAAATTGTGTGGGAACAATAAAAGAAGTAAAAGAATTGGAAATCACTAAAATGACATACTTGAAAATGGTAGTAAAAGAATCATTACGATTACATCCGCCTGCTCCATTGTTGGTCCCACACGAATGCTTAAGCCATACTCAAGTTGGTGGTTACGATGTTTCCCCCGGGACTACAGCTCTAGTCAATGCATGGTCAATGGGAAGAGATCCAAACACTTGGGGGAAAAAGCCGATGAATTCTATCCAGAAAGGTTTGAGAATAATGATGTCGATAATTACGAGATGGTGCCGTTTGGAGGGGGACAACGAACTTGTCCAGCAATGAACACCGCTCCTGTAACTTGTGACGACCCGGAAATTTTTGACCAAATTTAAACTTAATCTTTATATAATTTCGATACGATAAGCAAAGTCTGTTATGTTGAAGTCTTAACAATTTTGAACTATTTTCATTTATTAAATTACCCGGTGACTATTCCCGACGATTCACGAACCTTTAATTGTAAATAGAAATGTTTATATATATAAATAACTATACATGTAAATAATTATATCGTAAATTAAATAGATTAATAAACTATTATGTGATTTGATATTATGAAAGCAAACTTAAACTTAATAATTAAAACATAATTAAAAATGTAGTAGTGATATATATATATATATATATATATATATATATATATATATATATATATATATATATATATATATACATATTTATATGATTGATATGCATAAATATTGATTGTATGTATATCATCATAATATATAAAATGTATAAGTGTTAAACATTCAATTTGTGTATTTATTTAATATATATCATATAAGTATTAAATATAAATAATTAACGATATGTAATATTAATATATGTAACTATAAATTATTGTTATTTATATAACTATTGTAGTTATTAGTATTATATATATATCATAAAATTTTACATGCAATTTTCTATATTATTACTAGTATTATCATAATCATTGTTATTATTATTTGTTATTAACAATGTTATCATATTATTTTTATCAATATTATTATTATTTTATTTTATCATTAATATCATTAATAAACGTATTAAGATCATTATTATTGTAACTATTAGTATCATCATAATATTATTATTATTACTTTTATTATTATTATTATTATTATTATTATTATTATTATTAATAGTAGTATTTTAATTACCATAAATATAATTATAATTAATAAATATCAATATTATTTATATGCAATTATATAAGTACGAATTAAAATTCCTATCTGTTTCACATAGCTTTCTTCTTGTAGTTAATATTTGTCTTTGTCTCTTAATTTGTACTGCAAATATTATGGAATCTCAGTTACAAACAAAAGAGGTACAAATCTATTACACATCAATTCCTTCTTTATTTTTTTTTTCTGACTTATGTGTTTAGCTGTGTTAACACCATCGATTTTATATAACGAGCTTTCAAACTACTTTATGGAGGAATCTCACTCGTTTCTCCATCATCATTATCAATCACAACTACAACAATTTTTATCAATTTAATTGAACATAAAGTAAAAAATAAAAAGAGGTACGTACCCTGTTTTCAACCCATTTTTCAAATTTAACGATTTTGTAAAAAATTTCAAATTGTGTTAATGGAGTTGAGTTGGGAATCCTTTGAGCAAACTATCTGCAAACTTTCAGAAATCAATTTTACAAAACGAAAACGAATTTGCAAGTCAAAGTTTTGTTATCAAAAAGTTAACACTTGTGTTCATCGTGAAATTCAAGCTCGTTTTAATGTTTCTGTTTCAATTAAGGCTTTAGAAAGTTTCCACGAACGATTTCTAATCTATTTAATTTTGTAACAATTACCTAAAATGTTCTTAAAAAGCAAAATCAATTTTTTTTTCTATGTTAAACAGCGAACAACAGCCTGCTGTTTTTTTTTTTTTTTTTTTTTTTTGCCTGATTTAACTAAATTATCAAATTTAAGTTATCTATAAATGATTTCAAGTCCTATGTCAATTATTACGGGTTACATAATACGGGTTTGATTCTTGTTCGATTGAATATTCAATGAAGAAGATGAAGAAGAATAGAAATAGAAAAGGAATGGGTTATAAATAAAACGAGTGGGATTTATTCAGAAAAGCAGAGTGTAGTGATATGTTTAAGGATTGATTCGAGTATGCAAGAGGTCGAAGGTTCGATTCTGGCTGGTGACAGTTTTTTTTAAAAACCGTTTAATAGAGGTAGTTTACATTTTAAATTAATTAATTAATTAATTATTATTATTATTATTATTATTATTATTATTATTATTATTATTATTATTATTATTATTATTATTATTATTATTATTATTATTATTATTATTATTATTATTATTGTTGTTGTTGTTAATATAATTGTTATGGTTATTATTATGATTATTACTATTAATATGGTTATTATTAGCATTATTATTATCATACTTATATTTATAAGTATTACAATTATTATTATCATTAGTATTAATAAATATCATTAACATTATTGTTATTATTATTAATATTATTAATATAGTATTATTATCATTATTAGGACTATGATTATTAGTACTATCATTAATATTTCTATGAAAATAATAAAATTTATTATTAGTTTCAAAAAAAAAAAAAAAAAAAACTTGTATCATTTTATAATTGATAACATTATTATTAGTATTATTACTAGTATTATAATTATTATTAATTTTATAATTATCATTATAAGTATCATAATAATTATTATTATTATAATTATTATTATCATTATAAGTATGATTATTTATATTATAATGAGTACTACTAATATATAATTACTAAAATCATTATTCTAAGTATCATTTACCGAAAAATTTATATTTTTACAGTTTTTATTATAAATATCATTATATTATCATTAATATAATTATTAACAATAATACCTTATTTAGTAATATTAAGTATTATAATTATTATCATTTTTATCGATATTAATATAATTTTAGTATTACTATAAATACTATTTTTAACAAACAAATGATATATACTTACATAAAAATATATTTAAAACATAAAATATAACAAAATTATCAGTTTTATATACAAAATGAATATATGAGACGTACATATATTATTAATATAAAAATGATATAACTAATAAAGATATATGTATATAAATTTGTTCGATTACCATTATATGTGTTAATATATATATAAATGATATAGGTTCGTGAATCCGAGGCTAACCCTGCATTGTTCAATATAGTCATATGTATTTTTACTACAAAATACAGTATGGTGAGTTTCATTTGCTTTTTTACCCTTTATATTTTTGGGCTGAGAATACATGCGCAATTTTTATAAATGTTTTATGAAATAGACACAAATAATTGAAACTACATTATATGGGTGAATGATCGAAGCCGAATATGCCTCTTTTGCTTGGTAACCTAAGAATTAGTATGCCCCATCTTATTAATGTCGGTTACCAGGTGTTCATAATGCATCTTGTTAATGTCGGTTACCAGGTGTTCACCATATGAATGATTTTTGTCTCTATGCATGGGACGTATATTTATGAGAACTGAAAATGAAATTCTCGTGGTCTATTAAAATTATGGAAATGATCGATTATGATCAACTAATGAACTCACCAACCTTTTGGTTGACACTTTAAAGCATATTTATTCTCAGATTCGAAAGAAAACTTCGGCTGTGCATTTGCTCATTTTAAAGATATTACTTGGAGTCATTCATGACATATTTCAAAAGACGTTGCATTCGAGTCGTTGAGTTCATCAAGATTATTAGTAAGTCAATTATAGTTGGATATATTATGAAATGGTATGCATGCCATCAACTTTCGATGAAATGAAAGTTTGTCTTTTAAAAACGAATGCAATGTTTGTAAAATGTATCATATAGAGGTCAAGTACCTCGCGATGTAACCAAATGTAATGTATTTGTCCAAATGGATTAGGACGGGTAGTTAGAGTTGGTATCAGAGCAGTGGTCTTAGCGAACCAGGTCTTGCATTAGTGTGTCTAACTGATAGTTGTTTAGATGCATTAGTGGGTCTGGACTTCGACCGTGTCTGCATGTCAAAAGTTTTGCTTATCATTTAGTGTCGAAAATTATTTGCTTATCATCCTTAAAATCTAGACACGTCTTACTACCTCTATTGCATAGACAGTGCATAGATAAATTCATATCTTAGCGTATCTGTTATTGTTACCTTTGCCTGACAGCTTCCGTAGATTCCTCCGTAACTTATGGGATTTTAGTATAATATATTGTGACGACCCGAAAATTTCCGACCAAATTTAAACTTAACCTTTATATGTTTCCGACACGATAAGCAGAATTTGTAATGTTGAATCTCAAAAAGTTTGGAACTACATTCATGTAATCAATTATCCTTTGACCGTGTTCGACGATTCATGAACAATTATGTGTATATAGATATGTATATATAATATTAACTGAAAATATTAACAAAGTATTAGATATATGATACTTTACATGAACGTATTTGTTTCGATATATTTATTGACAGAATTAAAAGATAATATCAAATGATTGAATTATCAGATACATTATGATATGATTACGGGCCTATGTTATGAGGTCCACTGTGATTTAAGAAATCTATTCTTTTTGACCACTCATTACTTAACTAGTATGATAAAATAACGATATTTATATTTTATTTTATCAAATATATATAACGATTTAAATTAATATTATATATATTTATACGCGTATTATACGTACATAGTTTTATACTTTTACTATAGTTTAACTTACCTTTACTTTACTTTTACTTTACTTTAACTTTAATAATTCATACTTTAATAATTCACTTTAATAATTCACTTTAATAATTCATACTTTAATAATTCACTTTAATAATTCATACTTTAATAATTCACTTTAATAATTCATACTTTAATAATTCACTTTAATAATTCATACTTTAATAATTCACTTTAATAATTCAAAAATCTATTATAAATAGAATTCAATAGGTTTTATTATTTCATAGAAACTTGAAAATATATTTCTCTAAACTCTCTCAATCGAATTACACATATATATTTTCTTTATATTATTTCAAGATATTATTAGTATACATAAAATACTACGACAGAGTTATATTCAGATGATTTTAAAATAAGTTTTCAAACGGGATAGAGCTAAGGAAATTATGGGTTATAGCTATGGAGGTTATGGGTATTGATCGAGGGTATTGCTCGTGAGGTCAACCTAACGTTTATCATTTTCGTTTCGTCTACGTACTTTCCTGCAATATTGAATCTCAATATTGATACGTGAGCACTCATAACTTAACTTTTATATTTCAATAGTGTATCCCTGACTAGTGCTCGAGTATATAGGATTATGCATGCTTGTACATTCGATATTGTCCTTAGATAGGTTTGTTGAATCCTGAATTAGATACATATGCTACTGAGATAGGGTATATGATATGCATGTCATTGGAAAGCTAACGAAAAATTAAGAACTTTTCATTTAGATATCGAATGGTTTCGATGAACGGATTAGAAGTTATAGTCAACTGAATTTTAGTATTATTGTTAAAATGATTATTATTACTATCGTCGTTATTATTTTAATAGAAATATCATTGTTATTATAAAATATCATTATTACTATTATGTTAGTATTATCATTTTATCATAATAACATTTTTAGTAAATATAAATATTGTTATTTTTTTTATAGAATAATAATAATTATTATTACAGAATAATACAACTTTTACTTATTATTATTATGATCAATATTATTTTATCAAATAAATAGGGGATACAAAGATATTTTTCACCACGCGTAATATAATTACATTAATAATACTTACCACTATAGTTTTACGATATTAAGTGAACTTTATAAATTTTACTACTTAAGATATATAAAAGTATATTT
Organism: Rutidosis leptorrhynchoides; assembly: GCF_046630445.1. Taxonomy (NCBI): domain Eukaryota; kingdom Viridiplantae; phylum Streptophyta; class Magnoliopsida; order Asterales; family Asteraceae; genus Rutidosis; species Rutidosis leptorrhynchoides. Next base: position 57,173,261 of record NC_092340.1, on the reverse strand, counting down.
TATCATATATAAACGTTAATATAAATTTTTATTAATAAATGACTTTTATTATTATAAAATCTAATAAATATATTTAAATATATAAAATGACTATAGTTAAGTTATATAATAAACACGTATAAATTTTAGAAGTCATTTTGGGTTAAGTTGACTTTTGTTAACTTTTGCATATTAGTCTCGAGCATTAGGATTGTGGTACACCATGACTTGACCAAAAATTGTTAGACAAATATTGACCAACATATAAATATATATAATTAATATAGGTTCGTGAATCCGAGGTCAACCTTGCACTTGTTAAATGACGTTATATGTATTTTTACTACGAAATACAGTATGGTGAGTTTCATTTGCTCCCTTTTATATATATTTTTGGGACTGAGAATACATGCGGTGTTTTTATAAATGTTTTACGAAATAGGCACAAGTACTAAAACTAATTCTACGTGGGTTTAAACCAGAAATATACCCTTAGCTTGGTAACATTAAACTACTTGTCTATGTACGGTAGGCGCGAATCCTAAAGATAGATCTATTGGGCCTGACAAACCCCATCCTGACTATGGGATGCTTTAGTACTTCGAGGTTATTTTAAACACACCTGATCTGGTGTACTTCAGAGGGTAAAACATGAACGTTAAGGCTTGTTACCGGGTGCCTACAACTTATAGAATACTTTTATACACTCGCGAGTGTACGGATATTTATAGAAACTGAAATCTTGTGGTCTATTACTATTACGGAAATGATTGATTATGATAAACTAATGAACTCACCAACCTTTTGGTTGACACTTTAAAGCATGTTTATTCTCAGGTATTAAAGAAATCTTCCGCTGTGCATTAGCTCATTTTAAGGATATTACTTGGAGTCATTCATGACATACTTTGAAAGACGTTGCATTCGAGTCGTTGAGTTCATCAAGATTAATATTAAGTCAATTATAGTTGGATGTAATATGAAATGGTATGCATGCCATCAATTTTTGATGTAAAGAAAGTTTGTCTTTTAAAAACGAATGCAATGTTTGTAAAACGTATCATATAGAGGTCAAATACCTCGCGATGTAATCAACTATTGTGAATCGTTTATAATGTATATGAACGGATCCTTTCAGTTGGTATCAGAGCGGTGGTCTTAGCGAACCAGGTCTTGCATTAGTGTGTCTAACTGATAGTTGTTAAGATGCATCAGTGAGTCTGGACTTCGACCGTGTCTGCATGTCAAAAGTTTTGCTTATCATTTTTAGTCTGAAATCATCTACTTACCACCCTTAGGAAATTAACTGCTTATCACTCTTAAGTCTAGACGCGTTTTCCTACATTTATTGCATAATAGTGTATAGACAAATTCTTATCTTAGCATATCTGTTACTGTGAACTTTGACTGACATCTTTCAAAGATTCCTTCGTAATTTATGGGATTTTGGTATTATATATACATATGTAAATTATGTATTGAAGAATACCAAATCTAAATTCTACAATCTATTTCATACCAAAAAAAAAAATTATTTCCCTGATCATACAAGATGGATCCCTCAACCAGTTCGAGTTCCTCGGATTCCGACAGCTATGCCGATATGGATTTCCACATGAGCTCCGAAAGCAGCGTGACCGGAATGGATCAACCAATTAGCCATCATCTATTCTGGATGAATTGGGGATGGGTTCGTAATCTACTTAACCATTGGAGACAAGAAGAAGGTGATCCCTTTCATCCATCACATTGCCCTCTTGGCAATGAACCTGAAGCACTTACTGGCGAACCTGTCCGAAACACCATTTTCTCTCTCATTTCCAGAGTATCTCGTCATGATTATATACTATACCAAATTCTAGATCTTATTTATCCGCTCGTCCGAACCGACAATCACCCCGGTGTAATAGAAGAAGTCAACGAGCTTTGCGCTCGGGTAGTGGCTTTGGAGAATATGGTACAAAGGTTACAAACACCAGCAGCAGCACCAGCAGCATAACCAGTACCACCATCAACAACATCAACAGTACCATTACCACCACCAACAACAACCGCATCGCAAACCTCAACTTCACAATCTGTCCCACGAGCATCGACGTCATACGCCATGTAGATACCAAGGAATACCACAACGATTAAGTATTGATTCATAACTTCATTGGGGAAACATTCTACGGTGATTATGTAATTTCTAAAGTTTAGAAATTATCTATCCTAGCCTTAACCATAAATCAAATGAGTTTAATTTAATATTAACTCATTAAATCTATATTACATCTGAAGAAATATACACATATATATTTCAATAAAGACTGTAATAAAATTCTTTTGTACAAAATATTAATTGTGAATTTTTTTTTAACGGGTAGGTAATACCCGAGAGATATATAAATTCACAATTAATATGTTACATTCTTCGAATCTGATTCAGCAAGTCATCCATTATACTCCCTACTTTCACAACAATATACATTCTTTTATAGAAATCAAAACAACCATACTCATTCAAAATCTAATTACATATTCTGATTTTAAAATCTCAGAATTCGATTCAAGATATAACCGAAATCATCACTCTTAGATTCCTACATCTTTCAAAACTATACTTTGACTTCAAAACTGTCCTAGAACCTCATTTCTATTCATGGAACTCACAAAAAATATTTGTATCATTCAAAATCTTAGAACATCATATGTATATTAACAATTACAATACGTGTTCAAACACTTCAAAATTCCTAAAGACATGCGAGATGATGATCCAACCACATATTACCCACTGTCATGCATCTAAAAAGCTCTCGAAACCAAAGTTATAGTTTAACACGTATCCGTGTCAGATCCTTTGATGTTTTTTACCAAATATAATTTTTCAATCTCTTTCCAAAATAGACAGTTTTGTCATAGCTCCAGCAAATCACCTTCATTTGTTTATACGAATAAACCTTATTATAACAATTACCCCTTCATCATTGTTACCGGGGAACCTTTCATATCTCACCACATTAGCAGTAAACTTATAAGCAACTTCATTAACCTTCGACTTAAGCCTCTCCAAAAAGCCACTATACTTATTCATTAAAACCCCATCATGTACTCACCTACATCATCTAACAATAATTGTCACACCAACTACTGGGAATTAGCAATCAGTATTTTGAATTTCGCGACAATTTTACGTCAAAAGTTATACATATAACGTCTATCTCCTAGACTTACATAATTCGAATGTGAATTTTCTGAAAAACATCCCAAACTATGAACTAGTTCTCCGAAATTGGAAAAATGTTGATGAAGCAGCAAAAACTGTAAACGACTTTAACAGTCAAAAGTTTGATGATAAAGAATAGTATGGTGGTAAAGCTGAGAAAAAGAGAAGGTTTGAAACTAGAAAACGGATTGAGCAGACCATGAAGGAGGTTGTGGACAAATCACAAAGACTAAACCTGCCTTCAAAGGATCCAAATGATTCAGTGTCTACTGAAATCGTTAGCAAACACCTTACTTCTTATTTTAAACCTTCACAGACAAATCTTCTTCATCATCCATATTATCGTATCTTTTATTATAATATCTTCGATATTCCTGAAGATATTTTCACAACTATTCTTATCCGAAATCTTTTATCTCTTCGCAATATCTGCGTTACAACATAAAAAGAAACTTTGTTAGTTTCTAAATTCTAAAAAAAAAATTTGAATTTAAAATAGGAATGTTTTTGAAGTAGTGTTGGGAATTGAAGCATGAGTTAGTATAATATAATGACACTTGATCAACGTGATTATATTACAGTAAGTCATGCTGAGTTTCTAATGGAACGTGATGATTCACAGAACATACCGTCATCATGTACTGTTTACACGACTCTTACATTCTACCCAATTTCCAAACATATTAAGAAAATATCATCTTGATAGCTCTATATTTTCAGATATTCTGATAATTTGCCAAATCAAGATCGTGCCATTACGATTTTCTTCTTGGAACATTAACTATGTTCATCCAAAAATTCATATCTATGAATTCTGGACCATTATCCGCTTGACTTAAGGTCGGGAAGAGAAAACGAAAGCATGAAGCTCCGAAATATAATGGAGAATATAAAGCCCGATAACAATCCCGAAATTACAAACTGTGTATATCAATGCGTATAGCAATATAAAGACACGAGAGAATAAAAAAACACAATAACCCCAAGGTAATGGTAGAAGAAAATAACTTCCTCCGGTGGTAGATGAAAAAGAAGAATGACAGATATGAAAGTTAAGAGTATATCAAGAATCAATACTGGATGAAGCATATTAATGAATGCTTTAAAGTATGAATTGGGGAGAAAGACTAGAAGGTGTGAGCTGTGGAAATAAAGAAACGAAGGGGGTGGAATTATAGTAAAATATCAGACAGAGAAATCGAGACAGATTATCGCATTTAATCAAAGAAGATCCTGATTTCCTTAATCGCCGAAGAACCAAATCTTATTGTAAAGATTTTCTTTAAATCCCATGAATTCCGGAAATCAATCATAACTACGTCATCGGTTAAAATGAATATACGTTTACTCATTTCACTCTCTTGCGATAGCTTCACTTATACTCTTCGCGTAATCAAATTGTTTTATCTATATTACTCAATGATGATAAAACTCTATTTATCAACTCATATTCGTCATGAAAACATTTTTATAGTTATCCATGACGACCTCGATCAAATTTCGGTACGAAATTTCTTTAACGGGTAGGTACTGTGACGACCCGAAAATTTCCGACCAAATTTAAACTTAACCTTTATATGTTTCCGACACGATAAGCAGAATTTGTAATGTTGAATCTCAAAAAGTTTGGAACTACATTCATGTAATCAATTATCCTTTGACCGTGTTCGACGATTCACGAACAATTATGTGTATATAGATATGTATATATAATATATAATATTAACTGAAAATATTAACAAATTATTAGATATATGATACTTTACATGAACGTATTTGTTTCGATATATTTATTGACAGAATTAAAAGATAATATTAAATGATTGAATTATCAGATACATTATGATATGATTACGGGCCTATGTTATGAGGTCCACTGTGATTTAAGAAATCTATTCTTTTTGACCACTCATTACTTAACTAGTATGATAAAATAACGATATTTATATTTTATTTTATCAAATATATATAACGATTTAAATTAATATTATATATATTTATACGCGTATTATACGTACATAGTTTTATACTTTTACTATACTTTAACTTACCTTTACTTTACTTTTACTTTACTTTAACTTTAATAATTCATACTTTAATAATTCACTTTAATAATTCACTTTAATAATTCATACTTTAATAATTCACTTTAATAATTCATACTTTAATAATTCACTTTAATAATTCATACTTTAATAATTCACTTTAATAATTCATACTTTAATAATTCACTTTAATAATTCATACTTTAATAATTCACTTTAATAATTCAAAAATCAATTATAAATAGAATTCAATAGGTTTTATTATTTCATAGAAACTTGAAAATATATTTCTCTAAACTCTCTCAATCGAATTACACATATATATTTTCTTTATATTATTTCAAGATATTATTAGTATACATAAAATACTACGACAGAGTTATATTCAGACGATTTTAAAATAAGTTTTCAAACGGGATAGAGCTAAGGAAATTATGGGTTATAGCTATGGAGGTTATGGGTATTGATCGAGGGTATTGCTCGTGAGGTCAACCTAACGTTTATCATTTTCGTTTCGTCTACGTACTTTCCTGCAATATTGAATCTCAATATTGATACGTGAGCACTCATAACTTAACTTTTATATTTCAATAGTGTATCCCTGACTAGTGCTCGAGTATATAGGATTATGCATGCTTGTACATTCGATATTGTCCTTAGATAGGTTTGTTGAATCCTGAATTAGATACATATGCTACTGAGATAGGGTATATGATATGCATGTCATTGGAAAGCTAGCAAAAAATTAAGAACTTTTCATTTAGATATCGAATGGTTTCGATGAACGGATTAGAAGTTATAGTCAACTGAATTTTAGTATTATTGTTAAAATGATTATTATTACTATCGTCGTTATTATTTTAATAGAAATATCATTGTTATTATAAAATATCATTATTACTATTATGTTAGTATTATCATTTTATCATAATAACATTTTAGTAAATATAAATATTGTTATTTTTTTATAGAATAATAATAATTATTATTACAAAATAATACAACTTTTACTTATTATTATTATGATCAATATTATTTTATCAAATAAATAGGGGATACAAAGATATTTTTCACCACGCGTAATATAATTACATTAATAATACTTACCACTATAGTTTTACGATATTAAGTGAACTTTATAAATTTTACTACTTAAGATATATAAAAGTATATTTTATCATATATAAACGTTAATATAAATTTTTATTAATAAATGACTTTTATTATTATAAAATCTAATAAATATATTTAAATATATAAAATGACTATAGTAAAGTTATATAATAAACACGTATAAATTTTAGAAGTCATTTTGGGTTAAGTTGACTTTTGTTAACTTTTGCATATTAGTCTCGAGCATTAGGATTGTGGTACACTATGACTTGACCAAAAATTGTTAGACAAATATTGACCAACATATAAATATATATAATTAATATAGGTTCGTGAATCCGAGGCCAACCTTGCACTTGTTAAATGACGTTATATGTATTTTTACTACGAAATACAGTATGGTGAGTTTCATTTGCTCCCTTTTATATATATTTTTGGGACTGAGAATACATGCGCTGTTTTTATAAATGTTTTACGAAATAGGCACAAGTACTAAAACTAATTCTACGTGGGTTTAAACCAGAAATATACCCTTAGCTTGGTAACATTAAACTACTTGTCTATGTACGGTAGGCACGAATCCTAAAGATAGATCTATTGGGCCTGACAAACCCCATCCTGATTATGGGATGCTTTAGTACTTCGAGGTTATTTTAAACACACCTGATCTGGTGTACTTCAGAGGGTAAAACATGAACGTTAAGGCTTGTTACCGGGTGCCTACAACTTATAGAATACTTTTATACACTCGCGAGTGTACGGATATTTATAGAAACTGAAATCTTGTGGTCTATTACTATTACGGAAATGATTGATTATGATAAACTAATGAACTCACCAACCTTTTGGTTGACACTTTAAAGCATGTTTATTCTCAGGTATTAAAGAAATCTTCCACTGTGCATTAGCTCATTTTAAGGATATTACTTGGAGTCATTCATGACATACTTTGAAAGACGTTGCATTCGAGTCGTTGAGTTCATCAAGATTAATATTAAGTCAATTATAGTTGGATGTAATATGAAATGGTATGCATGCCGTCAATTTTTGATGTAAAGAAAGTTTGTCTTTTAAAAACGAATGCAATGTTTGTAAAACGTATCATATAGAGGTCAAATACCTCGCGATGTAATCAACTATTGTGAATCGTTTATAATGTATATGAACGGATCCTTTCATATATGCATATGTAAATTATGTATTGCAGGGTACTAATCTACATCCTATAATCTATTTCTTATCGAAAATCCTTCATCTGATCGTACGAAATGAATCCCTCAACCAGTTCGAACTCCTTGGATTCCGACAGCTATTCCGATATGGATTTTCACTCGAGCTCCGAAAGCAGTGTGACCGGAATGGACCAACCAATCAGCCATCCCCAATTCATCTGATGGGTTCGTAGTCTACTTAATCACTGGAGACAAGAAGAAGGTGATCCTTTTCACCCACCTTATTGCCCTCTCAACGAGGAACCTGAAGCACTTACCGGCGAACCTATCCGAAACACCATTTTCAACCTCATTTCCAGAGTATCTCGTCACGATTATATACTATACCAAATTCTAGATCTTATTTATTATAACGACCCAAAAATTTTCGATAAAATTTAAACCTAACTTTTATGTAATTCCGACGATTCACGATCCATTATCTATAAATAATTATGTAATAATATTAATTGTTATATTAATATTATTATTTATCATCGTTCACAAGTATTATTACTCTCAATATTATTAATAATATTATTATTAATTAATATTTTTATCACTTTCACTAAAAGTAAAAATATTATTACAAATATCATTATTTCTAATTATAATTAAAATTATCATCATTATTATTGTCATATTAATATTATTATCATTAATATTATTATCATTACTAGTATTATTATTTAGTAGTATTATTATTATTATTAACATTTTGTACTAATTATTATTATGCCTATTATCAATATTACTATAAAATAAATACAATCTAATATTATTATCATTAATAATATTATTATTCTCATTTTTATTTATTAATATAATTATTAATGTTAGGATAATTAATTAATATTAATTAAAAATAAAAGTGAACAAATACCTAATTTAGGTCAAAACAATATCTGTATATATATTTTTTTACGATTGTGATCTCTGCTTTTATATATATATTTTTTTTGTTCAATCATGATCTTCTACTTATTTTTATTTTATTTATCTGCTTTTTACTTTACATTATATATTTTATAAGAATTAGATTAGGTATATCTGCTGTTTTATTTTTCTTCTGATGCATAATCGTATCGACATCCATTGTCATTAAACAAACAATAAATTCCAGCTTTACACCTCTGATTATCAATTACACATTGTTATTTAAACTGTTAATGCCCATCAAGAATGAAAACAGAAAAAAACGGATTTAAATAAAAAAAAGGGTTCTGCTCTAGTTCATGTTCGTTTTTTTTAATTCATTGAATTCTTAATGATTTTAAAAATCTATAAATGTAGAGTTGTTTGAAATCGTCTTGTCAAACTATCTGAAAAATATCATACTTCAATTCTTTCAAACGATTTCGAATTCGAGAGTTAAACTTTAAATTTTAAAAAGTCAACTAAGTGTTCTTGGCAAAATTCAAATTGTTTTCGATGTTTAAGGATCAATTGAAGATACAGAAACTTTCTAGGAGTGAAATGAAATCTTTTTCGTGTTGTAATCTTAGTCTATAACGTTCTCAAAAATCGAAAGCAAGATTTATTTTTTTTAAAACGCACGACAGCAGCAGCAGTAATTTTACTGTATTAATTTTTTTTTTTTGTGTTGTTAATTCAAATATTCCCAAACTGGTCGTTTCTGTGTTAATTCCACATAATAATTCAAGTCTTGATAAGCTGTTATGGTTTTAATTGGGTTTGTCGAATTATAAGGGAAGAAGAAGGAAAGGAACCAGTTTTGTTTTCGGGTTATAATAAATACAAAGGGGTATTAAATCAGAAAAGTAAGTAACAGAGCCATGGTCTAAGGTGTTGTCGGGTGAGCGAGAGGTCTCGGGTTCGAGCCTCGTCTGAGGCATTTCTTTTTAAAGGGCTTATTTAAGGTAGTTTTCTTTTTCAACATTATTATTATTATTATTATTATTATTATTATTATTATTATTATTATTATTATTATTATTATTATTATTATTATTATTATTATTATTATTATTATTATTATTATTATATTTGTTATTGTTAGTTATTATATTACTAGTATTATAATTATTAGTGTTATTATTAGTATTATTATCATTATTATCATTCTTACTAAAATTGTTATTTTGTTACCATTAAAAACTATCAATTTTATTATTAGAATTTTTTTATTATAACTACAATTATTATTACAACTATTAATATTAATACTAATATCATTATTTTATGATTATTATTACTAACACAAAAATATTTTAATTTAATATAAGAACATTGATAATCTACCTTTTTAAATTAATATTAAGTATTTATTTCAAATAAATATATATATTAAGTTTTAATACAAGAGATGATGCTTCTAAACATTAAAATAGGATATTTAAAATGAATGACTTAAAATATACTTTAAATCTGATATATATATATATATATATATATATATATATATATATATATATATATATATATACATATAAACTTTAAGTATTAAAAATTTACAAATGAAAATAGCTAATAAATTATTAATATTATAATTATATTAATAAAATAAATATATAAACTTGTTTGATTACGATTATATGTTTTAATAAATATACAACTGATATAGGTTCGTGAATCCGAGGACAACTCTAAACTTGTTCAGTACTATCATACGCATATCCTACAAACTATCGTATCGTATCGTGAGTTTCATATGATCCCTTTTACTCTTTACATTTTTGGGCTGAGAATACATGCGCAACTTTTATAACTATTTTACACGTATCAACTATTAAACTATGATATGTTGGGCTATGACCAGCAAGTCCCTAACCGACAAGTATAAACGATAACTTGTTACGGGGCAAACTTGAAAGTCTAGTCTAAATACAAGTACCAACTATTAAACTGTGATATGTTGGGCTATGACCAGCAAGTTCCCAACCGACAAGTATAAACGATAACTTGTTACGGGGAAAACTTGAAAGTCTAGTCTAAATATCAGTACCAACTGTTAAAACTATGTTATACCCGGCTATGTCCGACTAAGTCCCTATAGTGATATTTTTAATTGCTGCGGTATTCTTAATTATTGGGGATAGGCCTATCGGGAGTAACGACCCCGATACATTTGACTAAGTCTTTGTATTACTTGATAATGAAATTAAACGATAAGGACAGAACAACTTGTCACGGGGCAAACAACGTTTAGTCTAAATATCACGCACTGGCATAACTTTTTGATCCTGCGGGAGATCAACTTTTGGATCTTGCGAGATCTAATTTACAAACTAAATCTTGTGGTCTAACACTATTACTGAAATCATTATTTATGACAAACCTATGAACTCACTCAACCTCGTGTTGACTTTTTAAGCATGTTTATTCTCAGGTACTTAAATATTACTTTCGCTGTATATCTACTGCTTTGATGATGATTGTTTGCTATGCTTGGAGTCTTCATTACATATCATATCAATTAAAGACATATTTATCTTCCGCTGCAAAACTCAACAAAACGTCTCATGTAGAGTCGTTCTCGTTTATACAACTGTGATTTGATATAATTAGACACAAATACCCAGGCCCTATTTGGGGGTGTCATATTTATCCGCTCGTCTGAACTGACAATCACCCAGGTGTAATAGAAGAAGTCAACGAGCTTCGCGCCCGGGTAGTAGTTTTGGAGAATATGGTGCAAAGGTAACAAGCATCAGCAACAGCATCGGCACCAACAGTACCACCAGCAACAACACCAACAGTACCATCACCACCATCAACATCAACATCTGCATTCCACACCTTGACATCACAATCTGTACCTCGAGCATCAACATCGTACTTACCATAGATATCAAGGAGTACTAATAAGAATCAACTATGAAGTATTGATTCATAACTTCATTGGAGAACTATTAGGCGGCGATTATGTAATCTCTAAAGTCTTAGAGATTATTTATTTTAGCTCAAACCAAAAAGCAAATGAGATTAATATCATATTTGTAGTGACCCAAACTTTTCCATGTTTTTATATATTAAATGAAATTGATATTTACATGATTAAATGTTTCCAACATGTTAAGCAATCAAACTTGTTAAGACTTGATTAATTGAAATAGGTTTCATATAGACAATTGACCACCAAAGTTGACCGGCGATTCACGAACGTTAAAACTTGTAAAAACTATATGATGACATATATATGGATATATATATGGATATATATATATATATATATATATATATATATATATATATATATATATATATATATATATATATATATATAGTTAACATGATATTATGATAAGTAAACATATCATTATGTATATTAACAATGAACTACATATGTAAAAACAAGACTACTAACTTAATGATTTTGAAACGAGACATATATGTAACGATTATCGTTGTAACGACATTTAATGTATATATATCATATTAAGATATATTAATACATCATGATATCATGATAATGTAATAATTTAACATCTAATTTGATTTAATAAACAATGGGTTAACAACATTTAACAAGATCGTTAACCTAAAGGTTTCAAAACAACACTTACATGTAACGACTAACGATGACTTAACGACTCAGTTAAAATGTATATACATGTAGTGTTTTAATATGTATTCATACACTTTTGAAAGACTTTAAGACACTTATCAAAATACTTCTACTTAACAAAAATGCTTACAATTACATCCTCGTTCAGTTTCATCAATAATTCTACTCGTATACACCCGTATTCGTACTCGTACAATACACAGCTTTTAGATGTATGTACTATTGGTATATACACTCCAATGATCAGCTCTTAGCAGCTTATGTGAGTCACCTAACACATGTAGGAACCATCATTTGGCAACTAGCATGAAATATCTCATAAAATTACAAAAATATGAGTAATCATTCATGACTTATTTACATGTAAACAAAATTACATATCCTTTATATCTAACCCATATACCAACGACCAAAAACACCTACAAACACTTTCATTCTTCAATTTTATTCATCTAATTAATCTCTCTCAAGTTCTATCTTCAAGTTCTAAGTGTTCTTCATAAATTCTATAAGTTCTAGTTTCATAAAATCAAGAATACTTCCAAGTTTGCTAGCTTACTTCCAATCTTGTAGTGTGATCATCCAACCTCAAGAAATCTTTATTATTTACAGTAAGATATCTTTCTAATACAAGGTAATACTCATATTCAAACTTTTATTCAATTTCTATAACTATAACAATCTTATTTCGAGTGGAAATCTTACTTGAACTTGTTTTCGTGTCATGATTCTGCTTCAAGAACTTTCAAGCCATCCAAGGATCCTTTGAAGCTAGATCCATTTTTCTCATTTCCAGTAGCTTTATCCAAAAAACTTGAGGTAGTAATGATGTTCATAACATCATTCGATTCATACATATAAAGCTATCTTATTCGAAGGTTTAAACTTGTAATCACTAGAACATAGTTTAGTTAATTCTAAACTTGTTCGCAAACAAAAGTTAATCCTTCTAACTTGACTTTTAAAATCAACTAAACACGTGTTCTAGATCTATATGATATGCTAACTTAACGATTTAAAACCTGGAAACACGAAAAACACTGTAAAATCGGACATACGCCGTCGTAGTAACACCGCGGGCTGTTTTGGGTTAGTTAATTAAAAAACTATGATAAACTTTGATTTAAAAGTTGTTCTTCTGGGAAAATGATTTTTCTTATGAACATGAAACTATATCCAAAAATCATGGTTAAACTCAAAGTGGAAGTATGTTTTCTAAAATGGTCATCTAGACGTCGTTCTTTCGACTGAAATGACTACCTTTACAAAAACAACTTGTAACTTATATTTTTGACTAAAAACCTATACTTTTTCTGTTTAGATTCATAAAATAGAGTTCAATATGAAACCATAGCAATTTGATTTACTCAAAACGGATTTAAAATGAAGAAGTTATGGGTAAAACAAGATTGGATAATTTTTCTTGTTGTAGCAACGTGAAAATTGGTAACAAATCTATATTAATCATATCCTAGCTAACTTATATTGTATTATACATGTATTCTAATATATTATGTAATCTTGGGATACCATAGACACGTATGCAAATGTTTTGACATATCATATCGACCCATGTGTATATATTATTTGGAACAACCATAGACACTCTATATGCAGTAATGTGGGAGTTAGCTATACAGGGTTGAGGTTGATTCCAAAAATATATATACTTTGAGTTGTGATCTAGCCTGAGACGTGTATACACTGGGTCGTGGATTGATTCAAGATAATATATATCAATTTTTTTCTGTACATCTAACGTTGGACAACTAGTTGTAGGTTACTAACGAGGACAACTGACTTAATAAACTTAAAACATCAAAATATATTAAAAGTGTTGTAAATATATTTTGAATATACTTTGAAATATATGTACATATTTGTTATAGGTTCGTGAATCGACCAGTGGCCAAGTCTTACTTCCCGACGAAGTAAAAATCTGTGAAAGTGAGTTATAGTCCCACTTTTAAAATCTAATATTTTTGTGATGAGAATACATGCAGGTTTTATAAATGATTTACAAAATAGACACAAGTACGTGAAACTACATTCTATGGTTGAATTATCGAAATCGAATATGCCCCTTTTTATTAAGTCTGGTAATCTAAGAATTAGGGAACAGACACCCTAATTGACGCGAATCCTAAAGATACATCTATTGGGCCTAACAAACCCCATCCAAAGTACCGGATGCTTTAGTACTTCGAAATTTATATCATATCCGAAGGGTGTCCCGGAACGATGGGGATATTCTTATATATGCATCTTGTTAATGTCGATTAGCAGGTGTTCACCATATGAATGATTTTTATCTCTATGTATGGGATGTATATTGAAATATGAAATCTTGTGGTCTATTGTTACGATTTGATATATATAGGTTAAACCTATAACTCACCAACATTTCTGTTGACGTTTAAAGCATGTTTATTCTCAGGTGAATATTAAGAGCTTCCGCTGTTGCATACTAAAATAAGGACAAGATTTGGAGTCCATGTTTGTATGATATTATGTAAAAACTGCATTCAAGAAACATATGTCGATGTAATATATTTCTATTGTAAACCATTATGTAATGGTCGTGTGTAAATGATGTGGTAGCATGGGGTTACGAAATATACTATATTTTTAATACGGAATGCTACAAAATTTAACAAGTTTTAATTATTTATTTATCGAGTGGGATATACCAAAACCTTGCTACAACACAATAGGCAGTGTACCTAGTCGCGGAGTAGTATAGTTTTTAGTAAGTCCGGTTCGTTCCACAGGGAGACGGGCTTATGAAACACTTATTTTTATATAATTATATTTGTATAAAAATATATAAATATATATATAATAATATATAAAAGTGGGGGTTTTACCGTTTAATGACCGGTTTGTCGATTTTAATAGACTTTTCTGATTTTTGCCCAATTAATAGACTTTTCTGATTTTTGCCCACGTTTCGAATAGCCAAAAGATGCAGCAGGTAGCCAGGACCCTTTAAATCGGAAGCCCACAACTAGCCACTAACAAATCCAACTATTACTACGAACCAGAAAAATGTCAACGTCCATTAATTTAACCGCTTAAATAATTTTTCTTTCTGTTTGAGATATTAGATAAGAAATAGAGAAAATTCTAGGTCCTAAAAACTAGAGTGTCGAGAAAATAGAAAGAAATAGATTGCGCGTCGAAAAGTGTCGAAAAATAAAAAGGTAGAAAAATAGACGTCGAAAAATAAAAGTAAGAAAGTCGTACGAAAAATGGCGTCGCAAAATTCTAAAGCACCTAAATCTTAGTCTAAGGAATAAGTACTTAAGGGATTTTACGGCAAACCTAAAAATCTAGAAATATAAAAATAAACTACGGCAAAATCTATATTTAAAACTAAGTACGAACGACAAAATACAAATATTACGCTAAACGACTAAAAGATACAAAATATAAAAATATATAAAAAGTTGAGAAAAAGAATAATTTTTATAAAAAAAATATTATTTTTATATTATTATTTATTAAAGATATTAATTTATATATTAATAAAACTAATTAAAAGTAAAATACAAATTAATTAAGAATTAAAACTAATTAATATTAAATTAATAAACTAATTAGGGTTTATATTAATAATAATAAATAAAATACCGTATTTAATGCGAAAGTAGGGTTGTATGTGGCCCTGTCAGACCCCTCATGCGACTCGCATGGGGTTCAGGCTAAGGGTCATGCGAGTCGCATGACCTCCAAAGCCGGTTCAAATGAGGGGGGTCAAATGACAGGCTCAACCGTATTATTTATATTTATTTATATTTTCTGTTTTAAATATTAAATAAAATATATATATAATTTAAATAAAAACTTAATATTTTTATAAAACTAAAAATAGAAATATTTGATAATTTTATAAATAAAAATCTTAAAATTATATAAAAATATATATATTTTTTTTTCTTTCGGTTTTAATTTTTTAAATTTTTAGATTTTTAAATTTTTTAATTTTTAGGATTTTATATTGTTTTTCTAAAAATAATAAATATATATATATTCAAAAATGAAAAATAGATAGTTTCGCCGACTCCCCGGCAGCGGCGCCAAAAACTTGATGTGGTAGCATGGGGTTACGAAATATACTATATTTTTAATACGGATTGCTACAAAATTTAACAAGTTTTAATTATTTATTTATCGAGTGGGATATACCAAAACCTTGCTACAACACAATAGGCAGTGTACCTAGTCGCGGAGTAGTATAGTTTTTAGTAAGTCCGGTTCGTTCCACAGGGAGACGGGCTTATGAAACACTTATTTTTATAGAATTATATTTGTACAAAAATATATAAATATATATATAATAATATATAAAAGTGGGGGTTTTACCGTTTAATGACCGGTTTGTCGATTTTATATTTTAAGCGAAGCGTATAGTAAATGACGATATTTAAATAACAATATAAAATAAATAACAATAATTAAAATGACAATAAATAAAAGTACGAGGAAATATGAAATAAAATATATTATGCTTATTTAAACTTCCGTAACCATGATGGTTGACGTGTTGATTTTAGTTTTATGCCCATGGGTTAATTGTCCTTTGTCCTGAATTATTTAATATGTCCGTCTGGTTTTTGTCCATAACAGTCCATCGGTCATAAATTTAAAGTGCGAGTGTCCTCGTCAATTTATTCTTATACCCGAAGTCAAATATTCCAACTAATTGGGGATTCGAATTGTAACAAGGTTTTAATACTTTGTTTAATGAATACACCAGGTTATCGACAGCGTGTAAACCAAGGTTTTACTACTTTGCTAACAATTACACCAATTACCCTTGAATGTAATTTCACCCCTGTTTTAATTATTCTAGTGGCTATTAATCCATTCCCGTGTCCGGTTAAATGAACGATTATTCGTACATATAAATACCCCGCCCATCGTGTCCGATCGAGTGTATATGGTAATTTATAGGGACGCCCAATTGTAAATCTTTATATTAACATTAACAAACTTTCATTTAGTTAAACAAATATAAAGCCCATTAATAGCCCATAGTCTAATTTCCACAAGTGTCGTTCTTTTGTCCAAACCCCAATTAAGGTACAAAGCCCAATAACCCCGTCTTTAATATTTAGTCCAACATCATGATTACTTTGGCTCAAATAAGCATAATAATAACTTAAGTACGAGACATTAATTTAAAAAGAAGAACATAGCTTACATTGATTATTTATCGCGTAGTGTTACACGGACAGAGCTCCGACTTTAAAACCCGTAAAATAACCTTTACATAATCCGAACTAATCTAATATAAAACTACACTATACTATATATATTATATATATATTTATTTATTACAGAGTATTATTATTATTATTATGTGTGTGGTGTGTGTAAAAACGAACGAAAACTGGCAAATTTATAGACCAGGCCTGATTCTGATCCTCATGCGACTCGCATGGGAAATAGCCTTCTGGCCATGCGAGTCGCATGGCCACCCTGGACAGCTCACATTGATTTGTCTCATAGCTTGCCGACATAATATTAAATATAAATAAAATATAAATAATTTTAATAATTATTTATATATTATATTATATTTATATGCATAGTAGACTAGATATTTTTGGTCCGTTGCGTCGCGCGTTTCTTCTTGGCTCGGGTCCCGGTTCCGGATTTTCGGACGTCTTCGCGTATTATTTTATATCGTGTACTTTGCGTTCCGCAACTTGTACTCTTGTCATTTTTAGACGTTCTTCATCAATAATTTGAACCACTTTAATTGTATCTTGTACATTTGAGCATTTTGGACCTTTCCGTCTTCAATTCTTCGTTTTCGCCTTTTGTCTTCGCACTTATTAAATATAAACGAATATTACTTGAATATGGAACAATTACAACTAAAATCCTGTCTTTCTTGGGGGATAATGCTATGAAATATATGTTCCTTTTTAGCCTTATCAGTAAACAGTATATTTTAGATTATCATTATTTGATAATCTACGTAATGCTTTTGAAACCTTTATTGATAAAATAAAGGTTATGGTTGTTTTAAAAATGAATGCAGTCTTTGAAAAACGTCTCATATAGAGGTCAAAACCTCGCAACGAAATCAATTAATATGGAAAGTTTATAATCAATATGAATGGGACATTTCAGTTGATATCCGAGCGTTGGTCTTAGAGAACCAGAATTTTGCATTAGTGTGTCTTATCGAGTTTGTTAGGATACATTAGTGAGTCTGGACTTCGACCGTGTTTACTTGAAAAATGATTGCTTAACAAATTTTGTTGGAAACTATATATTTTTAACATGTGAATATTATGTGATATATTAATCTCTTAACGTGTTTGATATTATGTGATAGATGTCTACCTCTAGAACAAGTCCCATTGACTCACCTAATAATAATGAAGAGTCAAATGTAAATTGGAATGATTCGTGGACTGATCCACAAGTTCCCGAAGAGGAACCGGAAGAAGAATCGGAACCGGAAGAAGAAATAGAACCAGTGGGAGAAATAATAAAACGGTTAAGTAGAAGAAAATCCTCAACCAACCGACCAAAGTTAATTATGGTCAATGGTGTTTCCGCCAAGGAAGCAAAGTATTGGGAGGATTACCAATTCTTCGATGAATAGGATCCCGACAAGGATTCCGATGATGTTATAGAAATTACCCCAACACAATTTAATAAGGCAAAAGAGAACAATAAGGGAAAGGGCATAAAAATAGAGAAATTTGATTCCAAAAACGATGAACTTTATATGTATCGTCAACACCCGTATTTCTTAAGTTGTGACAATAACCCGGGAACCTCTAAACCACCAGGTTTTTCTAAACCAATGTGGAAAACGACGGCTCGTATTAGGGGAACATCATATATCCCTAGAAACTTGGCAAAACGAACCAAAACCGAAGAAGAAGAAACGAGCGAGTCGAAATAAGATAGTTGTATTCGTGTGGTGTAATATATGTAATATAGTGTGCTTATGCTTTATGATATATGTAAAAATTGCTTGTATTAATAAGTATTTTTTTATGAATCTAACTCTTGTCTATTTTACAGTATAAAAACAGAAAATGGATAGACAACCCAATATTTTAAGAGACCTACCCGGAGACATGATTGATGAAATCTTGTCTAGAGTCGGTCAGAATTCCTCGGCATAACTATTTAAGGCGAGATCAGTTTGTAAGACATTCGAAGAACGTTCCAAGAATGCCTTGATTTATAAAAGGCTTTCGTTCGAAAGATGGGGGATATCACATTGGGAAATCCATAAGTTACGATGTGTTTACTTTGACGCATATATTGCAGGGAACCCAAATGCTATTTTACGTAACGGGTTAAGAAATTATTTTGACTCAATATATCCGAATATAGGACTTTGTGATTTAGAAAAAAGCGGCTAACATGCAACATTAAGAAGCATGTTATGCTTACGGGTTAGTAATGTTCGCATCTCACCAAAGTGAGAACAAGAACATCGGGCTACAACTATTAAACAAAACGTTCCCACAAGTGACGGAGTCGGTAATTGGGGTAAGAAATGAGGTTTTTAGATTGTTACGGGACTGTTGGACATTACGTAACCCTTGTCACTTTGACGACGTTACAACACGCTATCTTATCAACGGCCATAAAGGTTATGTTCCACAAGACCAAGGATGGGAAGTAGTCCTAGTAAAACCAGAATGCATGACTTGTTTCTGGACGTATGAATTACGTGTCTTTATTTCCTTTGCTGAACGCCTTATTTATTAACTAGAATTATCTTCGCAACTACTTTGTATCAAAGTTTTATGTGCTATATTTCATGCTATATGTAAAAAAAAAAGCGGTATTGTAAGTTTGCAAGTTATTGTATAAAGGTTTGAATATGATATTTTTTTTTTTGTGATTAGTTTTTCATATAGAATTGTAGTAGTTGAAATGGTATGTTAGCTACTAAGTATGAACTTAACGGGTAGGTACTACCCGAATTAAAGAGTATAAAACGATAATATGAAGAAAGAGCTTTTATAAATAAGTTCATATTACGCTACGAAATACTATTGACTACTCTTGATATTCTATATGATTAACTCGTTTCATTTGACTATTTTGAAGGAAATGGCACCGACTACTCGACACACCTTGAATATGTGCGAAGAGGAATTTCGTGCCTTTCTTGCTTCAAACATAGCCGCAGTACAGGCTGCGCTACATACCAACAATAACTCTAAATCTAGCAATGCAGCTAACAGCGCAAGAAATCGTGTAGGATGCACCTACAAAGAATTCACTGCCTGCAAACCTTTGGAATTTGATGGAACCGAAGGACCGATTGAATTGAAATGGTGGAATTGGTGTTTGCCATAAGTAAGTGTACTGAAGAGGACAAAGTGAAGTACGCTACGCATACCTTCACAGGTACTGCGTTAACATGGTGGAATACCTATCTAGAGCAAGTGGGACAAGATGATGCTTACGCACTACCGTGGTCAGCATTCAAGCACTTGATGAACGAGAAGTACCGTCCCAGAACCGAGGTCAATAAGCTCAAGACAGAACTTAGAGGGTTATGAACCCAAGGATTTGATATTACCACGTACGAAAGACGATTCACAGAATTGTGCCTATTGTGTCCGAGAGCGTTCGAAGATTAGGAAGAGAAGATCGACGCATTTGTGAAAGGATTACCGGAAAGAATCCAAGAAGATATAAGTTCACACGAGCCCGCCTCCATACAACAGGCATGTAGAATGGCTCACAAACTAGTGAACCAGATTGAGGAAAGAATTAAAGAACAGGCGGCTGAAGAGGCCAATGTGAAGCAAGTCAAAAGAAAGTGGGAGGAAAACGGTGATAAGAATCACCAATACAACAACAACAGTAATTACAACAATAATCGTAACAACTATCCCAACAATCGCAACATCAATCGCAACTACAACAAATGGCCCAACAACAACAACAACAACAACAACAACAACAACTACAACAATCATCCCAACAATAATAACAACCGCAACAACAACAACAATCAGAAGCAGCTATGCCAAAGGTGTGAAAAGTATCACTCGGGGTTCTGCACCAAATTTTGCAACAAGTGTAAAAGAAATGGTCATAGCGCGGTGAAGTGTGAGGTCTACGGACCAGGGGTTAGCAGAACGAAAGGAACAAATGGTGTCGGAACGAGTAATGGCAGAGCAAGTAGTGTCGGAGCAAGTTATGCCAATGTAGTTTGTTATAAATGTGGAAAACCGGGCCACATTATTAGAAATTGTCCGAACCAGGAGAACACGAATGGACAAGGCCGCGGAAGAGTTTTCAATATTAATGCGGCAGAGGCACAGGAAGACCCGGAGCTTGTTACGGGTACGTTTCTTATTGACAATAAATTTGCTTACGTTTTATTTGATTCGGGTGCGGATAGAAGCTATATGAGTAGAGATTTTTGTGCTAAATTAAGTAGTCCATTGACGCCGTTGGATAGTAAATTTTTACTCGAATTAGCAAACGGTAAATTAATTTCAGCAGATTATATATGCCGAAATCGAGAAATTAAACTGGGTAGCGAAATATTTAAGATTGATTTGATACCCGTAGAGTTAGGGAGTTTTGATGTAAAAGTTGGCATGGACTGGCTGAAGAAGGTGAAAGCAGAGATCATATGTTATAAAAATGCAATTCGCATTGTACGAGAAGAAGGAGAACCCTTAATGGTGTACGGAGAAAAGGGCAACACGAAGCTACATCTTATTAGTAATTTGAAGGCACAAAAACTAATAAGAAAAGGTTGCTATGCTGTTCTAGCACACGTCGATAAAGTACAAACTGAAGAAAAGAGCATCAATGATGTTCCCGTCGCAAAAGAATTTCCCGATGTATTTCCGAAAGAATTACCGGGACTACCTCCACATTGATCTGTTGAATTTCAAATAGATCTTGTACCAGGAGCTGCACCGATAGCTCGTGCTCCTTATAGACTCGCACCCAGCGAGATGAAAGAACTACAAAGCCAACTGCAAGAACTATTAGAACGTGGTTTCATTCGACCAAGCACATCACCATGGGGAGCTCCTGTTTTGTTTGTCAAGAAGAAGGATGGTACATTTAGGTTGTGTATTGACTACAGAGAGTTGAACAAACTTACCATCAAAAACCGTTATCCACTGCCGAGAATTGACGACTTATTTGATCAACTACAAGGCTCGTCGGTTTATTCGAAGATCGATTTACGTTCTGGATATCATCAAATGCGAGTAAAGGAGGATGATATTCCAAAACTGCTTTTAGGACGTGTTATGGTCATTACGAGTTTATGGTTATGCCGTTTGGATTGACTAACGCACCAGCTGTGTTCATGGACCTTATGAACCGAGTGTGTGGGCCATATCTTGACAAGTTTGTCATTGTTTTCATCGATGACATACTTATTTACTCAAAGAATGATCAAGAGCACGAAGAACATTTGAGAAAAGTGCTAGAAGTATTAAGGAAATAAAAACTGTACGCTAAGTTTTCAAAGTGTGCATTTTGGTTGGAAGAAGTTCAATTCCTCGGTCACATAGTGAACAAAGAAGGTATCCAGGTGGACCCGACAAAGATCGAAACCGTTGAAAAGTGGGAAACCCCAAAAACTCCGAAGCATATACATCAATTTTTAGGATTGGCTGGTTACTACAGAAGATTCAACCAAGATTTCTCCAAAATAGCAAAACCCTTGACTGCATTAACGCATAAAGGGAAGAAATTTGAATGGAAGGATGAACAAGAGAAGGCGTTTCAATTATTGAAGAAAAAGCTAACTACGGCACCTATATTGTCATTGCCTGAAGGGAATGATGATTTTGTGATTTATTGTGATGCATCAAAGCAAGGTCTCGGTTGTATATTAATGCAACGGACGAAGGTGATTGCTTATGCGTCTAGACAATTGAAAATTCACGAGCAAAATTATACGACGCATGATTTGGAATTAGGCGCGGTTGTTTTTGCATTAAAGACTTGGAGGCACTACTTATATGGGGTCAAAAGTATTATATATACCGACCACAAAAGTCTTCAACACATATTTAATCAGAAACAATTGAATATGAGGCAGCGTAGGTGGATTGAATTGTTGAATGATTACGACTTTGAGATTCGTTACCACCCGGGAAAGGCAAATGTGGTAGCCGATGCCTTGAGCAGAAAGGACAGAGAACCCATTCGAGTAAAATCTATGAATATAATGATTCACACTAGCCTTACTACTCAAATAAAGGAGGCGCAACAAGGAGTTTTAAAAGAGGGAAATTTAAAGGATGAAATACCCAAAGGATCGGAGAAGCATCTTAATATTTGGGAAGACGGAACCCGGTATAGGGCTGAAAGAATTTGGGTACCAAAATTTGGAGATATGAGAGAAATGGTACTTAGAGAAGCTCATAAAACCAGATACTCAATACATCCTGGAACGGGGAAGATGTACAAAGATCTTAAGAAATTTTTTTGGTGGCCAGGTATGAAAGCCGATATTGCTAAATATGTAGGAGAATGTTTGACGTGTTCTAAGGTCAAAGCTGAACATCAGAAACCATCAGGTCTACTACAACAACCTGAAATCCCGGAATGGAAATGGGAAAACATTACCATGGATTTCATTAATAAATTGCCAAGGACTGCAAGTGGTTATTATACTAATTGGGTAATAGTTGATCGTCTCACCAAGTCAGCACACTTTCTGCCAATAAGAGAAGATGACAAGATGGAGAAGTTAGCACGACTGTATTTGAAGGAAGTCGTCTCTAGACATGGAATACCAATCTCTATTATCTCTGATAGGGATAGCAGATTTATTTCAAGATTCTGGCAGACATTACAGCAAGCATTAGGAACTTGTCTAGACATGAGTACTACCTATCATCCACAAACTGATGGGCAGAGTGAAAGGACGATACAAACACTTGAAGACATGCTACGAGCATGTGTTATTGATTTCGGAAACATTTGGGATCGACATCTACCATTAGCAGAATTTTCCTACAACAACAGCTATCATTCAAGCATTGAGATGGCGCCGTTTGAAGCACTTTATGGTAGAAAGTGCAGGTCTCCGATTTGTTGGAGTGAAGTGGGGGATAGACAGATTACGGGTCCGGAGATAATACAAGAAACTACCGAGAAGATCATCCAAATTCAACAACGAATGAAAACCGCCCAAAGTCGACAAAAGAGCTACGCCGACATTAAAAGAAAAGACATAGAATTTGAAATTGGAGAAATGGTCATGCTTAAGGTTACACCTTGGAAAGGTGTTGTTTGATTTGGTAAACGGGGGAAATTAAATCCAAGGTATATTGGACCATTCAAGATTATTGATCGTGTCGGACCAGTAGCTTACCGACTTGAGTTACTGATGTCAAAGCTAAGGGGTATAAAATACTATTAAATTTTACAAGGAAATACTATTAAATACGATACAATTTTACACAATATATTTATTTATTTATTGAATGGATATACTTAAACCTTGCTACAACACTTATAGGCAGTGTACCTAATAGTACAGTAGTGTAGTTTTTAGTAAGTCCGATTCGTTCCACAAGGAATCTTTTGCACAA
Organism: Rutidosis leptorrhynchoides; assembly: GCF_046630445.1. Classification (NCBI taxonomy): domain Eukaryota; kingdom Viridiplantae; phylum Streptophyta; class Magnoliopsida; order Asterales; family Asteraceae; genus Rutidosis; species Rutidosis leptorrhynchoides. Next base: position 57,148,596 of record NC_092340.1, on the reverse strand, counting down.
AGCTTAACGCTATATTAGTTTAAATTTATAAAAATACAAATATATATATAAGTAATATTATTATTATAAAGGGGGGTTTTTACCGTTTAATGACCGGTTTGTCGATTTTAAAACTTTAGTCGCAGTTAAAACCAAATGTAAAATATTAAATAAATAAAAGACTTAATTTAAAGCGTAAAGTAAATAACGATAATGAAATTGCGAATAATAAAAGTGCGATAAAATAAACTTGCGATAATTAAAAAGTACGATAATTAAAAGTGCAATTAAATACAATAACAATAAATAAAAGTGCGATAATTAGAAGTGCAATTAAATATAAAATAAAGGAAATTAAATATGAAATAAAAGAATTATGCTTATTTAAACTTCCGTAATCATGATGTTTGACGTGTTGATTTTAGTTTTATGCCCATGGGTTAATTGTCCTTTGTCCTGGATTATTTAATATGTCCGTCTGGTTTTTGTCCATAACAGTCCATCAGTCATAAATATAAAGTGCGAGTGTCCTTTTCAAATTATCCTTATACCCGAAGTCAAATATTCCAACTAATTGGGGACTTAAACTGTAACAAGATTTTAATACTTTGTTTAATAATTACACCAGGATGTCGACTGAGTGTAACCCAAGGTTTTAATACTTTGTTAACAATTATGCCAAGTGTCCTTGTACATAATTTCACCCCTATTTTAATAATTCTAGTGGCTATTAATCCATTCCCGTATCCGGTTAAATGAACGATTATTCGTACATATAAATACCCCGCTCATCGTGTCCGATTGAGTGTATATGGTTATTTATAGGGACGTCCAATTGTAAATCTTTATATTAAAATTAACAAACTATCATTTAGTTAAACAAATATAAAGCCCATTAATAGCCCGTAGTCTAATTTCCACAAGTGTCGTTCTTTTGTTCAAACCCCAATTATGGTACAAAGCCCAATTACCCAATTTTAATATTTTTAGCCCAACATCATGATTACTTCGGATTAAATAAGCATAATAATAACTTAGCTACGAGACATTAATGTAAAAAGGTTGAACATAACTTACAATGATTAAAAATAGCGTAGCGTTACACGGACAGAATTTTGAATTACACCCTTATAACATTCGCTAACATACCCTTATTATTAGAATTAAAATTAAAATTAAAATATAAATATAAATATAAATATATACTACGTATATAGATAGAGAGATTGATATTATGGATATTTTGATCGATCAAACTGCGTTTGCTTTTATAGGCAGTTTCATTTTTTGGGGCTCCGCGAGTCGCGGCCCTCTCATTCCTCAAACTCCGCGAGTCGCGGAGATATCAAATCCAGCTCACAAAGCCTTGGCTCCTAGCTTGCCGACGGATTTAAATATAAATATAATATATAAATAATTATAAGAATTATATAAATATTATATTATATTTATGTGCATAGTTGACTTGTAATTTTTAGTCCGTTGCGTCGAGCGTTGAGAGTTGACTCATGTCCCGGTTCAGGATTTTCGAACGTCCTTGCGTACTATTTTATATCTTGTACTTTGCGTTTTGAATCTTGTACTCTTGTAATTTCGAGACGTTTCTTATCAATAATTGGAACCTCTTTGATTGTATTTTGTACTTTTGAGCTTTTTGGTCGTTTGCGTCTTCAATTCGTCGAATCTGTCTTTTGTCTTCACCTTTTATTATTTAAACGAATATCACTTGTAAATAGAACAATTGCAACTAAAAGCTTGTCTTTCTTGAGGAATAATGCTATGAAATATATGTTCATTTTTAGCATTATCAGTTACCTCAACAACTCGCGGCTGTACATAACACTTTTCACGTCTCAAATTTGAAGAAATGTTTTGCTAAAGAAGATCTCACTATTCTGTTAGATGAAATCCAAATCAACGAAAGACTTCAATTCATCGAAGAACCCGTCGAAATAATGGATCGTGAGGTTAAAAGACTTAAGCAAAACAAGATACCAATTGTTAAGGTTCGATGGAATGCTTGTAGAGGACCCAAGTTCACCTGGGAACGAGAAGATCAGATGAAGAAGAAATACCCGTATTTATTTCCAGAATATACGTCAACACCTCCAACTGCTTAAAATTTCGGGACGAAATTTATTTAACGGGTAGGTACTGTAGTGACCCGAACTTTTCCATGTTTTTATATATTAAATGAAATTGATATTTACATGATTAAATGTTTCCAACATGTTAAGCAATCAAACTTGTTAAGACTTGATTAATTGAAATAGGTTTCATATAGACAATTGATCACCCAAGTTGACCGGCGATTCACGAACGTTAAAACTTGTAAAAACTATATGATGACATATATATATATATATATATATATATATATATATATATATATATATATATATATATATATATATATATATATATATATATATATATATATATATATATATATATATATATATATATATATATATATTATATATATATAGTTAACATGATATTATGATAAGTAAACATATCATTAAGTATATTAACAATGAACTACATATGTAAAAACAAGACTACTAACTTAATGATTTTGAAACGAGACATATATGTAACGATTATCGTTGTAACGACATTTAATGTATATATATCATATTAAGATATATTAATACATCATGATATCATGATAATGTAATAATTTAACATCTCATTTGATTTAATAAATAATGGGTTAACAACATTTAACAAGATCGTTAACCTAAAGGTTTCAAAACAACACTTACATGTAACGACTAACGATGACTTAACGACTCAGTTAAAATGTATATACATGTAGTGTTTTAATATGTATTCATACACTTTTGAAAGACTTTAAGACACTTATCAAAATACTTCTACTTAACAAAAATGCTTACAATTACATCCTCGTTCAGTTTCATCAACAATTCTACTCGTATGCACCCGTATTCGTACTCGTACAATACACAGCTTTTAGATGTATGTACTATTGGTATATACACTCCAATGATCAGCTCTTAGCAGCCCATGTGAGTCACCTAACACATGTGGGAACCATCATTTGGCAACTATCATGAAATATCTCATAAAATTACAAAAATATGAGTAATCATTCATGACTTATTTACATGTAAACAAAATTACACATCCTTTATATCTAATCCATATACCAACGACCAGAAACACCTACAAACACTTTCATTCTTCAATTTTCTTCATCTAATTAATCTCTCTCAAGTTCTATCTTCAAGTTCTAAGTGTTCTTCATAAATTCTACAAGTTCTAGTTTCATAAAATCAAGAATACTTCCAATTTTGCTAGCTTACTTCCAATCTTGTAGAGTGATCATCCAACCTCAAGAAATCTTTATTATTTACAGTAAGATATCTTTCTAATACAAGGTAATACTCATATTCAAACTTTTATTCAATTTCTATAACTATAACAATCTTATTTCGAGTGGAAATCTTACTTGAACTTGTTTTCGTGTCATGATTCTGCTTCAAGAACTTTCAAGCCATCCAAGGATCCTTTGAAGCTAGATCCATTTTTCTCATTTCCAATAGCTTTATCCAGAAAACTTGAGGTAGTAATGATGTTCATAACATCATTCGATTCATACATATAAAGCTATCTTATTCAAAGGTTTAAACTTGTAATCACTAGAACATAGTTTAGTTAATTCTAAACTTGTTCGCAAACAAAAGTTAATCCTTCTAACTTGAATTTTAAAATCAACTAAACACATGTTCTATATCTATATGATATGCTAACTTAATGATTTAAAACCTGGAAACACGAAGAACACTGTAAAACCGGACATGCGCCGTCGTAGTAACACCGCGGGCTGTTTTGGGTTAGTTAATTAAAAACTATGATAAACTTTGATTTAAAAGTTTTTCTTCTGGGAAAATGATTTTTCTTATGAACATGAAACTATATCCAAAAATCATGGTTAAACTCAAAGTGGAAGTATGTTTTCTAAAATGGTCATCTAGACGTCGTTCTTTCGACTGAAATGACTACCTTTACAAAAACGATTTGTAACTTATATTTCCGACTAAAAACCTATACTTTTTCTGTTTTGATTCATAAAATAGAGTTCAATATGAAACCATAGCAATTTGATTCACTCAAAACGGATTTAAAATGAAGAAGTTATGGGTAAAACAAGATTGTATAATTTTTCTTGTTGTAGCAACGTGAAAATTGGTAACAAATCTATATTAATCATATCCTAGCTAACTTATATTGTATTATACATGTATTCTAATATATTATGTAATCTTGGGATACCATAGACACGTATGCAAATGTTTTGACATATCATATTGACCCATGTGTATATATTATTTGGAACAACCATAGACACTCTATATGCAGTAATGTGGGAGTTAGCTATACAGGGTTGAGGTTGATTCCAAAAATATATATACTTTGAGTTGTGATCTAGCCTGAGACGTGTATAAACTGGGTCGTGGATTGATTCAAGATAATATATATCAATTTTTTTCTGTACATCTAACGTTGGACAACTAGTTGTAGGTTACTAACGAGGACAACTGACTTAATAAACTTAAAACATCAAAATGTATTAAGAGTGTTATAAATATATTTTGAAAATACTTTGATATATATGTACATATTTGTTATAGGTTCGTGAATCGACCAGTGGCCAAGTCTTACTTCCCGATGAAGTAAAAATCTGTGAAAGTGAGTTATAGTCTCACTTTTAAAATCTAATATTTTTGAGATGAGAATACATGCAGGTTTTATAAATGATTTACAAAATAGACACAAGTACGTGAAACTACATTCTATGGTTGAATTATCGAAATCAAATATGCCCCTTTTTATTAAGTCTGGTAATCTAAGAATTAGGGAACAGACACCCTAATTTTAAGACCCAAATATTTATTGTACATAATGTATTTATGGTGTACGATGCGTGTATGAAGTTTACGTGTTGCTTGCTCGGACGCCGAAGGAAACTGGACGTTGTCTGAAGTGACAAGGTGTGTACGTATCCTTTCAACCCCAAATAAAGTTTGTGTTGATGTTCCAAAGCCTTACCATTAGAAAGGAAATCTTATTACGTTTCCAACGATATTTGATTCATCGAAAACGGAGCTACGGTCAAAAAGTTATGGCCAAAACAAGAAACTGAAAACTGACCTGAAGGTTGGAGCGGCGCTCCACCTTTCGGCGTGGCGCGCCGAACCCGTCTGATACAATTTTCAGCCTTTTTAAAAGGTCTAAATGAAGGGTACTTTGGTCTTTTCACTTGGGGTCAGTTTGGGGTCATCAAAACTGATCCTTTGATCAGTTTGGATCACATTTTCACTCATCAAACACTCTCATCTTCAAACCCTAGAGTGAGAGTAGAGCTTTAGAGAGAGAGCTCCAATTGGAGAAGAAGAAGGGTGTTTCGGGTCAAACCTCGGGTATTAAAGTTGTTCTACTCGTCAACGGCATCATTTTGGCGGTATTGGTAAGTTCTAACTCCGAATTTCATCTTAGTGATTTGATATGCAAGTTAGGGTTTGAACTTAAATTGTTAATAAACCCATTCAAACTCTTGAATTGAGTTTGTGGATGCTAGTAATCGGGTTTATTATTATTGTTGGTGAACTAATTGGCCATGGTTAGGACTTGTAATTGGGTTTAATCACTAGGTTTAGTGATTATGGAAGTATTGGAACCCATTTAGGGTTATTTGGTTGACTAATTTTGACTATGAGTCAAAATTAGGGTTTGGTGACGGTTATGACCCAATTGTCGATTTAATAAGGTTTATAAACTTAAAATGGATTAAGTTGAAGCATAGAACCGAGTTAAATATGTTTTGGTGTCAAAACTTGCTAATGGCGTGATATTGACTTCTTATGGGTCAAATTAGGGTTTAAGTGTCTTTTTGGGCAAGATAGGTGTTTAACACCTATGATCGGGTTTAATTAGCGTATTAAGACCATTTTCACTTGTGTTAGTGATTATTGGTTAATTTTGGGCGCCGTTTGTACTTGGAAGTGCATTTGGGTCGAAATTGCACTAAGTGTCATATGGGTTGGTTTGTAAGTCAACCCTAATCGTGTTATTGTATTTGTGATAATGGAATAGGTACTTTCCATTGGCGCGTGGCGGTTTATTTGGAAGCATTCATCAAGGCGACAAGGTGAGTGTTAATATCCTATGTGCATATGTATGTGTAGGATGGGTGCGGGTTGGGTTGAAGTGTTTCTTGGTTATAGAGCTCACTTCACATATAGGTGGATTTGATGGACTTATGTATAGGTCCAATTGGCACGGTTGTGCGTTTTGGTTGACCACCTTTGGCGGGGTACACAATTTGTGTGTACATTATCACACGCGGTATGATGTGGATTATATAACCCCAATGGCGAAGGGTTAATATTGTGATGCGGACTTAGATATAACCCCAATGGCGAAGGGTAGTATTGTGAGTGGAATAATTATACGTATGTGTATATGGCGTATTTATTTGTGAATATTATGGTATGAACCATCGAGCCGGTAGTGCCATAATGTGTGTGTGTGATAGGATGTGAACCACGAGCCGGTAGCATCAAGTGTGAACCACGAGCCGGTAGCACTATAAAATAATTGATGTGAACCACGAGCCGGTAGCATCGAGTGTGAACCACGAGCCGGTAGCACTATAAAATAATTGATGTGAACCACGAGCCGGTAGCATCGAGTGTGAACCACGAGCCGGTAGCACTATAAAATAATTGATGTGAACCACGAGCCGGTAGCATCGAGTGTGAACCACGAGCCGGTAGCACTATAAAAGAGTATGACTCAATTGCGTATGGTGTGAACCACGAGCCGGTAGCACCATAGCGTTATGGTTAACCTTGGGAGTTTTACGCGTTGTTATATATATATTGTATACGTATAATGTTGTATTGACGTGATGTAGCTAACCTTCTGGTTGTAGCTTATTGGCATTGTTCATAACGTTGTTTGCGAACTTACTATATTGTTGGTGTTGTTAGCTTGTGTTTAGTGAACGTACGGTATGCTAGGTTTAGCTTGCCTTATACTTGGATGCTTCGGTATGCGCTATTTGATTATTATTGTGGCGTGTCCATTTTATACATATATATGTATGTAGTATATTTTCACTCACTAAGCGTTAGCTTACCCTCTCGTTGTTGACTTTTTTATAGATTGCATGGATGCGGAGGCTCGGGTAAGCGGGGACTAGTGGACTCGCGTAGTTGCTTTAGAAGGCTTGCTTTTGGATTGTTTAGGATTGGGTAGTGTATCCCCAATCGCCATGCTCGACCTTAATTTTGTATTACAAATCATGTGGTTGAAAACTTGTATTTTCGTACGAAAGTCGTAAAACAGCCAATGTGGGCCCGGCCTTCGTAAAACTAATTTTATTAATGGAACGTGTTAGTTCTACATATATTAATGTATGGTTAAAAGCGTTTTGTCTAAATACGTCGGGAAGTGGTCAAACATTTTCGCATTTCATGACTTTTTGGACAGGCCACTTCGGCGCGCCGCGCGGCCATATGGCGCGCCGCGCCATGTGCTGTACCAGCAAAATATTTTTTTTTTCTGCGTTATTGGTTGGTTAACGGGTTGGGTTGTTACAAGTGGTATCAGAGCATGGTCTAAGGGATTTAGGTGACTTGAGATAGGTGCCTAGACTTAGACTTGTGTGTGTGTGCTTAATTGTTGCGGGACTTGTAGGATTACGGGTCGGAATAGATTTAGTTAGTGCCTTGTTTATAGATTGACTAACTTGTATATTAGTAATGCGGATATTATTAATATATTATTGTGATGTGATAATAATTCTCGAGTGTGTTTATATCGCGTAGGATTTTGTTTGTGCTTTGTTTATGTTGCGGTTGCATATATCATCGAGCGAGGCGGTCGTTGTACTAACGAGCCGATACGGCGTGTATGCGTAATAAGGACTTGCAAACCTTATTACAGGTGCAAATTGTGTCTAGTAAGTGATGTATGACGAGTGTTTAGCAAGATGGGACGGTGTTGTGCGTGTGGTTTATACGTTCGTGATCTAATCGTTTGCATTCCTTAGAATGAAAACGGAAGATGGATGCGGAACGAGTGAGCCTATTCACGAAGGGAAGGATGAGTTAACGTTAAAGATTGAGGCTGTGTTTGAACGATATGTCTCGATTTTCACCGGCAGAGTTAGAGAAGTAACCAAGGAGTTGGTCGAAGGACAAATGACGAAAGTGGTCCGAGACCAAGTGACTAAAGTTGTAAAGGAAGAGTTTGAAAAGAGGTTTCCCAAACCTCGAGGTAGCGATGATGAAGATGTACTTGCAAGGTTAGGATTACATGGTGCTCATGGTAAGAGGGCACGAAGTACGCCGGAAGGCGTCGAGAATGTGAAGAAGAAGAGTAAGAAGGGTTACAAGCTTACGTGCTTTAAGTGTGGGGAACGGGGTCATTTGGCACAAGATTTTACGGTGATGCCTTTAGGTACAATCAGATGTTTCATTTGCCGAATGGTGGGACACCGGAAGTCAGAGTGTTCCGAATCGCATGACGATCGGGTCAGGAGGTTCGAGCGCGAATATATGATGGGAAGTGGAGCACGGAAGCCCAACAGCGCTACATCAGGTACTTTTAGTACGAAATCATATGTCATTCGTTTGTAATAACATGCGGTATGTGCGTAAGTCTTAGCTAAACTTTATTCTCCGTTGGAGATAATTTGTAGCAAGCGGGCGGTCTACGTTTATGGTTCCGGTTTGCTCTCAGCAGAGCGTATAAGTGGTGTGTTGTGCCTTGACTCTATGGTGTGAATCCTTGGGTGCTTAGGCATTTTGGTTGGTATCGGGTTGTTTAGCTCGTTTGAGTGAGACCCTTAAGGTCTCAATTGTGTTGTGCATGTTATTAATATGGGTGACGTTCCTAATGGAAGTACCCTATGGTGACTTTGGATTGTCGGGCGAAGGGCGTAAGACTTGGCGTAACCAAGCATTCCTTAGTATTTGGGAAATGTCTCTACCAAGCCATGGAAATGAGTTTTGGTGTTCGGATGTTAGAGCGTGTTCGCTCTCGTGTTGAAGTTGATGAACCATGAGGTTCGACGGGTGGGATGAAACCCGAGAAATCGAGTGTTTTGGATCTCGATGTATGTTGGTAAAGGATTCTATGTGACGCAACATTAGGTGCCTTTTTTTATACCTACTAGCGTGGTGTTCGACTCCGATTGTGTTGCGGTTACATTGTACTCAGGGTACCGAAGTGAAACCCTTAGGTTCATGAGTGATCGGGTGAAATTCGACAAACTAAAGCAATTGGATGATTGCGAGTGTATAGTTCGTGTAATTTGTGGTACACTTTTCGTTCAAAATGTTCAAGGATAGGTTAGGATCCTTGGTATGCTCAAAGTTGGAGCAAGACATGGTGATGGGCCGTGCGAACTCAATTATTGGTAAAGTCTACCTTTGGTAGCATTGTACGGGTGTACGAGATGCGGTTATGGAACGTAATTCCAAGTAGAGGAGTTACACTCCCGCATGAGGAGGTTTTAGTGTGAGATTTCGGACAATGTTTTAGTAAACCGAAACTTGTGTCGGGACCTAGATTTGGTCGATTGTGGTAGAGTACAATTTCGGTTAAATTGTACTTATGATTTTGGATTTGAATTATCACCAAGGTGGTAATGTGGTAAAGCTCGTTGAGAGATAATGGACGTGTTTGGTAAGCAAGGTGAAATCCCTCGGTTAAGGGATGTATGTGTTGGATTCTCTTTTAGAGAATTATTGTTTTGTACCTATGTTTGATATAGGTGGTTCTTGCTCGATTGTGTGGATGGTTAGTGGTATCCGTTAGGGTTCACTATAGTGTAACAGAGTGCGATGTTGCACTACTCGTTGTTCGAGGCCAAAAGTACGTATGTGATTGGTGAAGCATGACCTTCGGGGTCCGCTGACTTCATCATTGTATTTTTGATTGGTGGAGCATGACCTTCGGGGTCCGCTGACTTCATCCGGTGTTGAGTGATCTATTGGTTGTTTTATACACCAATGGTGGGATCGTGAGGACCATGTTGTGTGATTAGTGATTGCGATAGCCGTGTTTCGCTCACGTGTTGTTACGGGTGTGACAATAGTCGATTTTGGACACCTTAGGATTAGCGTTGCCATAGTCGTTTTGGGCGCTTTTGGTTTTAGTCGTTGCTTATGATGTTAGGATAGTGGCGTATTGGTTGTATTGCGCACTACAAAGGATGTTTAGTGGTAAGAGTAATCCGTGAGGATTCATGTGGTTCGATCTTCAACGTTCGGATTGTTGACTTAGGTTGAGACTTGGTCACTTTTAGCGTCGTCCGTGGTAAAGGTACGCTAAGGAATTTATATCTCGGTACGAGGTTGGTTGACTTTTTCCCGATATGGGAAATTGAGCAGGTTTTAGTACTCGGATTGTGGTTTTGATAAATCACGGTTGACGATTTTAGTTTTTAAAAGTGATCCGTTGGGAAGAATTGTCTAGGAAAGTTCGTATTGGGACTTGAGTGAGGATCGTTGAGTAGGTCCGGATTGGTTAAGTGGAGAAGATCACGAGGACGTGATCGAGTTTAAGTGGGGGAGAGTTGTAAGACCCAAATATTTATTGTACATAATGTATTTATGGTGTACGATGCGTGTATGAAGTTTACGTGTTGCTTGCTCGGACGCCGAAGGAAACTGGACGTTGTCTGAAGTGACAAGGTGTGTACGTATCCTTTCAACCCCAAATAAAGTTTGTGTTGATGTTCCAAAGCCTTACCATTGGAAAGGAAATCTTATTACGTTTCCAACGATATTTGATTCATCGAAAACGGAACTCGGTTCTATGCTTCAACTGAAAACTGACCTTTCGGCGCTGCGCGCCGAACCCGTCTGATGCAATTTTCAGCCTTTTTAAAAGGTCTAAATGAAGGGTACTTTGGTCTTTTCACTTGGGGTCGGTTTGGGGTCATAAAAACTGATCCTTTGATCAGTTTGGATCACATTTTCACTCATCAAACACTCTCATCTTCAAACCCTAGAGTGAGAGTAGAGCTTTAGAGAGAGAGAGCTCCAATTGGAGAAGAAGAAGGGTGTTTCGGGTCAAACCTCGGGTATTAAAGTTGTTCTACTCGTCAACGGCATCATTTTGGCGGTATTGGTAAGTTCTAACTCCGAATTTCATCTTAGTGATTTGATATGCAAGTTAGGGTTTGAACTTAAATTGTTAATAAACCCATTCAAACTCTTGAATTGAGTTTGTGGATGCTAGTAATCGGGTTTTTTGTTATTGTTGGTGAACTAATTGGCCATGGTTAGGACTTGTAATTGGGTTTAATCACTAGGTTTAGTGATTATGGAAGTATTGGAACCCATTTAGGGTTATTTGGTTGACTAATTTTGACTATGGGTCAAAATTAGGGTTTGGTGACGGTTATGACCCAATTGTCGATTTAATAAGGTTTATAAACTTAAAATGGATTAAGTTGAAGCATAGAACCGAGTTAAATATGTTTTGGTGTCAAAACTTGCTAATGGCGTGATATTGACTTCTTATGGGTCAAATTAGGGTTTAAGTGTCTTTTTGGGCAAGATAGGTGTTTAACACCTATGATCGGGTTTAATTAGCGTATTAAGACCATTTTCACTTGTGTTAGTGATTATTGGTTAATTTTGGGCGCCGTTTGTACTTGGAAGTGCATTTGGGTCGAAATTGCACTAAGTGTCATATGGGTTGGTTTGTAAGTCAACCCTAATCATGTTATTGTATTTGTGATAATGGAATAGGTACTTTCCATTGGCGCGTGGCGGTTTATTTGGAAGCATTCATCAAGGCGACTAGGTGAGTGTTAATATCCTATGTGCATATGTATGTGTAGGATGGGTGTGGGTCGGGTTGAAGTGTTTCTTGGTTATAGAGCTCACTTCACATATAGGTGGATTTGATGGACTTGTGTATAGGTCCAATTGGCACGGTTGTACGTTTTGGTTGGCCACCTTTGGCGGGGTACACAATTTGTGTGTACATTATCACACGCGGTATGATGTGGATTATATAACCCCAATGGCGAAGGGTTAATATTGTGATGCGGACTTAGATATAACCCCAATGGTGAAGGGTAGTATTGTGAGTGGAATAATTATACGTATGTGTATATGGCGTATTTATTTGTGAATGTTATGGTATGAACCATTGAGCCGGTAGTGCCATAATGTGTGTGTGTGATAGGATGTGAACCACGAGCCGGTAACATCGAGTGTGAACCACGAGCCGGTAGCACTATAAAATAATTGATGTGAACTACGAGCCGGTAGCATCGAGTGTGAACCACGAGCCGGTAGCACTATAAAATAATTGATGTGAACCACGAGCCGGTAGCATCGAGTGTGAACCACGAGCCGGTAGCACTATAAAATAATTGATGTGAACCACGAGCCGGTAGCATCGAGTGTGAACCACGAGCCGGTAGCACTATAAAAGAGTATGACTCAATTGCGTATGGTGTGAACCACGAGCCGGTAGCACCTTAGCGTTATGGTTAACCTTGGGAGTTTTACGCGTTGTTATATATATATTGTATACGTATAATGTTGTATTGACGTGATGTAGCTAACCTTCTGGTTGTAGCTTATTGGCATTGTTCGTAACGTTGTTTGCGAACTTACTATATTGTTGGTGTTGTTAGCTTGTGCTTAGTGAACGTACGGTATGCTAGGTTTAGCTTGCCTTATACTTGGATGCTTCGGTATGCGCTATTTGATTATTATTGTGGCGTGTCCATTTTATACATATATATGTATGTAGTATATTTTCACTCACTAAGCGTTAGCTTACCCTCTCGTTGTTGACTTTTTTATAGATTGCATGGATGCGGAGGCTCGGGTAAGCGGGGACTAGTGGACTCGCGTAGTTGCTTTAGAAGGCTTGCTTTTGGATTGTTTAGGATTGGGTAGCGTATCCCCAATCGCCATGCTCGACCTTAATTTTGTATTACAAATCATGTGGTTGAAAACTTGTATTTTCGTACGAAAGTCGTAAAACGGCCAATGTGGGCCCGGTCTTTGTAAAACTAATTTTATTAATGGAACGTGTTAGTTTTACATATATTAATGTATGGTTAAAAGCGTTTTGTCTAAATACGTCGGGAAGTGGTCAAACATTTTCGCATTTCATGACTTTTTGGACAGGCCACTTTGGCGCGCCGCGCGGCCATATGGCGCGCCGCGCCATGTGCTGTACCAGCAAAATATTTTTTTTTTCTGCGTTATTGGTTGGTTAACGGGTTGGGTTGTTACACTAATTGACGCGAATCCTAAAGATAGATCTATTGGGCCTAACAAACCCCATCCAAAGTACCGGATGCTTTAGTACTTCGAAATTTATATCATATCCGAAGGGTGTCCCAGAATGATGGGGATATTCTTATTTATGCATCTTGTTAATGTCGGTTACCAGGTGTTCACCATATGAATGATTTTTATCTCTATGTATGGGATGTATATTGAAATATGAAATCTTGTGGTCTATTGTTACGATTTGATATATATAGGTTAAACCTATAACTCACCAACATTTTTGTTGACGTTTAAAGCATGTTTATTCTCAGGTAAATATTAAGAGCTTCCGCTGTTGCATACTAAAATAAGGACAAGATTTGGAGTCCATGTTTGTATGATATTATGTAAAAACTACATTCAATAAACATATGTCGATGTAATATATTTCTATTGTAAACCATTATGTAATGGTCGTTTGTAAACAGTATATTTTAGATTATAATTATTTGATAATCTACGTAATGCTTTTGAAACCTTTATTGATAAAATAAAGGTTATGGTTGTTTTAAAAATGAATGCAGTCTTTGAAAAACGTCTCATATAGAGGTCAAAACCTCGTAACGAAATCAATTAATATGGAACGTTTATAATCAATATGAACAGGAAATTTCAATATTAACTCATAAATCCATGATTACATCTGAAGAAAATATATATGTATATATATTTTCATAAGGATTGTAATTAAAAATTCTTTTGTACAAACTGTTAATGGTGAAAATATTTTAACGGGTAGGTAATACCCGAGGAATATTTAGATTTCACATTAATAAGTTACACTATACATTCTTCAAATCTGATTCAACATTCATTTACTATCCTACTTACATATACAAAGATACGAATTTGTTCACCGCAGAATAACCATTTTCATTCAATTTCATATTTGGATTTTGACCTATCAGCATCCAACAAGTGGCATAATGAAGAAAACATTGGACAAAATAAAATTTATTAGAAACAAACAAATTAACTATGAAAAATATTGTTAAGAATCCACGCTAACTGTTCCTATCTAACTGATTACATTTTATTTATCGTAATTTAATGATCGCAATTTATATTCTCGCAATTTTATTTATCATCATTTAATTTCTGTTATTTATTTTACGCACTTTAAATATCGGGACACGTATACAAGGTTTTGACATATCATATCGACGCATCTATATATATTATTTGGAATAACCATAGACACTCTATATGCAGTAATGATCGAGTTAGCTATACAGGGTTGAGGTTGATTCTATAATAATATATATACTTTGAGTTGTGATCGAGTCTGAGACATGTACAAGGATCACGATACGTATTAATTAATTCGAATATAATATATTAAACTATATATGAATTATTGAACTGTTAACTGTGGACTATCAACTGTGGACTACCAACATTGGACAATTAAAATGAATTAAAATATTGATTTTAACATATGAAACTAAACAATTCTTCAAGTTTGCCACTTGATTTCATTTTAAACCTCATTTGTATCTTGACGATCACAATCTGCGTTCAAACCTTTCATGATTCTTGAAAACACCTCACTCGAGAGGATGAACCAACCGCACTTTATCTACGAGAAGAAAAGATTTATGCATATAGTTATGCACCTGAAAACACTCGGAACCTGAGTAAACGTTTAACACGCATCTGTGCTAGCACCTTCGGCATTGCTATTATCGAAAATAACAATACAATTCCTTTTTCAAATTAGCCAATTTTGTCACAGCTCCAGCAAATCAGCTTCAATTTTTCATTCGAATAAATCTTATTATAAAAATTACCTCTTCATCATCGTTACCGGAGAACCGTTTATATTCCACCACATTATCAGTAAAATTACCAGCAACTTCATTACTCATTGGCTTAAGTCTCTCCGAAGAACCATTATAATTGTTCATCAAAACCCGATCATATACTCATCCACATCTTATAACGAGAATTACCATACCAATTACCGAGAATCAACAATCAGTATATCAAATCATGAAACGTTTCTACATCAACAGTTATATGTATACATATAACATTTATCTCTTAGAATTATGATCTTCCATTTTGAAATTCTGAAAAGCACTCAGGTTATGAACCAATACTATGAATATTTAAAAAGCTGAATGTAGCAGCAGAAACTGTAAACGACCTTAACAGTCAAAAGTATGATGATAAAGAATGGAGTGTTGGAAACGCTCAATAGAAAATTTAGTATCAAAAAGCGGTTTATGTGAAATTATGAAGAAGAATGTGGACAAATCACAAGGACTAAACTTGTACATAAAGAATCATGATGATTCTGTTTCTGATGAAATCTTTAGCGAATATCTTTTTGCCTTAAATGCTCTAAATCATCGTGAATGAATTTTTTCATCACAATTTGATTCTAAAATTCTAAGATATTATCGTATCTTTTATTATAAATATCCTCGATATATCTGAAGATATTCTTATCTGAAATCGTTTATATTTTCGCGTTATCTGCATTACATCATGAAGGAAACTGTTTCAGTTTCTAAATTCTGAAAAGTTCGAATTTAAAATATGAATGATATTGAAGTAGTGTAGGGAACTGAAGCATGAGTTAGTATAATATAATGACACTTGATCAACGTGATTATATTACAGTAAGTCATGCTGAGTTTCTAATGAAACATGATGATTCACAGACCATAACATCATCATGTGCTATGTTACACGACTCTTACAATCTATCTAATATATAAAAATATCAAAAACATAATTTCTTGATAGACCTATCTTTTCTTTTGAATTCTGGTAATTTAACCAATCAAGATCGTGCTATTACAATTTCTCTATTAGAACGTTAGTCATGATCATTCAAAACTTCGTACTTACGAATTCTGGATCATTATTCACTTGACTTAAAGTCGGGAAGAGAAAACAAAAGGATGAAACTCCAAAATATAAATGAAATAAAGCGAGCGGATTTATATAGAAATATCAGACAAAGCAATCGAGATAGATCATTGCATTTAATCGAAGAGTATCCTAACTTCCTTAAATTTCGAAGAATCAAATCTAATTACAAAGATTTTCTTTAAATTTCTTGAACTCCGGAAATCAACCTTATCTACGTCAAAAGATATGACGAACCTTTATCTTTCTCATTTCACTCTTTTGTGACAGCTTCACTCGTACGCTTCACATAATCGAATCATTTTACCTATATTAATCAATAATGATCAAACTCTAGTTATCAACTCATATTCGTCATGAAAACATACATGTAAATAATTATATCGTAAATTAAATAGATTAATAAACTATTATGTGATTTGATATTATGAAAGCAAACTTAAACTTAATAATTAAAACATAATTAAAAATGTAGTAGTGATATATATATATATATATATATATATATATATATATATATATATATATATATATATATATATATATATATATATATATACACACATGTTTATATGATTGATATACATAAATATTGATTGTATGTATATCATCATAATATATAAAATGTATAAATGTTAAACATTCAATTTGTATATTTATTTAATATATATCATATAAGTATTAAATATAAATAATTAATATGTAATATTAATATATGTAGCTACAAATTATTGTTATTTATATAACTATTGTAGTTATTAGTATTATATATATATCATAAAATTTTACATGCAATTTGCTATATTATTACTAGTATTATCATAATCATTGTTATTATTATTTGTTATTAACAATGTTATCATATTATTTTTATCAATATTATTATTATTTTGTTTTGTCATTAATATCATTAATAAACGTATTAAGATCATTATTATTGTAACTATTAGTATCATCATAATATTTTTATTATTACTTTTATTATTATTATTATTATTATTATTATTATTATTATTATTATTATTATTATTATTAGTATTTTAATTACCATAAATATAATTATAATTAATAAATATCAATATTATTTATATGCAATTATATAAGTATGAATTGAAATTCCTATCTGTTTCACATAGCTTTCTTCCTGTAGTTAATATTTGTATTTGTCTCTTAATTTGTACTGCAAATATTATGGAATCTCAGTTACAAACAAAAGAGGTACAAATCTATTACACATCAATTCCTTCTTTATTTTTTTCTGACTTATGTGTTTAGCTGTGTTAACACCATCGATTTTATATAACAAGCTTTCAAACTACTTTATGGAGGAATCCCACTCGTTTCTCCATCATCATTATCAATCACAACTACAACAATTTTTATCAATTTAATTGAACAGAAAATAAAAAATAAAAAGAGGTACGTACCCTGTTTTCAACCCATTTTTCAAATTTAACGATTTTGTAACAAATTTCAAATTGTGTTAATGGAGTTGAGTTGGGAATCCTTTGAGCAAACTATCTGCAAACTTTCATAAATCAATTTTACAAAACGAAAACGAATTCGCAAGTCAAAGTTTTGTTATAAAAAAGTTAACACTTGTGTTCATCGTGAAATTCAAGCTCGTTTTAATGTTTCTGTTTCAATTAAGGCTTTGGAAAGTTTCCACGAACGATTTCTAATCTATTTAATTTTGTAACAATTACTAAAATGTTCTTAAAAAGCAAAATCAATTTTTTTTTCTATGTTAAACAGCGAACAACAGCCTGCTGCTTTCTTTTTTTTTTTTTTTGCCTGATTTAACTAAATTATCAAATTTAAGTTATCTATAAATGATTTCAAGTCCTATGTCAATTATTACGGGTTACATAATACGGGTTTGATTCTTGTTCGATTGAATATTCAATGAAGAAGATGAAGAAGAATAGAAATAGAAAAGGAATGGGTTATAAATAAAACGAGTGGGATTTATTCAGAAAAGCAGAGTGTAGTGATATGGTTAAGGATTGATTCGAGTATGCAAGAGGTCGAAGCTTCGATTCTGGCTGGTGACAGTTTTTTTTAAAAACCGTTTAATAGAGGTAGTTTACATTTTAAATTAATTAATTAATTATTATTATTATTATTATTATTATTATTATTATTATTATTATTATTATTATTATTGTTAATATAATTGTTATGGTTATTATTATGATTATTACTATTAATATGGTTATTATTAGCATTATTATTATCATACTTATATTTATAAGTATTACAATTATTATTATCATTTGTATTAATAAATATCATTAACATTATTGTTATTATTATTAATATTATTAATATAGTATTATTATCATTATTAGGACTATGATTATTAGTACTATCATTAATATTTCTATGAAAATAATAAAATTTATTATTAGTTTCAAAAAAAAATTAAAACTTGTATCATTTTATAATTGATAACATTATTATTAGTATTATTACTAGTATTATAATTATTATTAATTTTACAATTATCATTATAAGTATCATAATAATCATTATTATTATTATTATTATCATTATAAGTATAATTATTTATATTATAATGTCTACTACTAATATATAATTGCTAAAATCATTATCCTAAATATCATTTACCGAAAAATTTATATTTTTTACAGTTTTTATTATAAATATCATTATTATTATCATTGATATAATTATTAACAATAATACCTTATTTAGTAATATTAAGTATTATAATTATTATCATTTTTATCGATATTAATATAATTTTAGTATTACTATAAATACTATTTTTAACAAACAAATGATATATACTTACATAAAAATATATTTAAAACATAAAATATAACAAAATTACCAGTTTTATATACAAAATGAATATATGAGACGTACATATATTATTAATATAAAAATGATATAACTAATAAAGATATATATATATATATATATATATATATATATATATATATATATATATATATATATATATATATATATATATATATAAATGATATAGGTTCGTGAATCCGAGGCCAACCCTGCATTGTTCAATATAGTCATATGTATTTTTACTACAAAATACA
Organism: Rutidosis leptorrhynchoides; assembly: GCF_046630445.1. NCBI lineage: Eukaryota > Viridiplantae > Streptophyta > Magnoliopsida > Asterales > Asteraceae > Rutidosis > Rutidosis leptorrhynchoides. The sequence goes on along the minus strand of NC_092340.1, from coordinate 57,129,308 downwards.
GTATGGTGAGTTTCATTTGCCTTTTTACCCTTTATATTTTTGGGTTGAGAATACATGCGCAATTTTTATAAATGTTTTTTGAAATAGACACAAGTAATTGAAACTACATTATATGGGTGAATGATCGAAGCCGAATATGCCCCTTTTGCTTGGTAACCTAAGAATTAGTAAACCAATCTACTAATTGACGCGAATCCTAAAGATAGATCTATTAGGCCTAACGAATGTAGTGACCCGAACTTTTCCATGTTTATATATATTAATTGAGATTGATATTTACATGATTAAATGTTTCCAACATGTTAAGCAATCAAACTTGTTAAGACTTGATTAATTGAAATAGGTTTCATATAGACAATTGACCACCCAAGTTGACCGGTGATTCACGAACGTTAAAACTTGTAAAAACTATATGATGACATATATATGGTTATATATATAGTTAACATGATATTATGATAAGTAAACATATCATTAAGTATATTAACAATGAACTACATATGTAAAAACAAGACTACTAACTTAATGATTTTGAAACGAGACATATATGTAACGTTTATCGTTGTAACGACATTTAATGTATATATATATCATATTAAGAGATATTCGTACATCATAATATCATGATAATATAATAATTTAAAATCTCTTTTGATATTATAAACATTGGGTTAACAACATTTAACAAGATCGTTAACCTAAAGGTTTCAAAACAACATTTACATGTAACGACTAACGATGACTTAACGACTCAGTTAAAATGTATATACATGTAGTGTTTTAATATGTATTCATACACTTTTGAAAGACTTCAAGACACTTATCAAAATACTTCTACTTAACAAAAATGCTTACAATTACATCCTCGTTCAGTTTCATCAACAATTCTACTCGTAGCACCCGTATTCGTACTCGTACAATACACAGCTTTTAGATGTATGTACTATTGGTATATACACTCCAATGATCAGCTCTTAGCAGCCCATGTGAGTCACCTAACACATGTGGGAACCATCATTTGGCAACTAGCATGAAATATCTCATAAAATTACAAAAATATGAGTAATCATTCATGACTTATTTACATGAAAACAAAATTACATATCCTTTATATCTAATCCATACACCAACGACCAAAAACACCTACAAACACTTTCATTCTTCAATTTTCTTCATCTAATTGATCTCTCTCAAGTTCTATCTTCAAGTTCTAAGTGTTCTTCATAAATTCTAAAAGTTCTATTTTCATAAAATCAAGAATACTTTCAAGTTTGCTAGCTCACTTCCAATCTTGTAAGGGGATCATCCAACCTCAAGAAATCTTTGTTTCTTACAGTAGGTTATCATTCTAATACAAGGTAATAATCATATTCAAACTTTGGTTCAATTTCTATAACTATAACAATCTTATTTCAAGTGATGATCTTACTTGAACTTGTTTTCGTGTCATGATTCTGCTTCAAGAACTTCGAGCCATCCAAGGATCCATTGAAGCTAGATCTATTTTTCTCTTTTCCAGTAGGTTTATCCAAGGAAATTAAGGTAGTAATGATGTTCATAACATCATTCGATTCATACATATAAAGCTATCTTATTCGAAGGTTTAAACTTGTAATCACTAGAACATAGTTTAGTTAATTCTAAACTTGTTCGCAAACAAAAGTTAATCCTTCTAACTTGACTTTTAAAATCAACTAAACACATGTTCTATATCTATATGATATGCTAACTTAATGATTTAAAACCTGGAAACACGAAAAACACCGTAAAACCGGATTTACGCCGTCGTAGTAACACCGCGGGCTGTTTTGGGTTAGTTAATTAAAAACTATGATAAACTTTGATTTAAAAGTTGTTATTCTGAGAAAATGATTTTTATTATGAACATGAAACTATATCCAAAAATTATGGTTAAACTCAAAGTGGAAGTATGTTTTCTAAAATGGTCATCTAGACGTCGTTCTTTCGACTGAAATGACTACCTTTACAAAAACGACTTGTAACTTATTTTTCCGACTATAAACCTATACTTTTTCTGTTTAGATTCATAAAATAGAGTTCAATATGAAACCATAGCAATTTGATTCACTCAAAACGGATTTAAAATGAAGAAGTTATGGGTAAAACAAGATTGGATAATTTTTCTCATTTTAGCTACGTGAAAATTGGTAACAAATCTATTCCAACCATAACTTAATCAACTTGTATTGTATATTATGTAATCTTGAGATACCATAGACACGTATACAATGTTTCGACCTATCATGTCGACACATCTATATATATTTCGGAACAACCATAGACACTCTATATGTGAATGTTGGAGTTAGCTATACAGGGTTGAGGTTGATTCCAAAATATATATAGTTTGAGTTGTGATCAATACTGAGATACGTATACACTGGGTCGTGGATTGATTCAAGATAATATTTATCGATTTATTTCTGTACATCTAACTGTGGACAACTAGTTATAGGTTACTAACGAGGTCAGCTGACTTAATAAACTTAAAACATCAAAATATATTAAAAGTGTTGTAAATATATTTTGAACATACTTTAATATATATGTATATATTGTTATAGGTTCGTGAATCAACAGTGGCCAAGTCTTACTTCCCGACGAAGTAAAAATCTGTGAAAGTGAGTTATAGTCCCACTTTTAAAATCTAATATTTTTGGGATGAGAATACATGCAGGTTTTATAAATGATTTACAAAATAGACACAAGTACGTGAAACTACATTCTATGGTTGAATTATCGAAATCGAATATGCCCCTTTTTATTAAGTCTGGTAATCTAAGAATTAGGGAACAGACACCCTAATTGACGCGAATCCTAAAGATAGATCTATTGGGCCTAACAAACCCCATCCAAAGTACCGGATGCTTTAGTACTTCGAAATTTATATCATATCCGAAGGGTGTCCCGGAATGATGGGGATATTCTTATATATGCATCTTGTTATTGTCGGTTACCAGGTGTTCACCATATGAATGATTTTTATCTCTATGTATGGGATGTGTATTGAAATATGAAATCTTGTGGTCTATTGTTACGATTTGATATATATAGGTTAAACCTATAATTCACCAACATTTTTGTTGACGTTTAAAGCATGTTTATTCTCAGGTGAATATTAAGAGCTTCCGCTGTTGCATACTAAAATAAGGACAAGATTTGGAGTCCATGTTTGTATGATATTGTGTAAAAACTGCATTCAAGAAACTGATTTTGATGTAACATATTTGTATTGTAAACCATTATGTAATGGTCGTGTGTAAACAGGATATTTTAGATTATCATTATTTGATAATCTACGTAAAGCTTTTTAAACCTTTATTTATGAAATAAAGGTTATGGTTTGTTTTAAAAATGAATGCAGTCTTTGAAAAACGTCTCATATAGAGGTCAAAACCTCGCAACGAAATCAATTAATATGGAACGTTTTTAATCAATAAGAACGGGACATTTCAGTTGGTATCAGAGCGTTGGTCTTAGAGAACCAGAAAATTTGCATTAGTGTGTCTTATCGAGTTTGTTAGGATGCATTAGTGAGTCTGGACTTCGACCGTGTTTTCTTTAAAAATGATTGCTTAACATTTTTGTTGGAAACTATATATTTTTAACATATGAATATTATGTGATATATTAATCTCTTAACGTGTTTGATATTATGTGATAGATGTCTACCTCTAGAACAAGTCCCATTGACTCACCTAATAATAATGAAGAGTCAAATGTAAATTGGAATGATTAGTGGACTGATTTACAAGTTCCCGAAGAGGAACCGGAAGAAGAGTCGGAACCGGAAGAAGAATCGGAACCGGAAGAAGAATCGGAACCGAATGAAGAAGTAGAACCGGTGGGGGAAATAATAAAACGGTTAAGTAAAAGAAAATCATCAACCAACCGACCAAGGTTAATTATGGTCAATGGTGTTTCCGCCAAGGAAGCAAAATATTGGGAGGATTACCAATTCTCTGATGAATCGGATTCCGACGAGAATTCCGATGATGTTATAGAAATTACCCCAACTGAATTTAAAAAGGCAAAAGAAAATAATAAGGGAAAGGGCATAAAAATAGAGAAATCTAATTCCAACCCCGATGAACTTTATATGTATCGTCAACCCCCGAAGTCCTTAAGTTGTAACAATGACCCGGGAACCTCTAAACCACCAGGTTTTTCTAAACCAATGTGGATAACGACGGCTCGTATTAGGGGAACATCATATATCCCTAGAAACTTGGCAAAACGAACCAAAACCGAAGAAGAAGAAACAAGCGAGTCGAAATAAGATAGTTGTATTCGTGTGGTGTAATATAAGTAATATAGTGTGCTTATGCTTTATGATATATGTAAAAAAAATTGCTTGTATTAATAAGTATTTTTTTTTTATGAATCTAACTCTTGTCTATTTTACAGTATAAAAACACAAAATGGATAGACAACCCAATATTTTAAGAGACCTACCCGGAGACATGATTGATGAAATCTTGTCTAGAGTTGGTCAGAATTCTTCGGCACAACTATTTAAGGCGAGATCAGTTTGTAAGACATTCGAAGAACGTTCCAAGAATGCCTTGGTTTATAAAAGGCTTTCGTTCGGAAGATGGGGGATATCACATTGGGAAATCCATAAGTTACGATGTGTTTACTTTGACGCATATATTACGGGGAACCCAAATGCTATTTTACGCAATGGGTTAAGAAATTATTTTGACTCAATATATCCGAATATTGGACTTCGTGATTTAGAAAAAGCGGCTAACATGCAACATAAAGAAGCATGTTATGCTTACGGATTAGTAATGTTCGCTTCTCACCAAAGTGAGAACAAGAACATCGGGCTACAACTATTAAACAAAACGTTCCCACAAGTGACGGAGTCGGTAATTGGGGTAAGAAATGAGGTTTTTAGATTATTACGGGACTGTTGGACATTACGTAACCCTCGTCCCTTTGACGACGTTACAACACGCTGTCTTATCAACGGCCATAACGGTTATGTTGCACAAGACCAAGGATGAGAAGTAGTCCTAGTAAAACCAGAATGCATGACTTGTTTCTGGACGTATGAATTACGTGTCTTTATTGCCTTTGCTGAACGACTTGTGTACTAGCTAGAATTATCTTCACAACCATCTTGTATCAAATTTATTGTGTGCTATATTTCATGCTATATGTAAAATAAGCGGTATTGTAAGTTTGTAAAATATTGTGTAAAAGTTTGAACGCGAAATATTATTATAATCAGTTTTTTTATATAGAATTGTAGTAGTTGAATTGTATTATAGCTATTAAGTATGAACTTAACGGGTAGGTACTACCCGAATTTAAACTTATAAAAAGCTAATATGAAGAAAAAGCTTTTATAAATGAGTTCATATTATGCTACGAAATACTATTAACTACTCTTAATATTCTGTATGATTAACTTGTTCCATTTGACTATTTTGAAGGAAATGGCACCGACTACTCGACACACCGTGAATATGAATGAAGAGGAATTCCGTACTTTTCTAGCTTCAAACATAGCCGCAGTACAGGCTGCGCTACATACCAACAATAACCTTGGATCTGGCAGTACAGGAAATCGTGTAGGATGCACCTACAAAGAATTCACTGCCTGCAAACCTTTGGAATTTGATGGAACCGAAGGACCGATCGGATTGAAACGGTGGACCGAGAAGGTCGAATCGGTGTTTGCCATAAGTAAGTGTACTGAAGAGGACAAAGTGAAGTACGCTACGCATACCTTCACAGGTTCTGCGTTAACATGGTGGAATACCTATCTAGAGCAAGTGGGACAAGACGATGCGTACGCACTACCGTGGTCAGCATTCAAGCACTTGATGAACAAGAAATACCGTCCCAGAACCGAGGTCAATAAGCTCAAGACAGAACTTAGAGGGTTACGAACCCAAGGATTTGATATTACCACGTACGAAAGACGATTCACAGAATTGTGCCTATTGTGTCCGGGAGCATTCGAAGATGAGGAAGAGAAGATCGACGCGTTTGTGAAAGGATTACCGGAAAGAATCCAAGAAGATATAAGTTCACACGAGCCCGCCTCCATACAACAGGCATGTAGAATGGCTCACAAACTAGTGAACCAGATTGAAGAAAGAATTAAAGAACAGACTGCTGAAGAGGCCAATGTGAAGCAAGTCAAAAGAAAGTGGGAGGAAAATGGTGATAAGAATCACCAATACAACAACAACAGCAATCGCAACAATTATCCCAACAATCGCAACATCAATCGCAACTACAACAAATGGCCCAACAACAACAACAACAACAGCAACTACAACAATCATCCCAACAACAATAATAACCGCAACAACAACAACAATCAGAAGCAGCTATGCCAAAGGTGTGAAAAGTATCACTCGGGGTTCTGCACCAAATTTTGCAACAAGTGTAAAAGAAATGGTCATAGCGCGGCGAAGTGTGAGGTCTACAGACCAGGGGTTAATAGAACGAAAGGAACAAATGGTGTCGGAACGAGTAATGGCGGAGCAAGTAGTGTCGGAGCAAGCTATGCCAATGTAGTTTGTTATAAATGTGGAAAACCGGGCCACATTATTAGAAATTTCCCGAACCAGGAGAACACGAATGGACAAGGCCGCGGAAGAGTTTTCAATATTAATGCGGCAGAGGCACAGGAAGACCCGGAGCTTGTTACGGGTACGTTTCTTATTGAAAATAAATCTGCTTACTTTTTATTTGATTCGGGTGCGGATAGAAGCTATATGAGTAGAGATTTTTGTGCTAAATTAAGTTGCCCATTGACACCTTTGGATAGTAAATTTTTACTCGAATTAGCAAATGGTAAATTAATTTCGGCAGATAATATATGTCGGAATCGAGAAATTAAACTGGTTAGCGAAACATTTAAGATTGATTTGATACCAGTAGAGTTAGGGAGTTTTGATGTGATAATCAGTATGGACTGGTTGAAAGAAGTGAAAGCAGAGATCGTTTGTTACAAAAATGCAATTCGCATTATACGAGAAAAAGGAAAACCCTTAATGGTGTACGGAGAAAAGGGCAACACGAAGCTACATCTTATTAGTAATTTGAAGGCACAAAAACTAATAAGAAAAGGTTGCTATGCTGTTCTAGCACACGTCGAGAAAGTACAAACTGAAGAAAAGAGCATCAATGATGTTCCCGTCGCAAAAGAATTTCCTGATGTATTTCCGAAAGAATTACCGGGATTACCCCCACATCGATCCGTTGAATTTCAAATAGATCTTGTACCAGGAGCTGCACCAATAGCTCGTGCTCCTTACAGACTCGCACCCAGCGAGATGAAAGAACTAAAAAGCCAATTACAAGAACTTTTAGAGCGTGGTTTCATTCGACCAAGCACATCACCGTGGGGAGCTCCTGTTTTGTTTGTCAAGAAGAAAGATGGTACATTCAGGTTGTGTATCGACTACCGAGAGTTGAACAAACTTACCATCAAGAACCGCTACCCACTACCGAGAATCGATGACTTATTTGATCAACTACAAGGCTCGTCTGTTTATTCAAAGATTGACTTACGTTCCGGGTATCATCAAATGCGGGTGAAAGAAGATGATATTCCAAAGACTGCTTTCAGAACACGTTACGGTCATTACGAGTTTATGGTCATGCCGTTTGGTTTAACTAATGCACCAGCTATGTTCATGGACCTTATGAACCGAGTGTGTGGACCATACCTTGACAAGTTTGTCATTGTTTTCATTGATGACATACTTATTTACTCAAAGAATGACCAAGAACACGGTGAACATTTGAGAAAGGTGTTAGAAGTATTGAGGAAGGAAGAATTGTATGCTAAGTTTTCAAAGTGTGTATTTTGGTATGAAGAAGTTCAATTCCTCGGTCACATAGTGAACAAAGAAGGTATTAAGGTGGATCCGGCAAAGATAGAAACTGTTGAAAAGTGGGAAACCCCGAAAAATCTGAAACACATACGCCAGTTTTTAGGACTAGCTGGTTACTACAGAAGGTTCATCCAAGACTTTTCCAGAATAGCAAAACCCTTGACTGCATTAACGCATAAAGGGAAGAAATTTGAATGGAATGATGAACAAGAGAAAGCGTTTCAGTTATTGAAGAAAAAGCTAACTACGGCACCTATATTGTCATTGCCTGAAGGGAATGATGATTTTGTGATTTATTGTGATGCATCAAAGCAAGGTCTCGGTTGTGTATTAATGCAACGAACGAAGGTGATTGCTTATGCGTCTAGACAATTGAAGATTCACGAACAAAATTATACGACGCATGATTTGGAATTAGGCGCGGTTGTTTTTGCATTAAAGACTTGGAGGCACTACTTATATGGGGTCAAAAGTATTATATATACCGACCACAAAAGTCTTCAACACATATTTAATCAGAAACAACTGAATATGAGGCAGCGTAGGTGGATTGAATTATTGAATGATTACGACTTTGAGATTCATTACCACCCGGGGAAGGCAAATGTGGTAGCCGATGCCTTGAGCAGGAAGGACAGAGAACCCATTCGAGTAAAATCTATGAATATAATGATTCATAATAACATTACTACTCAAATAAAGGAGGCGCAACAAGGAGTTTTAAAAGAGGGAAATTTAAAGGATGAAATACCCAAAGGATCGGAGAAGCATCTTAATATTCGGGAAGACGGAACCCGGTATAGGGCTGAAAGGATTTGGGTACCAAAATTTGGAGATATGAGAGAAATGGTACTTAGAGAAGCTCATAAAACCAGATACTCAATACATCCTGGAGAATGTTGCTAAATACGTAGGAGAATGTTTGACATGTTCTAAGGTCAAAGCTGAGCATCAGAAACCATCAGGTCTACTTCAACAACCCGAAATCCCGGAATGGAAATGGGAAAACATTACCATGGATTTCATCACTAAATTGCCAAGGACTGCAAGTGGTTTTGATACTATTTGGGTAATAGTTGATCGTCTCACCAAATCAGCACACTTCCTACCAATAAGAGAAGATGACAAGATGGAGAAGTTAGCACGACTGTATTTGAAGGAAGTCGTCTCCAGACATGGAATACCAATCTCTATTATCTCTGATAGGGATGGCAGAATTATTTCAAGATTCTGGCAGACATTACAACAAGCATTAGGAACTCGTCTAGACATGAGTACTGCCTATCATCCACAAACTGATGGGCAGAGCGAAAGGACGATACAAACGCTTGAAGACATGCTACGAGCATGTGTTATTGATTTCGGAAACAGTTGAGATCGACATCTACCGTTAGCAGAATTTTCCTACAACAACAGCTACCATTCAAGCATTGAGATGGCTCCGTTTGAAGCACTTTATGGTAGAAAGTGCAGGTCTCCGATTTGTTGGAGTGAAGTGGGGGATAGACAGATTACGGGTCCGGAGATTATACAAGAAACTACCGAGAAGATCATCCAAATTCAACAACGGTTGAAAACCGCCCAAAGTCGACAAAAGAGCTACGCTGACATTAAAAGAAAAGATATAGAATTTGAAATTGGAGAGATGGTCATGCTTAAAGTTGCACCTTGGAAAGGCGTTGTTCGATTTGGTAAACGAGGGAAATTAAATCCAAGGTATATTGGACCATTCAAGATTATTGATCGTGTCGGACCAGTAGCTTACCGACTAGAGTTACCTCAACAACTCGCGGCTGTACATAACACTTTCCACGTCTCGAATTTAAAGAAATGTTTTGCTAAATAAGATCTCACTATTCCGTTAGATGAAATCCAAATCAACGAAAAACTTCAATTCATCGAAGAACCCGTCGAAATAATGGATCGTGAGGTTAAAAGACTTAAGCAAAACAAGATACCAATTGTTAAGGTTCGATGGAATGCTCGTAGAGGACCCGAGTTCACTTGGGAGCGTGAAGATCAGATGAAGAAGAAATACCCGCATCTATTTCCAGAAGATTCGTCAACACCTTCAACAGCTTAAAATTTCGGGACGAAATTTATTTAACGGGTAGGTACTGTAGTGACCCGAACTTTTCCATGTTTATATATATTAATTGAGATTGATATTTACATGATTAAATGTTTCCAACATGTTAAGCAATCAAACTTGTTAAGACTTGATTAATTGAAATAGGTTTCATATAGACAATTGACCACCCAAGTTGACCGGTGATTCACGAACGTTAAAACTTGTAAAAACTATATGATGACATATATATGGTTATATATATAGTTAACATGATATTATGATAAGTAAACATATCATTAAGTATATTAACAATGAACTACATATGTAAAAACAAGACTACTAACTTAATGATTTTGAAACGAGACATATATGTAACGTTTATCGTTGTAACGACATTTAATGTATATATATATCATATTAAGAGATATTCGTACATCATAATATCATGATAATATAATAATTTAAAATCTCTTTTGATATTATAAACATTGGGTTAACAACATTTAACAAGATCGTTAACCTAAAGGTTTCAAAACAACATTTACATGTAACGACTAACGATGACTTAACGACTCAGTTAAAATGTATATACATGTAGTGTTTTAATATGTATTCATACACTTTTGAAAGACTTCAAGACACTTATCAAAATACTTCTACTTAACAAAAATGCTTACAATTACATCCTCGTTCAGTTTCATCAACAATTCTACTCGTAGCACCCGTATTCGTACTCGTACAATACACAGCTTTTAGATGTATGTACTATTGGTATATACACTCCAATGATCAGCTCTTAGCAGCCCATGTGAGTCACCTAACACATGTGGGAACCATCATTTGGCAACTAGCATGAAATATCTCATAAAATTACAAAAATATGAGTAATCATTCATGACTTATTTACATGAAAACAAAATTACATATCCTTTATATCTAATCCATACACCAACGACCAAAAACACCTACAAACACTTTCATTCTTCAATTTTCTTCATCTAATTGATCTCTCTCAAGTTCTATCTTCAAGTTCTAAGTGTTCTTCATAAATTCTAAAAGTTCTAGTTTCATAAAATCAAGAATACTTTCAAGTTTGCTAGCTCACTTCCAATCTTGTAAGGGGATCATCCAACCTCAAGAAATCTTTGTTTCTTACAGTAGGTTATCATTCTAATACAAGGTAATAATCATATTCAAACTTTGGTTCAATTTCTATAACTATAACAATCTTATTTCAAGTGATGATCTTACTTGAACTTGTTTTCGTGTCATGATTCTGCTTCAAGAACTTCGAGCCATCCAAGGATCCATTGAAGCTAGATCTATTTTTCTCTTTTCCAGTAGGTTTATCCAAGGAAATTAAGGTAGTAATGATGTTCATAACATCATTCGATTCATACATATAAAGCTATCTTATTCGAAGGTTTAAACTTGTAATCACTAGAACATAGTTTAGTTAATTCTAAACTTGTTCGCAAACAAAAGTTAATCCTTCTAACTTGACTTTTAAAATCAACTAAACACATGTTCTATATCTATATGATATGCTAACTTAATGATTTAAAACCTGGAAACACGAAAAACACCGTAAAACCGGATTTACGCCGTCGTAGTAACACCGCGGGCTGTTTTGGGTTAGTTAATTAAAAACTATGATAAACTTTGATTTAAAAGTTGTTATTCTGAGAAAATGATTTTTATTATGAACATGAAACTATATCCAAAAATTATGGTTAAACTCAAAGTGGAAGTATGTTTTCTAAAATGGTCATCTAGACGTCGTTCTTTCGACTGAAATGACTACCTTTACAAAAACGACTTGTAACTTATTTTTCCGACTATAAACCTATACTTTTTCTGTTTAGATTCATAAAATATAGTTCAATATGAAACCATAGCAATTTGATTCACTCAAAACGGATTTAAAATGAAGAAGTTATGGGTAAAACAAGATTGGATAATTTTTCTCATTTTAGCTACGTGAAAATTGGTAACAAATCTATTCCAACCATAACTTAATCAACTTGTATTGTATATTATGTAATCTTGAGATACCATAGACACGTATACAATGTTTCGACCTATCATGTCGACACATCTATATATATTTCGGAACAACCATAGACACTCTATATGTGAATGTTGGAGTTAGCTATACAGGGTTGAGGTTGATTCCAAAATATATATAGTTTGAGTTGTGATCAATACTGAGATACGTATACACTGGGTCGTGGATTGATTCAAGATAATATTTATCGATTTATTTCTGTACATCTAACTGTGGACAACTAGTTATAGGTTACTAACGAGGTCAGCTGACTTAATAAACTTAAAACATCAAAATATATTAAAAGTGTTGTAAATATATTTTGAACATACTTTAATATATATGTATATATTGTTATAGGTTCGTGAATCAACAGTGGCCAAGTCTTACTTCCCGACGAAGTAAAAATCTGTGAAAGTGAGTTATAGTCCCACTTTTAAAATCTAATATTTTTGGGATGAGAATACATGCAGGTTTTATAAATGATTTACAAAATAGACACAAGTACGTGAAACTACATTCTATGGTTGAATTATCGAAATCGAATATGCCCCTTTTTATTAAGTCTGGTAATCTAAGAATTAGGGAACAGACACCCTAATTGACGCGAATCCTAAAGATAGATCTATTGGGCCTAACAAACCCCATCCAAAGTACCGGATGCTTTAGTACTTCGAAATTTATATCATATCCGAAGGGTGTCCCGGAATGATGGGGATATTCTTATATATGCATCTTGTTATTGTCGGTTACCAGGTGTTCACCATATGAATGATTTTTATCTCTATGTATGGGATGTGTATTGAAATATGAAATCTTGTGGTCTATTGTTACGATTTGATATATATAGGTTAAACCTATAACTCACCAACATTTTTGTTGACGTTTAAAGCATGTTTATTCTCAGGTGAATATTAAGAGCTTCCGCTGTTGCATACTAAAATAAGGACAAGATTTGGAGTCCATGTTTGTATGATATTGTGTAAAAACTGCATTCAAGAAACTGATTTTGATGTAACATATTTGTATTGTAAACCATTATGTAATGGTCGTGTGTAAACAGGATATTTTAGATTATCATTATTTGATAATCTACGTAAAGCTTTTTAAACCTTTATTTATGAAATAAAGGTTATGGTTTGTTTTAAAAATGAATGCAGTCTTTGAAAAACGTCTCATATAGAGGTCAAAACCTCGCAACGAAATCAATTAATATGGAACGTTTTTAATCAATAAGAACGGGACATTTCAACGAACCCCATCCAAAGTACCGGATACTTTAGTATTTCGAATTCGTTTTTTATCATGTCCGAAGGATTTCCCGGAATGATAGGGGATATTCTTATATGCATCTTGTTAATGTCGGTTACCAGGTGTTCACCATATGAATGATTTTTGTCTCTATGCATGGGACGTATATTTATGAGAACTGGAAATGAAATTCTTGTGGTCTATTAAAATTATGGAAATGATCGATTATGATAAACTAATGAACTCTCCAACCTTTTGGTTGACACTTTAAAGCATGTTTATTCTCAGGTACGAAAGAAATCTTCCGCTGTGCATTTGCTCATTTTAAAGATATTACTTGGAGTCATTCATGACATATTTCAAAAGACGTTGCATTCGAGTCGTTGAGTTCATCAAGATTATTACTAGGTCAATTATAGTTGGATATATTATGAAATGGTATGCATTGCCGTCAATTTTCGATGTAAAGAAAGTTTGTCTTTTAAAAACGAATGCAATGTTTGTAAAATTAGATACATCTTTTGAACATGTCTCATGCCAATGTTATGAACGTGTGTTCTGAAAATAGCAGTTGGAAGTGCTTTCGTGAAAAGATCAGAAGAGTTTTTGCTGGACTGCTCATATCTCATTTCAATCTGGTTGTCCTTAATGAGATTTTGAGTGTATGAGAAGAATCTAGGAGGTATGTGTTTTGTTCGGTCACTTTTGATATACCCTTCTTTCATCTGTGCTATGCAAGCTGCATTATCTTCATAGATAGTTGTTGGACTTTTATCGCGTTCTAGTCCACAAGAATCAGTAATGAATTGTGTCATTGATCTCAACCAAAAACATTCCCAAGTAGCTTCATGTAATGCAATCACTTCGGCATGATTTGATGATATTGCAACAAGTGTTTGTTTTTGAGAACGCCATGATATTGCGGTACCTCCATTTAGGAATATATATCCATTTTGAGATTTAGCTTTTTGTGGATCAGATAAATAACCTGCATCTGCATAACCAACCAAATCTTGTTTTGATTCGTTAGAATAAAATAATCCTAAATCAGTAGTTCCTCGAAGGTATTGAAATATGTGTTTGACCCCATCCCAGTGTCTTTTGGTAGGAGCTGAGCTGAACCTTGCCAACAAATTAACTGCAAAAGAAATGTCAGGTCTTGTACAATTTTTAAGATACATAAGAGCTCCAATTGCACTAAGATATGGTACTTCTGGTCCCAGGATATCTTCATGATCTTCACAGGGACGAAATGGATCAGTGTCAACATTAAGTGATCTAACAACCATAGGAGTACTTAATGGTTTTGCCTTGTCCATATTGAAACATTTTAAAATCTTTTCAGTATATGTTGTTTGATGTACAAGTAAACCATTAGGCATATGCTCAATTTGTAAACCAAGGCAATACTTGGTTTTTCCGAGATCTTTCATTTCAAATTCATTCTTTAGAAGTTGAATGGCTTCATGGATCTCTTTATTTGTACCTATGATGTTAAGATCATCAACATAAACAGCTATGATCACATATCCGAATGTTGTTTTCTTAATGAAAACACATGGGCAAATAAGATTATTGATATACCCTTTGCTTATCAAATAATCACTTAATCATTTATACCACATGCGACCCGATTGTTTCAACCCATATAAAGATCTTTGTAACTTGATTGAGTACATTTCTTTGGATTTTGCATTGGTTGCTTCTGATACCTAAAATCCTCCAGGTATCTTCATATATATATCACTATCAAGTGATCCATATAGATAAGCAGTCATAACATCCATGAGATGCATTTCTAAATTTTTAGAAACTGCCAGACTGATTAAGTATCTAAAAGTAATTGCATCCATAATAGGAGAATAAGTTTCCTCATAATCAACTCCTGGTCTTTGAGAAAAACCTTGAGCTACAAGTCTAGCTTTATACCTTGTAACTTCATTTTTCTCATTTCTTTTTCGCACAAAAACCCATCTATATCTCACAGGTTTCACATCTTTAGGTGTGAGAATGATAGATCCGAAAACTTTTCTTTTATTGAGCTATTCAAATTCAGCTCGTATTTCTCCTTTCCAATGATCCCAATCATGTCTGTTTTGACATTTCATGACAGATTTTGGTTCTGGATCATCATCATCATTCATGATGTCATATGCAACATTATATGAAAATATCTCATCAAGATTTTTCATTTCATTTCGATTCCATAATATTTTTGAATGTGCATAATGGATTGAGAATTCTGTATTGACATTATCAATCTCCTCTGCAGAAGGAGTATTGATTTGTAGTTCTTCTTGAACACTTTCTTTTACCTCATTATCAGCTGATTTTCTTTTTCGAGAATTTTTATCTTTGGAACCAATTGGTCTCCCACGTTTCTGGCGTGGTAAAGACTCAAGAGTGACATTATTGCTAGCTTTTGGAATTTCAATTCGAGCAGGAGCATTTGCTGCTGGTATATATGATTTAGTCACTCTTTTCATATCTGTAAATGCATCAGGTAATTTATTCGCAAGTTCTTGCATATGCATTATTTTTTGAACTTCGGTCTCGCATTCTTTTGTGCGAGGATAAAGATACATTAATTAAGGTTCACACCATGAAACATCATTTTCTTTATTTTTTATTTCTCCCCCTAATCTAGGGAACAATGTTTCATTAAAGTGACAATCAGCAAAACGTGCTGTAAAAATATCACCCGTCATGGGTTCAATATATCTTATGATTGAAGATGTTTCATATCCAACATATATTCCCATCCTTCTTTGAGGACCCATTTTAGTGCATTGTGGTGGTGCGATAGGAACATAAACCGCACAACCAAATGTTCTAAGGTGAGAAATATTTGGCTGATGGCCAAAAGCAAGTTGCAAGGGAGAATATGTATGACTTGCACTTGGTCTAATGCGAATTAATGATGCAGCATGTAAAATTGCATGACCCCATACAGATACTGGGAGTTTTGTCCTCATTATCAATGGTCTAGCTATTACCTGCAATCATTTAATTAGTGATTCGGCTAAACCATTTTGTGTATGTACATGAGCAACAGGATGTTCAACAACAATCCCAATAGACATGCAAAAATTATTAAATGCTTGAGATGTAAACTCACCAGCATTATCCCATCTCACCCTTTTAATAGTATAATCAGGGAAATGTGCTCTCAATTTAATAATTTGAGCAAGAAATTTTGCAAATGCCATGTTTCGACTTGATAATAGTCAAACATGAGACCATCTACTAGATGCGTCTATTAGGACCATGAAATATCTAAATGGTCCACATGGTGGATGAATTGGTCCACATATATCACCTTGAATTCTTTCAAGAAACATTGGTGATTCGTTTTCAACCTTAAGAGGTGATGGTCTTATTATCAATTTTCCGAGTGAGCATGATGTACATGGGATAATTGCATCATGAGGGATCTTTTGATCCGTCAATGGATGTCCATGCGTATTTTGAATTATTCTTTTCATCATTGTTGATCCTGGGTGACCTAATCTTTCATGCCACAGATTGATCATTACAGGATCACATGCCTTTTCATTAACTACCATGTGTGTTTCTGGTACATTTATATATGTATAATGTAAACCAGAACTAAGTCTTGGTAGTTTTTCAATTACATGCTTCTTGTCAGTGATACTTAAATATTTATCATTTTCTGTAGTCACTGACTGATAATCATATCCATTTTGGTACATGTCAGAGAAGCTTAACAAATTTCTCTTTGACATGGGAGAAAATAAGGCATTTTTTATGAGGAAATTTGTACCATTTGCTAACATGAATTTTGCTTTTCCCATTCCTTTTATTAAATCCGCAGGACCCAGTATAGTATGTACCGTTCCTTCTGTTGCTTTAAAATCAGTGAAATATTTTTTAGATTTGAGTATAGTATGTGTGTGGTACCACTGTCTGCAATACAAAGATCCCCACCATTTGACTGATTTTGCACTCCAGTAGTGTACATCATGAACTTCAAAATATGAGAAACAAATAATGAGTACATAATTCATCAATATATTACATTCAAAAATATGTTATAAACGAAAGTACATAATAAGAAAACATATAGTAAAGTAGATATGGTATAGATCGTAAATCTACATCCATTTATTTGATATGGACATATAATAGGAAATTTATTCATTAAAATAGTCACTTGTTGGCTCAGAGATTTTTGTATCAAGGTCATCCACAAGGTTTGCCTCTTTTCCTTTTCCTTTTCCTTTTAAGGATTCCTGATATTGATTAATAGAATATTGATTTGTTCGACAGTTTTTAGAGCAATGGCCAATTTTACCACATCGATAACAAGAATCTTCAATATTCTTTGAAGAGCTTCCTTCAACATTATGATTTGTGGGATTGTATGGTGGTTAAAATTTATAATTTTGTGGATCATTATTTCTTTGTCCACGACCACTGTAATCATTACGACCACGACCATTACCATAAAGGTGATTTCGAACATAGTTATGATTTTTATTATTGTTATGGTAATTTCCATGATGATGGTTTTGGCCAATATGACCACGACCTCGCCCACGTCCTCATCCAGGTGCATTTCTTTTTATTATTATTATTATTGTTAATAGCATTAGCTTCAGGGAATGCTAGCGCACCCGTAGGACGAGACTCTTGATTCTTCATCAGTAATTCTTTATCCACTTCTGCAACTAAGAGATAAGTTTGAAGTTTGGAAAAAGTTTTGTAATTCTGCAATCTTAAATTTTCTTGTATAGCAATGTTTGCAGAATGCATTGTGGAGAAAGTTTTCTCCCTCATATCAGCATCACTTATTTCTTGACCACAGAATTGAAGCTTTGAACGGATCTTGAACATGGTCGAGTTGTATTCACTTACCTTTTTAAAGTCTTGGAACCTTAGATTTCTCCATTCTTCCCTCGTAGCTGGGAGTAATATTTCCTTTTGATTATCGAATCTACTCTTGATACTTTCCCATAAAACATGTGGATCTTTGATAGTGAGATACATATGTTTTAAGGTGATATCAATATGTTTGCGAATAAAAGCAATTGATTTTAATTTATCTTGATCAGAACAAGTATTGTTTTCTTTTAAAGTTTCTAGAATACCCAATGATCCAAGATTTATTTCTACATCCATGACCCATGATGTGTAGTTTATTCCCGATACGTCTAGGGCATCAAACTCAAGCTTTGATAAGTTTGACATTTTCTATTTTCAGAAAAATGAACAACATAAATTATAATCATAATCAATTTCTAACAACATGAAATTAGAATCATTTTAAATTCATAAGTAGCAAACAACAGAATAATGGTATGATTACAAATAATAAAACCACAAGGGCAGGATAGAATATAGGTTCACCCTGTGGTATATTAGCAACAATGATGATAGTTAATATGACCAATACAATAGGAAAAATCATCCTTGTGTGAATCATCTTTACAAAAACTTTTTGAGAGTGGTAATCTGAGAAAATGAAGATTGATTTGTGAAAATGTGAAAACGGAGATGTTTATTTTATATTTGAAAAAATATAGTCGTTGTAACGTCGTCAGTTGATGTTAACAACCGTTATGTATATATGACCGTTGTAACGTCGTTAGCTGACGTTAACGACTGTTATGTACTCGTTATATTAATAATAATCTTAATAAAAGAATTTTATTAGTATAAACATGATTACTATAAAATATATTTAGTATAAATACGTTTAGTATAAATACGAAGATTAATAGAATAAACATATTATGCATAAATAATAAATTTAAGAATAAACATTAGTATGCATAAAATAAATAATGATTAATTGCATAAGTAATCATAAATGTTAGATAACATAAATATAAATATTAGTGAAGTTAATAAGAGTTAGATTACAGAAATATAATTCAGGCGGTATAACCGACCATATATAACATAAATATAAATGTTAGTGAAGTTAATAAAAGTTAGATTACAGAAATATAATTCAGACGGTATAACCGACCATATATAACATAAATATAAATGTTAGTGAGTTAATAAAAGTTAGATTACAGAAATATAATTCAGGCGGTATAACCGACCATATATAACATAAATATAAATGTTAGTGAAGTTAATAATAGTTAGATTACAGAAATATAATTCAGGCGGTATAACTGACCATATATAACATAAATATAAATGTTAGTTATGATGATAATAATATTTACCTTACTAATAAATAATAGAAGATGTCGTTAAAGAATTTTTTTATTATTATTATCTTGATTAGTGATTTGTGCTTGCTTAGATAAACCTTGATTATATGGAGCACTTCGTGCTGATAACGTGTTATAATTCAGTAGGCTTATAACTACCTTTAGTGGTCTAGTTTTTTGCTATAGAATACTAATTAAAGAAAAGAGAGAATATGAAAGAAGTATATGTGAGAATTATATTAAGAATTGTATCTCTGCACACTTATCTCTGCACTACACACACATATATATACTACATAATTATCAATGTACAATATTTAAATATTAATATATGTGTCATCCATATTTGACTATACTATTCAACAAAATTGTCTATACATGTAATTTTCGTAACAGTAAGGTTTTAAAACTAGAATTTTCATTGGAGGGATGCAATCACTAGTAATTTATGATCGTAATACATAAGAGGTAGTGATCTTTAGACCACTAAGGCACTAAATCATACATTCACGTTAATCATACATTCACGTTAATCATACATTTGACAATTCACCATCTACCCAACTAGTAAACATAATATATTTTACAGAAGATATATTCAAATTGTATATGTTGAACATTCATTCAGTAATCAATGTTCCATATTCGGTGTCTTATTAATATTTTTAATATAACTCAAGTTATTAATTATTAGGTATCACGATACAAGTAGAAGTAGTATTATGACCAAGTGTGAGACATTTATGTGTATTTTTTTTTCTAATGTGATCCCTCCGGAGTGTAAGATTTGGAGAAAATTTCTATACGGAAACATTTGGAATGCACAAACTATGTCAATCTGACAATCTATGTCAATCTAGCTGATAGCTGAGACCGTAAAATTTATGTGCATTATATAATACATAATCACTATAACTATATTAGTATTTACATTATTACATATAAATATATAAGTATAATGTAGATTAACGGATCGATGTCTAAACTTAAAGAACAAAATAACTAGTATTGAATATTACTTAGCAATACAAAAAATAAAATATAGTTGAATATCACGCACCAAATATATAATTACTAAAAACCAACGATGGATGCTTTTATTCTTCATTTGAACAATACCAAAAAATAACAAATATCAAAGTTGGAAATGATACGTATTAAATATTGGGCAAATGGCCCGAAAAGGTAACGTAAGTTACCCAATTTGACAATCAAGGTAACCCCCAAATCGCATAAGCCCGAAAATGATTTCAATTTTATTTTTCGCTCAAGAAAAAGATTGTGTGTTCAAAATTTTTAAAAATTTGGGGTTATCTTCGTTAAATTCCTTAACAATCGTTAGTTGAAAATACATAGTTGGTCTCTGAAGTTTCTAAAAACATTGCACCAAAAGTCCTTTTATCATCTTCCTTAAAAAAAATTAAATAACAGCAGCAACAAGTAGGAGGAGTTCATGGTTTCTTCATGAACGAACACCAAATATCAAAGCCATTAACAATCGAATTAAGACTAAAATTTGGTGGAAACAACTTCCTAATGTAGCGATAAACAGCTATTGATGAACAATTCATGGCCAAAACATCTACATAACCCGGAATCATTGATAAACCGCGGATGAAAATGAAGATGAACACCAAAATTAAAATTTGCGATCTATGACGTTTCAGAGGATTTCCAACACAGAAAATGTTTAAAATCTCTCCAGTAAGACTCGACGATCATCACATTGTCCTGTAACATTCAGATTCAATCGAATTACATCGTTGACTGAAAATCTTCTATGTTTGACTTCAGATCTGAGAATCAATCGATGTTTCTCCAACCGGTTTGATGCATCACGAAGCATAATAAAGCTGTGATAAATTCAAATCTATGCTCAGATCATTATTTTTTGGAGTAGATTGCTCAAAACTGCTCGATCTATGTATTTTCGGTTAAACAGAGAGTTCAGATCGAATAGCTGAAAATATGATGATGTTAATCTGTTTTGAATACTCACGAACTTAGATGGGTGTTGAGGATTTCCGAATTCAACTCGGAATCTGTTGATAATCATCAACTGAATGATTAA
Source organism: Rutidosis leptorrhynchoides (assembly GCF_046630445.1). Lineage (NCBI taxonomy): Eukaryota > Viridiplantae > Streptophyta > Magnoliopsida > Asterales > Asteraceae > Rutidosis > Rutidosis leptorrhynchoides. The sequence goes on along the minus strand of NC_092340.1, from coordinate 57,107,791 downwards.
TATGTTGAGCTCAAATCTTAGATTATGAAGATAATAAAAAGGATTGATGATACAATTTTCAACTAACTTCAGGGACCAACTATGTATTTTAAACTAACGATTGTTAATGAATTTAATGAAGATTACCTCAATTTTAAAATTTTTGAACACGCAATTCTTTTCTTGAGCAAAAATAAAATTGAAATCCTTTTCGAACTTATGCGATTTGGGGGTTATCTTGATTGTCAAATTGGGTAACTTATGTTACCTTTTCGGGACATTTGCTCTTAAATATTAGCTAGGAAACAAGTATGGATAAACTACAAAACAAATACTTATAACTTGAAATTTAGAAATCAAATAATTTGAAATCCAAAAGGATTCCAACTTTATCTTCCTTTCGTTACTTCCACTTCAGGCCAATGGGTCCAAAAGGTGGCTCAACTCTCGTTTCATCAAAGTACTTGTGCACCCCAACAATCGATGGCCCAATAATTTATATGTGTTGTCGTTAATTTTTTCTAACACATAAAAAGGAACATCAGCTGTCACGTCCACTCTCACACGTGATTTGTCGCGTTCACTCTCACACGTGATTGGTGACACCAAAGGCGCCAAAGTGATATTAACCTCTTCCGTCTGTGCCTCTTCCTCTTTCTCATCGTCAGTATCATAAATAGGTTGTGACGACCCAGAAATTTCCGACCAAATTTAAACTTAATCTTTATATGATTTCGAGATGATAAGTAAAGTTTGTAAAGTTGAGTCTCAAAAAGTTTGAACTATTTTCACATATTCATGTGACCTTCGACTGTCCCCGATGATTCACGAACCATTGCTTGTAAATATGTGGATATATATAAATATGTGTATTTAAATATATGTATAATATATATAATAACATGAACATTAATAAACTATTATATACATTTATTGTTATAAATAAATATGTACAATAAAATACATTGTAATAAAAACTATTATTTTATATGTATATTTCTTGTATATATATATTGTAATATTTAATTTAATTATTTAATATATATTTATGTGTATAGTAAATTTTGTTATTTAAAACTGTTTATATATATACATAGTGTATATTAAATATAATTAATTTTGAGCTTAAATGGTAAATGTCTGTAACTTTCAGTTGATGTTTAATTATTTTTAAAATAGGTCTAATAGATATATATGAAGTTTTAAAATAAAATTTGTTCCAAAATTTGATTAAAAAGATAGTAGTTTGGATAAAAAAAAATTTTTTACCTTTTCAATCTAAGTTTTTTTACTCCGTACATATAAATTGGAACAGAAAAGAAATAATTATCGAATCTCTTTGATCAGGTTTCAAATAGGTAATGACTGAAATAAATAAATGGACTTAATTTTAAAATATGTGATTTTTCTGAATTAAATTATCCGTAACTGTTTAGCAATGGACACACCCCGTGAAAACTGTCGGTAATAAGAATCCAAGAATTGAGGCTGCGTACTGTTTTTCTTTCATTTCACATGTTTTTTATTGTAAGAATATTATTATTATATTACTTATTTTACTTTATAAATTATATATATGTATTAACATATACACATACAATTGTTATGAGACTCCCATCACCACCATCTAAACTACATATATATACACCACCCTATCATCACAGTAGAATCCTTTCAGCTGCAACCATTAAACGCCAACACCCATCATCCTTGATAACCATCGCTACCCTCCTCACTCCCATCATGAACAACCCGTAACCACCATGATCACAATCATCACCACCACCGGTTACTATAACCTCTGGTCACCATCCCCAATCCATCACCTATCTTTCTCTATCTCTCTCCACTTTCATTCTTTTCTGTTGAAGTCGTGATCAAACACCAAACCCACCACTCGAAATCCTACTACTACTAATAGTCTTCTATTTCTACTTCTAATCGACACCTTTCACTATCGACTACGATCCACAATTACAGCCATATTCACCTTCTATCACCACGAAACACCCTACAAACCTCCATGAAATCCCTTCCATCTTCTATTATTTTATTTTTTTTGGTTGTTTGTTACTGCCGAGGGTCACCAACCAAATGAAATAAACCCTCACTTGCTACTCCAAACAATCAACTTCAATCACCAAGAACACCACCTCCTGCAACCCACCTCCGTCACCACCACACGCCACCCCAACAACCACCATCACCAATTATCTAATTTCTGTTTTAACCTCCGTAACCCACCTCACCATATCTGTTATCTTCTGTTTCTGTTTATGATCCTGTCTAAAGCCAAACACACCACCTGCATTTTCTGTTTCTAAATTCTGATATATAACGATGATAAGGATGATGTTGGGAAGATGATGAATAGTGTTGGGTTACGTTAATAATGCAAGATTGATGATGATGACGAGATGATTGTGTTATGATGATACATGATGGAAAATAAATGATGATGATAACCGAAGATGATGATAGACGATGATGATAATGAATCGTGAATAGGAGGATGATGATAACCGAAGATGATGATAGACGATGATGATATTGATCGTGATCTTTATATTGATGATGTTGAAGATTGATATTGGAGAAGATGAGGTCCACCGTTGATCTCTGTTTCTATTTTTTTTTTTTGTTGTCTGTTACAATAACGGAATGGTGATGAAGGAAAACATTGGGCCACCAGTTCCTTATATGAATTAAATTAAAAACGAGGTTTGGGCTTGTATATATATTGGGCTTGGGTTATTGTTGTTGGGCCAAAGAAGTTAAGAAAGAAGATGAAACTGAAATATGAGTTATATTTTTTAACAGATAGGCTAAAACAGAAAAACATATTAGATCAGTTGGTGGGTGCGTGTTGGTTTAAGGGAGAGGTCGCGGGTTCGAGTCCGGTCTGTGGCTTTTCTTTTTAGAAACCCCTTTTAAAGGTAGTTTTCATTTTTAAAATTTACTATCTTTATTATTATTATTGTTGTTATTATAATTATTGTTAGTATTACATGTATTATAATTGTTATTATTATAATTATTACTATTAAATTAAGTATTAGTTATCATTTCTTATTAGTATTATCATTATCAAGAAAATTATTATTATTAGAAAAATTATTATTTTTATAGTTATTATTATAAGTATTATCATTCTTATTATCAATATTAACATTATTATTATTATTATTACAACAAATATTATTCATACAAAATATAATTATTACATATCTATACTAATATTACATACTTTTATATTCTTAAAATGTTACTTTTATATAATAAAAATTAAGTAATACACAAAATATAAAAATATTGTGCATTACAGAATATTCTAAACATTAACATGTAATAATTATAATAACTAATATATGAACTATTAATATAACAAGCATATTAATATTAATACATAAACTTGTTTAAATATTATTATGTGTTTTAATATATATATATATATATATATATATATATATATGAATGATATAGGTTCGTGAATCCGAGGCCAACCCTGCATTGTTCAATATAGTCATATGTATTTTTTACTACAAAATACATTAGGTGAGTTTCATTTGCTCCCTTTTTAAATACTTTTGCAATATTTATTTTTGGGACTGAGAATACATGCGCTACTTTTATAACTGTTTTACGAAATAGACACAAGTACTTAAAACTACATTATATGGTTGGATTATTAAACTGAATATCGCCCCTTCAAGTCTGGTAACCTAAGAATTAGGGAAATGACTCCTAATTGACGCGAATCTTAAAGATAGATCTATGGGCCTAACAAACCCCATTCTAGAATTTGGAATGCTTTAGTACTTTGATTTAAATGGTGATTGCGATTGCTAATAATTATAGCATACTTGCGAGTATGCGGGGGATATTCTATATGCATTATGTTAATGTCGGTTACCAGATGTTCATCATACGAATGAATTTTATACACTTGCGAGTGTAATGATAATTATGAAAAATGAGAATCTTGTGGTCTATTAAAATTATGGAAATGATTGATTACGATAAACTAATGAACTCGCCAACCTTTTGGTTGACACTTGAAAGCATGTTTATTCTCAGGTACGAAAGAAATCTTCCGCTGTGCATTTGCTCATTTTAAAGATATTACTTGGAGTCATTCATGACATATTTCAAAAGACGTTGCATTCGAGTCGTTGAGTTCATCAAGATTATTACTAGGTCAATTATAGTTGGATATATTATGAAATGGTATGCATTGCCGTCAATTTTCGATGTAAAGAAAGTTTGTCTTTTAAAAACGAATGCAATATTTGTAAAATGTATCATATAGAGGTCAAGTACCTCGTGATGTAACCAAATGTAATGTATTCGTCCAGATGGATTAGGACGGGTTGTTATAGTTGGTATCAGAGCAGTGGTCTTAGTGAACCAGGTCTTGCATTAGTGTGTCTAACTGATAGTTGTTTAGATACATTAGTGGGTCTGGACTTCGACCGTGTCTGCATGTCAAAAGTTTTGCTTATCATTTCGTGTCGAAAATCATTTACTTATCATCCTTAGGAAATTACTTGCTTATCATTTTTAGTCTAGACACTTCTTATTGCATTGATTGCATGAATAGTGTAGAGACAAAATTCAGATCTTAGCGTATCTGTTACTGTAGACTTTATCTGACACGTTTCCTTAATTTCCTCCGTAATCTATGGGATCTTCTGTACTATACATAGATATTCTATGTAATTAGAATATCATCCGATATCCGAAAATCATTTCATAAAATCCTTTGCCTAACCATGCAAGATGAATTCCGCAACCAGTTCAAGTCCCTCGAATTCCGATATGGAATCCCACTCAAGCTTCGAAAGCAGTGTGACTGGAATGGATCAACCAATCAGCCATCATCTATTTTGGATGAATTGGGGATGGGTTCGTAGCCTCCTCAATCATTGGAGACAAGAAGAAGGCGATCCTTTCCATCCACCACATTGCCCTCTTGGCGAAGAACCTGAAGCACTTACCAGCGAACCTGTCCGAAACACCATTTTCTCTCTCATTTCCAGAGTAACTCGTCACGATTATATACTACATCAAATTCTAGATTTTATTTATCCGCTCGTTCGAACCGACAATCAACCTGGTGTAATAGAAGAAGTCAATGAACTTCGCGCTCGAGTAATCAATTTAGAAAACATGGTGCAAAAACTTATCAGCTTCAGCAACAACACCCGTACCATCAACAACACATGCCTCAACATCACAATCTGTACCTCGAGCATCAACGTCGTACATACCATAGATACCAGGGAGTACTAATAAGAATCAACGATGAAGTTTTGATTCATAACTTCATTGGAGAACTATTAGGCGACGATTACGTAATCTCTAAAGTCTTAGAGATTATTTATTCTAGCTCAAACCGAAAATCAAATGAGATTAATATCATATTAACTCATTAAATCCATATTACATCTGAAGAAAATATACATGTATATATATTTTCATAAAGATTGTAATTAAAAGTTCTTTCGTACAAACTGTTAATGGTGAAAATATTTTAACGGGTAGGTAATACCCGAGGAATATTTTGATTTCACATTAATAAGTTACACTGTACATTCTTCAAATCTGATTCAACATTCATTTACTATCCTACTTACATCTACAAAGATACGAATCCATTCACCGCAGAATAACCATTTTCATTCAATTTCATATTTGGATTTTGACCTATCAGAATCCAACAAGTGGCATAATGAAGAAAACATTGGACAAAATAAAATTTGTTAGAAACAAACAAATTAACTACGAGAAATTTTGTTAAGAATCCACGCTAACTGTTCCTAGCTAACTGGTTACATTTTATTTATCGCAATTTATTTATCGCAATTTATATTCCCGTAATTTTATTTATCGTCATTTAATTTCTGTTTTTTATTTTACTCACTTTAAATATCGGGACACGCATACAAGGTTTTGTCATATCATATCGACGCATCTATATATTATTTGGAATAACCATAGACACTCTATATGCAGTAATGATCGAGTTAGCAATACAGGGTTGAGGTTGATTCTATAATAATATATATACTTTGAGTTGTGATTGAGTCTGAGACATGTATACGGGTCACGATACGTATTAATTAATTCGAATATTATATATTAAACTATATATGAATTATTGGACTGTTAATTGTGGACTATCGACTGTGGACTAATAATATTGGACAATTAAAATGAATTATAATACTAATTATAACATATAAAACTAAACAATTCTTTAAGTTTGCCATTTGATTTCATCCTAAACCTCATTTATATCTTGATGATTACAATCTACGTTCAAACCTTTCATGATTCTTGAAAACACCTCAATCGAGAGGATGAACCAACTGCACTTCATCTACGGAAGAAAAGATCGATGCATATAGTTATGCACCTGAAAACTCTCGAAAACTGAGTAAACGTTTAACGTGTAGTTGTGCTAATTCCTTTAGCGTTATTATTACCGAAAATAACTTTGCAATCTCTTTCCAAATTAGCCAATTTTGTCACAGCTCCAACAAGTCAACTTCGATTTTTCGTTCGAAACAACCTTATTATAACCTTGATATATATGTGTGCTCTTTTATTGTTACTAAGGAACTTTTTATATTCCATCATATTACCAGCAGACGTACCAGCAACCTCGTTGCTCCTTGGCTTAAATCTCTTCGACAAAACACTATATTTATCTATTGAAGTCTTATCATGAACTCATCGGCATCTTGTAACAAGAATTGCCATACCAAGTATCGGGAAATCAGCAATCAGTATTTTAAATCTCGCAGCGTTTCTACATCAAAAGTTATATATACATATAACATTTATCTCTTAGAATTATGATATCTCATTCTGAAACTCTGAACAAATCACAAGGAATAAACTTATACATAAAGAATCCTGATGATTCTGTTTCTGATGAAATCTTTAGTGAATACCTTACTCCTTAACCACTCTAAATCATCGTGAATGAATTTCTTCATCACAATTTGATTCTGAAATTCTAAGATATCATCGTATCTTTCTTTGTTAATATTCTCAATATTTCTGAAGATATCTTCATAAATATTTTTGTCCGATATTAATTATCTCTCCGTTCTATCTGTGTTATATCATAAAAGAAACTGTTTTAGTTTCTAAAATTCTGAAAAATTCGAATTTAAAATATGAATGCTTTTGAAGTAGTGCTGGAAACTGATGCATGAGTTAGTATAATATAATGACACTTGATCAACGTGATTATATTACAGTAAGTCATGCTGAGTTTCTAATGAAACATGATGATTCACAGATCATACCGTCATCATGTGTCATGTCACACGACTCTTTCATTCTACTTAACCTCTAAGCATATCACGTAAATATTTCCTTGATATTTTGTTCTTTCGTAATTCCAACAGTTGCTAATAATTGGTGCTAATATATTTTCTTTCTGATTAGAAGATTTCCTTAAATCTCTTGAATTTCGAAATTCAACCAAGACAACGTCAAAAGTTAAGACGAACCTCTATTTACATCATTTCACTCTTTTGTGATAGTTTCACTCGTACGCTTCGAGTAACCAAATTGTTTTATCCATATTACTCAATGATGATAAAACTCTTATTATCAACTCAAATTCTTTATAAAAACATTCTTATTGTTAACCATGACGACCTCGATCAAATTTCGGGACGAAATTTCTTTAACGGGTAGGTAATGTGACGACCCGGAAATTTTCGACCAAATTTAAACTTAATCTTTATATGATTTCGAGACGATAAATAAAGTCTGTAAAGTTGAGTCTCAAAAGGTTTGAACTATTTTCACATATTCATGTGACCTTCGACTGTCCCCAATGATTCACGAACCATTGCTTGTAAATATGTGAATATATATATAAATATGTGTATTTAAATATATGTATAATATATATAATAACATGAACATTAATAAACTATTATATACATTTATTGTTATAAATAAATATGTACAATAAAGTACATTGTAATAAAAACTATTATTGTATATGTATATTTCTTGTATATATATATTGTAATATTTAATTTAATTATTTAATATATATTTATGTGCGTAGTAAATTTTGTTATTTAAAACTGTTTTTATATATACATAGTGTATATTAAATATAATTAATTTTGAACTTAAATGGTAAATGTCTGTAACTTTCGGTTGATGTTTAATTATTTTTAAAATAGGTCTAATAGATATATATGAAGTTTTAAAATAAAAGTTGTTCCAAAATTTGATTAAAAAGATAGTAGTTTTGATAAATAAATAAAAAATTTACCTTTTCAACCTAAGTTTTTGTACTCCGTACATATAAATTGGAACAGAAAATAAATAATTATCGAATCTCTTTGATCAAGTTTCAAACAGGTAATGACTGAAATAAATAAATGGACTTAATTTTAAAATATGTGATTTTTCTGAATTAAATTATCCGTAACTGTTTAGCAATGGACACACCCCGTGAAAACTGTCGGTAATAAGAATCCAAGAATTGAGGCTGCGTACTGTTTTTCTTTCATTTCACATGTTTTTGATTGTAAGATTATTATTATTATATTACTTATTTTACTTTATAAATTATATATGTGTATATATGTATATATATATATATATATATATATATATATATATATATATATATATATATATATATATATGTGTATATATATATATATGTATGTATTAACATATACACATACAATTGTTATGAGACTCCCATCACCACCATCTAAACTACATATATATACACCACCCTATCATCACAGTAGAATCCTTTCAGCTGCAACCATTAAACGCCAACACCCATCATCCTTGATAACCATCGCTACCCTCCTCACTCCCATCATGAACAACCCGTAACCACCATGATCACAATCATCACCACCACCAGTTACTATAACCTCTGGTCGCCATCCCCAATCCGTCACCTATCTTTCTCTATCTCTCTCCACTTTTATTCTTTTCTGTTGAAGTCATGATCAAACACCAAACCCACCACTCGAAATCCTACTACTACTAATAGTCTTCTATTTCTACTTCTAATCGGCACCTTTCACTATCGACTACCATCCACAATTACAGCCATATTCACATTCTATCACCACTAAACACCCTACAAACCTCCATGAAATCCCTTCCATCTTCTATTATTTTATTTTATTTTAGTTGTTTGTTACTGCCGAGGGTCACCAACCAAATGAAATAAACCCTCACTTGCTACTCCAAACAATCAACTTCAATTACCAAGAACACCACCTCCTACAACCCACCTCTGTCACCACCACACACCACCCCAACAACCACCATCACCAATTATCTAATTTCTGTTTTAACCTCCGTAACCCACCCCACCATATATGTTATCTTATGTTTCTGTTTATGATCCTGTCCAAAACCAAACACACCACCTGCGTTTTCTATTTCTAAATTCTGATATATAACGTTGATAAGGATGATGTTGGGAAGACGATGAATAGTGTTGGGTTACGTTAATGATGCGAGATTGATGATGATGACGAGATGATTGTGTTATGATGACACATGATGGAAAATAAATGATGATGATAACCGAAGATGATGATAGACGATGATGATAATGAATCGTGAATAGGAGGATGATGATAACCGAAGATGATGATAGATGATGATGATATTAATCGTGATCTTTATATTGATGATGATGAAGATTGATATTGGAGAAGATGAGGACCACTGTTGATCTCTGTTTCTAATTTTTTTTTTTTTTTTGTTGTTGTCTGTTACAATAACGGAATGGTGATGAAGAAAAACATTGGGCCACCAGTTCCTTATATGAATTAAATTAAAAATGAGGTTTGGGCTTGTATATATATTGGGCTTGGGTTATTTTTGTTGGGCCAAAGAAGTTAAGAAAGAAGATGAAACCGAAATACGAGTTATATTTTTTAACAGATAGGCTAAAACAGAAAAACATATTAGATCAGTTGGTGGGTGCGTGTTGGTTTAAGGGAGAGGTCGTGGGTTCGAGTCCGGTCGGTGGCTTTTCTTTTTAGAAACCCCTTTTAAAGGTAGTTTTCATTTTTAAAATTTACTATCTTTATTATTATTATTGTTATTATAATTATTGTTAGTATTACATGTATTATAATTGTTATTATTATTATTATTATTATTATTATTACTATTAAATTAAGTATTAGTTATCATTTCTTATTAGTATTATCATTATCAAGAAAATTATTATTATTAGAAAAATCATTATTTTTATAGTTATTATTATAAGTATTATCATTCTTATTATCAATATTAACATTATTATTATTATTATTACAACAAATATTATTCATACAAAATATAATTATTACATATCTATACTAATATTACATAATTTTATATTTTTAAAATGTTACTTTTATATAATAAAAATTAAGTAATACACAAAATATAAAAATATTGTGCATTACAGAATATTCTAAACATTAACATGTAATAATTATAATAACTAATATATGAACTATTAATATAACAAGCATATTAATATTAATACATAAACTTGTTTAAATATTATTATGTTTTTTAATATATATATGAATAATATAGGTTCGTGAATCCGAGGCCAACCCTGCATTGTTCAATATAGTCATATGTATTTTTTACTACAAAATACATTAGGTGAGTTTCATTTGCTCCCTTTTTAAATGCTTTTGCAATATATATTTTTGGGACTGAGAATACATGCGCTGCTTTTATAACTGTTTTACGAAATAGACACAAGAACTTAAAACTACATTGTATGGTTGGATTATTAAACCGAATATCGCCCCTTCAAGTCTGGTAACCTAAGAATTAGGGAAATGACCCCTAATTGACGCGAATCCTAAAGATAGATCTATGGGCCTAACAAACTCCATTCTGGAATTTGGAATGCTTTAGTACTTTGATTTAAATGGTGATTGCGATTGCCAATAATTATGGCATACTTGCGAGTATGCGGGGGATATTTTATATGCATTATGTTAATGTTGGTTACCAGATGTTCATCATACGAATGAATTTTATACACTTGCGAGTGTAATGATAATTATGAAAAATGAGAATCTTGTGGTCTATTAAAATTATGGAAATGATTGATTACGATAAACTAATGAACTCACCAACCTTTTGGTTGACACTTGAAAGCATGTTTATTTTCAGGTATGAAAGAAATCTTCCGCTGTGCATTTGCTCATTTTAAAGATATTACTTGGAGTTATTCATGACATATTTCAAAAGACGTTGCATTCGGGTCATTGAGTTCATCAAGATTATTACTAGATCAATTATAGTTGGATATATTATGAAATGGTATGCATTGCCGTCAATTTTCGATGTAAAGAAAGTTTGTCTTTTTAAAATGAATGCAATGTTTGTAAAATGTATCATATTGAAGTCAAGTACCTCGTGATGTAACCAAATATAATGCAATTTTCCAGATGGATTAGGATGGGTCGTTATATAGGTACGGTGTCATCAACCACACAAGGTTTGGGATTGTACTCCATGTTAAAAACTTGATCAACCAAATCAACAAAGTCATCCGATTGAGTCTCCTTTGAATATTAAGGATTTTCAAACTTCATCTATATATTATGTAATACATTTTTCATATATTCCAACTCTTGAATCATGTGATTCAGTTTCTCGATCTCAGCATCACAAGGATCACTATCACTGCCTCTCTCGATGAATCTGTGATTTGATCTCCTTTAATACAGACCATTATGTTCTTGTTTAGCCGTGAATGGGTTCTGATATCAAATTATGCGGATTAACCGATCCATGGCTAAACATAAAGAACAAGATAACTAGTATTGGATATTACTTACCAACATAAAAAGTAAAATATAATTGGACTTCATATATTAGACTTCATATGTTATGTATTGTTTATATTATATTACATATTACAAATTACATTACATATATCTACAATTTGTCATTTAATGTGACGTAGCTTTCATGTTGATTTTTTTGTTTTACTCTATATGTGTAAAGTTTCAAATTCTATTTTCAACTTTATACTATTTAACTTGCTATTTGTTCACCTTTTATTAAATTATTCTATTTATCATTCTATTCTTATTAAGTCAGTGGAGTATTTATTTGTGATGTATAGATATATAATTCATCGTTCAAAATAACTATCCGTATTGACTTTTAATAGTCTTTTCTCCACTTTGACTTAACTAAATATGTTTGTTTTATATACTATTTGATAGAACTAATATGACTGAATTACATTTTAAACGTGTTTTCTCGATACGATTATCATTAAGTATTATATTAAATACAAAAATAGTTAAAATCAAAGTTGAAAAAGAAAAAATTCAAAAGTCAAAAATAGTTATTTTGGGATGGATGGAGTATTATATATATATATATATATATAAGCATATGCCCTATGTGTCATCCAACCCATGATTTAAGGGCCACTTAGGAGAGAGGTATGTCTCACAAAAACCTATACATATACAAGATTTGTTGTTATTTTCTTTACCTCACAACATACATATACATACAGATAGATACACCACCTCACCATCCCATGTGACCCAAGTTTTTGAAATCAGATTTAAATTTGAATTTTTAGTGCCCTTCCCAAGACATACTTTTTGTAGGACACCATGTGCAAAAAGCATCTTCTTGATCTTCAATTTAGATCTACAGACATAATAAACTGCACAATCTCTCTCCACATCCTTCAACCTTCTTCTTCAAGAACGATTTGTGTAAGAAACCCTAATTACATCCATGCCATGCCATTCCGTACACTGCATTCTTAATCCTCTCATACACCGCATCCCTAATTCATCTACTACAAACTCTAATTACATCCACGCCATGCCCCTTTTCGAGATTGATCAAAATTCACGCATCAATACCTTTCTACATACTAACAAAGGTTATAACTTTTAACCCTTTCCTTAATATCCCCTATACGCCAGTTACATCGTCATCTATAACGAATAATCCGCTGGGTTATATTAGGTATTAATCGACTTATTACATAAATGTTAGTATTTATTCTTGAAAATTACAATCAGTTAAGATTAATCGGATTATATAAAGGTTTGTATTTGTAGTTTGAAATTACAATTAATTTTGATGTTGCAGATTTCATATTGAAGGAATTGCCTACTTTCATGTTATGATTCAAGTACCTTGAAGGCATTATCAAACATAAATTTAGGAGTTTTCATTCGACGATGCATATGGATTTTTGATCTTTCAATATCAAAGTAGGTATTTTTTCACATTTATGTATAACTAATTTTATATAATTTTTTAACTGTTTGATGAGATAGAGCTATAGACATTAATATTTAAGCACTTTATATTTAAATTCTTGCTGAAAGTACATTGATTTGGTAGATTCATTGGTTACACAAATTTCATCTTGATATATAATTTTCGGTTAATTCTCATATTTTTGAATTTTTAATCAGGAAATCTACAAATTTCATTCTGTCTCCAAAGCAATCTACATTGACGGTTTGTATGTGATGGTTTATACTTTTTAAATTATAATCCAATTAATTATATAGAGTATATGTTATCTTATATTTTATATGCTTCAAAAAAACCTTCATAGTTACAGATTATCATTTTAATTTAGTCATTACAACATATTTTGTATAGCATTTATTTGTTAACTAAATACAACCTAAATATCTTAAACAATATAGTGTCTCCCTTTATTTTTAATAAAATTATTGTTTTGCTTTTCAAAAAAAAAAAAAAAAAAAAAAAAAAACAACAACAACAACAATATAGTGTCTGTTATGCATTTTCTGATCTCTATTTGTTAATTTCTCACTACAAAAGACTTTATAAGGTTGCTTTCCTAAGGGTTGAAAGGACCCGTCCTAATCCATCCGGACGAAGTCCATATCAATTATAAACGATTCACAACAGTTGATTACATCGCGAGGTATTTGACCTCTATATGATACATTTTACAAACATTGCATTCGTTTTTGAAAAGACAATCTTTCTTTACATCGCAAGTTGACGGCATGCATAACATTTCATAATATATCTAACTGTAATTGACTTAATAATAAACTGATGAACTCGACGACTCGAATGCAACGTCTTTTGAAATATGTCATGAATGACTCCAAGTAATATCTCTAATATGAGCAAATGCACAGCGGAAGATTTCTTTCATACCTGAGAATAAACATACTTTAAAGTGTCAACCAAAAGGTTGGTGAGTTCATTAGTTTATCATAAATAATCATTTCATAATTTTAATAGACCACAAGATTTCATATTTCCATTTCTCATAAACATACGTCCCATGCATAGAGACAAAAATATCATTCATATGGATTGAACACCTGGTAACCGACATTCACAATATACATATAAGAATATCCCCATCATTCCGGGATCCTCCTTCGGACATGATATAAATTTCGAAGTACTAAAGCATCCGGTACTTTGGATGGGGCTTGTTGGGCCCGATAGATCTATCTTTAGAGTTCGCGTCAATTAAGGTGTCTGTTCCCTAATTCTTAGATTACCAGACTTAATAAAAAGGGGCATATTCGACTTCGATAATTCAACAATATAATGTAATTTCAATTACTTGTGTCTATATCGTAAAACAGTTATAAAAACAGCGCATGTATTCTCAGTCCCAAAAATATATATTGCGAAAGCATTTAAAAAGAGAGTAATGAAACTCACCTAATGTATTTTGTAGTAAAAATACATATGACGACACTGAACAAAATAGGGTTTGGCCTCGAATTCACGAACCTATATCAATGGTATATCTATTAAAACATATTATGAGAATTTCATAATTTCATTTATTAATTATATAATATTTAGGTGTTTGTAGTTATATAATTTTTATACTAAATTCCATTTTTAAAAAAATGTATTTTATTTATATATATTATATCTTATTTTATATCTGTTTATTTGGTAGTTATATATAAAATAATTATTATCTATACATTTAGTTATATTACCATATCTATATCTATCTACGTGTTTAATATTAGATTTAAAGTTTAATAATTTGTTATATATAAGTATTTATATATATATATATATATATATATATATATATATATATATATATATATATATATATATATATATATATATATATATATATATATATATAAAATATGTTATTATGTTTGATATATGATTATAGAGCTAGGATATATATATATATATATATATATATATATATATATATATATATATATATATATATATATATATATATATATATAATAAGTATATTCTATTTACATTATTGGTCGATTACAAATGATAGTTATCGTAATATTAAGGAATATACATGTGATACTAATAATGAAAATAAGGATATTATAAATTTTAAAATATGTTAATAATACTCTTAAAATGATACTAATACTAATATTTTGATATTAATAATAGATTTTATCCTACTTCTTATATTTGTAATAATAACATTTATAATACTAATACTAACAATGATAATACTAATACTAGTAATAATAATAATAATAATAATAATAAATATAATAATAATATTAATACTTAATAGTAATATTAGTGATAATTATAATGATAATATTATTACTTAGATAAGTGATGATAATATTTATTTCTTTTAACCCTTGAATAATAATAACAATCATCATAATAATAACAATAATCAATAATAATGATAATAATAATAATAGTAAAAAAAAATAAAGAAAATGAACTACCTCCAATGAATTTACGCCCAAAAAAATAAACTGACTCAATAGGGATTCGAACCCAGGTCAACACGTTACCCACACTCACTCTTAACCAATGCTCCATTACAGCTTTTCTGAATTAATACCAATATTATCTTTATTTATTTTGTTTTCTGTTTCCTTCATCTCCTTCCTTCTTAACCCAAACAACTAGCACCCAATAATCATAACAGATACATAGACAAGTACGTTTTCATATTAATAACAGAAAAAAAAATTTAGTTTGAATGTCTTATTAATTGAAACAGAACGAAGAGAATATATATATATATATATATATATATATATATATATATATATATATATATATATATATATATATATATATATATATATATATATATATATATATATATATATATACGTATGCTGTTGCAGCCACGGTTTCAAAAACAAAAAATATAAAAATTGATTTCAAAATCAAGAACGTTTTAGAACAAACTTATAACATGAAAGAGATTGTAAAACCCTTTTAGAAACTACCTGTACCCTTAATTGAATCTAAATCTTCAACTGAAAATCGAATTTCAAGATGAACAAAAAGGTTGACTTTTGAGAATTAAGCTTTGACTCGAAAATTGAGGCTCGATAATGAAAATTGGAATTTAGAAATTTACAGAGAGTTTGAATACAAGTTTCCTAACAACACCACGTTTACACAATTTGAATTTTCATTCAATTTCTAAGTATTGCTAAAAAAAAAAGTGGTACGTACAGAGGTTTAACAAATTTATTTCTTTCTGTTATTGAATTGCAGTGAAATATGGGTTGTCTGAGAAATTGAACGAATTATGTTACTTGTAATCAATCTTATTGAAGCTGGATTGGGGCATATAACAATGGCAGACAGGAGGTACATGAGTATCATTTAGAAAGAATAAAATACTAAATAGATAGAGATTTTTCAACGGTTTTTGGAATGATTTGTTTGGAAGTCGACATATGCCTCAATCAATTACGCAATTTAAACAGAAGGATAAAGACTTACACTGAATCGTACAAAAATTCTATTGTTGATTTCCAATTAATTTGTTTCCATTTGAATTATCAACTAATAAATATAAATGTATTAAATAAAGAAGTACTAATAATAATAATGGAATTAGTTATATTATTAATACTATTAATATCAAATAATAAGGTGTAATAATAAAAAAAATAATACTGATAATCATAATCTATATAAATTTTAGTAACTTTGTTAATAATGATAATTTTAATGATAAATAATATTGATAAAGATAATAATATTAATATTTATGAAAAAAAATAATAATTATAATATGATAATATTATTAATACAAGATTGGTAACAAAAATAATCATAATAATAATAATAATATTAACAATAATAACTTTATTATAATAACTTACATATATCAAATCTGATATTAATATTAATAATTACTAATTAAATTAATAATTAAAGTAATAATATTATTTATATAACAACTATATTTTAACTTGTTATAATTCATTAATATTACCTATTATTAATTATGTAATACTTATATTGAATATTTATTATTTACATGTTTTGTATATTACAATATACATATAATAATAATTATGTACATAATTCATATATGTTTATATAAATTAATTTTAATAGAAATCCTATTATCTTGTATAATATTTTACGTATTTGATTTTAATGTTTCTATTATATTTAATTATTATATATATATATATATATACATTTATATTTATTAATTTGTATATACATAATTAGTTACGAATAATTGTTCGTGAATCGTCGAGCATAGTCAAAGGATAAATGGTTTCATGAACATAGTTCCAAAATTTTCGAGACTCACCGTTACAGACTTTGCTTATTGTGTTGAAATCATATAAAGTTTAAGTTTAAATTTAGTCGGAAATTCTCGGGTCATCACAGTACCTACCCGTTAAAGAAATTTCGTCCTGAAATTTGAGTGAGGTGGTCATGGCTTACAATAAAAATATTTTCATGACCAATATGAGTTGATAATTAGAGGTTTATCATCATTGAATAAAAATGATAAAATAATTCAATTATTCTAAGAATACGAGTAAAGCTATCGCAAAAGAGTGAATTGAAGGAAATAAGATCTTTCCTTAGCTTTTGATGTAAGCAGGGTTGAATTCTGGGATTCAAGGGATTTAAAGAAAATCTTCGAGATCTGAGAGATTTGATTCTTCGGTGAATAAGGAGATTAAAATCTCTATAATTTAATAAGGTGATCTGCCTCGATTACTCTGTCTGATATTCCCATTATAAATTAAACTCTTCCGTTCCATTATTCTCACCATTCATATACTTTCTTTCTTAGTTCATACATCCAAAAATTTGTGAAAATGCTTAATCCATTTCTAATCCTTGATATTTTCCCAATTATCATTTCTGTCATCCTTCTTTTTAATCTTCCACCAGAAGAATCTATTTACTTCTACTATTATCTTGGGATGATACTATTCTTAATTACACCGTGCCTTTATATTGCTATTCGTATTAATATCCATAGTTTGTAACATCTGTGATGTTATTGAGTTTTATATCCTCCCTTTATAATTCAATGTCTCTGCTTCTGTCTCCTATAATTATTGTCATCCACAGTTAACGCGCTCTCTTATTTACTGCGATTTATACCTCCTTTCTATTTCGGAGCTTCATGCTTTTGTTTACTTTTCGCAAGTAACGGTCCAGAATTTATAGGTATGGAGTTTCGAATTATCATAATATACAAGGTAGAAAAGGAAAAGTAGTAGCACGATTTGTTTTGTCAAATTACCTGAATTACTGAGAATAGAACTATCAATAATATATTTTCTTGATATGTTCCGAAGTTAAGCAGAATGAAAGAGTTATGTAACATGGCACATGATGATGTTATAATCTGTGAATCATCATGTTCCATTTAGAAACTCAGCATGACTTACTGTAATATAATCACGTTGATCAATTGTCATTATATTATACTAACTCATGCATCAGTTCCCAACATTACTTCAATAACATTCATATTCTAAGCTCGAAAGTTTACAGAATATAGAAACTAACAGTTTCTATATGATGTAACACTGATATCAGGAAGAGATTAATGATTTCAGATAAGAATAGTTATGAAAATATCTTCAGAAATATGGAGGATATTTATAATAAAAGATACTATGATATCTTGGAATTTCTAATATTGATGGATGATGAAGAAGATTTATCCGTAAGGGTTTATGTGACGATCGCTCCAAATCCATTTGGCCGAATACGTCATTCATTGATTTCATTGTGAGGTATTTGACCTCTATATGATACGTTTTATAAACATTGCATTCTTTTGAAAAGGCACACCATAAATGAATATTAAATCAAAGGTTTTCGACATCTAATGATTTCTACATATAAACAATCACCTTATATAATAGTTTACAATAGTATTTCCGTTGACAATGCAGTCTAAATAAGGTACATGGTGATGAATTGGTGAATGCAACGTTTTCTTGAAAAATATGCCATGTAAGATTCCATGCACATAGCTTGTCTATCATATAAGCAAACAGCGGAAGACTTCTTGGGAACCTGAGAATAAACATGCTAACAAGTGTCAACACAAAGGTTAGTGAGTTCATAGTTTTAGTGTTTCGCATAATCTGCATATAAAAGTGGATAACAAGATTTTAGTTGTTTCATCCAGAAACGTTTATCAAAATATTCTACGAAATTGAGCACCCTGGTAACTAAACTTAACGTATATATAAGTTGTACCCTTTGTATAATCATCTTAATAATACACGTAAACCAACGTGTACGCTTCTCAAATAGCATACGTCCGTTAAAAGGCTAGTGCTCTAGCTCGGACGGGGATATCAAGCCCTATGGATCCATATACTACTACTCGCGCCCACCGGTTCTTATAACTGGCAGTTAACAGTTACCAAAGCTAAGGGATTTTCGGTTCAAACTCAGTGTAGAATTTAGTATGTACTTGTATCCATTGCGTTTAAAATAAAGTGCATGTATTCTCAGCCCAAAAATATATATTGCAAAAGCAATTAAAAAGGGATCAATGAAACTCACACATATAAATATTGTATATCGGTTAATAAAGCATTTGTATGTATTCTCAGCCCAAAAATGTAGAGAGTAAAAGGGATCTTATGAAACTCACACAAAATCAGTTTTAGTATTTGTATCCATTTAGTAAAACAGTTTATAAAACTGCGCATGTATTCTCAGCCCAAAAATATAGTTTGAAAAAAAGATCATATGAAACTCACAGTTAAATATTGATATACAATATTGTAGGAAAGCACGTAGACGCATCGGAGATGATAAACACGAGGTTTGCTTCACAAAAATACCCCCGAACATTACCCATAACCTCCTTGGTAATAACCCATATTTTCCTTAGCTCTAGCTCGCTCGGAAACTCGTTTTGAAAGTGACACGCTCAAGACCTCGTCGTAGTATTTTATGTATAATATTAATACTACTACTAATAATAATAATAAGATTAATAATAATATTAATCTTAATAATAATAATAATAATAATAATAATAATAATAATAATAATAATAATAATAATAATAATAATAATAATAATAATAATAATAATAATAAATACGGAGTAATATATGTGTAAAAAAAATGGAAGAATTCGACTGAATTTATAGAGGTTGCCTGCCCAGCCTTCCCATGCGATCGCATGGGTCTGAGGCACAATCGCCATGCGATCGCATGGCCTCTTTTTCCAGCTCACAATCATTTTGTATTTTAGTTTGTCGACATATTTAAATATAATATATATTATATTTAATTTATATAATTATTTATATATTATATTATATTTACGTGCATAGTTAACTTGTAACTTTTGTTCCGATAATTCGTACGTTGTTACTTGACTTATGTCCCGGTTCCGGTTTCTCGAATGTCCTTTCGTACGCTGATAAAACTTGCATTTTACATTTCGTGACTCGTACCTTTGTTAAAATATAGCCTTAAATTATTCCTAAACTATACCACTCAAAGTATATCTTAAACTTTCGAGTATTTTGGTCATTTACTTCTAAAAATCATCGTCTCACTATTTGGTAAAATACATTTTTAAAATAGTGTAGCAAAGTAAATTTTACTGTAGCAAATAGTGATTTTCGAAAACACTGTAGCATTTTGGGTACTGTAGCAATTTGAAAATACTTTATCAAATTAGTGTTTTACTGGTTCATCTTAAACGTTTTAGTTAAATTATCTTAATATCAATCAAATCAATAATCGAATGTTACTATCGTTTACTAAATAACTTGAAATAATATATATTCAATTAGATATATAAACCAATAAGTTTAATGTACGGTATTATGCAATGAAAACTTTGTTACGTTTTCAAGTTATAGTATATATATATGTATCTATTTACATATAATTGTTCGCGAATCGTTGAGAAAATCGAAGGGTACTTGAATAGTTCAAAATTTTGAGATTCAGTTTAACAGACTTTGCTTATCGTATCGAAATCATATAAGATTAAGTTTAAATTTGGTCGAAAATTTTCGGGTCATCACAGTACCTACCCGTTAAAGAAATTTTGTCCCGAAATTTGAGTGAGGTCGTCATGGCTAACAATAAAAATGTTTTCATGACGTATATGAGTTGATAATTAGAGTTTTATCACCGTTGAATAATATGGATAACACAATCCAATTACTCGAAGCGTATGAGGGAAGTTATCGTAATAAAGTGAAATAGAGAATAGAGATGCGTCTTATCTCTTGACGTAGTAACGATTGATTTCTGAAATTTAAGGAATAGAAAGTCTTCATAATCTAAATAAGATTTGATTCTTCGGAATTTAAGGAAATTAAGATCTTCTTTAATTAAATGAGGTCACCTGCCTCGATTGCTCTGTCTGTTATTTTGCTTATAAATTAACCCCCTTTGGTCTCATTATTTTCACCACTCCTACATCTTCTTCCTCATTTCATACTTCCAAAAGATTGTGAAATGCTTCATCCAGTTCTTATTCTTGATATACTCCTAACTTTCATATCTGTCATTCTTCTTTTTCATCTACCACCAGAGGAAGTTACTTTCTTCTACCATTACCTAGGGGTTATAGTGTTTTTCATTCTCCCGTGTCTTTATATTGCTATACGCATTGATATACACGGTTTGTAAATTTTGAGGTTGTTATTGGGCTTTATATTCTCCATTATATTTCGGAGCTTCATGCTTTCGTTTTCTCTTCCCGACCTTAAGTCAAGCAAATAATGGTTCAGAATTCGTAGGTATGGAGTTTTGGATGAACATAGTTAATGTTCTGAGAAGGTAATCGTAATGGCACGATCTTGATTTGTCAAATTATCAGAATATACGGAAAAGACCGAATCATCAAGAAATATATTTTCTTGATATATTTAGAGATTATATAGAATAAAAGAGTTATGTAACATGGTTCATGATGAGGGTGGGATTTGTGAACCTTTATCACGTTCCATTAGAAACTCAGCATGACTTACTGTAATATAATCACGTTGATCAAGTGTCATTATATTATACTAACTCATGCTTCAATTCCCAAAATTACTTCAAAACATCTATTTTTCGAATTTTTCAGATTTTAGAAACTAAAATAGTTTCTTTTATGATGTAACACTGATAGCGCGAAGAGATGAATGATTTTAGATAAGAATGGTTATAAAAAATATCTTCAGAAATATGGAGGATATTTATAATGGAAGATACGATGATATCATAGAATATTCAAGATAAGATGATGATGAAGAATATTGTCCGTAAAGGTTTTAGAGTAAGGAGCAAGGTATTTGCTAAGGATTTTAGCAGACACTGAATCATTTGTATTCTTTGAAGGTAGATTTGTCCACAGCCTCCTTCATGGTCTGCTCAATCCGTTTTCCAGTTCCAAACCTTCTCTTTTTCTCAGCTTTACCACCATACTATTCTTTATCATCAAACTTTTGACTGTTAAGATCGTTTACAGTTTTTGCTATTTCATCAGCATTTTTCCAAAATTCAGAGAACTAGTTTCGTAGTTTGGGGTGTTTTTCAGAAACTTCACATTTGAAGTATGTAAGTCTATAAGATATACATTATATGTATATATATAACTGTTGGCGTAGAATTGCTGCAAAATTCGAAATACTGATTGCTAATTCCCGGTAGTTGGTATAGCAATTATTGTTACAAGATGTAGGTGAGTACATGATGGGGTTTCAATGAGAATAATGATTTTTCGGAAGGTCACAGATCAATGAAGTTATTGGTAAATTTACTGCTAATGTGGTGGAACATGAAAGGTTCCCCAGTAACAAGAACGTATATGTCAAGGTTATAATAAGGTTAATCTAAAAAGTCGAAGTTGACTGGTTGAAAGTGTGGTAAAACTGGATACTTTGAAAATGGATTGCAATATTATTTTCAGTAATAACAATGCTAAAGGATCTTTCACATTTTTAAAGTCAAAGTATAGCTTTGAAAGATGTAGAGATCTAAGAATGATTTCACCGGTTCAGAGTTATGACTTGGATTCTGATCTGTCAATATCAGAATATGTAATTGAATTTGTATGAAAACGATTGTATATCGTTGTGAGCATTGTTAATAATTTTTGAATCAAAGTTGAAGAATGTACAGTGTAACATATTAATTGTGAACTTATATATTTTTCGAGTATTACCTACCCGTTAAAGATTTCACAAGTAATATTTGTATAAAAGAATTTTTATTACCGTCTTTATGAAAATATATGTATGTATATTTTCTTCAGATGTAACACAGATTTAATGAGTTAATATCATATTAAGCTCATTTAATTTTTGGCTGGATTAGAAATGAATAATCTCTGAAACATTAAAGATTTCATAATCTTCGTGGAGTATTTTACTAATGTAATCAATACTTCGTTATTTAGTTTCATTGATATTTCCTCAGTGAATCAAGTTGGTGCTTATGGAACTCTTGCTAACTTCGCAAGGTACAAATGATATTTTCTGGAAAGTTTCGAGTATATCGAAAATGAAAATGTAAAATCAATTATGTAATTGAATAATACACTTGGTTTATTATGAAATGGAATTCATTGGGTTGAAACAGAGATTGTAGTTAACAATGGTTAAGTTGTTAAGGAATGATGTACATCATTGCATATTAGTAATATGAACTAACCGAGTAGTGCCTACCAGTTAAGTTTCACACGTAATAGCTTAGTACGAAAAGATTTATTTTGATTTCAAAATTCATATATACTAAATATACATAAAATTTCTTCAGGGAAAATGAGTTAATACTTCATCGGTTATTGTTGCTGGTATTTCTTGGTAACTACTGTGCGTATGACGTTGATGCTCGTGGAACAAATTGTGAAGTTGAGGTTTGCGATGCGGATGTTGTTGGTGGTGGTAATGGTACTGTTGGTGTTGTTGTCGATGGTACTGTTGATGCCGGTGATGATGCTGGTGCTTGTAACATTTGCACCGTATTCTCCAAAGCCACTACCCGAGTGCGAAGCTCGTTGACTTCTTCTACTACACCGGGATGATTGGCGGTTCGGACGAGCGGATGAATAAGATCCAGAATTTGAGAGACTATATGATCATGACGAGATATTCTGGAGATGAGAGAGAAAATGGTATTACGAACAGGTTCGCCGGTAAGTGCTTCAGGTTCTTCGCCAAGAGGGCAATGTGGTGGATGGAAGGGATCGCCTTCTTCTTGTCTCCAATAATTAAGTAGACTACGAACCCATCCCCAATTCATCCAGAATAGATTCCGGTTACACTGTCTTCGGAATTCAGGTGAATATCCATATCGGAATAGCTGTCAGAGTTTAAGGAATTTGAACTAGATACGGGATCCATCTTGTATAATTAGGGAGATAATTTTTGATATGAATTAGATTATAGAATTTAGTTTGGTACTCTTCAATACATAATTTACATATGTATATATAATACCAAAATTCCGTAAATTACGGAGAAATTTTCGGAAGATGGCAGTCAAAGTTTATAGTAACAGATACGCTAAGATATGAATTTTGTCTATACACTATTCATGCAATCAATGCAGTAAAACGTGTCTAGACTTAAGAATGATAAGCATGTAATTTCCGACAAGAAATGATAAGCAAAACTTTTAACATGCAGACACGATCGAAGTCCAGACTTACTGATGCATCCTAACAACTATCAGTTAGACACACTCATGCAAGACCTGGTTCACTAGGATCAACGCTCTGATACCAACTGTAACGATCACTCCAAATCCATTTGGCCGAATACGTCATTCATTGATTTCATTGCGAGGTATTTGACCTCTATATGATACGTTTTATAAACATTGCATTCTTTTGAAAAGGCACACCATAAATGAATATTAAATCAAAGGTTTTCGACATCTGATGATTTCTACATATAAACAATCACCTTATATAATAGTTTACAATAGTATTTCCGTTGACAATGCAGTCTAAATAAGGTACATGGTGATGAATTGGTGAATGCAACGTTTTCTTGAAAAATATGCCATGTAAGATTCCATGCACATAGCTTGTCTATCATATAAGCAAACAGCGGAAGACTTCTTGGGAACCTGAGAATAAACATGCTAACAAGTGTCAACACAAAGGTTGGTGAGTTCATAGTTTTAGTGTTTCGCATAATCTGCATATAAAAGTGGATAACAAGATTTCAGTTGTTTCATCCAGAAACGTTTATCAAAATATTCTACGAAATTGAGCACCCTGGTAACTAAACTTAACGTATATATAATTTGTACCCTTTGTATAATCATCTTAATAATACACGTAAACCAACGTGTACGCTTCTCAAATAGCATACGTCCGTTAAAAGGCTAGTGCTCTAGCTCGGACGGGGATATCAAGCCCTATGGATCCATATACTACTACTCGCGCCCACCGGTTCTTATAACTGGCAGTTAACAGTTACCAAAGCTAAGGGATTTTCGGTTCAAACTCAGTGTAGAATTTAGTATGTACTTGTATCCATTGCGTTTAAAATAAAGTGCATGTATTCTCAGCCCAAAAATATATATTGCAAAAGCAATTAAAAAGGGATCAATGAAACTCACACATATAAATATTGTATATCGGTTAATAAAGCATTTGTATGTATTCTCAGCCCAAAAATGTAGAGAGTAAAAGGGATCTTATGAAACTCACACAAAATCAGTTTTAGTATTTGTATCCATTTAGTAAAACAGTTTATAAAACTGCGCATGTATTCTCAGCCCAAAAATATAGTTTGAAAAAAAGATCATATGAAACTCACAGTTAAATATTGATATACAATATTGTAGGAAAGCACGTAGACGCATCGGAGATGATAAACACGAGGTTTGCTTCACAAAAATACCCCCGAACATTACCCATAACCTCCTTGGTAATAACCCATATTTTCCTTAGCTCTAGCTCGCTCGGAAACTCGTTTTGAAAGTGACAAGCTCAAGACCTCGTCGTAGTATTTTATGTATAATATTAATACTACTACTAATAATAATAATAAGATTAATAATAATATTAATCTTAATAATAATAATAATAATAATAATAATAATAATAATAATAATAATAATAATAATAATAATAATAATAATAATAATAATAATAATAATAAATACGGAGTAATATATGTGTAAAAAAAATGGAAGAATTCGACTGAATTTATAGAGGTTGCCTGCCCAGCCTTCCCATGCGATCGCATGGGTCTGAGGCACAATGGCCATGCGATCGCATGGCCTCTTTTTCCAGCTCACAATCATTTTGTATTTTAGTTTGTCGACATATTTAAATATAATATATATTATATTTAATTTATATAATTATTTATATATTATATTATATTTACGTGCATAGTTAACTTGTAACTTTTGTTCCGATAATTCGTACGTTGTTACTTGACTTATGTCCCGGTTCCGGTTTCTCGAATGTCCTTTCGTACGCTGATAAAACTTGCATTTTACATTTCGTGACTCGTACCTTTGTTAAAATATAGCCTTAAATTATTCCTAAACTATACCACTCAAAGTATATCTTAAACTTTCGAGTATTTTGGTCATTTACTTCTATAAATCATCGTCTCACTTTTTGGTAAAATACATTTTTAAAATAGTAAATTTTACTGTAGCAAATAGTGATTTTCGAAAACACTGTAGCATTTTGGGTACTGTAGCAATTTGAAAATACTTTATCAAATTAGTGTTTTACTGGTTCATCTTAAACGTTTTAGTTAAGTTATCTTAATATCAATCAAATCAATAATCAAATGTTACTATCGTTTACTAAATAACTTGAAATAATATATATTCAATTAGATATATAAACCAATAAGTTTAATGTACGGTATTATGCAATGAAAACTTTGTTACGTTTTCAAGTTATAGTATATATATGTATCTATTTACATATAATTGTTCGCGAATCGTTGAGAAAATCGAAGGGTACTTGAATAGTTCAAAAATTTTGAGATTCAGTTTAACAGACTTTGCTTATCGTATCGAAATCATATAAGATTAAGTTTAAATTTGGTAGAAAATTTTCGGGTCATCACAGTTTAGATTCAGAAGCAAGGTATTTGCTAAAGATTTCATCAGAAACAGAATCATTTAGATTCTTTGAAGTCAAACTTATTCTTTGTGATTTGTCCACGGCTTTCTTCATAGTTTCGTATAATCTGCTTTTCGGTACTAAATTTTCTATTGAATGTTTCCAATATAATGATACACAGGAAGCACGAAGAGGTATATAATTTCGGACGAGAATATTTTTGAAAATATCGAAGATATTGATGATGATATTTTTGGAATTTCTAAGTCCGATGGTTGATGAAGAAAGATTTTCCGCAAGATTTTAACATGACTTCGGAGCAAGATATTCATTGAAGGTTTCATCGGATTCAGAATTATCTAGATTCTTTGAATATAGAGTATGGTCCTTGTATTTGTCCCTGATCTTCTTCGTGGTTAGCTCAATTTGTTTTCCAGTTCAAATTTTTTTTTCTGAGCTTTTCCAATGTACTATTCTCTATCATCAAACTTCTAATGATTAAGGTCGTTTACGGTTATCCACAGTTTCTGTTGCTTCATTCAGCTTTTTCAAAGTTCAGTGTATTAGTTCGTAGGCTGGGTGCTTTTCAAAATTTCAGTATGGAAGGTCATTATTCTAAGAGATAAATGTTATACATATAACTGTTGATGTAGATATGCTGTGAGTTTTCAAAGTACTGCTTACCGATTCTTCTACATTTACTGCTACCATATCTGAATCATTGGTTATCGATCTGAGGTGATTTCAAGAGAATTGTGTTTTTAGATGATTAAACGCTGACGGTAATATGGTGGAATATAAAAGGTTCCCCGGTAACAATAAAAGAGCATACATATAAATCAAGGTGATAATAGTTTCGAACGAAAAATCGAAGTTGATTTGTTGGACCTGTGATAAAATTTGCTACTTTGAAAGGAATTACCAAGTTATTTTGGGCAATAATAACACTATGGGAATTAGCACAACTACGTGCTAAACGTTTACTCAGTTTTTGAGAGTTTTTCATATGCATAACTAAATGCATCAATCTTTTCTCCCGTAGATGAAGTGCGGTTGGTTCATCCTCTCGATTGAGGTGTTTTCAAGAATCATGAAAGGTTTGAACGCAGATTGTAATCGTCAAGATACAAATGAGGTTTAAGATGAAATCAAGTGGCAACTTGAAGAAATGTTTAGTTTCATATGTCATATTCTATATTTTAATTCATTTTAATTGTCCAATGTTATTAGTCCACAGTCGATAGTCCACAGTTGACAGTCCAATAATTCATATATAATTTAATATATAATATTCGAATTAATTAATACGTGTCGTGACCCGTATACATGTCTCAGACTCGATCACAACTCAAATTATATATATTATTGTAGAATCAACCTCAACCCTGTATAGAGAACTCGATCATTACTGCACATAGAGTGTCTATGGTGATTCCAAATAATATATATAGATGCGTCGATATGATATGTCAAAACCTTGTATACGTGTCCCGATATTTAAAGTGTGTAAAATGAATAACAGAAAATAAATGACGATAAATATAGTGCGTAAAGTAAATAACAGCAATTAAATGACGATAATTAAAATTGCGAGAATATAAATTGCGATAAATAAACTGCGATAAATAAATTGCGATAATTAAATGGTAATACGGAATTAACAGTTAGCTAGGAACAGTTACCTAGGATTTTGTTAGCGTGGATTCTTAATAGAATTTCATATTGTTAATTAATTTGTTTTTAATCAATTTTTATTGTGTCCATTATTTCTTCGTTATGCCACTTGTTGGATTCTGATAGGTCAAAATTCAAATATGTAATTGGATGAATATGGTTATTCTGTGGTGAACGGATTTGTATATCAGTGGATGTAAGTAGGATAGTATATGACTTGTTGAAACAGATTCGAAGAACGTACAACGTAACTTATTAATGTGAGATTTAAATAGTCCTCGGGTATTACCTACCCGTTAAAATATTTTCACCATTAACAGTTTGTACGAAAGAATTTTTAATTACAATCTTTATGAGAACATATATACATATATATTTTCTTCAGATGTAATCATGGTTTTAATGAGTTAATATGATATTAATCTCATTTGATTTACCGTTAGAACTAGAATACATAATCTCTAAAACATTTATAGATTTACTTAATCCTCATGAAGAACGAAGATAAATGATGTAGAACGATTCGTAGAACGATGATTATACTCGAGGTTTAGAATGAGATGTTGAGGCATGGATTGTTGAAACTTGGGTTGTTGATGGTACTGGTGCCATTGGTGCTAAGGCTGGTGATGTTACTGGTGTTGGTGATACTGCTGGTGCTTGTAAATTGTATACCGTGTTCTCTAAAGTTAATACTCAAGCTCGGAGTTCTCTAGCTTCTTCTACTAACCCTGGTTGATTCTCAGTGTGAGGTAAAGGTCGGATATCTTCTCTAGTTCCGTGAATGGTAGATTCAAGACGAAAAATTCTTGCAAATAGGGTGTAAACGGTGTTGCGAACGGGTTCGTCGGTGAGCGGGTCAATTACTCCAAGGTTAGGTGGTAGATTCGATTCATGATATGGAGTACCTTCTTCCCTTCTCCATAGGGTGAGTATGTCGCGAACCCATCCCCATTTTCTCCAGTAATCATGGTAGTTGATTGGTTGATGTGCTCCTGTCACGCTATCTTCGGAGTCAGAGGAACTTGGTCGATTCGTAGAGGCCATCTTACGTGATCTCAGGGAAGATTTTTGGTATGAAGAGTTTAGTGACAGCAATTGATAGTTGGATGGTATTCTCAATGCATAATTTGCATAGATATATATAGTACCAGAATCCCTTAAATTAAGGAGAAATTTATGAGAGATATCACGCAAGGTCTACAGTAACAGATACGCTGAGATATAAATGGTCAGATACGCTAAGATATGAATTTTGTCTATACACTATTCATGCAGTCAATGCCGTAAAACGTGTCTAGACTAAGGATAATGAGTAGGTAATTTCCTAAGGATGATAAGCAGATGATTTTCGACAAAAATGATAAGCAAAACTTTTGACATGCAGACACGGTCGAAGTCCAGACTCACTAATGCATCCTAACGACTTATCAGTTAGACACACTAATGGAGACCCGGTTCACTAAGACCACCGCTCTGATACCAACTGAAAGGACCTGTCCTAATCCATCCGAACGAAGTCCATATCGATTATAAATGATTCACAACAGTTGATTACATCGCGAGGTATTTGACCTCTATATGATACATTTTACAAACATTGCATTCGTTTTTGAAAAGACAATCTTTCTTTACATCGCAAGTTGACGGCATGCATAACATTTCATAATATATCTAACTGTAATTGACTTAATAATAAACTGATGAACTCGATGACTCGAATGCAACGTCTTTTGAAATATGTCATGAATGACTCCAAGTAATATCTCTAATATGAGCAAATACACAGCGGAAGATTTCTTTCATACCTGAGAATAAACATACTTTAAAGTGTCAACCAAAAGGTTGGTGAGTTCATTAGTTTATCATAAATAATCATATCATAATTTTAATAGACCACAAGATTTCATATTTCCATTGCTCATAAACATACGTCCCATGCATAGAGACAAAAATATCATTCATATGGATTGAACACCTGGTAACCGACATTCACAATATACATATAAGAATATCCCCATCATTCCGGGATCCTCCTTCGGACATGATATAAATTTCGAAGTACTAAAGCATCCGGTACTTTGGATGGGGCTTGTTGGGCCCGATAGATCTATCTTTAGAGTTCGCGTCAATTAGGGTGTCGGTTCCCTAATTCTTAGATTACCAGACTTAATAAAAAGGGGCATATTCGACTTCGATAATTCAACCATATAATGTAATTTCAATTACTTGTGTCTATTTCATAAAACAATTATAAAAACAGCGCATGTATTCTCAGTCCCAAAAATATATATTGCGAAAGCATTTAAAAAGGGAATAATGAAACTCACCTAATGTATTTTGTAGTAAAAATACATATGACGACACTGAACAAAACAGGGTTTGGCCTCGGATTCATGAACCTATATCAATGGTATATCTATTAAAACATATTATGAAAATTTCATAATTTCATTTATTAATTATATAATATTTAGGTGTTTGTAGTTATATAATTTTTATACTAAATTCCATTTTTAAAAAAAATGTATTTTATTTATATATATTATATCTTATTTTATATCTGTTTATTTGGTAGTTATATATAAAATAATTATTATCTATACATTTAGTTATATTACCATATCTATATCTATCTACGTGTTTAGTATTAGATTTAAAGTTTAATAATTTGTTATATATAAGTATTTATATATATATAAAAAATATGTTATTATGTTTGATATATGATTATAAAGCTAGGATATATATATATATATATATATATATATATATATATATATATATATATATATATATATATATATATATATATAAATATAATAAGTATATTCTATTTACATTATTGGTCGATTACAAATGATAGTTATGGTAATATTAAGGAATATACATGTGATACTAATAATGAAAATAAGGATATTATAAATTTTAAAATATGTTAATAATACTCTTAAAATGATACTAATACTAATATTTTGATATTAATAATAGATTTTATCCTAGTTCTTATATTTGTAATAATAACATTTATAATACTAATACTAACAATGATAATACTAATACTAGTAATAATTAATAATAATAATAAATATAATAATAATATTAATACTTAATAGTAATATTAGTGATAATTATAATGATAATATTATTACTTAGATAAGTGATGATAATATTTATTTCTTTTAACCCTTGAATAATAATAACAATCATCATAATAATAACAATAATCAATAATAATGATAATAATAATAATAGTAAAAATAAATAAAGAAAATGAACTACCTTCAATGAATTTACGCCCAAAAAAATAAACTGACTCAATAGGGATTCGAACCCAGGTCAACACGTTACCCACACTCACTCTTAACCAATGCTCCATTACAGCTTTTCTGAATTAATACCAATATTATCTTTATTTATTTCGTTTTCTGTTTCCTTCATCTCCTTCCTTCTTAACCCAAACGACTAGCACCCAATAATCATAACAGATACATAGACAAGTACGTTTTCAGATTAATAACAGAAAAAAAAATTAGTTTGAATGTCTTATTAATTGAAACAGAACGAAGAGAAAAATATATATATATATATATATATATATATATATATATATATATATATATATATATATATATATATATATATATATATATATATATATATATATATATATATATATATATATATATATATATACGTATGCTGTTGCAGCCACGGTTTCAAAAACAAAAAATATAAAAATTGATTTCAAAATCAAGAACGTTTTAGAACAAACTTATAACATGAAAGAGATTGTAAAACCCTTTTAGAAACTACCTGTACCCTTAATTGAATCTAAATCTTCAACTGAAAATCAAATTTCAAGATGAACAAAAAGGTTGACTTTTGAGAATTAAGCTTTGACTCGAAAATTGAGGCTCGATAATGAAAATTGGAATTTAGGAATTTACAGAGAGTTTGAATACAAGTTTCCTAACAACACCACGCTTACATAATTTGAATTTTCATTCGATTTCTAAGTATTGCTAAAAAAGTGGTACGTACAGAGGTTTAACAAATTTATTTGTTTCTGTTATTGAATTGCAGTGAAATATAGGTTGTCTGAGAAATTGAACGAATTATGTTACTTGTAATCAATCTTATTGAAGCTGGATTGGGACATATAACAATGGCAGACAGGAGGTACATGAGTATCATTTAGAAAGAATAAAATACTAAATAGATAGAGATTTTTCAACGATTTTTGGAATGATTTGTTTGGAAGTCGACATATGCCTCAATCAATTACGCAATTTAAACAGAAGGATAAAGACTTACACTGAATCGTACAAAAATTCTATTGTTGATTTCCAATTAATTTGTTTTCATTTGAATTATCAACTAATAAATATAAATGTATTAAATAAAGAAGTACTAATAATAATAATGGAATTAGTTATATTATTAATACTATTAATATCAAATAATAAGGTGTAATTATAAAAAAATAATACTGATAATCATAATCTATATAAATTTTAGTAACTTTGTTAATAATGATAATTTTAATGATAAATAATATTGATAAAGATAATAATATTAATATTTATGAAAAAAAATAATTATAATATGATAATATTATTAATACAAGATTGGTAACAAAAATAATCATAATAATAATAATAATAATAATATTAACAATAATAACTTTATTATAATAACTTACATATATCAAATCTGATATTAATATTAATAATTACTAATTAAATTAATAATGAAAGTAATAATATTATTTATATAACAACTATATTTTAACTTGTTATAATTCATTAATATTACCTATTATTAATTATGTAATACTTATATTGAATATTTATTATTTAAATGTTTTGTATATTACAATATACATATAATAATAATTATGTACATAATTCATATATGTTTATATAAATTAATTTTAATAGAAATCCTATTATCTTGTATAATATTTTACGTATTTGATTTTAATGTTTCTATTATATTTAATTATTATATATATACATTTATATTTATTAATTTGTATATACATAATTAGTTACGAATAATTGTTCGTGAATCGTCGAGCATAGTCAAAGGATAAATGGTTTCATGAACATAGTTCCAAAATTTTCGAGACTCACCATTACAGACTTTGCTTATTGTGTTGAAATCATATATAGTTTAAGTTTAAATTTAGTCGGAAATTCTCGGGTCATCACAAGGGTGTTGCTCCTTACTCCGTGTTTACGGATCTTTCTTAGTTACTCAAAGGTTAGTAATTAAGAATTTTATAAAGGTATGTGCCTTCAAGTGTTTATTGTTATTAGAATATTATGTATACAAAGCACATTAACAAAAAAGGTTATAAAAGATTAATTGTTATCTCTTTTATTAGTTAGTGTCTTATTTATTTTGGTCGGGTTGTCTCATTCTTTATGTTTTTTACGATTACAAGCTTTGCAAGCAATTGTCCCATTGCAAGTACCTTTAACCAAACCAATAAACTGATCGTATTTCCAGGGATGTGCAGAAACCTATAGATTATAAGTGAGTTTGATGGTTTAGATTGTTTGTTTTGACCCTTTCAGTTTTTCAATTATACCTGTCATTAACATATGTTATTTTGTCTATGTCAGGTTACTCGATTGGCTTCAATAACATCATCTTGGTTCCAATTGCTTCATATTCAGTGACAATGATGAACTCAAGGTATGCAAACCTTTAATGTTTGTTAATCAATTATAAATAGTTTTCACCAATGAATTTCAAAGAATTTCCTTTAATATAATTTGAATACGAAATGGCTTGCAATGAATTATAGGATGCCAACAGTTTGAAGTGTCTTTAACAGGTAGATGGGAATTCTGTTTTGGTGATCTATCAATTGGATGGAGGTTTTACATGCAGATTACAACACACTTGCAACTATATTGTTAATGCTCATCTCTTAATTAGTGGTCCATTTTTTGAAGTTCATGGTTAGTACGGGACACCATTTTGTGAAATATTGAATGCTGTCATAATTTAATGCATATTTCTTTTCTTTTTTACCTTTTTTCAACTTTCAAGGCTTATGTAGAGTAAAATGGGCAGGTCAGGTAAATGAGCAGTGATGTAAATGGGTGGGTCAGGTAAATGAGCAGTGATGTGAATGGGCGGGTCAAAAGAATAATTGTTTAAAAAAATCAATTAATTTTGCACGATTATTTTACCCACCCATGCAACGCACGGGCTTTAACGTTTTATTTACTTTCACAACTATCTCTAACTACATATAAATCTATAAGCATATGTCCTATGTGTCATCCAACCCATGATTTTAGGTGTACGCATTGAAGAGCAGAGTTTGTCGTTTGAAATTGTTATGGTTTTTGAATCGTTATTTTGCTTCGGCAATTACATGTTTCCATCATGTCGTTTTTTTACTTTGTTTTTCAGTTGTATGTGGTTGATGTTGCCCTCTTTGTGTTTATCAGTTTATATGATATTTTTTTTATATTTTAAGGGAGTACTTTTGATTTATTTCGTATCATTAGTTTTTCATGTTGTTATAATCGTTATCATGGTTTTTTACTTTTTAAGTTAATGCTAATGTTTATTGTCCCAGGTGAATCTCGATGTTAGTTCGTTCATCAGTAAATTCGCGGTAAGTATGTTTCACTATTTCCGTTTAAATAACATTAACTTTTATCATGTGTTCTTTGTTTCTTATGACAAGTAGTTATTTTATGCAAATGTTGTTGTAGGTCATTTTGGGTTTTACTTCACATTTCAATTTGTAGTAAGTTTGTTCAACTTTTTTTTTCATGCATTTCTTCAGGGTAAGTAATACTTCGTATCGTGTTTTATGATATTTTTCTGTTATTCATGAAACTTATTATGGTATGCAACCGTTTAGGAGTATTGACAAAACGGTTTTTGTTGTTACATGATCATTTTAGTTTAGTTACCCTCATTGTACTAGGCTAATTAGTTTAGGAAGTATAAGCTTTTATTATACATTAATTTTTGGTACTGCCAAACCTAATCAAATTGCAGCTCCTGTCGAAGTTTCTTAAATTAGAGTTTGAATGAGATTTGTACTGTTATAACTCTCTTATCTTCGGATTTTGTTGAACAAGGTAAAAGGTCCTACTTCATATAAAGATATTCGGACTGTAAGTGGTAAAATATATTCTACTTCTATTTACTCACATTAGGACTTAGGCATATCACATACAAGAATCCTTCTGATCCAATGTGCCAATATATTCTTTATTCTGATCCAACCAGATTGAACATGGTTTATATTCCAATTATGAGCATATTGTTTTATGATCTTCAGGGAGTGAAGTAAGAGTCCATGTTTCAATTTGATCCAACCCAATTATATTCTAATTCGTTGTTGGAAATCATCCTCGACGTTGACCTCTATGACAATAGGCTTTATTATTGTTGGTAGAATCTACTTTTTGGCATTGCTTTATTGGCTTGAATGCAACTGTAGTGTTCATGAAAACCACTTAAGTGAGTCTTATCATAAATAATAGTTAAGTTATTTTTTTCAGTGTAGTAATTCATATCCATGTTTATAATGCAGGTACAGAACCAAGCAGAGAAATGTTACAAAATGTTACAAGAGATCGAGAAGATACTACAACGAAATAGTAGTAGATTGAAGAATTACAATTCAATGCCTAACTTTTTAATTCAGTTGAATGTGGTTTTTAATTCTATAAAAATTCTTCATGTACGCATATAGTGGTAATCACCTATTATTATCATTGTAGTTGAAAGATAGGAAGGACATGTGGGTCATGTGAACGATTAAAATCGTATTAACTTTAGCATTACAACAATATGGTTTAGTTGGACTTAATCTTATAAGATGGTTCATTTGGGTTATGTCAAAATCACCATTTTCTGTATATATAAACGATAACCATTTTAATAATGTATTGTCACACTTTGTTTAGTAAGTATTAGTTTATCATTTTTTGCTTAATCGTTTTTATTATTTTGGTTACCATGATACGTACCTTTATCTTTATTTTTTTTCGTTTTGTTTTTTCTAGCTTTCAATCTTAGGTTGTGGTAACTTCATTGTTCAGTTAGTGTTTGTTCTCTTTTTCTTATTGTTTGTTTCTTAACATTTTACTTACTCATTTTAATGAATGTTGTTTTTTTTTTATTTAGATAATAGACTATGGATGTTTAATTGGCAGTGTTTAAATGTATTGTTTGGTACGTGTTCTTTGTGCTATCCAGTTTAGGATAATAGTATAAGAATTCTAGGAAGTAGTTTTTGCTTTTATTGTTTGATACATCAGAACGGCTGTTTACAATCGTTTAGGTAGTAGTTTTTGCATGTATTGTTTAGGTAGTAGAACTACGTTTCATTTTTATGAGATCCATCAACTATTAATTACATATCATAACTTCTAAATGTTTGCATCAACATTTTAAAAAACAACTACCAATTGTTGCTCCAGTTAATGAAGTAGCTATAATCATTAATCATAGAATAATCAAACAATTTACAAAAAATGTTTGTTACAAAAATTAAAATAAATTTATTTGGTGAATAAAAAATAAAAATTATATCATATATTGATACTAATTTAGTAAAAAATCTTTTATAATCAGTTATATTATATCCACCGTGCATCGCACGGGCTATATATATATATATATATATATATATATATATATATATATATATATATATATATATATATATATATATATATATATGGCAGCAGGTGGTGGCATTATTAGGGACTATAAGGGCTCCGCTTTGGTTGCTTTTTCATATATATATATATATATATATATATATATATATATATATATATATATATAGTGGTAGAATCAATGAGGAAGTTACTAATTTGGGGGAAACAAAAATTTATTTTTTTTCATTTTTTGAAAAAACTTTGTTCACGAACATTATAGATTGGATGAAAATATGAACATTTAATAAAGACACTTTGTGATAAATGTTTTTATTTTGGCGAAAAATGCTCGAAGAATTAATATATAACAATTGTCGTATTTTTCGAGTGTATGTTGAGGTTTTTGATATCATGGTTTAAATATTAGGGTTTAGATATTAGGGTTTATAGGGTTTAGAAATTTAGGGTTTAGGGTTTAGATTTAGGATTTAGATTGAGTTTTTAACACGAACGGTTTAGAGTTTAGGGTTTTGGGTTTAGGGACTAAACCCAAAACACTAAATCGTAATATGCGTATTGTAATCGAAATATAGTTTTATATATAGCGTAACCATTTATTGTTGTAAACGATTTCCAGCCGCAATGTCCGTGCTATATCTACTACTGAAACTAATATACTAACAAAACAACAACAAAAATTATTGTTTTGATTAAGTAATACTACATTAACCATTAACCATATATACTAATAGCCACCAAACTTTTTGTAGTTTCAATGTATTTGGGATATATACTAATAGCCACCAAACTTTTTGTAGTTTCAATGTATTTGGGATGTAGTTTTGCGTTTGCGTTTACACTGTATTCGACCCCTCATCTTTGCCTCAATTTACACAACGACCCCGCAAATTTACATTTTCTCGGGGGTAAAAAGTGTAAATATACAATTTTATTAAAATAAAAAAAACTAACTCCACCCAACTTTTTAGCGGGCTCTATCTTCTCGCTCGGTGCGAGTTAAATTATTACGAGCCCACCGTTCAACTCAAAAAAATCCTACGAACACAACGAGACTAACTATACGCGAAACGGATACTTAAAAAAAACGCTCAATACCTCGGACTATATTCAATACATATACACACATATAACACGCTCCGTTAACTATGAATACGCAACCCAAAGGTCACGCGGCATCGCGCGGGCTCATTTTTCTAGTTTACATACAATTGCCACTTAGTCATTTGATTACTAACTTGCATTCTTGTCAGTCTACATACATAGCATGTGGTGTCTTTTTTTTTTTTTTTTTTCAATTTTCAACTTAATATTTATTGTGTTTAATCTTTATTAAAAAAAATTGTAGTTTTCAATTTTTTACTTTTATAAATATATATTCTTTTAGATTTTTCTAATGATAATCTTATCAGCTATTTTTAACATACACAAATAAGTTGTGTATAGCAATTATTGTTGACTTTTGTTTAAAAATATATTATTTTATGCATACATTATATTCACTTATATTATATGTCGGTTTGACACGTTAAATTATAGAAAATTAAATTATGCGTGTTAAATAGGTTTAACTTGAAGTTGTTTTTTTTTTTTTTTTTTTACGGTCAAAGAATATGTATTATATATAAAACGAAATCATCCCTAGCAAGGCGCTAAGGGATAATTACAATGGCATAGACAACCATATGTGATCCAACTGTTGGTGGCATGCCTCCTTTAGAGGAGGTCATAAGTTCGATCCCCGTTGGCTACATATTAACCCACAATTTCATCTCTCCCATGAAGTTTCACCCATGGCACATTTCCCACATCGCGTTGGGGGGTACATGGGTGGGGGGTTTTACCGCTCATGCCCCGTATGGGATTGGTGCGGGTTTCCTCCTGGGCACGCAGTTGGGGGCGGGTATAATTGTGTAAGAGATAAACGCGTAGGTGGTTAAGTCTTCCCTGAGTGATCCTAACAACTGTCAAAAAAAAAAAAAAGGTTTAACTTGATTTTTTTTTCTTTACTTTAGCTAAATAGCATACGTGTCTAATATTTTAACGGAATATGTATAATTTTATAGAACAATAACCATCTCACGCGTAGTGATGCAGTAGAGCGAAGTGGGTTTGGCCATCTACTAGTTATATATAATTCAACTAGTGAAATGACCTGTGAAATCACGAGATTATTTAAACGAAACAGTTTAATGATATGTTTTAAGTATCAAGTGAATGTAGATGTTAAATGTATTTATTTTAATGACTCGTGGAACCACGGATTACAACTAAAAAACTTCTCGTTGGTTTTACAAACATATTGATGTACTTAATTTAGTCAAGATAAATGAACTACATTTATTCTCCCATCATTCTCATCCAATTTTCATTACAATTATTATTTTTTTGTCATAAAAGCTTACATTACAACCTTTTATTGAGACATGTATTTCGCATAAATATGTAACGTAATTAATCTCGTAGAGAGAACCTGTATTTGAATAATAATAATAATAATAATAATAATAATAATAATAATAATAATAATAATAATAATAATAATAATAATAATATAAAAACTATAGTTATAATTATAATAATAAACTTTGCTTAAAAATGAAGATTTATATTTTTAATAATAATTATTAGTAATAACAAATGCCTCTTTAAATTATTTAAAAAATTAAAATAAAATTATTATATAAAGGTTGTACAATATGCTTCAAAGTTTGTACATACGTTCATAAGGTGTTTTGTAAAAGATTGTTCAATTTGTTACAAAGTTTGTAAATATGATCATAAGAGTATATAATCATAAGGTTGTATATAATGCTTCAAATATTTTACATATGGTCATGAGGTGTTCTATTATAAGAGTGTACATAATGTTTCAAATATTTTACATATGGTTATGGAGGTGTTTTATCATAATGTTGTACATAATGTTTCATGTATTATACAATTTAACATGTTAAAATTATTA
Organism: Rutidosis leptorrhynchoides; assembly: GCF_046630445.1. Classification (NCBI taxonomy): domain Eukaryota; kingdom Viridiplantae; phylum Streptophyta; class Magnoliopsida; order Asterales; family Asteraceae; genus Rutidosis; species Rutidosis leptorrhynchoides. The sequence continues at coordinate 57,067,141 of NC_092340.1, read as the reverse complement.
TTAAATATAATTAATTATTTTAATAACATCCTTATGTGAGTCTTAGAATTGTCTCCTTATTTTTGAAATTTTATTTAAGCTTGAATAATTCATAGTTATGACATTATTATTGTAGAGATTTATTAGACAATATAGATAGATTTCTAGTAAATAATTATATTTTAATTCTAAATTAATTAATATTAATCCATACTTTTATAAATGACAGGTTTTAGTAAAATGAAGAGTTAAATTGTGAAATGATGACATTATCATTTTAGAGATTTAATAGAAATCATTTTAGAGATTTAATAGAAGTTATAGATTAAATTCGATAAAAAGAATGCTAAACATTGATTACATATTGTATATTTTGATAAAGATAGTTTTGTTTTTGCTCTCATGAACAAAAAGGATGGGCTTTTATATGTAGTTTAAGCAAATGCGTGGCGGTCTTATTTTTTGAGCTACTGCAGCCGCCGTGCAGTGACTCGTGAGTCAACACGAAATAAAAAGGAAGCAAATGGGATGGCTGGTTTTGTAGGCCTACGCTACAGACTAAGAGTAAACAATTTCCTTGGCCTTAATTTTGTTTTATGAGATGTAAGAGCTCGGAATGAATTGTTTTCGGAGTTTCATTTTCATTTGTTCGGTGTTTCATTTGTTCAGTTTTGAATTTCTGAAACCAAAATCGAAACAGAATCAAAAATGAACTCAAATGTTAGGATCCAAATAAACTATCGAATTTAAACAAAACACTAAAATTTTATTAAAACACTTCAACTTACAAAGTTACATAGTATGCATGCAATGGCGGAGCCAATAGGGGTGCTTTGGGGTGTTGAGCATCCCCTATTGAGCCCATATACTTCTAGTCCATTACCATTTTCATAATTCTAATTGTTTTGAGCATCCCCTGAGCCCATATACTTCTAGTAGCGGATCTATCTTAGCTTCGGTGATTGCACGTGCAACCGGTGAATTTCCTCAAAATAATAGTAATTTAGTGTACTTTGAAATCGGACATTAAAATCTACGGAGTACTTAGTAAAAAAGTGAGCTTGAAGTTTTTGTTTTAATGGAGTTTTTTTGCAGTAAGGTGATTGATGATGAATGTACACGGCTTTCAAGAACTCTTTAACGTATTTATATTCTACTACCTTATTATTACTTAAAATTTCAATTTAACCCCTTAAAGTATGTGATGCACTCATATCAGTAACTACTTGTATTTATTTATTTTAACCCATCAAAGTATATAATTAACTTAAATATTTCAGCTCTATTCTTTAGTGTAAAAATTTTAAATTTGTAGTTTAAAAATTTCAAATTCAAAATTTTAGTGTAAAAATTTCAAATTTTTAGTGTAAAAAGTTCAAATTCAAAATTTTAGTGTAACAATTTTGGATTTTTCGACTTTGCTTACGATGGATTTTTTTTCCTACATATTTTGCCTCAAAATCTTCATTTATTGCCCCAAAACCTCCATATTTTGTCCAAAAAAATTACTACGGTTTTAAACTTTTTTTTGCCCCCGGCGAAAAAAATCATGCTTCCGTCACCGTGCGTAAGCCACCCCTATGTTAAAATCCTGGCTTCGCCATTGTATGCATGATTGTATGATATTAAATACTTAAATATAACCATTAATTACTAAACGTTACTTTTTAATCATATTCGAGTTCACAAAGCATGAAGATATATGTATGTGAATTCAAAGTCCAAACAAAAAATTTATATTTCACAATTACATCAGCTAAATTGTTTAAGTTTACAAAACGCTAGACTATTCAACCTTCAAAAGATTTCAACTGAATTTCAAATATCATACATGTGTATAAATTATTATTAACTTGACTTCAGTTTTAGATTTAACCAGATTTGAAAAATTCAAAGTCGAAAACCAAACTGAAACGGAACACTAAATTCAGCTAAATTGTTTGTGTATTATTACTTCGTATTTGTTTTCGTTATGCTTTTCAATCGAGTGACAGACAACATATAAATATTGTCGTTGAGTTAGAAGATTATGTTTTCATTAAGCTTTATAATTTCATTTCAGAACACAGATTACTAATTATTGTTGGTGCATGTAATCACCAGCCGTATATAGCTTATCGCTTTAATACATTTAGTCATGTAATAACGTACATTTGTGACTATTGATTATATATGTGTTTGTGTGTGCTTATTATTTGAACAATCGATAAGTTAAACTGCATACACAGTCGACCGAGTGTGTCCACACACTCGACCGACCGTGTGACTCAGTCGACCGACTAACTGACTCAGTCGACCGACTGTGTCTGGCATGCAGTATATATACGGGTTAAAGCCTCTATTGTGAGGTTACACACTCCAATAACCCTAATCGACTGGTATTCATTCCATTCGATCCCTAACACCAATTACTACCGAAATAATTCGTCTAGACTTTGTTCTAATCTAGATTAAACCCTAGGTTTGACCATATCAAACCCGACACGACCCGAATCTCAGTTTTAGTCGTTTCTAGTGTATTCCGCCTCTAGTCACGATCATAAGCGACCTAAGATTTTTTCAAACATCGTCTACAATTATAGCAAATTAATATAATTGTAATAGAAGCTATATCTTATAAAATCCTATCAAATTGGCTGGACTAAAAAAAATGACTAATAAAGTACTAATAATACCAATTCATCATCTGTTATCTCTTAGCAAGTGAAATTATTGATTGGACTCCATCATTAAATATATATTTTTTAATCTTTCAACGAGTACTATAAGTAGATCAAAATAGCTTGAATGTATCAACTATATCAAAAAGAACCAATCAATCACATGGACATTTTCAATTTCTTCCCTTCATTTGCATCAATTGTAACCGTGTTCATATCATGCATACTTATATTCACTTTTATAAAACCAAATACCTCATCCAAGGGTGACCATAAGCTTCCCCCTGGCCCACCAACACTTCCCATAATCGGAAATTTGCACCAGCTAATCGGTAAACCTCGTCCCGAGGCGCTATGGGATCTTTCGAAACAATACGGTCCAATTATGCGACTTCAAATAGGTATAAAGCCTTACATCATAATTAATTCACCTTCTTTGGCCAAACAAATTCTTCAAACTCAAGATCACATCTTTTGTTCGCGTCCTCCTTCTAAAGGCGTAAAGCGAATAACATACAATAATATGGATGTTGCATTTTCGCCTCAAAGCAGTTTACGAAGAGACAAGCGCAAGATTTTTATGTCCGAATTTTTGGCGCCAAAGAGAGCTAGATCATTCAACCATGTTTTGGTGATGGAGATTGAGAACATGGTTCGATCTTTATCGCTACATTCATTAAACAAAGAGGTAAATGTAAGTAAGGTGCTGGCTGAATTAGTAAAAGAGGTTTTGTGTAAAGTAGGATTTGGTAAAAATTATACACTTGAAGGTTTGTCATGGGAAAAGATTATTGAAGAAGCCTTTGTAATATTGAATGGATCGGTTAGCGATAATTTTCCATTTTTAGGTGAAATTTTCGACCGAATTAGTGGATGGAACAAGAGGTTAGAAACAAGTTTTAGTAATCTTGATGCCTTCATTCAAATGATTGTTGATGATCATCAAAATCAAACGATTTCTGAAATACGAGACGAGGATAAGGATTTTGTTCATAAGATGATTGAGCTATCATCCATGGAGAGTTCTTCGGATATTCGTTTGACTACAGATGACATGAAAGCGCTTATAATGGTAAACAATCTCATCTTATTACCTTTTCTTATACAATCTCTTCTTTTGCGAATCCACTGGGGGCGGCAGCCCCCGCTTGCCCCTTCATATTATCGCTGCATTATGTGGGACATATAAGATATTGATTTTATATGACTAACGAGTAAAAGCTTTCAGGATGTATTTTTAGGAGGAATTGATTCGACAGTTTCGGCAATGGAGTTCACAATGGCTGAAATTATTAGAAGTCCTAGAGTGATGCAAAAGCTACAAAAAGAGATAAGAAATTGTACAGGAAGAATAAAAGAAGTAAAAGAACTCGACATCACTAAAATGACCTACTTAAAAATGGTGGTGAAAGAATCATTACGATTACACCCACCTGCTCCATTGTTGATCCCACACGAAAGCTTAAGCCATACACAAGTTGGTGGTTATGATGTTTTCTCTGGGACTAGTGCTATAGTCAACGCGTGGGCAATAGGAAGAGATCCGAACACTTGGGGGGAGAATGCCACCGAATTCTATCCAGAACGATTTGAGAAAAACGATTTCAATAATTATGAGTTGATGCCGTTTGGAGGGGGACGACGATCATGTCCAGCAATAAACACTGCTCCTATAACCGTCGAAATTCTAATAGCGAATCTTTTTTACTGGTTTGATTGGGAACTTCGGGGCGGTGCGAAAAATGAAGATTTGGATATGCAAGAGGAAGGTGAACTTGTTGTCCATAAGAAATTACCTATTTGCCTTTTGCCAACCAAACATAATTGGGAAGAGTAGTAAACATCGACATGTTGTGTCCGCGAATTCGAAGCCATGTCTGAGAACTTCTAAGCGATGGTCGGGTCACAACCTTGTATCCAAGATCGTAGTCTTGTGTGTGTAGTCGTCACTTGATTTTTATTATTTCAGTTTTTTTCGTCATTAGCTCATTTTTGTTGATTCATATCGCATCGTACTCATTATTTTGTAATGTACTTGATGAAGCAAATAAATGCATTATTAAACATTAATGTAAGTTATTTGATTAAATAGAAAAGATAATGCAAGTAAAATCATACTAACGTGTTACAAATCATCAAATAACTCACACCTCGACTTTGATATATATGATATATATATGCATAAACATGAATATCTTGCGTATTTTTGTCGTATTTTTTGTATCGTCTTCAGGAGTTAGCACGTGATATCAAGGTGAGTAGTATTTGAGTGGCAAAAAGTGTTTTTTTTTTTTTTTTTTTCTATTTAATAATTTCATACGGTTTTAAATCTTGAAATTTGAGGGGATGCAACTACTAGTAATATTGCACGTGGTATTCTATCAAATTTTTTAACGGCAATTTTATTAACAGTGGGTAGTAAAAAGTTAATAAAAGATTACAAATGTATACAGGAATTACAAGGGATTATACAACCAATTATTTCAACAAACAATTTTATCATATATTGTGAAAAAAATTAAAAAATTACAAGGGAGTTTTTTTTTTTTTTTCAATACCCAAAATTAATTTGAATACAGATTTGAAATATGGTAAACAAAAAAAGATAAATACAAATGTGAATAAAACATCATCGAACACATTCAATACTTTTTCATCTCTATACTTTTCCTAGCAAGTTTAATTAATGAAATTCGCAGGACCCTACTCCTGTTTGATCAACCAAAGCAAATACTATTTCAACAGGGATTTTAATTTAATGCCACGTGACTTTTAAATTAAGGATTTTGTTAACGACAACTATTGTCGTTAACATGTATTATATGTAGGGCCGGTCACGAGAATTTAGGCACGGAACGAGGTGAAAAAAAAAACCCCTAGACCCTAACGAATAATATAAACTATTTTAAAAAAAGACCCTTTCGATCTTGCTAGAATGCTAGTGGACTTTGATTTCTTTATCTAGAGTCTTTGACTGTTGTTTTTGAGCCAATTGTACTTTGTTTTCGTTGTTTTGATTGTGTTTCCCTAATTTCTTTGTTTATTAAATCAACGATTATGTTCGTATATATACAAAAATTGGGTCCCAGAAAATCATTGGCCCGGAGCGGTTGATCACCTTGATCCACCTCCGGACCTCCCCTGATTATATGATCGTACATAGCGGTTACATGTCACAACTAATGGTTATCAAATTGTATAATGAAATAAAGCATGTTAACGACAGCACTTAAGACCGTTGTTAGCAAAATCATTAAATTAATTAATTAATCACGCTTTTATTTTTTACCGCACGCCCATTTGAGATAATACGAACTTCCCGATTTATAAATTTGCAGGGTGAGATGCTTCACGTGCTCCACATCGAATAATATCTCCTTTATTATGGATAATTGAATAATTTAAGACAAAAAAAACAGAAAACGCAGACTTTTTTTTTTTTTTTTTTTTTTTTTTTTTTTTTTTGTAACGGCATAGATAATTGGGGGAAGTGAATATGGTACTGTTATACATATAAGCTTATACTCCGTATGACAAACACCACAAATTCTCATGATTTTGATGTTTTTCTTGTAAACTAAACTACATTTTAACTATTTTACAACATTTTATATGATTACTAGCTTAAAACCCGCGAAATCGCGAGTTTATGCAATAAACTTTTCAAGTATTCTTTATTATGAGTTTGGTCCTATAAGAATACTGACCTATAACGTGAACGGGTCAAAAGTGTTAAAAGTAATATGATGAAGTTGAAGAAATCCCACACATAATAACATTAGCTTAAGACCCGCAAGATTTGCAGGTTTCGTCAATAAAAATTACAAATATAATATATTACATATGAGCACATTAATTTAATCGACAAAAGTTTTATATAAGAAACAAATCAAGTCAAATGATGAAGTTGAAGAAATCAGATTTCGTCCGATCAAAATGCACTTTAGGTGTTGAAGTCAACCATTCATCGTCATCATTGTTGGGATCATCAATATTACCCACTTCCCTACCACCCTAGTGTACCTTTTCAACCTATATATAATACACAAGGAAAAAAATAACATAAGCAATTAGTAGGTTAGAAGTGATCTTGTGACTACTGTAAACATTAGCTTCGGGCTACAATTCAAAAGAGAAACATATTTACATATTACTTTGCACATATATAACCATCCCCGGGTTGTAACTACAATGGAATAGAGCCCACATCGCATCCTCAACCTATTCGAGTAACGATTACAATTATTAGGCATTGCATCTACTTCAGCTTCAAGCATATAATTTTCATTTTACTAATAATAACTCTCTCATTATTTTCTTCAATCAAAGATTTAACTTTCTTTTCAAATGCAATGTATCATGTCATACATCATTTGGTGTTCAATTTAACAAATAATCATGTTTTCTTTATTATAACTCAAATAAATCTCAAAGTCCAAACCTTATCAATTGAACCATATGTTCTCTGCGCTTTCTACTATTATATAAGACAATTAACTCAATCGGCCACATATGTTACATCACATGTGCAGCATAACACCCCTTTAGCAAAATTTTAATAGTTTAGCAACTAAACACTATTAGAGTATTATCATGATAAAAAAACAAAAAAAAATAATAATAGAGAGTAATGGAGATGATACAAAAGAAATTTTGGTGAGCTTTCATAGTAACTTATCCAGTTGCCCATTTTCGTTAGTAGGTCCACCTTCACATACTCTCTAAACATGTAAACATACATCTTCAGTTATTGTTAACACCTATTTCCTTATGAAGTAAGGCTTAATATGTCAACAAGATACTAGAAGTAATCTAGCTTTAGGAGGGCGGAGTGTTGCCGATTGATTTTTACCCTCGGGAAATAATCCCTGTAGACCCGGATCACAAGTGTAGAAACTTGTGGGGTGGCTTAATCAATCTGTCGTCCGTAGAGCGTAAAAGTGCTAGCCGGATGACTTCTAGTGAGAGAAAGTAGAGAGAGAAAGAGAAGTGAAGTCTTAGCTCTCGAAGTTGTCAGAATGTCTGAACTGTGTAAAATGACGACCCAAGGGGTATATTTATAGTGTCAGATCCACCAGATTGTTTGGGGATACGTGTCAGATGATGATACGTTCTGTTATTCGTGATCCGAAATTTATGCTGAAAGGGCCGTTCTCCGGCGAGGGCTTACACGCTAGGCGGCCTTCAGGGCTTACGCATGACGGAGCAGCCTGTACAACGAAGAACGCTTGACGGTTAACTCCACAAAACTGTTGTTTCCAGCCTTCCTGATGCTACTTTTATGCAACCATTATGCCTTTTATGCGTGTATTCGATAGGATACACCGTTAAGTCCCCCCAGTTTAGTGACTTAAGCATTTGAAAATTGATTAAGTTGTTAAACTTGGAATAACGTATGCCAACCAAGTCTTCACGTTTTCCTTTTACATTGGGAAGCACATCACAGGCATTAAATGATAGGCGAATTTTACTGACATTGTGATGATTGCTTTTTGCACAGCTAAAATATCGCACGCGCCTCTAGCTGTAAAAGGACTTTTCGATGTACTCACCTTTTTATCTTGTCCTTACACGTGTGTGGCTGAAAACTAAACCCCCAAAATCACCACTGATTACAGCTGTTATATCTTTTTTCTTTTTAACCACCATAAACCCTAACCGATCATTTACTTTTACAACTTCCTTCTACAGTATTCATCTTCTTCCATCAATACCTTCGTTACTTCCTGTTTCATTTAGAACATTAATGGCAGCCATAAATGATGTTGCAGCTATTCCCAGGAGAGTAAATGAGAGATATTTAAGCGAGCTACTGCAACATTTTCCTAGATTAGCTGGTGTTGAACCAGTGATTCCTGCAATTAATGCCAGAGCCTGCTCACCACCCCCTGGCAAGGTTGCTATTTATGGCCATTCAATCTTCAATTTTTGCTTACGTCTGCCATTTACACCATTCTTCTTGGAAGTTTGCAAGTTTTACGGTGTTGCTGTTGGTCAATTCGAACCAGCATCAATTCGAAAGATTTTGATTTTTGAAATGTATTGTCAAGCAAGGAGCATTGAGCCATCCATTCGGATATTTTGCCATTTGGTACGTATAGCACGCCATGAAAATGGTTGGTTCACATTCAATAAAGTTCATGGGTTTTTGAAACCTGCACTTGATCATCCTGGCGATAACTGGTATGCTTCATTTATCTTTATTAATGAAGATGCAATTGATAAACAATACTCAGCTACTCGAGTATGGCGCAAATACTCGCATACCGTATCTGTTACCTTTCCAAAACTCGTCACCAAGGAAAACCTTTTGTTTAAGAGGATTAAGGCTGAACAAATCAATGATATTAAATATGGGGAACACATGCTTTCGCTGACATCCGTAAGCCAAGGTTGGGATATCTCACAAGGTTATGCCTGTGTTCTTGCTGGGAAAAAGAGTAAGCATTTACTTTTGCTACATATGCTTAAATAAAATGTTCTTCTTTATTTATCCATTTAATCACTGTGACTTTTTAATTTTTTGCAGAAATTACTCTGCTTACCGCCATGCAGTCATCGGTTTATTCGCAGCTTACCTTTACTACCGAGAAAATTATTGATGATACCCCCAAAACAGATTTAATGAGGGAGGATGAAGAAGAAGAAGAAGAAGAAGAAGAAGAAGAAGAAGAAGAAGAAGAAGAAGAAGAAGAAGAAGAAGACATAGGTATGAATCGAGTTGCCTCTAGAGAACGTCGTACCTCGAGTAATGAAAATGACAACACTGAATTATGCAAAATTCCATACCAAAACCTGTACTTGTTTTCTTGCATACCCAGTACTGGTGGATTTTATAATCCAAACCCTTCCGTATACTTTATGCCACCTTTGAAATGTTGTGAAGCATATTGGAACTCTTTTATAAATAACAATTTCCCTTTATCTCCAACAACTAGTGCAGCACATCAAGACACTACATTAACAACTCTTCCGCCTTCCGCCAAGAGGAGAAGAACTGGTCAAATTCTGTAGTGACCCGAACTTTTCCATGTTTATATATATTAATTGAGATTGATATTTACATGATTAAATGTTTCCAACATGTTAAGCAATCAAACTTGTTAAGACTTGATTAATTGAAATAGGTTTCATATAGACAATTGACCACCCAAGTTGACCGGTGATTCACGAACGTTAAAACTTGTAAAAACTATATGATGACATATATATGATTATATATATAGTTAGCATGATATTATGATAAGTAAACATATCATTAATTATATTAACAATGAACTACATATGTAAAAACAAGACTACTAACTTAATGATTTTGAAACGAGACATATATGTAACGATTATCGTTGTAACGACATTTAATGTATATATATCATATTAAGAGATATTCATACATCATAATATCATGATAATATAATAATTTAAAATCTCTTTTGATATTATAAACATTGGGTTAACAACATTTAACAAGATCGTTAACCTAAAGGTTTCAAAACAACATTTACATGTAACGACTAACGATGACTTAACGACTCAGTTAAAATGTATATACATGTAGTGTTTTAATATGTATTCATACACTTTTGAAAGACTTCAAGACACTTATCAAAATACTTCTACTTAACAAAAATTCTTTCAATTACATCCTCGTTCAGTTTCATCAACAATTCTACTCGTATGCACCCGTATTCGTACTCGTACAATACACAGCTTTTAGATGTACGTACTATTGGTATATACACTCCAATGATCAGCTCTTAGCAGCCCATGTGAGTCACCTAACACATGTGGGAACCATCATTTGGCAACTAGCATGAAATATCTCATAAAATTACAAAAATATGAGTAATCATTCATGACTTATTTACATGAAAACAAAATAACATATCCTTTATATCTAATCCATACACCAACGACCAAAAACACCTAAAAACACTTTCATTCTTCAATTTTCTTCATCTAATTGATCTCTCTCAAGTTCTATCTTCAAGTTCTAAGTGTTCTTCATAAATTCCAAAAGTTCTAGTTTCATAAAATCAAGAATACTTTCAAGTTTGCTTGCTCACTTCCAATCTTGTAAGGTGATCATCCAACCTCAAGAAATCTTTGTTTCTTACAGTAGGTTATCATTCTAATACAAGGTAATAATCATATTCAAACTTTGGTTCAATTTCTATAACTATAACAATCTTATTTCAAGTGATGATCTTACTTGAACTTGTTTTCGTGTCATGATTCTGCTTCAAGAACTTCGAGCCATCCAAGGATCCATTGAAGTTAGATCCATTTTTCTCTTTTCCAGTAGGTTTATCCAAGGAACTTAAGGTAGTAATGATGTTCATAACATCATTCGATTCATACATATAAAGCTATCTTATTCGAAGGTTTAAACTTGTAATCACTAGAACATAGTTTAGTTAATTCTAAACTTGTTCGCAAACAAAAGTTAATCCTTCTAACTTGACTTTTAAAATAAACTAAACACATGTTCTATATCTATATGATATGCTAACTTAATGATTTAAAACCTGGAAACACGAAAAACACCGTAAAACCGGATTTACGCCGTCGTAGTAACACCGCGGGCTGTTTTGGGTTAGTTAATTAAAAACTATGATAAACTTTGATTTAAAAGTTGTTATTCTGAGAAAATGATTTTTATTATGAACATGAAACTATATCCAAAAATTATGGTTAAACTCAAAGTGGAAGTATGTTTTCTAAAATGGTCATCTAGACGTCGTTCTTTCGACTGAAATGACTACCTTTACAAAAACGACTTGTAACTTATTTTTCCGACTATAAACCAATACTTTTTCTGTTTAGATTCATAAAATAGAGTTCAATATGAAACCATAGCAATTTGATTCACTCAAAACGGATTTAAAATGAAGAAGTTATGGGTAAAACAAGATTGGATAATTTTTCTCATTTTAGCTACGTGAAAATTGGTAACAAATCTATTCCAACCATAACTTAATCAACTTGTATTGTATATTATGTAATCTTGAGATACCATAGACACGTATACAATGTTTCGACCTATCATGTCAACACATCTATATATATTTCGGAACAACCATAGACACTCTATATGTGAATGTTGGAGTTAGCTATACAGGGTTGAGGTTGATTCCAAAATATATATAGTTTGAGTTGTGATCAATACTGAGATACGTATACACTGGGTCGTGGATTGATTCAAGATAATATTTATCGATTTATTTCTGTACATCTAACTGTGGACAACTAGTTGTAGGTCACTAACGAGGACAGCTGACTTAATAAACTTAAAACATCAAAATATATTAAAAGTGTTGTAAATATAATTTGAACATACTTTGATATATATGTATATATTGTTATAGGTTCGTGAATCAACCAGTGGCCAAGTCTTACTTCCCGACGAAGTAAAAATCTGTGAAAGTGAGTTATAGTCCCACTTTTAAAATCTAATATTTTTGGGATGAGAATACATGCAGGTTTTATAAATGATTTACAAAATAGACACAAGTACGTGAAACTACATTCTATGGTTGAATTATCGAAATCGAATATGCCCCTTTTTATTAAGTCTGGTAATCTAAGAATTAGGGAACAGACACCCTAATTGACGCGAATCCTAAAGATAGATCTATTGGGTCTAACAAACCCCATCCAAAGTACCGGATGCTTTAGTACTTCGAAATTTATATCATATCCGAAGGGTGTCCCGGAATGATGGGGATATTCTTATATATGCATCTTGTTAATGTCGGTTACCAGGTGTTCACCATATGAATGATTTTTATCTCTATGTATGGGATATGTATTGAAATATGAAATCTTGTGGTCTATTATTATGATTTGATATATATAGGTTAAACCTATAACTCACCAACATTTTTGTTGACGTTTTAAGCATGTTTATTCTCAGGTGATTATTAAGAGCTTCTGCTGTCGCATACTTAAATAAGGACGAGATTTGGAGTCCATGCTTGTATGATATTGTGTAAAAACTGCATTCAAGAAACTTATTTTGTTGTAACATATTTGTATTGTAAACCATTATGTAATGGTCGTGTGTAAACAGGATATTTTAGATTATCATTATTTGATAATCTACGTAAAGCTTTTTAAACCTTTATTGATGAAATAAAGGTTATGGTTTGTTTTAAAATGAATGCAGTCTTTGAAAAACGTCTCATATAGAGGTCAAAACCTCGCAACGAAATCAATTAATATGGAACGTTTTTAATCAATAAGAACGGGACATTTCAAATTCCTCCGTCATCCGCTCAACAAGGAGCTGGCCCTAGTTCTTCTCAATAACAAATTACGCTTCCCAATCTTGACACAAACATGCCTCCCTTTTAAAAGGACCACCGCATTCGTACGAAGATTTCATGACTTTTCTGAATGCCATGGTGTGCCCTTCACTAGCACAATTCTTTAGCAATTTATCTGATGCAGATGCCAAGAAAGTTAAGGCACAAAGTATCATTCTGAACATTGCTTCTGGTCTAAATGACCTTCAACGCCTATCTGACTTGCAAAACAGTGAAGTCACTACAAATAAGGAGCTATCTGCTGAAAAGGAGAAAGTGGCCAAGACTGAACGAATAGCCACAAAGATAAAGAGGGAATACGAGACAATGAAGAGGCATTATGAGAATTGCAACAATCAGAGGGCAGAATATAAGGAGCAAGTCAAAGAACTATCTTTCAGAGAAAAGCGGCATCTAAGCAAAATTGATGAACTAGTAAAGGAGAACGAAAAAATGCTTGAGCAAAATAACATGTTGAAAGAACAGCTTAAAGCCAAAGAGGAGAACGAAAGACGAATGAAAACTGGCATTCCTGCGCTTATAGAGCGTATCTTTAACTGTCAGGCATTATCTCACAGAATCTGTGAGTTTGTCCGCCTTGCCAAATCAGTTGAACGGTTAAATTTTTTCAATTTTATGAAGAGAAAACTATCAGAACTTCCAAATCCTCTACCTGAGGTAATCACATCAAAGATTAATGAAAATGCCATTTTAGAAGCTGATGCAGCCGGTGCCTCAATAGAAAATATGAGGTTTTCTAATCTTGAAAATCTTTATAAAAGGCCAGATGTAACAATAGATGATGTATTGAATTATACTCCATAGGATGAATGAAACACTGTGTTGTTATACATCTGCTTTTACATAACACTTAATATTGCACTTGGTTATGTATATTAGAAATATATGCTGTAACTTAGTAAGATTGTTGTAATGAACAATGCTCAAGATATTGAGATTGTACTTTGCAATCATTATAGTTATGAATATCAAAATCATATTCTCCGTCATACGCCTTCCGTCATGAAACTCATGAGAAGAAATTACGAATTACTTTCGTCTTTATATATTTTGCTGGACACTATGATCCGTTTTTCGTTTTGCTCTGCATTTTGTGTATATAAGTTGTGTCATGACATTTTTTGTAGATTCGTTTCATCGCTTCGATGCTTTAGTGAGTTCTACATGTCTCACTATCGATACAACCATGTTGAGTATGATTGCACTTCTACCACCGAAAGGGTTTCTTTCTTTCTGCGGGTAGGGATGACACACAGCTATGTGACATCTGGGCTAAAAAATCCTTGGCCGGATAAAATTTGTGAAAATTATTGCCATAAGAATAATTGCTATTATTCATATTCTTAAAGAAACTTTTACATTTATGACTATATCTCATGCATTTGACAGTTGATCAAGCTGTCCATGCATATAGTGCTACGCATAAAATTTCTTTAAATTCATTGCATTCCAAGCTCTTTCATATTGCTCGCCGGAAGGCGCAGCAAGCATGTATGATCCATTCTGATTTACTTTCGTGACCTTATAAGGTCCTTCCCATTTTGGGGCTAGCTTTCAAAATTTGATTTGCCTGCTTGCCTCATTATCACGTAGTACTAAATTACCTACTTCAAACTGCACATGCTGCACTTTCTTGTTATAATATTTTGCCATTTTATGCTTGTGATCTGCTTGCCGGATGGCGGCCATCAACCTTCTTTCCTCCAACAAGTTGAGATTCTCCCTTAACGCCTCAGAATTAGCCTCAACATCAAATGCCATAATGCGTTGCGTTGGCACATATATTTCAGCCGATATCACTGCCTCTGTTCCATATACCAGACTGAAAGGTGTTTCTCCCGTACTCCGCTTTGGCGTCGTCCGGTGTGCCCACAATACATTTGGCAGCTCATCCACCCATCCAGTTTGACTTAGAACTAACCGTGCCTTAATGCCAGCAACGATTTCCTTGTTGGTAACCTCCACTTGTCCATTCTCTTGAGGATGAGCAACAGATGTAAAATTTTGCTTTATGCCCAGCTCTTCACACCAACTCCGAAATGGATTTTCTGCAAATTGCTTGCCGTTATCGTTGACTATTTCATTTGGCACCCCATAACGGCATACAATATCATGCCAAACAAACTTTTTGCCATTTTCTCATGTGATTTTTGCTAAAGCCTTTGCTTCAACCCATTTCGTGAAAAAATCGATCGCTACTACCAAGAACTTAGCATTACCAGTGCTCCTATTGAATTGCCCCATAATATCAATAGCCCATTTACAGAACGGCCAAGCGGATGACACCGGTATCAAATCATACTTTGGAAGACGCTGAATTGTACCATGCCTCTAACAATTCTCACATGTTTTTATGATTTCTGCGACATCCCGATAAAGGGAAGGCCAAAAAAACCCTTGTCGCATGATCCGTGATGCCACAGTACGGAAACCGGAGTGTTGAGAACAAACTCCTTCATGCATTTCTTTGACCACTTTTAACGCTTCATCATCGGTTAAACATCTTAACAACGGACCATTGTATGACTTTCAATAAAGGACACCACTAACAATCTCATACATTGGTGCAGTCACTCTTATTCTTTTTGCTTCCGCCTTATCAACAGGTAACCATCCGTCATGCAAATATCTCAAATACGGAGTCATCCAAGTTTCCTTAGCTCCTTCAACTATTGCAATAATTGGTTTTCCATGTATTGATTTCTCCTTAAGTTCTTCTACCAACACTCGTTTGTGCAAATGATCAAAGGTTAAAGTAGCTAACTTGCTCAAGACGTCAGCTTTTTTGTTCTTATTTTGAGAGATTTGCACGACTTCAAGGTTATCAAATTTCTTTGAAATTACTTGCACCAACATTACATATTGCCTCATAGATGTATCTCTTGCATCGAACGTTCCATTAACCTGCTGGGCGACAATTTGAGAATCAACATATGCTCGTAAATTTGTTATCCCCATTTCTACCGCTATGCGGAGGCTGGAGAGTAATGCCTCATATTCTGCTTCATTGTTTGAAGCATAAAAATAGAATTTCAATGCATAAGTATACTCTTCACCGTCTGGACTTGTTAAAACTAGCCCTGCACATGTTCCCTCTTCACTGGATGCCCCATCAGTGTGCAACTCCCACTCATGCTGTGATGGTGCCATTTTGTTGTCATACTCTACTTTTTCATTTGTCTCCAAGAGGAAATCTGCCAAAATTTGTCCTTTAACTGCATTTCGTGGAGCAAAATTAATCTCATACTCCCCCAACTCGATGGCCCATTTTGCTAAACGGCCAGATGATTCTGTACGTCGGAGTATTTGCTTCAACGGTTGATCTGTTAACACTAAGATGGGATGACCTTGAAAATATCTTCGTAAACGTCGTGCAGTATGCACAAGGGCATAAACCATACGGTGAAGTGGTGGATAATTTGTTTCACTAAGCTGCAACACCTTACTAACAAAATATATAGGCATTTGCACGCCGTTCTGTTCTGCGATTAGGACAGAACTTATTGCTTCCTTTGAGACAGCTAAGTATAAAATTAGGGTTTCCCCCTCTTTTGGTGCTGTTAATGTAGGTAATGTTTTTAACAACTGCTTGATCTCTTGGAATGCATTTTCGGCTTCCGCCGTCCACACAAAATCTTTTTTATTTAAACAGCCCTTTAACACCTTCATGAATGGAAGTGACTTTTCAGCTGCTCTGGACAAGAACCTTGTTAATGCTGCTAGACATCCATGTAACCGTTGAACATCCTTCTTGCTAGTTGGTGACTTCATATCTTCAATTGCTTGAATTTTCTTAGGATTGGCCTTAATTCCACGTTTTGTGACAATATGACCTAAGAATTTTCCCTCTTCCACACCAAACGTGCATTTCTTGGGATTTAATTTCATGTTAATTTTTCGCAGAGATGCAAAAGTTTCCTGTATATCTCGTAACATCTTTTCTTCAGTATGACTTTTGATGACAATGTCATCAACATAAGCTTCTAAGTTTCGCCCAATTTGATCCTTAAATGCCATATCAATAAGTCGTTGATATGTTGCTCCTGCATTCTTCAAACCAAAAGGCATTTTCATGTAACAGAATATGCCCTCCGTCGTGTGAAAAGACGTTTTGTCTTCATCTTTTAAAGCCATTGGGATTTGATGATATCCCTTAGCAGCATCTAGGAAACATTTGAATCGATATCCTGCCAATGATTCAACCTTCCAATCAATTTCAGGTAAAGGATAATTGTCCTTTGGACATGCTTTATTGATATCCGTGAAATCCACACACATCCGCCATGAATTGTCCGGCTTCCTAACCATGACCGGATTGGCTACCCATGTTTGATATTTGACCTCTCGCAAGATCCCAGCATCCACCAAACTTCGTACCTCATCATGGAGGAATTTGCTTCTTTCTGGCGCCATGCCACGCTTTTTCTGACAAACAGGATGTATGTTGGGATTCACGTTTAGCCTATGCTCTGCAATTTCCCTTGGAACACCGGTCATATCAGACGACTGCCATGCAAAAACGTCTAGATTTGTTGTCAAAATATTGTATAATTTTTCTTTACATTCGGCGAACAACGTGTGCCCAATTATGATT
This sequence comes from Rutidosis leptorrhynchoides, assembly GCF_046630445.1. Lineage (NCBI taxonomy): Eukaryota > Viridiplantae > Streptophyta > Magnoliopsida > Asterales > Asteraceae > Rutidosis > Rutidosis leptorrhynchoides. The sequence continues at coordinate 57,049,580 of NC_092340.1, read as the reverse complement.
TTCTGATCTGGAAATTTAAGATTTGGTGAAATTGACCCATCATCGTGTATGATTGGCTTAATTACTGCCTTTGTTACTTGGGAACACTCAATTGACTTCTGCCGTTCTGCATATAACGTTGCTACTCCATCTGGCGTTGGAAACTTCATCATACCATGTACAGTTGACGTTACAGCTCCAAACGTCATTAAAGCAGTTCTTCCCAAAATTATGTTGTACTGTGAATTTGCTTTAACCACCAAGAACTCAATGTTGGCTGTGCATCTTAGGGGTGGCTTGTCCAAGGTCACTTCAAGCACGATGCTTCCTTCAGACCAGGACGGCTAACTTGTAAAACTTGCCAACGGCACATATGTTTCCTTCATTTTTTTCTTGTACATCTTTGGGTAGCTGTATGAAGCAATGTTCATACATAATGTCTGCTCCAGCTCCTGTGTCAGTGTAAATGTTGCGTATTAAGCAATTAGCAACTCGCGCTTCTATAACTACTGGACCATCGGATGGATTTGTGTTACACATAGAAGGAAATGATATTAATTGCTCTTCCCAATCTTCTAATACTTCTGCCTTTCTCCGTTGTCCAGCTTTCCATGGATGTATCATGCCCACTTCTATGGGTATGAATTCGTTATCTTCGTCGTCTTTATCAGTGTTGGTGAGATGATTCGTCTTAATAATGGATGGCGCCATTGTTAACACCTATTTCCTTATGAGGTAAGGCTTAATGTGTCAACAAGATACTAGAAGTAATCTAGCTTTAGGAGGGCGGAGTGTTGCCGATTGATTTTTACCTTCGGGAAATAATCCCTGCAGACCCGGATCACAAGTGTAGAAACTTGTGGGGTGGCTTAATCAATCTGTCGTCCGTAGAGCGTAAAAGTGCTAGCCGGATGACTTCTAGTAAGAGAAAGTAGAGAGAGAAAGAGAAGTGAATTCTTAGCTCTCGAAGTTGTCAGAATGTCTGAACTGTGTAAAATGACGACCCAAGGGGTCTATTTATAGTGTCAGATCCACCAGATTGTTTGGGGACACGTGTCAGATGATGATACGTTCTGTTATTCGTGATCCGAAATTTATGCTGAAAGTGCCGTTCTCCGGCGAGGGCTTACACGCTAGGCGGCCTTCAGGGCTTACGCATGACGGAGCAGCCTGTACAACGGAGAACGCTGGACGGTTAACTCCACAAAACTGTTGTTTCCAGCCTTCCTGATGCTACTTTTATGCAACTATTATGCCTTTTATGCGTGTATTCGATAGGATACACCATTAGTTATAGAGTGGTATTTAGGGATCATAACTACAGTCATACGCAAACCATCAACCCTAAAACTCACTCACGTACAAATAAAATTTTTTCTACAAAATCACATAATAGGCTATAACTGAAATTTATAACATTCTAAACTTAAAGTACAACTTCAAAATTTAAGTTATGTACTGTTCACATTTTGTAAAAAAAGAAAAAGAAAAGAAGCATAAGTGACGAAAAAGTTTAACTGAGCTAGTTTGAAGATCATAGATAGATTACCAATTATTCTTATCGATCGTCACTGTCAATACAGAGCATACGTCAACCGGTAACTGTCTTCTCTGAAGCTTAACATCAATCTTTTTGTCGGTCGGAGCAAACGACCATACCCTCAAATAGAAGCTGCATAACATGTGGACCAACTGGTCTTTCCGTAACAACCCAAACCAAACCACGAACAACCCGCGTGAAAATAGCAAATAAAAAAAAATTGCTGGAACAGCATATGGTGCGGCGGGCCAGAAGGCCGCGCGGTGCGCCATTCTGGTCTGTCCAAAAAGTCTTGAAATGCTAAAAAGATTGGCCACTTCCCGACATAATTAGACAAAACGCTTTTAACAACATATTCAAATATGTAAAACTAACACAATTCAAACATAAAAATGAGTTTTACAAAGTGGGGCCCACATCGACCCGAGTTACGCGTTTAATACAAATCCTGAGTTTCGACCACCAAAAAGTTTAAGTTCCAAACTACACTATGAGCATGGCGTTTGGGATTAGACTACCCAAGTCTTGGTCAAACTCCAAAAAGCCAACGCATCCAAAAAGCGTCCCCTAATCAACGACGAAAACTCTAATCCAAGACAATGCCCTTACCCTTGTCCACAACCGAACCTATAAAAATGGTAAACAACAAGAGGGTAAGCAAAGCTTAGTAAATGCAATAATTATACGAATACATATATAATTATACCTACTTGAATACACTTACACATATACCGCAATCATGCTAGCAAACACAATTAGCTTAACGTCTCAAATACCAAGCTAGTAACTTCCCATACCACGAGCTAGCATAGCAATCGCATATAAATATAACTCGAATAATATAATATGCTTACAACACAAACGACCATGGTTAACCAATCGTACAAGGGAACGGCGCTCGCGAAAAAGCCATCGGTGTTCACAACATCCGTTAGGGTACTTAACACCTCGTACCACTAACCCCTAGGGTGGCACCTTAACACCTCGGCACTTCACCCCGAGTGGCATCTTAACACCTCGATGCTTCACTCATTATTTTACGGAGTGGTGTCTTAACACCTCGACACTACACTCCTAGGTGGCATCTTAACACCTCGATGCTTCACCCCGAGTGGCATCTTAACACCTCAATGCTTCACTCATCACGTGAAACGTGGTGTCTTAGCACCTCGACACTTCACATTTCACGCTAAAACAAATAGATACATTATATACCTACGCATATAATTATTCCACTCACCTTAAAATCTCTTGTGAAAAGGTACCCGAGCTTGCGAAACCTCAAAGTAACGTACCTATCACATTATACATATTATCAATTGCAAACTCAAGTCGGTCAACCAATTCTTTCCATTCTAAAGTCATTTTGACCCAAGGTGCAATTTTCGACCCATTGGCACCCTTAACCCTAATTTCGGGTCAACACGCACCAAAACCATAATCATTAACCAAGATGGGTTTAAAACACATTTCAAAACAAGGTTTAGGCCTTAATCACAAACATTAACTAACTTAGGTCCACCTTGACCCATTTGACCAATTTTAAGGTCAACACACCCATTTCGGGACATCCACTAACCCACACAACACTCATTTACATATATATAGGTGTGCTAGCAATTTTACTAACTAATTTAGGCTCATAAACATAATTTGATACTTTGAAAACCCTAATTAGTCATCTTTGGGTCTACATGACCCAAATTCACCCAAAACCCCCAAATTACTAGCAAATGGGTTTTAATGTTCATCACTTACACAAACCCTAACTCTTATACAATTAAAATAAGGAAGTTAGGTTTAGGGCTTACCACAACTATCAAAACATAGCAAAAGAGGAGATGAACAACTTTAATACCCGAGCTCTAACCCGAAATGAGCTTTTTCTTCCTTAAATGGAGCTTTCCCACTCTTGAATCACTCTCTCTCACTAGAATTAATGGATGATGATAAAGTGGGTGAAAATGGAGTAATGGGGCTCACCAAAACTGATCCCAAGCCTTAAAGTCGGACCTTAAGTGGTTTTACCAAAATGCCCTCAAAATATCTTGATTAAAAACAAAGTGAGCTGTCAGCCCGTAATGGCGCGGCGCGCCAAATGCCCAGTTCAGCTTCTTTTACCTTTTAATTAAATACAACCTAAACCTCACAACTTGAATAACTTATACACACATATGTACAATAAAATATTCGGGTCTTACAACTCTCCCTCACTTAATTCGGAGCGCGTCCTCGCGATCCAAGCCGCATGACAAGAAGGAAGATAAACCAACACGAATTCTTCGGGTTCCCATGTAAACTCGGAACCTTTACTCTGACGCCATTGAACCTTAAAAGTTCTCACCTCCTTGTTACGCAACATTTTCACCTTCTCATCAAGTATAGCAATCGGCTCTTCAACATATTCCAACTTATTGTTTAGCTCAATTTCGTCTAATGGCATCCATGAAGAATCATCTGCAAGACACTTACAGAGGTGGGAAACATGAAATGTGTTATGGATCCCTGCAAGTTCTTCGGGTAATTCCAATCGATATGCAACTTCACCAACACGAGCTAAAACTTTGAATGGCCCAATAAACCGAGGAGCTAACTGTGACGACCCGGGAATTTCTGACCAAATTTAAACTTAATCTTTATATGAGTTCGATACGATAAGCAAAATATGTATTGTTGAGTCTAGAAAATTTTGAAATGATATTCATATATTCAATTGACCTTCGACTGCTCTCGATGATTCACGAACAATTAATTGTAAATAGATATATGTGTATGTATATATAAATAATAATTCAAAATATAATTTGAAGTATTATATGATGTTGTTATTAATAATTAATAAAATAAAAATAGGGTATTATAATAACTATTATTTAAATATATCTATATATATAAATAAAGTATATTAAAAATAAATATTAAATGATTGTAATACTCGTTTGATGTTCCGATTGATATTAAGCAAGTTAAATTCAAACTATTGTAATTTAGAAATAAATTGTGATCCGAAAACAAGTTAAACGGTTTATAGTTTTGTTAAAAATATAATTAGAATCTATTTGATTAATTTTAACATTTAGTATTTTTAGTTGGGGTTGGGAGCTCATAATTAATTTAATTTTTATTTAAATAATTGTATATAATTAATGACCAATTTTACACCCTAAGAGACTAAAATAAATAAAGTTATTTAATTTAAAATTTTAGAATTTTTCTGAGAACTTTTATTCGCCACTAATCATCAACGGGTACGAATTTATACAGTATTTTAAAAGTGTCGGCACAATTATTAAGGTGGCTGGTTAAATGTAATACGTTTATTATATTTATATTTATATCCTCAATATTGTTGTCTCATATATATGTATGAGTATGAAGGGTTAAGCTAAAACACAATAACCACATCATATTAACAGCTGTTTTCTACTACCAATTGCCATTACCATACTCGTATTGACCACTAACCAAAAACAACCACTCCATCATCTTTTTTTTTCTATTCTTCCCTTTCTTCTTTCGGTTGATGATTCTGATCGATGAACAAACGTTCCCAAACCACTTCCTGCTACCATAATATTTCTACTTTTCTGGCAAACTATGAACCACCATGGAATCACCATGAACCACTACAACCTGGCACCTTTGCTCACTCATCAAACCACCTGCAACATCACTACAAACAACCACGGTTCACCACCATACACCACGTTGCACCACCTTGAACCCACCATCAAAACCATCACCGGTTATCATGTAGTGACCCGAACTTTTCCATGTTTATATATATTAATTGAGATTGATATTTACATGATTAAATGTTTCCAACATGTTAAGCAATCAAACTTGTTAAGACTTGATTAATTGAAATAGGTTTCATATAGACAATTGACCACCCAAGTTGACCGGTGATTCACGAACGTTAAAACTTGTAAAAACTATATGATGACATATATATGGTTATATATATAGTTAACATTATATTATGATAATTAAACATATCATTAAGTATATTAACAATGAACTACATATGTAAAAACAAGACTACTAACTTAATAATTTTGAAACGAGACATATATGTAACGATTATCGTTGTAACGACATTTAATGTATATATATCATATTAAGAGATATTCGTACATCATAATATCATGATAATATAATAATTTAAAATCTCTTTTGATATTATAAACATTGGGTTAACAACATTTAACAAGATCGTTAACCTAAAGGTTTCAAAACAACATTTACATGTAACGACTAACGATGACTTAACGACTCAGTTAAAATGTATATACATGTAGTGTTTTAATATATATTTATACACTTTTGAAAGACTTCAATACACTTATCAAAATACTTCTACTTAACAAAAATGCTTACAATTACATCCTCGTTCAGTTTCATCAACAATTCCACTCGTATGCACCTGTATTCGTACTCGTACAATACACAGCTTTTAGATGTATGTACTATTGGTATATACACTCCAATGATCAGCTCTTAGCAGCCCATGTGAGTCACCTAACACATGTGGGAACCATCATTTGGCAACTAGCATGAAATATCTCATAAAATTACAAAAATATGAGTAATCATTCATGACTTATTTACATGAAAACAAAATTACATTTCCTTTATATCTAATCCATACACCAACGACCAAAAACACCTACAAACACTTTCATTCTTCAATTTTCTTCATCTAATTGATCTCTCTCAAGTTCTATCTTCAAGTTCTAAGTGTTCTTCATAAATTCCAAAAGTTCTAGTTTCATAAAATCAAGAATACTTTCAAGTTTGCTAGCTCACTTCCAATCTTGTAAGGTGATCATCCAACCTCAAGAAATCTTTGTTTCTTACAGTAGGTTATCATTCTAATACAAGGTAATAATCATATTCAAACTTTGGTTCAATTTCTATAACTATAACAATCTTATTTCAAGTGATGATCTTACTTGAACTTGTTTTCGTGTCATGATTCTGCTTCAAGAACTTCGAGCCATCCAAGGATCCATTGAAGCTAGATCCATTTTTCTCTTTTCCAGTAGGTTTATCCAAGGAAATTAAGGTAGTAATGATGTTCATAACATCATTCGATTCATACATATAAAGCTATCTTATTCGAAGGTTTAAACTTGTAATCACTAGAACATAGTTTAGTTAATTCTAAACTTGTTCGCAAACAAAAGTTAATCCTTCTAACTTGACTTTTAAAATCAACTAAACACATGTTCTATATCTATATGATATGCTAACTTAATGATTTAAAACCTGGAAACACGAAAAACACCGTAAAACCGGATTTACGCCGTCGTAGTAACACCGCGAGCTGTTTTGGGTTAGTTAATTAAAAACTATGATAAACTTTGATTTAAAAGTTGTTATTCTGAGAAAATGATTTTTATTATGAACATGAAACTATATCCAAAAATTATGGTTAAACTCAAAGTGGAAGTATGTTTTCTAAAATGGTCATCTAGACGTCGTTCTTTCGACTGAAATGACTACCTTTACAAAAATGACTTGTAACTTATTTTTCCTACTATAAACCTATACTTTTTCTATTTAGATTCATAAAATAGAGTTCAATATGAAACCATAGCAACTTGATTCACTCAAAACGGATTTAAAATGAAGAAGTTATGGGTAAAACAAGATTGGATAATTTTTCTCATTTTAACTACGTGAAAATTGGTAACAAATCTATTCCAACCATAACTTAATCAACTTGTATTGTATATTATGTAATCTTGAGATACCATAGACACGTATACAACGTTTCGACCTATCATGTCGACACATCTATATATATTTCGGAACAACCATAGACACTCTATATGTGAATGTTGGAGTTAGCTATACAGGGTTGAGGTTGATTCCAAAATATATATAGTTTGAGTTGTGATCAATACTGAGATACGTATACACTGGGTCGTGGATTGATTCAAGATAATATTTATCGATTTATTTCTGTACATCTAACTGTGGACAACTAGTTGTAGGTTACTAACGAGGACAGCTGACTTAATAAACTTAAAACATCAAAATATATTAAAAGTGTTGTAAATATATTTTAAACATACTTTGATATATATGTATATATTGTTATAGGTTCGTGAATCAACCAGTGGCCAAGTCTTACTTCCCGACGAAGTAAAAATCTGTGAAAGTGAGTTATAGTCCCACTTTTAAAATCTAATATTTTTGGGATGAGAATACATGCAGGTTTTATAAATGATTTATAAAATAGACACAAGTACGTGAAACTACATTCTATGGTTGAATTATCGAAATCGAATATGCCCCTTTTTATTAAGTCTGGTAATCTAAGAATTAGGAAACAGACACCCTAATTGACGCGAATCCTAAAGATAGATCTATTGGGCCTAACAAACCCCATCCAAAGTACCGGATGCTTTAGTACTTCGAAATTTATATCATATCCGAAGGGTGTCCCGGAATGATGGGGATATTCTTATATATGCATCTTGTTATTGTCGGTTACCAGGTGTTCACCATATGAATGATTTTTATCTCTATGTATGGGATGTGTATTGAAATATGAAATCTTGTGGTCTATTGTTACGATTTGATATATATAGGTTAAACCTATAACTCACCAACATTTTTGTTGACATTTAAAGCATGTTTATTCTCAGGTGAATACTAAGAGCTTCCGCTGTTGCATACTAAAATAAGGACAAGATTTGGAGTCCATGTTTGTATGATATTGTGTAAAAACTGCATTCAAGAAACTGATTTCGATGTAACATATTTGTATTGTAAACCATTATGTAATGGTCGTGTGTAAACAGGATATTTTAGATTATCATTATTTGATAATCTACGTAAAGCTTTTTAAACCTTTATTTATGAAATAAAGGTTATGGTTTGTTTTAAAAATGAATGCAGTCTTTGAAAAACGTCTCATATAGAGGTCAAAACCTCGCAACGAAATCAATTAATATGGAACGTTTTTAATCAATAAGAACGGGATATTTCAGTTGGTATCAGAGCGTTGGTCTTAGAGAACCAGAAAATTTGCATTAGTGTGTCTTATCGAGTTTGTTAGGATGCATTAGTGAGTCTGGACTTCGACCGTGTTTTCTTTAAAAATGATTGCTGAACATTTTTGTTGGAAACTATATATTTTTAACATATGAATATTATGTGATATATTAATCTCTTAACGTGTTTGATATTATGTGATAGATGTCTACCTCTAGAACAAGTCCCATTGACTCACCTAATAATAATGAAGAGTCAAATGTAAATTGGAATGATTCGTGGACTGATTCACAAGTTCCCGAAGAGGAACCGGAAGAAGAGTCGGAACCGGAAGAAGAATCAGAACCGGAAGAAGAATCGGAACCGGAAGAAGAAATAGAACCGGTGGGGGAAATAATAAAAAGGTTAAGTAAAAGAGAATCCTCAACCAACCGACCAAGGTTAATTATGGTCAATGGTGTTTCCACCAAGGAAGCAAAATATTGGGAGGATTACCAATTCTCCGATGGATCGGATTCCGACGAGAATTCCGATGATATTATAGAAATTACCCCAACTGAATTTAAAAAGGCAAAAGAAAATAATAAGGGAAAGGGCATAAAAATAGAGAAATCTAATTCCAACCCCGATGAACTTTATATGTATCGTTAACCCCCGAAGTCCTTAAGTTGTAACAATGACCCGGGAACCTCTAAACCACCAGGTTTTTCTAAACCAATGTGGACAACGACGGATCGTATTAGGGGAACATCATATATCCCTAGAAACTTGGCAAAACGAACCAAAACCGAACAAGAAGAAACGAGCGAGTCGGAATAAGATAGTTATATTCGTGTGGTGTAATATATGTAATATAGTGTGCTTATGCTTTATGATATATGTAAAAATTGCTTGTATTAATAAGTATTTTTTTATGAATCTAACTCTTGTCTATTTTACAGTATAAAAACACAAAATGGATAGACAACCCAATATTTTAAGAGACCTACCCGGAGACATGATTGATGAAATCTTGTCTAGAGTCGGTCAGAATTCCTCGGCACAACTATTTAAGGCGAGATCAGTTTGTAAGACATTCGAAGAACGTTCCAAGAATGCCTTGGTTTATAAAAGGCTTTCGTTCGGAAGATGGGGGATATCACATTGGGAAATCCATAAGTTACGATGTGTTTACTTTGACGCATATATTGCGGGGAACCCAAATGCTATTTTACGCAACGGGTTAAGAAATTATTTTGACTCAGTATATCCGAATATAGGACTTCGTGATTTAGAAAAAGAGGCTAACATGCAACATAAAGAAGCATGTTATGCTTACGGGTTAGTAATGTTCGCTTCTCACCAAAGTGAGAACAAGAACATCGGGCTACAACTATTAAACAAAACGTTCCCACAAGTAACGGAGTCGGTAATTGGGATAAGAAATGAGGTTTTTAGGTTATTACGAGACTGTTGGTCATTACGTAACCCTCGTCCCTTTGACGATGTTACAACACGCTATCTTATCAACGGCCATAACGGTTATGTTCCACAAGACCAAGGATGGGAAGTAGTCCTAGTAAAACCAAAATGCCTGACTTGTTTCTGGACGTATGAATTACGTGTCTTTATTGCCTTTGCTGAACGACTTGTGTACTAGCTAGAATTATCTTCACAACTATCTTGTATCAAAGTTATTGTGTGCTAAATTTCATGCTTTATGTAAAATAAGCGGTATTGTAAGTTTGTAAAATATTGTATAAAAGTTTGAACGTGAAATATTATTACAATCAGTTTTTCATATAGAATTGTAGTAGTTGAATTGTATATTAGCTACTAAGTATGAACTTAACGGGTAGGTACTACCCGAATTTAAACTTATAAAATGCTAATATGAAGAAAAAGCTTTTATAAATGAGTTCATATTATGCTACGAAATACTATTAACTACTCTTAATATTCTGTATGATTAACTTGTTCCATTTGACTATTTTGAAGGAAATGGCACCGACTACTCGACACACCGTGAATATGAATGAAGAGGAATTCCGTACTTTTCTAGCTTCAAACATAGCCGCGGTGCAGGCTGCGCTACATACCAACAATAATCTTGGATCTGGCAGTACAGGAAATCGTGTAGGATGCACCTACAAAGAATTCACTGCCTGCAAACCTTTGGAATTTGATGGAACCGAAGGACCGATCGGATTGAAACGGTGGACCGAGAAGGTCGAATCGGTGTTTGCCATAAGTAAGTGTACTGAAGAGGACAAAGTGAAGTACGCTACGCATACCTTCACAGGTTCTGCGTTAACATGGTGGAATATGAAATGTCCCGTTCTTATTGATTAAAAACGTTCCATATTAATTGATTTCGTTGCGAGGTTTTGACCTCTATATGAGACGTTTTTCAAAGACTGCATTCATTTTTAAAACAAACCATAACCTTTATTTCATAAATAAAGGTTTAAAAAGCTTTACGTAGATTATCAAATAATGATAATCTAAAATATCCTGTTTACACACAACCATTACATAATGGTTTACAATACAAATATGTTACATCGAAATCAGTTTCTTGAATGCAGTTTTTACACAATATCATACAAACATGGACTCCAAATCTTGTCCTTATTTTAGTATGCAACAGCGGAAGCTCTTAATATTCACCTGAGAATAAACATGCTTTAAACGTCAACAAAAATGTTGGTGAGTTATAGGTTTAACCTATATATATCAAATCGTAACAATAGACCACAAGATTTCATATTTCAATACACATCCCATACATAGAGATAAAAATCATTCATATGGTGAACACCTGGTAACCGACATTAACAAGATGCATATATAAGAATATCCCCATCATTCCGGGACACCCTTCGGATATGATATAAATTTCGAAGTACTAAAGCATCCGGTACTTTGGATGGGGTTTGTTAGGCCCAATAGATCTATCTTTAGGATTCGCGTCAATTAGGGTGTATGTTCCCTAATTCTTAGATTACCAGACTTAATAAAAAGGGGCATATTCAATTTCGATAATTCAACCATAGAATGTAGTTTCACGTACTTGTGTCTATTTTGTAAATCATTTATAAAACCTGCATGTATTCTCATCCCAAAAATATTAGATTTTAAAAGTGGGACTATAACTCACTTTCACAGATTTTTACTTCGTCGGGAAGTAAGACTTGGCCACTGGTTGATTCACGAACCTATAACAATATATACATATATATCAAAGTATGTTCAAAATATATTTACAACACTTTTAATATATTTTGATGTTTTAAGTTTATTAAGTCAGCTGTCCTCGTTAGTAACCTACAACTAGTTATCCACAGTTAGATGTACAGAAATAAATCGATAAATATTATCTTGAATCAATCCACGACCCAGTGTATACGTATCTCAGTATTGATCACAACTCAAACTATATATATTTTGGAATCAACCTCAACCCTGTATAGCTAACTCCAACATTCACATATAGAGTGTCTATGGTTGTTCCGAAATATATATAGATGTGTCGACATGATAGGTCGAAACATTGTATACGTGTCTATGGTATCTCAAGATTACATAATATACAATACAAGTTGATTAAGTTATGGTTGGAATAGATTTGTTACCAATTTTCACGTAGCTAAAATGAGAAAAATTATCCAATCTTGTTTTACCCATAACTTCTTCATTTTAAATCTGTTTTAAGTGAATCAAATTGCTATGGTTTCATATTGAACTCTATTTTATGAATCTAAACAGAAAAAGTATAGGTTTATAGTCGAAAAAATAAGTTACAAGTCATTTTTGTAAAGGTAGTCATTTCAGTCGAAAGAACGACGTCTAGATGACCATTTTAGAAAACATACTTCCACTTTGAGTTTAACCATAATTTTTGGATATAGTTTCATGTTCATAATAAAAATCATTTTCTCAGAATAACAACTTTTAAATCAAAGTTTATCATAGTTTTTAATTAACTAACCCAAAACAGCCCGCGGTGTTACTACGAAGGCGTAAATCCGGTTTTACGGTGTTTTTCGTGTTTCCAGGTTTTAAATCATTAAGTTAGCATATCATATAGATATAGAACATGTGTTTAGTTGATTTTAAAAGTCAAGTTAGAAGGATTAACTTTTGTTTGCGAACAAGTTTAGAATTAACTAAACTATGTTCTAGTGATTACAAGTTTAAACCTTCGAATAAGATAGCTTTATATGTATGAATCGAATGATGTTATGAACATCATTACTACCTTAAGTTCCTTGGATAAACCTACTGGAAAAGAGAAAAATGGATCTAGCTTCAATGGATCCTTGGATGGCTCGAAGTTCTTGAAGCAGAATCATGACACGAAAACAAGTTCAAGTAAGATCATCACTTGAAATAAGATTGTTATAGTTATAGAAATTGAACCAAAGTTTGAATATGATTATTACCTTGTATTAGAATGATAACCTACTGTAATAAACAAAGATTTCTTGAGGTTGGATGATCACCTTACAAGATTGGAAGTGAGCTAGCAAACTTGAAAGTATTCTTGATTTTATGAAACTAGAACTTTTGGAATTTATGAAGAACACTTAGAACTTGAAGATAGAACTTGAGAGAGATCAATTAGATGAATAAAATTGAAGAATGAAAGTGTTTGTAGGTGTTTTTGGTCGTTGGTGTATGGATTAGATATAAATGATATGTAATTTTGTTTTCATGTAAATAAGTCATGAATGATTACTCATATTTTTGTAATTTTATGAGATATTTCATGCTAGTTGCCAAATGATGGTTCCCACATGTGTTAGGTGACTCACATGGGCTGCTAAGAGCTGATCATTGGAGTATATATACCGATAGTACATACATCTAAAAGCTGTGTATTGTACGAGTACGAATACGGGTGCATACGAGTAGAATTGTTGATGAAACTGAACGAGGAGGTAATTGTAAGCATTTTTGTTAAGTAGAAGTATTTTGATAAGTGTCTTGAAGTCTTTCAAAAGTGTATGAATACATATTAAAACACTACATGTATATACATTTTAACTGAGTCGTTAAGTCATCGTTAGTCGTTACATGTAAATGTTGTTTTGAAACCTTTAGGTTAATGATCTTGTTGAATGTTGTTAACCCATTGTTTATTATAACAAATGAGATGTTAAATTGTTATATTATCATGATATTATGATATATAATATATCTCAGTATGATGTATATACAGTTAAATGTCGTTACAACGATAATCGTTACATATATGTCTCGTTTCGAAATCATTAAGTTAGTAGTCTTATTTTTACATATATATTTCATTGTTAATACACTTAATAATATATTTACTTATCATTTAACATAATTAACCAAGTGTATCAATATCTTAATATGATTCATATGTACCTAGTAAGACGTTGTTATAACGATAATCGTTATATATATCGTTTTCGAGTTTCTTAAATTAATAGTCTCATTTTTATGTATATAACTCATTGTTAAAATACCTAATGAGATACATACTTATAATAAAAAACATGTTAACTATATATATAACCATATATATGTCATCGTATAGTTTTTACAAGTTTTAACGTTCGTGAATCACCGGTCAACTTGGGTGGTCAATTGTCTATATGAAACATATTTCAATTAATCAAGTCTTAACAAGTTTGATTGCTTAACATGTTGGAAACATTTAATCATGTAAATATCAATCTCAATTAATATATATAAACATGGAAAAGTTCGGGTCACTACAGTACCTACCCGTTAAATAAATTTCGTCCCGAAATTTTAAGCTGTTGAAGGTGTTGACGAATCTTCTGGAAATAGATGCGGGTATTTCTTCTTCATCTGATCTTCACTCTCCCAGGTGAACTCGGGTCCTCTACGAGCATTCCATCGAACCTTAACAATTGGTATCTTGTTTTGCTTAAGTCTTTTAACCTCACGATCCATTATTTCGACGGGTTCTTCGATGAATTGAAGTTTTTCGTTGATTTGGATTTCATCTAACGGAATAGTGAGATCTTCTTTAGCAAAACATTTCTTCAAATTCGAGACGTGGAAAGTGTTATGTACAGCCGCGAGTTGTTGAGGTAACTCAAGTCGGTAAGCTACTGGTCCGACACGATCAATAATCTTGAATGGTCCAATATACCTTGGATTTAATTTTCCTCGTTTACCAAATCGAACAACGCCTTTCCAAGGTGCAACTTTAAGCATGACCATCTCTCCAATTTCAAATTCTATATCTTTTCTTTTAATGTCAGCGTAGCTCTTTTGTCGACTTTGGGCGGTTTTCAACCGTTGTTGAATTTGGATGATCTTCTCGGTAGTTTCTTGTATAATCTCCGGACCCGTAATCTGTCTATCCCCCACTTCACTCCAACAAATCGGAGACCTGCACTTTCTACCATAAAGTGCTTCAAACGGCGCCATCTCAATGCTTGAATGGTAGCTGTTGTTGTAGGAAAATTCTGCTAACGGTAGATGTCGATCCCAACTGTTTCCGAAATCAATAACACATGCTCGTAGAATGTCTTCAAGCGTTTGTATCGTCCTTTCGCTCTGCCCATCAGTTTATGGATGATAGGCAGTACTCATGTCTAGACGAGTTCCTAATGCTTGCTGTAATGTCTGCCAGAATCTTGAAATAAATCTACCATCCCTATCAGAGATAATAGAGATTGGTATTCCATGTCTGGAGACGACTTCCTTCAAATACAGTCGTGCTAACTTCTCCATCTTGTCATCTTCTCTTATTGGCAGGAAGTGTGCTGATTTGGTAAGACGATCAACTATTACCCAAATAGTATCAAAACCACTTGCAGTCCTTGGCAATTTAGTGATGAAATCCATGGTAATGTTTTCCCATTTCCATTCCGGGATTTCAGGTTGTTGAAGTAGACCTGATGGTTTCTGATGCTCAGCTTTGACCTTAGAACACGTCAAACATTCTCCTACGTATTTAGCAACATCGGCTTTCATACCCGGCCACCAAAAATGTTTCTTGAGATCCTTGTACATCTTCCCCGTTCCAGGATGTATTGAGTATCTGGTTTTATGAGCTTCTCTAAGTACCATTTCTCTCATATCTCCAAATTTTGGTACCCAAATCCTTTCAGCCCTATACCGGGTTCCGTCTTCCCGAATATTAAGATGCTTCTCCGATCCTTTGGGTATTTCATCCTTTAAATTTCCCTCTTTTAAAACTCCTTGTTGCGCCTCCTTTATTTGAGTAGTAATGTTATTATGAATCATTATATTCATAGATTTTACTCGAATGGGTTCTCTGTCCTTCCTGCTCAAGGCATCAGCTACCACATTTGCCTTCCCCGGGTGGTAACGAATCTCAAAGTCGTAATCATTCAATAATTCAATCCACCTACGCTGCCTCATATTCAGTTGTTTCTGATTAAATATGTGTTGAAGACTTTTGTGGTCGGTATATATAATACTTTTGACCCCATATAAGTAGTGCCTCCAAGTCTTTAATGCAAAAACAACCGCGCCTAATTCCAAATCATGCGTCGTATAATTTTGTTCGTGAATCTTCAATTGTCTAGACGCATAAGCAATCACCTTCGTTCGTTGCATTAATACACAATCGAGACCTTGCTTTGATGCATCACAATAAATCACAAAATCATCATTCCCTTCAGGCAATGACAATATAGGTGCCGTAGTTAGCTTTTTCTTCAATAACTGAAACGCTTTCTCTTGTTCATCATTCCATTCAAATTTCTTCCCTTTATGCGTTAATGCAGTCAAGGTTTTGCTATTCTGGAAAAGTCTTGGATGAACCTTCTGTAGTAACCAGCTAGTCCTAAAAACTGGCGTATGTGTTTCGGAGTTTTCGGGGTTTCCCATTTTTCAACAGTTTCTATCTTTGCCGGATCCACCTTAATACCTTCTTTGTTCACTATGTGACCGAGGAATTGAACTTCTTCCAACCAAAATGCACACTTTGAAAACTTAGCGTACAATTCTTCCTTCCTCAATACTTCTAACACCTTTCTCAAATGTTCACCGTGTTCTTGGTCATTCTTTGAGTAAATAAGTATGTCATCAATGAAAACAATGACAAACTTGTAAAGGTATGGTCCACACACTCGGTTCATAAGGTCCATGAACACAGCTGGTGCATTAGTTAAACCAAACGGCATAACCATAAACTCGTAATGACCGTAACGTGTTCTGAAAGCAGTCTTTGGAATATCATCTTCTTTCACCCGCATTTGATGATACCCGGAACGTAAGTCAATCTTTGAATAAACAGACGAGCCTTGTAGTTGATCAAATAAGTCATCGATTCTCGGTAGTGGGTAGCGGTTTTTGATGGTAAGTTTGTTCAACTCTCGGTAGTCGATACACAACCTGAATGTACCGTCTTTCTTCTTGACAAACAAAACAGGAGCTCCCCACGGTGATGTGCTTGGTCGAATGAAACCACGCTCTAAAAGTTCTTGTAATTGGCTTTGTAGTTCTTTCATCTCGCTGGGTGCGAGTCTGTAAGGAGCACGAGCTATTGGTGCAGCTCCTGGTACAAGATCTATTTGAAATTCAACGGATCGATGTGGGGGTAATCCCGGTAATTCTTTCGGAAATACATCAGGAAATTCTTTTGCGACGGGAACATCATTGATGCTCTTTTCTTCAGTTTGTACTTTCTCTACGTGTGCTAGAACATCATAGCAACCTTTTCTTATTAGTTTTTGTGCCTTCAAATTACTAATAAGATGTAGCTTCGTGTTGCCCTTTTCTCCGTACACCATTAAGGGTTTTCCTTTTTCTCGTATAATGCGAATTGCATTTTTGTAACAAACGATCTCCGCTTTCACTTCTTTCAACCAGTCCATACCGATTATCACATCAAAACTCCCTAACTCTACTGGTATCAAATCAATCTTAAATGTTTCGCTAACCAGTTTAATTTCTCGATTCCGACATATATTATCTGCTGAAATTAATTTACCATTTGCTAATTCGAGTAAAAATTTACTATCCAAAGGCGTCAATGGACAACTTAATTTAGTACAAAAATCTCTACTCATATAGCTTCTATCCGCACCCGAATCAAATAAAACGTAAGCAGATTTATTGTCAATAAGAAACGTACCCGTAACAAGCTCCGGGTCTTCCTGTGCCTCTGCCGCATTAATATTGAAAACTCTTCCACGGCCTTGTCCATTCGTGTTCTCCTGGTTCGGGCAATTTCTAATAATGTGGCCCAGTTTTCCACATTTATAACAAACTACATTGGCATAACTTGCTCCGACACTACTTGCTCCGCCATTACTCGTTCCGACACCATTTGTTCCTTTCGTTCTATTAACCCCTGGTCCGTAGACCTCACACTTCGCCGCGCTATGACCATTTCTTTTACACTTGTTGCAAAATTTGGTGCAGAACCCCGAGTGATTCTTTTCACACCTTTGGCATAGCTGCTTCTGATTGTTGTTGTTGTTGCGGTTATTATTGTTGTTGGGATGATTGTTGTAGTTGCTGTTGTTATTATTGTTGTTGTTGTTGGGCCGTTTGTTGTAGTTGCGATTGATGTTGCGATTGTTGGGATAATTGTTGCGATTATTGTTGTAATTGCTGTTGTTGTTGTATTGGTGATTCTTATCACCGTTTTCCTCCCACTTTCTTTTGACTTGCTTCACATTGGCCTCTTCAGCAGTCTGTTCTTTAATTCTTTCTTCAATCTGGTTCACAAGTTTGTGAGCCATTCTACATGCCTGTTGTATGGAGGCGGGCTCGTGTGAACTTATATCTTCTTGAATTCTTTCCGGTAATCCTTTCACAAATGCGTCGATCTTCTCTTCCTCATCTTCGAATGCTCCCGGACACAATAGGCACAATTCTGTGAATCGTCTTTCGTACGTGGTAATATCAAATCCTTGCGTTCGTAACCCTCTAAGTTCTGTCTTGAGCTTATTGACCTCGGTTCTCGGACGGTACTTCTCGTTCATCAAGTGCTTGAATGCTGACCACGGTAGTGCGTACGCATCGTCTTGTCCCACTTGCTCTAGATAGGTATTCCACCATGTTAACGCAGAACATGTGAAGGTATGCGTAGCGTACTTCACTTTGTCCTCTTCAGTACACTTACTTATGGCAAACACCGATTCGACCTTCTCGGTCCACCGTTTCAATCCGATCGGTCCTTCGGTTCCATCAAATTCCAAAGGTTTACAGGCAGTGAATTCTTTGTAGGTGCA
Organism: Rutidosis leptorrhynchoides; assembly: GCF_046630445.1. Taxonomy (NCBI): domain Eukaryota; kingdom Viridiplantae; phylum Streptophyta; class Magnoliopsida; order Asterales; family Asteraceae; genus Rutidosis; species Rutidosis leptorrhynchoides. Next base: position 57,030,854 of record NC_092340.1, on the reverse strand, counting down.
TCCTACACGATTTCCTGTACTGCTAGATCCAAGGTTATTGTTGGTATGTAGCGCAGCCTGTACTGCGGCTATGTTTGAAGCTAGAAAAGTACGGAATTCCTCTTCATTCATATTCACGGTGTGTCGAGTAGTCGGTGCCATTTCCTTCAAAATAGTCAAATGGAACAAGTTAATCATACAGAATATTAAGAGTAGTTAATAGTATTTCGTAGCATAATATGAACTCATTTATAAAAGCTTTTTCTTCATATTAGCATTTTATAAGTTTAAATTCGGGTAGTACTTACCCGTTAAGTTCATACTTAGTAGCTAATATACAATTCAACTACTTCAATTCTATATGAAAAACTGATTATAATAATATTTCGCGTTCAAACTTTTACACAATATTTTAGAAACTTACAATACCGCTTATTTTACATAAAGCATGAAATATAGCACACAATAACTTTGATACAAGATAGTTGTGAAGATAATTCTAGCTAGTACACAAGTCGTTCAGCAAAGGCGATAAAGACACGTAATTCATACGTCCAGAAACAAGTCATGCATTCTGGTTTTACTAGGACTACTTCCCATCCTTGGTCTTGTGCAACATAACCGTTATGACCGTTGATAAGACAGCGTGTTGTAACGTCGTCAAAGGGACGAGGGTTACGTAATGTCCAACAGTCCCGTAACAATCTAAAAACCTCATTTCTTACCCCAATTACCGACTCCGTCACTTGTGGAAACGTTTTGTTTAATAGTTGTAGCCCGATGTTCTTGTTCTCACTTTGGTGAGAAGCGAACATTACTAATCCGTAAGCATAACATGCTTCTTTATGTTGCATGTTAGCCTCTTTTTCTAAATCACGAAGTCCAATATTCGGATATATTGAGTCAAAATAATTTCTTAACCCGTTGCGTAAAATAGCATTTGGGTTCCCCGCAATATATGCGTCAAAGTAAACACATCGTAACTTATGGGTTTCCCAATGTGATATCCCCCATCTTTCAAACGAAAGTCTCTTATAAACCAAGACATTCTTGGAACGTTCTTCGAATGTCTTACAAACTGATTGATAAGGCTAAAAAGGAACATATATTTCATAGCATTATCCCCCAAGAAAGACAGGATTTTAGTTGTAATTGTTCCATATTCAAGTAATATTCGTTTATATTTAATAAGTGCGAAGACAAAAGGCGAAAACGAAGAATTGAAGACGGAAAGGTCCAAAATGCTCAAATGTACAAGATACAATTAAAGTGGTTCAAATTATTGATGAAGAACGTCTAAAAATGACAAGAGTACAAGTTGCGGAACGCAAAGTACACGATATAAAATAATACGCGAAGACGTCCGAAAATCCGGAACCGGGACCCGAGCCAAGAAGAAACGTCCGACGCAATGTACCAAAAATATCTAGTCTACTATGCATATAAATATAATATAATATATAAATAATTATTAAAATTATTTATATTTTATATATATTTAATAAATATGTCGACGAACAAGAGGACAAAAGATATGTGAGCTGTCCAGCGTGGCCATGCGACTCGCATGGCAAATAGGCATGATCCCATGCGAGTCGCATGAGGATCAGAATCAGCTCACATTCTATAAATTGCCAGTTTTTCGTTCGTTTTTGACACCACACACACATAATAATAATAATACTCTGTAATAAATAAATATATAATATATATAGTATAGTGTAGTTTTATATTAGATTAGTTCGGGTTATGTAAAGGTTATTTTACGGGTTTTAAAGTCGGAGCTCTGTCCGTGTAACACTACGCGATAAATAATCAATGTAAGCTATGTTCTTCTTTTTAAATTAATGTCTCGTACTTAAGTTATTATTATGCTTATTTGAGCCAAAGTAATCATGATGTTGGACTAAATATTAAAGACGGGTTATTGGGCTTTGTACCATAATTGGGGTTTGGACAAAAGAACGACACTTGTGGAAATTAGACTATGGGCTATTAATGGGCTTTATATTTGTTTAACTAAATGAAAGTTTGTTAATGTTAATATAAAGATTTACAATTGGGCGTCCCTATAATTTACCATATACACTCGATCGGACACGATGGGCGGGGTATTTATATGTACGAATAATCGTTCATTTAACCGGACACGGGAATGGATTAATAGCCACTAGAATAATTAAAACAGGGGTGAAATTACATTCAAGGGTAATTGGTGTAATTGCTAACAAAGTAGTAAAACCTTGGTTTACACGCAGTCGATAACCTGGTGTATTCATTAAACAAAGTATTAAAACCTTGTTACAATTCGAATCCCCAATTAGTTGGAATATTTAACTTCGGGTATAAGGATAATTTGACGAGGACACTCGCACTTTATATTTATGACTGATGGACTGTTATGGACAAAAACCAGACGGACATATTAAATAATCCAGAACAAAGGACAATTAACCCATGGGCATAAAACTAAAATTAATACGCCGAACATCATGATTATGGAAGTTTAAATAAGCATAATCCCTTTTATTTCATATTTAATTGCACTTTTAATTTTCGCACTTTAATTTCTGTCATTTTAATTATCGTCATTTACTTTACTCTTTAAATTAAGTTTTTAGTTATTTTTAATATTTTGCATTAGCTTTTAATTGTGACTTTAAAATATAAAATCGACAAACCGGTCATTAAACGGTAAAACCCCCATTTTTATATTTATATTTATATATTGTTATATAAAAATAAAGTGTTTCATAAGCCCGTCTCCCTGTGGAACGAACCGGACTTACTAAAAACTATACTACTTCGCGACTAGGTACACTGCCTATTGTGTTGTAGCAAGGTTTAGGTATATCCATCCGTAAATTAATAAAAATTGTGTCATATTTTGTAGTATTTCCTAGTAAAAATAATACTATTTCGTACCCTCACGCTACATCATCAAGTTTTTGGCGCCGCTGCCGGGGAGTCGGCGAAATTTTTATATTTTGTTTTTAGAAAAACAATATAAAATCTTTAAAAAAAAAAAATTTTAAAAAAAAACTTAAAAACTTAAAAATTTTTATATATAAATTTATTTTTAAGATTTTTACTATAAACTATCTCTATTTTTATTTTAGTTTTATAAAAATATAAAGTTTTTATTTAATTTATATATTTTATATAAATATTTTTAAAACAGAAAAATTAAAAATTAGAAAAACAGAAAATAAAAATAAATAATAAATAAAACGTGAACCTGTCATTTTTTGACCCCCATTTGAACTGGACCAAGAGGTCATGCGACTCGCATGACCCTTCTGCATAAACCCATGCGAGTCGCATGAGGTCTTCTGACAGGCCACCATTCTACCCTAATTTCGCATTTATTACGGATTTTATTATTATTATTATTATAAACCCTAATCTATTTATTATTATTATATTTCAGTTTTTAATTAGTTATTATTACTTATAATTAGTTTTATTTTAAATTAATACTTTTATAATATAAATATAAAAATAATATTTTTATAAAAATATATAATTTTATCAACTTTTTATTTTCCTTTATATTTTGTATCTTTTATTTATTTTTAGCGTAATTTTTGTATTTTTATCATTCGTGCTTAGTTTTAAGTTTAGTTTTTACCGTAGTTTCATTTTTATTTCTAGAATTTTTAGGCATTGCCGTAAAATCCCTTAAGTGCTTATTCCTTAGACTAAGATTTAGGTGCTTTAGAATTTTGCGACGCCGTTTTTTGTGCTACTTTCTTATTTTTATTTTTCGACGCCTATTTTTCTACCTTTTTATTTTTCGACGTTTTTCGACATGCAATCTATTTCTTTCTTATTTCTCGACGCTCTAGTTTTTAGGACTTAGAATTTTCTCTATTTCTTATCTAATATCTCAAACGGAAAGAAAAATTATTTAAGCGGTTAAATTAATGGACGTTGACATTTTTCTGCTTCGTAGTAATAGTTGGATTTGTTAGTGGCTGAGTTGTGGCTTTTCCGATTTAAAGGTGCCTGGCTCCCTGCTACATCTTTTGGCTATTCGAAACGTGGGCAAAAGCAGAAAAGTCTATTAATTGGACAACTTATATAAGTTTTTCTATTTTTATAACTAATAGGATAATTAGTAAATGCACCACATTGTAGCTAAAATTTGGCCATCGCAATAAAATGGAAAATTTTGAAAACAAGGCTATGGAAACTCTTTTTGATATCCAAAATCAATTAAATCAATACTCTCAAACGGGTGTTGATGATAATTCGTTCGGTCAATCTTGGATCGCGAACGACGAAACAATAACTGGTTGTGAAATCTGTGGAGATTATCACTCAACATGGGAATGTTACTATTACGTTCCTACTGAAAATTACGCACCCACAGAACCTGAATGGAATGATTATGAAGAACACAATTCTAATTGGGATTATTCCCAAGAAGATATTCAAACTCAACAACCAGAAGAACTTGAAGATTCTTTAGATTATATGAGAATCAAACTCGAAGAACTTGATGCTCAAAAGGAACAAATGAGAGAGTTTGTAAATAGGCAAGCTGAAACTCTATCAGATTACACACCTGTTGATCTGAGGAGTATTGTGCAAGAAAATCTCAAATCATCGAATTTTGATGAATTCGAGAGCTCCGAAATCACCAACTATCCCGATGATACTTTTTATTCAGTTTTACCAATTTCACAACATATCGACACATTAGCCTCTACCGACGAAATCATCGATCCACCAATGGATGAAGAAGAAGTAAGGGTGACAAATTGGTACTCTTGGGAAAACGATAACGTTGAAAATTTTACCCCCGAGACCAAAGTGGTGGGACCGATAAGTACCATTAATGAAGAAGAATCTACTTCGATCCCGAAATTCACCATTCCAAAACCTTCCAACCCAATATTCTCAATAGACAAATCATCTACCGAAGATGAACTAAGAACTGTAATAGATAATGACACCTCAAATTTTACCCAAATGGGTAATAGAGGTGAAAACTTTGATCCCGAGAATGAACGGAAGGAAATGTTAGGAATTGACCACCCTATAGGAATATGTATGTCAGTGTATAACGATCCATTTGACCAAGAACCAGAAAAGAGACATATACATTTACTAAAAGCTACACTTAAAAAAGAATTAAGTAGTGACGATCAACGGGTGAGTCTAAACTTTAAACCCATTGATATATTATACACCACCCGAGATATAAATAACTGGCTCACTATTTTAATTCGAGGAACTTATTCCACCGACTTCACATATCGTCAGCTAAAGTGTAGGGAAGTCTAACCCCACTTAACGTTAAATTAGGGGTTCGGGTTAGTGCATAACTCGTTAATAAACATGCATGATAAGTTAGGGTAAAAGACGCATTTTCAAAGATTAGCAAACTGTTCAAAAAAGCAACCATTTTTGAAGAAAAACATGTGTGATAAAATAAGAAGGAATGAACGATGAGGCGCGCCATCTATCATTCGACGAGCTTTGTAAGTACAAACTAGGTATTCTTAATCACTTTTCTACACTAATCACCCTCATGAATTTATAATTATAGTCTGATTTCATGCAAATGAGGGCATTGCATGATCTCAAGTGTGGGGAAGGGTTATAAATTCTCTCGGGTTTACACTTAGTTTATTTGCCAAATTTTGTGAAAATTTGAAAAATTTTCAATTAAATGAAGTCAAAATCATGTTTATATATATTTATGAACGATGAAAACTAGGTGTTAATACCGAAATTATCGTTACCTCGAAAAGGACATAAATTGAGAAACAACCCAAAATGCTTGAATTCATTTAAGAATGGAATAAAGGAGAATAAAAAGGCAAAGAAAGAAACTAAGTGTGGGGAGAATATACCAAGTCATTCAATTAAGAACTATCTATCACATGTTTCTGTAAAGTTATTGCAGGTGTTTTGTTTTGGACTAAATTAACTGTTTTACCCGATTTACTGTAATGAGAGATGGATCTACACGATGAATCAATTCCATCATTAAAAGGAAGTAAAGTCTTCCGAAAAAGACACGCGCTTCTTGATTTAGGTCAAGAAGTTGTCGTCCAGACCAGCTGTAGGTTGACAAAAAATCTAGAAAAGTCATTTCTAAAATCAGCAGGAAATCCACGGACCTCAGCATCAAACAGGGTCACCAAGTGGTCAGATTTATCCTAACCATGAGAAGGATTTATCTCGTACAATGGGGAGGCACCGTGCAAATTAGCTTGATAAGACTAATGAATCAGATCCCCAGAAAGGATAATCTCCTTAAAAGATTAAAAATCAGCTTTTAAGCCTGATATTACTCAATCCTTGAGATTGACCTTAAAGATTGAGAATTACAAACTCATGGAATTCGATGATATCTAAACTCGAGCTTGAACGAGAAAATATTTTGATCAAAAATACAAACCGATTTGTTTTCTGAAAACCCATTTTCAATGCGTTCATTACCATTGAACGTAAAATCCTAGGAATTCACCTAGAATTCATTAGGTCACCTGAACCAAATCGGGTGTCAACCGTAAGAACGGTGGTTGCATAGCATGATCGAAGACAGGACCTTGTGCCAGACCGAAAAATCAAAGGATGATCTTTACTATTGCTCCTACCAAGGATAGTTCTAGCATCCGACACGTTAATTAGACCATCAACAAATGCATGTCATTAGACATTGCCTTAACAGTTTCTTGTTCATCGCTTTCCTTTACAACCGGACGGTAGTTTACCGAAAGGTAATATACGGAACAAGTAAACTGGATGTGTGCTTTCCGATACCAGGATAGCAGTGGATTACACGAACCTAAAAGTTTTAAGCCAAAATATTGATCCACAAATATATTTTGCAACACCAAAGAATGGATTAAATCAGAAAACTTGTCTAGGATAAAATCTAGCTTGAATTTTCAAAAGATCAAATGTTTTCATAAAGATCCAATTTCCTTAAGGATCTACATTTTCATAGTCATGTGGGACTGTAAACCGCCTTTCAAATGTGCACTTTGCTTTGGAAACCGAAAGTAAATCGGCTATTTGATTGTAAGTGTCGTTGACCTAAACCCAATGCAACTGTGGATGACACACCCACCTTTAACCATGGTTCTATCATTACTATCATTGTTTATACCGCTCTATCAAAATCACTGATGTACAAAGTGTGAAGAATAAAGAAGTGATTCATGTGATGTATTATATTATTTCAAGACTGTATTGCTTGAGGACAAGCAACGTTCAAGTGTGGGGATATTGATAAGGCTAAAAAGGAACATATATTTCATAGCATTATCCCCCAAGAAAGACAGGATTTTAGTTGTAATTGTTCCATATTCAAGTAATATTCGTTTATATTTAATAAGTGCGAAGACAAAAGGCGAAAACGAAGAATTGAAGACGGAAAGGTCCAAAATGCTCAAATGTACAAGATACAATTAAAGTGGTTCAAATTATTGATGAAGAACGTCTAAAAATGACAAGAGTACAAGTTGCGGAACGCAAAGTACACGATATAAAATAATACGCGAAGACGTCCGAAAATCCAGAACCGGGACCCGAGCCAAGAAGAAACGCCCGACGCAATGTACCAAAAATATCTAGTCTACTATGCATATAAATATAATATAATATATAAATAATTATTAAAATTATTTATATTTTATATATATTTAATAAATGTGTCGACGAACAAGAGGACAAAAGATATGTGAGCTGTCCAGCGTGGCCATGCGACTCGCATGGCAAATAGGCATGATCCCATGCGAGTCGCATGAGGATCAGAATCAGCTCACATTCTATAAATTGCCAGTTTTTCGTTCGTTTTTGACACCACACACAAATAATAATAATAATACTCTGTAATAAATAAATATATAATATATATAGTATAGTGTAGTTTTATATTAGATTAGTTCGGGTTATGTAAAGGTTATTTTACGGGTTTTAAAGTCGGAGCTCTGTCCGTGTAACACTACGCGATAAATAATCAATGTAAGCTATGTTCTTCTTTTTAAATTAATGTCTCGTACTTAAGTTATTATTATGCTTATTTGAGCCAAAGTAATCATGATGTTGGACTAAATATTAAAGACGGGTTATTGGGCTTTGTACCATAATTGGGGTTTGGACAAAAGAACGACACTTGTGGAAATTAGACTATGGGCTATTAATGGGCTTTATATTTGTTTAACTAAATGAAAGTTTGTTAATGTTAATATAAAGATTTACAATTGGGCGTCCCTATAATTTACCATATACACTCGATCGGACACGATGGGCGGGGTATTTATATGTACGAATAATCGTTCATTTAACCGGACACGGGAATGGATTAATAGCCACTAGAATAATTAAAACAGGGGTGAAATTACATTCAAGGGTAATTGGTGTAATTGCTAACAAAGTAGTAAAACCTTGGTTTACACGCAGTCGATAACCTGGTGTATTCATTAAACAAAGTATTAAAACCTTGTTACAATTCGAATCCCCAATTAGTTGGAATATTTAACTTCGGGTATAAGGATAATTTGACGAGGACACTCGCACTTTATATTTATGACTGATGGACTGTTATGGACAAAAACCAGACGGACATATTAAATAATCCAGGACAAAGGACAATTAACCCATGGGCATAAAACTAAAATTAATACGCCGAACATCATGATTATGGAAGTTTAAATAAGCATAATCCCTTTTATTTCATATTTAATTGCACTTTTAATTTTCGCACTTTAATTTCTGTCATTTTAATTATCGTCATTTACTTTACTCTTTAAATTAAGTTTTTAGTTATTTTTAATATTTTGCATTAGCTTTTAATTGTGACTTTAAAATATAAAATCGACAAACCGGTCATTAAACGGTAAAACCCCCATTTTTATATTTATATTTATATATTGTTATATAAAAATAAAGTGTTTCATAAGCCCGTCTCCCTGTGGAACGAACCGGACTTACTAAAAACTATACTACTTCGCGACTAGGTACACTGCCTATTGTGTTGTAGCAAGGTTTAGGTATATCCATCCGTAAATTAATAAAAATTGTGTCATATTTTGTAGTATTTCCTAGTAAAAATAATACTATTTCGTACCCTCACGCTACATCATCACTGATCTCGCCTTAAATAGTTGTGCCGAGGAATTCTGGCCGACTCTAGACAAGATTTCATCAATCATGTCTCCGGGTAGGTCTCTTAAAATATTGGGTTGTCTATCCATTTTGTGTTTTTATACTGTAAAATAGACAAGAGTTAGATTCATAAAAAAAATATACTTATTAATACAAGCAATTTTTACATATATCATAAAGCATAAGCACACTATATTACATATATTACACCACACGAATACAACTATCTTATTCCGACTCGCTTGTTTCTTCTTCTTCGGTTTTGGTTCGTTTTGCCAAGTTTCTAGGGATATATGATGTTCCCCTAATACGAGCCGTCGTGATCCACATTGGTTTAGAAAAACCTGGTGGTTTAGAGGTTCCCGAGTCATTGTTACAACTTAAGGACTTCGGGGGTTGACGATACAGATAAAGTTCATCGGGGTTGGAATTAGATTTCTCTATTTTTATGCCCTTTCCCTTATTATTTTCTTTTGCCTTTTTAAATTCAGTTGGGGTAATTTCTATAACATCATCGGAATTCTCGTCGGAATCCGATTCATCGGAGAATTGGTAATCCTCCCAATATTTTGCTTCCTTGGCGGAAACACCATTGACCATAATTAACCTTGGTCGGTTGGTTGAGGATTTTATTTTACTTAACCGTTTTATTATTTCCCCCACCGGTTCTATTTCTTCATCCGGTTCCGATTCTTCTTCCGGTTCCGATTCTTCTTCCGGTTCCGACTCTTCTTCCGGTTCCTCTTCGGGAACTTGTGAATCAGTCCACGAATCATTCCAATTTACATTTGACTCTTCATTATTATTAGGTGAGTCAATGGAACTTGTTCTAGAGGTAGACATCTATCACATAATATCAAACGCGTTAAGAGATTAATATATCACATAATATTCACATGTTAAAAATATATAGTTTCCAACAAAATTTATTAAGCAATCATTTTTCAAGTAAACACGGTCGAAGTCCAGACTCACTAATGCATCCTAACAAACTCGATAAGACACACTAATGCAAAATTCTGGTTCTCTAAGACCAACGCTCGGATACCAACTGAAATGTCCCGTTCTTATTGATTAAAAACGTTCCATATTAATTGATTTCGTTGCGAGGTTTTGACCTCTATATGAGACATTTTTCAAAGACTACATTCATTTTTAAAACAAACCATAACCTTTATTTCATAAATAAAGGTTTAAAAAGCTTTACGTAGATTATCAAATAATGATAATCTAAAATATCCTGTTTACACACAACCATTACATAATGGTTTACAATACAAATATGTTACATCGAAATCAGTTTCTTGAATGCAGTTTTTACACAATATCATACAAACATGGACTCCAAATCTTGTCCTTATTTTAGTATGCAATAGCGGAAGCTCTTAATATTCACCTGAGAATAAACATGCTTTAAACGTCAACAAAAATGTTGGTGAGTTATAGGTTTAACCTATATATATCAAATCGTAACAATAGACCACAAGATTTCATATTTCAATACACATCCCATACATAGAGATACAAATCATTCATATGGTGAACACCTGGTAACCGACATTAACAAGATGCATATATAAGAATATCCCCATCATTCCGGGACACCCTTCGGATATGATATAAATTTTGAAGTACTAAAGCATCCGGTACTTTGGATGGGGTTTGTTAGGCCCAATAGATCTATCTTTAGGATTCGCGTCAATTAGAGTGTCTGTTCCCTAATTCTTAGATTACCAGACTTAATAAAAAGGGGCATATTCAATTTCGATAATTCAACCATAGAATGTAGTTTCACGTACTTGTGTCTATTTTGTAAATCATTTATAAAACCTGCATGTATTCTCATCCCAAAAATATTAGATTTTAAAAGTGGGACTATAACTCACTTTCACAGATTTTTACTTCGTCGGGAAGTAAGACTTGGCCACTGGTTGATTCACGAACCTATAACAATATATACATATATATCAAAGTATGTTCAAAATATATTTACAACACTTTTAATATATTTTGATGTTTTAAGTTTATTAAGTCAGCTGTCCTCGTTAGTAACCTACAACTAGTTGTCCACAGTTAGATGTACAGAAATAAATCGATAAATATTATCTTGAATCAATCCACGACCCAGTGTATACGTATCTCAGTATTGATCACAACTCAAACTATATATATTTTGGAATCAACCTCAACCCTGTATAGCTAACTCCAACATTCACATATAGAGTGTCTATGGTTGTTTCGAAATATATATAGATGTGTCGACATGATAGGTCGAAACATTGTATACGTGTCTATGGTATCTCAAGATTACATAATATACAATACAAGTTGATTAAGTTATGGTTGGAATAGATTTGTTACCAATTTTCACGTAGCTAAAATGAGAAAAATTATCCAATCTTGTTTTACCCATAACTTCTTCATTTTAAATCTGTTTTAAGTGAATCAAATTGCTATGGTTTCATATTGAACTCTATTTTATGAATCTAAACAGAAAAAGTATAGGTTTATAGTCGAAAAAATAAGTTACAAGTCGTTTTTGTAAAGGTAGTCATTTCAGTCGAAAGAACGACGTCTAGATGACCATTTTAGAAAACATACTTCCACTTTGAGTTTAACCATAATTTTTGGATATAGTTTCATGTTCATAATAAAAATCATTTTCTCAGAATAACAACTTTTAAATCAAAGTTTATCATAGTTTTTAATTAACTAACCCAAAACAGCCCGCGGTGTTACTACGAAGGCGTAAATCCGGTTTTACGGTGTTTTTCGTGTTTCCAGGTTTTAAATCATTAAGTTAGCATATCATATAGATATAGAACATGTGTTTAGTTGATTTTAAAAGTCAAGTTAGAAGGATTAACTTTTGTTTGCGAACAAGTTTAGAATTAACTAAACTATGTTCTAGTGATTACAAGTTTGAACCTTCGAATAAGATAGCTTTATATGTATGAATCGAATGATGTTATGAACATCATTACTACCTTAAGTTCCTTGGATAAACCTACTGGAAAAGAGAAAAATGGATCTAGCTTCAATGGATCCTTGGATGGCTCGAAGTTCTTGAAGCAGAATCATGACACGAAAACAAGTTCAAGTAAGATCATCACTTGAAATAAGATTGTTATAGTTATAGAAATTGAACCAAAGTTTGAATATGATTATTACCTTGTATTAGAATGATAACCTACTGTAAGAAACAAAGATTTCTTGAGGTTGGATGATCACCTTACAAGATTGGAAGTGAGCTAGCAAACTTGAAAGTATTCTTGATTTTATGAAACTAGAACTTTTGGAATTTATGAAGAACACTTAGAACTTGAAGATAGAACTTGAGAGAGATCAATTAGATGAAGAAAATTGAAGAATGAAAGTGTTTGTAGGTGTTTTTGGTCGTTGGTGTATGGATTAGATATAAAGGATAGGTAATTTTGTTTTCATGTAAATAAGTCATGAATGATTACTCATATTTTTGTAATTTTATGAGATATTTCATGCTAGTTGCCAAATGATGGTTCCCACATGTGTTAGGTGACTCACATGGGCTGCTAAGAGCTGATCATTGGAGTGTATATACCAATAGTACATACATCTAAAAGCTGTGTATTGTACGAGTACGAATACGGGTGCATACGAGTAGAATTGTTGATGAAACTGAACGAGGAGGTAATTGTAAGCATTTTTGTTAAGTAGAAGTATTTTAATAAGTGTCTTGAAGTCTTTCAAAAGTGTATGAATACATATTAAAACACTACATGTATATACATTTTAACTGAGTCGTTAAGTCATCGTTAGTCGTTACATGTAAATGTTGTTTTGAAACCTTTAGGTTAATGATCTTGTTGAATGTTGTTAACCCATTGTTTATTATAACAAATGAGATGTTAAATTGTTATATTATCATGATATTATGATATATAATATATCTCAGTATGATGTATATACAGTTAAATGTCGTTACAACGATAATCGTTACATATATGTCTCGTTTCGAAATCATTAAGTTAGTAGTCTTATTTTTACATATATATTTCATTATTAATACACTTAATAATATATTTAATTATCATTTAACATAATTAACCAAGTGTATCAATATCTTAATATGATTCATATGTACCTAGTAAGACGTTGTTATAACGATAATCGTTATATATATCGTTTTCGAGTTTCTTAAATTAATAGTCTCATTTTTATGTATATAACTCATTGTTAAAATACCTAATGAGATACATACTTATAATAAAAAACATGTTAACTATATATATAACCATATATATGTCATCGTATAGTTTTTACAAGTTTTAACGTTCGTGAATCACCGGTCAACTTGGGTGGTCAATTGTCTATATGACACATATTTCAATTAATCAAGTCTTAACAAGTTTGATTGCTTAACATGTTGGAAACATTTAATCATGTAAATATCAATCTCAATTAATATATATAAACATGGAAAAGTTCGGGTCACTGCAGAATACCTATCTAGAGCAAGTGAGACAAGATGATGCGTACGCACTACCGTGGTCAGCATTCAAGCACTTGATGAACGAGAAGTACCGTCCCAGAACCGAGGTCAATAAGCTCAAGATAGAACTTAGAGGGTTACGAACCCAAGGATTTGATATTACCACGTACGAAAGACGATTCACAGAATTGTGCCTATTGTGTCCGGGAGCATTCGAAGATGAGGAAGAGAAGATCGACGCGTTTGTGAAAGGATTACCAGAAAGAATCCAAGAAGATATAAGTTCACACGAGCCCGCCTCCATACAACAGGCATGCAGAATGGCTCACAAACTAGTGAACCAGATTGAAGAAAGAATTAAAGAACAGACTGCTGAAGGGGCCAATGTGAAGCAAGTCAAAAGAAAGTGGGAGGAAAACGGTGATAAGAATCACCAATACAACAACAACAGCAATTACAACAATAATCGCAACAATTATCCCAACAATCGCAACATCAATCGCAACTACAACAAATGGCCCAACAACAACAACAACAACAACAACAACAGCAACTACAACAATCATCCCAACAACAATAATAACCGCAACAACAACAACAATCAGAAGCAGCTATGTCAAAGGTGTGAAAAGTATCACTCGGGGTTCTGCACCAAATTTTGCAACAAGTGTAAAAGAAATGGTCATAGCGCGGCGAAGTGTGAGGTCTACGGACCAGGGGTTAATAGAACGAAAGGAACAAATGGTGTCGGAACGAGTAATGGCGGAGCAAGTAGTGTCGGAGCAAGTTATGCCAATGTAGTTTGTTATAAATGTGGAAAACCGGGCCACATTATTAGAAATTGCCTGAACCAAGAGAACTCGAATGGACAAGGCCGCGGAAGAGTTTTCAATATTAATGCGGTAGAGGCACAGGAAGACCCGGAGCTTGTTACGGGTACGTTTCTTATTGACAATAAATCTGCTTACGTTTTATTTGATTCGGGTGCGGATAGAAGCTATATGAGTAGAGATTTTTGTGCTAAATTAAGTTGTCCATTGACGCCTTTGGATAGTAAATTTTTACTCGAATTAGCAAATGGTAAATTAATTTCAGCAGATAATATATGTCGGAATCGAGAAATTAAACTGGTTAGCGAAACATTTAAGATTGATTTGATACCAGTAGAGTTAGGGAGTTTTGATGTGATAATCGGTATGGACTGGTTGAAAGAAGTGAAAGCAGAGATCATTTGTTACAAAAATGCAATTCGCATTATACGAGAAAAAGGAAAACCCTTAATGGTGTACGGAGAAAAGGGCAACACGAAGCTACATCTTATTAGTAATTTGAAGGCACAAAAACTAATAAGAATAGGTTGCTATGCTGTTCTAGCACACGTCGAGAAAGTACAAACTGAAGAAAAGAGCATCAATGATGTTCCCATTGCAAAAGAATTTCCCGATGTATTTCCGAAAGAATTACCGGGATTACCCCCACATCGATCCGTTGAATTTCAAATAGATCTTGTACCAGGAGCTGCACCAATAGCTCGTGCTCCATACAGACTCGCACCCAGCGAGATGAAAGAACTGCAAAGCCAATTACAAGAACTTTTAGAGCGTGGTTTCATTCGACCAAGCACATCACCGTGGGGAGCTCCTGTTTTATTTGTCAAGAAGAAAGATGGTACATTCAGGTTGTGTATCGACTACCGAGAGTTGAACAAACTTACCATCAAGAACCGCTACCCACAACCGAGAATCGACTACTTATTTGATCAACTACAAGGCTCGTCTGTTTATTCAAAGATTGACTTACGTTCCGGGTATCATCAAATGCGGGTGAAAGAAGATGATATTCCAAATACTGCTTTCAGAACACGTTACGGTCATTACGAGTTTATGGTCATGCCGTTTGGTTTAACTAATGCACCAGTTGTGTTCATGGACCTTATGAACCGAGTGTGTGGACCATACCTTGACAAGTTTGTCATTGTTTTCATTGATGACATACTTATTTACTCAAAGAATGACCAAGAACACGGTGAACATTTGAGAAAGGTGTTAGAAGTATTGAGGAAGGAAGAATTGTACGCTAAGTTTTCAAAGTGTGCATTTTGGTTGGAAGAAGTTCAATTCCTCGGTCACATAGTGAACAAAGAAGGTATTAAGGTGGATCCGGCAAAGATAGAAACTGTTGAAAAGTGGGAAACCCCGAAAATTCCGAAACACATACGCCAGTTTTTAGGACTAGCTGGTTACTACAGAAGGATCATCCAAGACTTTTCCAGAATAGCAAAACCCTTGACTGCATTAACGCATAAAGGGAAGAAATTTGAATGGAATGATGAACAAGAGAAAGCGTTTCAGTTATTGAAGAAAAAGCTAACTATGGCACCTATATTGTCATTGCCTGAAGGGAATGATGATTTTGTGATTTATTGTGACGCATCAAAGCAAGGTCTCGGTTGTGTATTAATGCAACGAACGAAGGTGATTGCTTATGCGTCTAGACAATTGAAGATTCACGAACAAAATTATACGACGCATGATTTGGAATTAGGCGCGGTTGTTTTTGCATTAAAGACTTGGAGGCACTAATTATATGGGGTCAAAAGTATTATATATACCGACCACAAAAGTCTTCAACACATATTTAATCAGAAACAACTGAATATGAGGCAGCGTAGGTGGATTGAATTATTGAATGATTACGACTTTGAGATTCGTTACCACCCGGGGAAGGCAAATGTGGTAGCCGATGCCTTGAGCAGGAAGGACAGAGAACCCATTCGAGTAAAATCTATGAATATAATGATTCATAATAACCTTACTACTCAAATAAAGGAGGCGCAACAAGGAGTTTTAAAAGAGGGAAATTTAAAGGATGAAATACCCAAAGGATCGGAGAAGCATCTTAATATTCGGGAAGACGGAACCCGGTATAGGGCTGAAAGGATTTGGGTACCAAAATTTGGAGATATGAGAGAAATGGTACTTAGAGAAGCTCATAAAACCAGATACTCAATACATCCTGGAATGGGGAAGATGTACAAGGATCTCAAGAAATATTTTTGGTGGCCGGGTATGAAAGCCGATGTTGCTAAATACGTGGGAGAATGTTTGACGTGTTCTAAGGTCAAAGCTGAGCATCAGAAACCATCAGGTCTACTTCAACAACCCGAAATCCCGGAATAGAAATGGGAAAACATTACCATGGATTTCATCACTAAATTGCTAAGGACTGCAAGTGGTTTTGATACTATTTGGGTAATAGTTGATCGTCTCACCAAATCAGCACACTTCCTGCCAATAAGAGAAGATGACAAGATGGAGAAGTTAGCACGACTGTATTTGAAGGAAGTCGTCTCCAGACATGGAATACCAATCTCTATTATCTCTGATAGGGATGGCAGATTTATTTCAAGATTCTGGCAGACATTACAGCAAGCATTAGGAACTCGTCTAGACATGAGTACTGCCTATCATCCACAAACTGATGGGCAGAGTGAAAGGACGATACAAACGCTTGAAGACATGCTACGAGCATGTGTTATTGATTTCGGAAACAGTTGGGATCGACATCTACCATTAGCAGAATTTTCCTACAACAACAGCTACCATTCAAGCATTGAGATGGCGCCGTTTGAAGCACTTTATGGTAGAAACTGCAGGTCTCCGATTTGTTAGAGTGAAGTGGGGGATAGACAGATTACGGGTCCGGAGATTATACAAGAAACTACCGAGAAGATCATCCAAATTCAAAAACGGTTGAAAACCGCCCAAAGTCGACAAAAGAGCTACGCTGACATTAAAAGAAAAGATATAGAATTTGAAATTGGAGAGATGGTCATGCTTAAAGTTGCACCTTGGAAAGGCGTTGTTCGATTTGGTAAACGAGGGAAATTAAATCCAAGGTATATTGGACCATTCAAGATTATTGATCGTGTCGGACCAGTAGCTTACCGACTTGAGTTACCTCAACAACTCGCGGCTGTACATAACACTTTCCACGTCTCAAATTTGAAGAAATGTTTTGCTAAAGAAGATCTCACTATTTCGTTAGATGAAATCCAAATCAACGAAAAACTCCAATTCATCGAAGAACCCGTCGAAATAATGGATCGTGAGGTTAAAAGACTTAAGCAAAACAAGATACCAATTGTTAAGGTTCGATGGAATGCTCGTAGAGGACCCGAGTTCACCTGGGAGCATGAAGATCAGATGAAGAAGAAATACCCGCATCTATTTCCAGAAGATTCGTCAACACCTTCAACAGCTTAAAATTTCGGGACGAAATTTATTTAACGGGTAGGTACTGTAGTGACCCGAACTTTTCCATGTTTATATATATTAATTGAGATTGATATTTACATGATTAAATGTTTCCAACATGTTAAGAAATCAAACTTGTTAAGACTTGATTAATTGAAATAGGTTTCATATAGACAATTGACCACCCAAGTTGACCGGTGATTCACGAACGTTAAAACTTGTAAAAACTATATGATGACATATATATGGTTATATATATAGTTAACATTATATTATGATAATTAAACATATCATTAAGTATACTAACAATGAACTACATATGTAAAAACAAGACTACTAACTTAATAATTTTGAAACGAGACATATATGTAACGATTATCGTTGTAACGACATTTAATGTATATATATCATATTAAGAGATATTCGTACATCATAATATCAAGATAATATAATAATTTAAAATCTCTTTTGATATTATAAACATTGGGTTAACAACATTTAACAAGATCGTTAACCTAAAGGTTTCAAAACAACATTTACATGTAACGACTAACGATGACTTAACGACTCAGTTAAAATGTATATACATGTAGTGTTTTAATATGTATTTATACACTTTTGAAAGACTTCAATACACTTATCAAAATACTTCTACTTAACAAAAATGCTTACAATTACATCCTCGTTCAGTTTCATCAACAATTCCACTCGTATGCACCCGTATTCGTACTCGTACAATACACAGCTTTTAGATGTATGTACTATTGGTATATACACTCCAATGATCAGCTCTTAGCAGCCCATGTGAGTCACCTAACACATGTGGGAACCATTATTTGGCAACTAGCATGAAATATCTCATAAAATTACAAAAATATGAGTAATCATTCATGACTTATTTACATGAAAACAAAATTACATATCCTTTATATCTAATCCATACACCAACGACCAAAAACACCTACAAACACTTTCATTCTTCAATTTTCTTCATCTAATTGATCTCTCTCAAGTTCTATCTTCAAGTTCTAAGTTTTCTTCATAAATTCCAAAAGTTCTAGTTTCATAAAATCAAGAATACTTTCAAGTTTGCTAGCTCACTTCCAATCTTGTAAGGTGATCATCCAACCTCAAGAAATCTTTGTTTCTTACAGTAGGTTATCATTCTAATACAAGGTAATAATCATATTCAAACTTTGGTTCAATTTCTATAACTATAACAATCTTATTTCAAGTGATGATCTTACTTGAACTTGTTTTCGTGTCATGATTCTGCTTCAAGAACTTCGAGCCATCCAAGGATCCATTGAAGCTAGATCCATTTTTCTCTTTTCCAGTAGGTTTATCCAAGGAAATTAAGGTAGTAATGATGTTCATAACATCATTCGATTCATACATATAAAGCTATCTTATTCGAAGGTTTAAACTTGTAATCACTAGAACATAGTTTAGTTAATTCTAAACTTGTTCGCAAACAAAAGTTAATCCTTCTAACTTGACTTTTAAAATCAACTAAATACATTTTCTATATCTATATGATATGCTAACTTAATGATTTAAAACCTGGAAACACGAAAAACACCGTAAAACCGGATTTACGCCGTCGTAGTAACACCGCGGGCTGTTTTGGGTTAGTTAATTAAAAACTATGATAAACTTTGATTTAAAAGTTGTTATTCTGAGAAAATGATTTTTATTATGAACATGAAACTATATCCAAAAATTATGGTTAAACTCAAAGTGGAAGTATGTTTTCTAAAATGGTCATCTAGACGTCGTTCTTTCGACTGAAATGACTACCTTTACAAAAACGACTTGTAACTTATTTTTCCGACTATAAACCTATACTTTTTCTGTTTAGATTCATAAAATAGAGTTCAATATGAAACCATAGCAACTTGATTCACTCAAAACGGATTTAAAATGAAGAAGTTATGGGTAAAACAAGATTGGATAATTTTTCTCATTTTAGCTACGTGAAAATTGGTAACAAATCTATTCCAACCATAACTTAATCAACTTGTATTGTATATTATGTAATCTTGAGATACCATAGACACGTATACAACGTTTCGACCTATCATGTCGACACATCTATATATATTTCGGAACAACCATAGACACTCTATATGTGAATGTTGGAGTTAGCTATACAGGGTTGAGGTTAATTCCAAAATATATATAATTTGAGTTGTAATCAATACTGAGATACGTATACACTGGGTCGTGGATTGATTCAAGATAATATTTATCGATTTATTTCTGTACATCTAACTGTGGACAACTAGTTGTAGGTTACTAACGAGGACAGCTGACTTAATAAACTTAAAACATCAAAATATATTAAAAGTGTTGTAAATATATTTTAAACATACTTTGATATATATGTATATATTGTTATAGGTTCATGAATCAACCAGTGGCCAAGTCTTACTTCCCGACGAAGTAAAAATCTGTGAAAGTGAGTTATAGTCCCACTTTTAAAATCTAATATTTTTGGGATGAGAATACATGCAGGTTTTATAAATGATTTACAAAATAGACACAAGTACGTGAAACTACATTCTATGGTTGAATTATCGAAATCGAATATGCCCCTTCTTATTAAGTCTGGTAATCTAAGAATTGGGGAACAGACACCCTAATTGACGCGAATCCTAAAGATAGATCTATTGGGCCTAACAAACCCCATCCAAAGTACCGGATGCTTTAGTACTTCGAAATTTATATCATATCCGAAGGGTGTCCCGGAATGATGGGGATATTCTTATATATGCATCTTGTTATTGTTGGTTACCAGGTGTTCACCATATGAATGATTTTTATCTCTATGTATGGGATGTGTATTGAAATATGAAATCTTGTGGTCTATTGTTACGATTTGATATATATAGGTTAAACCTATAACTCACCAACATTTTTGTTGACATTTAAAGCATGTTTATTCTCAGGTGAATACTAAGAGCTTCCGCTGTTGCATACTAAAATAAGGACAAGATTTGGAGTCCATGTTTGTATGATATTGTGTAAAAACTGCATTCAAGAAACTGATTTCGATGTAACATATTTGTATTGTAAACCATTATGTAATGGTCGTGTGTAAACAGGATATTTTAGATTATCATTATTTGATAATCTACGTAAAGCTTTTTAAACCTTTATTTATGAAATAAAGGTTATGGTTTGTTTTAAAAATGAATGCAGTCTTTGAAAAACGTCTCATATAGAGATCAAAACCTCGCAACGAAATCAATTAATATGGAACATTTTTAATCAATAAGAACGGGACATTTCATATCACCTCCAATTATCGCTTTTAACCACCACCTTCACCCTTAACCATCACCTGCTACAACCGTTTTTATTTCTATATATATATTTTTTTTACATCGAAAACGAATCACACTTGTTTCGTTTTTGTTTGTATAGTCATAAATTACCAAAAATCAACCACAAACCGAAACCATATGTGTTGATTCTTTTCTGTTCCTGTTGCGTCGGATACCACCACAAACACAACGATTAAACCACCATTAAAACCCAATTATATTTTTCTGTTTGCTTCCGTTCGTTAATATTGTTGCTGCTTCTTTCCGGGTTACTACTCCATGAAGGAGACGATGAATAGTGGAGATGAGTGATGATGATACGTGATGATTCCATGTAATGATGATGCTACATGATGATGATGATGATGATACTGTTACGTGTTATGGTGATGATGATAACAAATGGTGATGATGCAGTATGGTGTCAAGATGATAAAGAAGAAAAGATGATAATTATGATACACGATATTAAGATGATGATGAGTTATTTTTTTTTTATACGAAGAAGACAGCAGGTAATACGGTTTACAAAGATTAAATGTCTGAATAAGTTCACGAAAATACGAGTGCTTCAGTGGTTGGTTAGGCGCTTGTTAAACAACTAGTCCTGAGTTCGATCCTAGGCGGCTGCAAAAGAATTTTTTTTTTTAAATAACCGCTGTTGGGTCCATTATTGGACTAGAAGATTCTGTTGGGCTGAGACTTAAGTCTTCTGACTGGGGCGGATTCATGTTGCAGTTGGGCAGAGGAGTAAAGAGCCTGTTGGGCCGTAATTCTTTCTATTTGTTGGGCCGACGACTAGAAATCCTATTGGGTCAGTTAACTAGTTGGATTGATTTTCGGTTGGGCTGAAGACTATGGGTTAAATACAAATGGGTCGCATAATATATTAGAAAAACAAAAAATGGAAGAGTGGTTTTGGGGTGTCAGTGGGTGAACGAGAGGTCTCGGGTTCGATCCCGTGCGTACGCATCTTTATTCTTTTTGGGACTCTTTCATTGTGAGGTAGTTTTCCTTATTAATATTGATTATTATTATTATTATTATTAAGATTGTTATTACTATTGTTCTTATGATTAATATTACTAGTAATAATATAGTTATTATTATTATCATACTTATAAGTTTTATTATTATTATTATCATTATTATATTTATTATTATTACTATTATTAGTTTTATAATTATTAAGATAAGTATTACTACAAATGTAAGATATATGATAGAAACCCATTTATAGATACAAATACGAATATTATTATTATTACTAATGTGTTTACTAATATCATTTAAAATATAACTTTAACATTTTTTTCTACTAGTATAACTATTATTATTATTATTATTATTAATATGATTATTAGAATGGTTATAATTAAACTTATAACCATAATTAACAAAATAGATATCTCTATAATTATTATTATTATCACTATTAACATAAGTACTACTATTATTATTATTATCATTATCATTATTAGCATTATTATTAAAAATTATTATTTTTACAACTATATTATTATTAAGAGAATCAATATTAGTAAAACTATCATTTTTATCAAAGGTATTAATATCTTTACCTTAATAGTATTATAAATATTAATTTTACAAACAAAAGAGACTTGTATGTAAAAAGTATATTACATACTATATTTTCATATGAAATATTAATAATTGTAATAATAACTAAATTACATATATTGTATAAAAATATTTTAAGATATTATAAGTAGTAATAAACACATATATAAATATTGAATTCAACACATTATATATCTATAACCATAAGTTACAATTTAATAAAATATTATAATAAATATATATATATACAACATTGTTCAATTACAATATTATGTGTTAATATATATATACATGATATAGGTTCGTGAATCCGAGGCCAACCCTATATTGTTCAGTTGTTCAATGTCGTCATATGTATTTTTACTACAAAATATATTAGGTGAGTTCATTTGATTCCCTTTTACTCTTTACATTTTTGGGATTGAGAATACATGCGCTACTTTTACAACTGCTTTATTAAATGCTTTTGAAATACATTTTGAACTGCGAATACATGTAAATGCTTTATTAACTGTTTTACAATATTTATATGCGTGAGTTTCATTTGCTCCCTTTTACTCTTTACATTTTTGGGCTGAGAATACATGCAAAAGCTTTATTAACTGTTTTACAATATTTATATGCGTGAGTTTCATTAATCCCTTTTAAATGCTTTTGCAATATATATTTTTGGGACTGAGAATACATGCGCTGTTTTTATAACTGTTTTACGAAATAGACACAAGTAATCGAAACTACACTCTATGGTCGAATTATCGAAATCGAATATGCCCCTTTTATTAAGTCTGGTAATCTAAGAATTAGGGAACAGACACCCTAATTGACGCGAATCCTAAAGATAGATCTATCGGTCCCAACAAGCCCCATCCAAAGTACCGGATGCTTTAGTACTTCGAAATTTATATCATGTCCGAAGGAGGATCCCGGAATGATGGGGATATTCTTATATGCATATTGTGAATGTCGGTTACCAGGTGTTCAATCCATACGAATGATATTTTGTCTCTATGCATAGGACGTATGTTTATGAGAAATGGAAATATGAAATCTTGTGGTCTATTAAAATTATGAAATGATTATTTATGTTAAACTAATGAACTCACCAACCTTTTGGTTGACACTTTAAAGCATGTTTATTCTCAGGTACGAAAGAAATCTTCTGCTGTGCATTTGCTCATCTTAGAGATATTACTTGGAGTCATTCATGACATATTTCAAAAGACATTGCATTCGAGTCGTTGAGTTCATCAAGATTATTATTAAGTCAATTATAGTAAAATATATTACGAAATGGTATGCATGTTGTCAACTTTCGATGTAATGAAAGATTGTCTTTTCAAAAACGAATGCAATTTTGTAAAATGTATCATATAGAGGTCAAGTACCTCGCGATGTAATCAACTGTTGTGAATCGTTTATAATCGATATGGACTTCGTCCGGATGGATTAGGACGGGTTTCTACAGTTGGTATCAAAGCTGGTATAACGCCGTCCATGTGTGGCGGGTTAGTCGTATAGGAGGTTCTCACAGTGTTACCTGTGATGAAGCATTGGCTCTTACTCCTTGCGATCCCTTACGAGGGTTGGCAATTGCCGAGAGGCAGGCCCTAAACTCAGTATCTGAGGTACACTCAGTGGTCACCAGGCAGTTAGCTGGGAAGGCACTGGCTGGGACGGTGGTTGTCCCCACTGTATTTATAGTTGGTATCAGAGTGGTGGTCTTAGCGAACCGGGTCTTGCATTAGTGTGCCTAACTGATAGTCGTTAGGATGCATTAGTGAGTCTGGACTTCGACCGTGTCTACATGTCAAAAGTTTTGCTTATCATTTTTGTCAGAAATCATCTGCTTATCATCCCTAGGAAATTACCTGCTCATTATTTTTAGTCTAGACACATCTTACTGCAATGATTGCATGAATAGTGTATAGACAAAAATTCATATCTTAGCGTATCTGTTACTGTAGACTTTATCTGACACGTTTCCTTAATTCCCTCCGTAAATTACGGGATCTTCTGTACTATATTAGATATTCTATATATAGTTAGAATATCATTCGATATTCGAAAATCATTTCATATCAAAACCCTTTAATGGATCGTGAGAGATGGATCCTACACCTAGTTTAGATTCTATTAGTTCCGGAAGCGATTTCGAGATGTATATTGAAGTAGACTCCGAAGTCAATGAACCAGAAGTGCCTCAACCATTTAGTTATTTTTCTTTCTGGAGGAGATGGGGGTGGATCCGAGACTTACTCACTCGATGGAGAAATGAAGAAGGCGAGCCCTACCGCGAACCAAACTTACCTCCTAACATCGGAGAAAATGATGTACTCACCGGTGAACCTATGTGCAACACTGTATTCACCCTTCTTGCTAAAGTTTCCCACCTCGAAGGTCGCGTTACTGCAATCTCAGAAAATATTCAACCTCTGCTTTCGAATACCAATCGAAGGGGAATATTAGAAGAAGTTAGGGAACTTCGAATTGATAATCAAGATCTATCGAATCAGATGAGTGGATGGATAGAAATGATAGAAGGTAGGATAGAAACCCTGACAAGAATGGTGCTTGATCTACAAGCTATACTTACCACACCAATATCATCACCAACCACAACACCAACAACACTGGTTGCACCGACAGCAACAGTACCACCATCAGTAGCACCAGCAGCATAACCAGTACCAACAACAACAACATCATCACCCGTCTCAACCTCGTAATCTATATCTCAAGCATAATCATCATTCTACGTATCGTTCTACATCATTTATCTTCATTCGACATGGCGATTATATATTCTCTAATGTTTTAGAGATTATATATTCTTGTTCTAACGGTAAATCAAATGAGTTTAATATCATATTGACTCATTAAATCCATGGTTACATCTGAAGAAAATATATATGTATATATGTGTTCATAAAGATTGTAATTAAAAATTCTTTTGTACAAACTGTTAATGGTGAAAATATTTTAACGGGTAGGTAGTACCCGAGGAATATTTAAATTTCACATTAATAAGTACACTGTACATTCTACGAATCTGATTCAATGGTCATTTACTATCCTACTTACATCCACAGACATACGTATTCGTTCACCACAGAATAACCATTCTCATTCAAATTTCATATTTGGATTTTGACCTATCAGAATCCAACAAGTGGCATAATGAAGAAAACATTGGACAAAAATAAAATTTGTTAGAAACAAACAAATTAATTATGAGAAATTTTGTTAAGAATCCACGCTAACTGTTCCTAGCTAACTGTTAATTCCGTATTACATTTTATTTATCGCAATTTATTTATCGCAATTTAATTATCGCAATTTATTTTATCGCAATTTTATTTCTCGCAATTTTATTTATCGTCATTTAATTCTGTAGTTATTTTACGCAATTTAAATATCGGGACACGTATACAAGGTTTTGACATATCATATCGACGCATATATATATATATATATATATATATATATATATATATATATATATATATATATATATATATATATATATATATATATATATATATATATATATATATATATATATATATATATATATATATATTATTTGAAATAACCATAGACACTCTATATGCAGTAATGATCGAGTTCTCTATACAGGGTTGAGGTTGATTCTATAATAATATATATACTTTGAGTTGTGAACGAGTCTGAGACATGTACACGGGTCACGATACGTATTAATTAATTCGAATATTATATATTAAACTATATATGAATTATTGGACTGTCAACTGTGGACTATCGACTGTGGACTAATAACATTGGACAATTAAAATGAATTAAAATATTGACTATAATATATGAAACTAAACAATTCTTCAAGTTTGCCACTTGATTTCATCTCAAACCTCATTTGTATCTTGACAATTACAATCCGCGTTCAAACCTTTCATGATTCTTGAAAACACCTCAAACGAGAGGATGAACCAACCGTACTTCATCTACGGAAGGAAAGATTTATGCATATAATTATGCATCTGAAAACACTCGGAACCTGAGTAAACGTTTAACACGTATCTGTTCTAGCTCCTTTGGTGTTGTTATTACCGAAAAATGACTTTGCGATCCCTTTTCAAAGTAGCCAATTTTTCACAGCTCCAGCAGGTCAACTTCGAATTTTCATTCGAAGTAGCCTTACTATAAATCCTGATATATACGATTACCCTTTTGATACCGGAGAATTCTTTTATATTCCACCATATTACCAGCAGACGTACCAGCAACCTCGTTGCTTCTTGGCTTAAATCTCTCTGACAAATCATTATATTTATTCATTGAGACCCTATCATATACTCATCCGCATCTTGTAACAAGAACTGCCATACCAATTACCGGGAATCAGCAATCAGTACTTTGAAAACTCACAACATATCTACATCAACAGTTATATGTATGACATTTATCTCTTAGAATTATGATCTTCAATTCTGAAATTTGAACAGCACCCAGTCTATAAATCAATACCACAAATTCTGAAAAAGCTGAATACAGCAGCACAAACTGTACACGACCTTAACTGTCGAAATTTTGATGATAAAAAAATGGAGTATTAGAAACACTCAATAGAAAATTTAGTACCGAAAAGAGGATTATGCGAAACTATGAGGGAAGCCGTGGACAAATCACAAAGAATAAGTTTGACTTCAAAGAATCCAAATGATTCCGTTTCTGATGAAATCTTTAGCGAATACCTTGCTTCTGAATCTAAACCCTTGCGGATAAATCTTCTTCATCATCCATCGATATTAGAAATTCCAAGATATCATCGTACCTTTCATTATAAATATCCTCCATATTTCTGAAGATATTTTCATAACTATTCTTATCTGAAATCATTAATCTCTTCATAATATCAGTGTTTCTATATTCTGTAAACTTTCGAGCTTAAAATATGAATGTTATTGAAGTAATGTTGGGAACTGATGCATGAGTTAGTATAATATAATGACACTTGATTAACGTGATTATATTATAGTAAGTCATGTTGAGTTTTTAAATGGAATGTGATGATTCACAGATCATAACGTCATCATGTGCTATGTTACACGACTCTTACGTTCTGTCTAATCTATAAACATATCAAGAACATATTTTTCTTGATAGTCCTATCTTTCCTCGAATTCTGGTAATTTGACAAGTCAAATTGTGCTATTACCGTTTCTTTCTTAGGACATTAACAATGTTCATTCTGAAACTTGTATCTGCGAATTATGGACCATTACAAGAGATGCCCAATCGTAAGAAGAAGAAACGAAGGGACAAAGTTCCGAAATAAAAATTACAGTATAAATCGCAGCAAATAGGGGGGAGTATTAACTGGGGATGACAATGATTATAGAAAACAAAAGCAAGGACTTCGAAGTATAAGGGAAGATATAAAGCCCGATAACAACACATAAATTACAAACCATGAGTATCAAGGTTTATCGCAACATAAAGACACGGGAGAATTAAAAACACTATAACCTCAAGAGCAAAATAGAAGTAAACAAATTTTTCTGGTGAAAGATTGAAAAGAAGGATGACAGGAATGATAATTAGGAAATATCAAGGATTAGAAATGGACTAAGCATTTTCATAATCTTTTGGATGTATAAACTAAGAAAGAAAGTATAGGAATGGTGAGAATAATGGAACGGAGGAGTTTAATTTATAATGGAAATATCAGACAGAGTAATCGAGGCAGATTATCGTATTTAATTATAGAGATCTTAACTTCCTTATTCGCCGAAGAATCAAATTTTTTAGATTTCGAAGATTGTCTTTATATCCCTTGAATTCCGAAATTCAAACCTGACTACGTCAAAAGTTAAAAACAAATCTTTGTTTCTCATTTCATTCTTTTGTGAATAGCTTCCCTCGTGCTCTTCGAATAATCAAAATGTTTTATCCATATTACTCAATGAGGATAAAACTCTATTTATCAACTCATATTCGTCATGAAAACATTTTTATTGTTAGTCATGACCACCTCACTCAAATTTCGGGACGAAATTTCTTTAACGGGTAGGTACTGTGATGACCCGGGAATTTCCGACCAAATTTAAACTTAATCTTTATATGAGTTCGATACGATAAGCAAAATATGTATTGTTGAGTCTAGAAAATTTTGAAATGATATTCATATATTCAATTGACCTTCGACTGCTCTCGATTATTCACGAACAATTAATTGTAAATAGATATATGTGTATGTATATATAAATAATAATTCAAAATATAATTTAAAGTATTATATGATGTTGTTATTAATAATTAATAAAATAAAAATAGGATATTATAATAACTATTATTTAAATATATCTATATATATAAATAAATTATATTAAAAATAAATATTAAATGATTGTAATACTCGTTTGATGTTCCGATTGATATTAAGCAAATTAAATTCAAACTATTGTAATTTAGAAATAAATTGTGATCCGAAAACAAGTTAAACGGTTTATAGTTTTGTTAAAAATATAATTAGAATCTATTTGATTAATTTTAACATTTAGTATTTTTACTTGGGGTTGGGAGCTCATAATTAATTTAATTTTTATTTAAATAATTGTATATAATTAATGACCAATTTTACACCCTAAGAAACTAAAATAAATAAAGTTATTTAATTTAAAATTTTAGAATTTTTCTGAGAACTTTTATCCGCCACTAATCATCAACGGGTACGAATTTATACAGTATTTTAAAAGTGTCGGCACAATTATTAAGGCGGCTGGTTAAATGTAATACGTTTATTATATTTATATTTATATTTATATCCTCAATATTGTTGTCTCATATATATGTATGAGTATGAAGGGTTAAGCTAAAACACAATAACCACATCATATTAACAGCTGTTTTCTACTACCAATTGCCATTACCATACTCATACTTGACCACTAACCAAAAACAACCACTCCATCATCTTTTTTTTTTTTCTATTCTTCCCTTTCTTCTTTCGGTTGATGATTCTGATCGATGAACAAACGTTCCCAAACCACTTCCTGCTACCATAATATTTCTACTTTTCTGGCAAACTATGAACCACCATGGAATCACCATGAACCACTACAACCTGGCACCTTTGCTCACTCGTCAAACCACCTATAACGTCACTACAAACAACCACGGTTCACCACCATACACCACGTTGCACCACCTTGAACCCACCATCGAAACCACCACCGGTTATCACCTCCAATTATCGGTTTTAACCACCACCTTCACCCTTAACCATCACCTGCTACAACCGCTTTTATTTCTATATATATATTTTTTTTACATCAAAAACGAATCACACTTGTTTCGTTTTTGTTTGTATAGTCATAAATTACCAAAAATCAACCACAAACCGAAACCATATGTGTTGATTCTTTTATGTTCCTGTTGCGTCGGATACCACCACAAACACACCGATTAAACCACCATTGAAACCCAATTATATTTTTATGTTTGCTTCCGTTCGTTAATATTGTTGCTGCTTCTTTCCGGGTTACTACTCCACGAAGGATGAGTGATGAGTGATGATGATACATGATGATTCCATGTAATGATGATGCTACGTGATGATGATGATACTGTTACGTGTTATGGTGATGATGATAACAAATGGTGATGATGCAGTATGGTGTCAAGATGATAAAGAAGAAAAGATGATAATTATGATACACGATATTAAGATGATGATGAGTTATTTTTTTTTCTATACGAAGAAGACAGCAGGTAATACGGTTTACAAAGATTAAATGTCTGAATAAGTTCACGAAAATACGAGTGCTTCAGTGGTTGGTTAGGCGCTTGTTAAACAACTGGTCCTGAGTTCGATCCTAGGCGGCTGCAAAAGAATTATTTTTTTTAAATAACCGCTGTTGGGTCCATTATTGGACTAGAAGATTCTGTTGGGCCGAGACTTAAGTCTTCTAACTGGGGCGGATTCATGTTGCAGTTGGGCAGAGGATTAAAGAGCCTGTTGGGCCGTAATTCTTTCTATTTGTTGGGCCGAGGACTAGAAATCCTATTGGGTCAGTTAACTAGTTGGATTAATTTTCGGTTGGGCTGAAGACTATGGGTTAAATACAATTGGGTCGCATAATATATTAGAAAAACAGAAAATGGAAGAGTGGTTTTGGGGTGTCAGTGGGTGAATGAGAGGTCTCGGGTTCGATCCCGTGCGTACGCATCTTTATTCTTTTTGGGACTCTTTCATTGTGAGGTAGTTTTCCTTATTAATATTGATTATTATTATTATTATTAAGATTGTTATTACTATTGTTCTTATGATTAATATTACTAGTAATAATATAGTTATTATTATTATCATACTTATAAGTTTTATTATTATTATTATTATCATTATTATATTTATTATTATTACTATTATTAGTTTTATAATTATTAAGATAAGTATTACTACAAATGTAAGATGTATGATAGAAACCCATTTATAGATACAAATACGAATATTATTATTACTAATGTGTTTACTAATATCATTTAAAATATAACTTTAACATTTTTTTCTACTAGTATAACTATTATTATTATTATTAATATGATTATTATAATGGTTATAATTAAACTTATAACCATAATTAACAAAATAGATATCTCTATAATTATTATTATTATCACTATTAACATAAGTACTACTATTATTATTATTATCATTATCATTATTAGCATTATTATTAAAAATTATTATTTTTACAACTATATTATTATTAAGAGAATCAATATTAGTAAAACTATCATTTTTGTCATAGGTATTAATATCTTTACCTTAATAGTATTATAAATATTAATTTTACAAACAAAAGAGACTTGTATGTAAAAAGTATATTACATACTATATTTTCATATGAAATATTAATAATTGTAATAATAACTAAATTACATATATTGTATAAAAATATTTTAAGATATTATAAGTAGTAATAAACACATATATAAATATTGAATTCAACACATTATATATCTATAACCATAAGTTACAATTTAATAAAATATTATAATAAATATATATATATATATATATATATATATATATATATATATATATATATATATATATATATATATATATATATATATATATATATATATATATATATATATATATATATATAACATTGTTCAATTACAATATTATGTGTTAAAATATATATACATGATATAGGTTCGTGAATCCGAGGCCAACCCTGTATTGTTTAGTTGTTCAATGTCATCATATGTATTTTTACTACAAAATACATTAGGTGGGTTCATTTGATTCCCTTTTACTCTTTACATTTTTGGGATTGAGAATACATGCGCTACTTTTACAACTGCTTTATTAAATGCTTTTGAAATACATTTTGAACTGCGAATACATGCAAATGCTTTATTAACTGTTTTACAATATTTATATGCGT
Organism: Rutidosis leptorrhynchoides; assembly: GCF_046630445.1. Lineage (NCBI taxonomy): Eukaryota > Viridiplantae > Streptophyta > Magnoliopsida > Asterales > Asteraceae > Rutidosis > Rutidosis leptorrhynchoides. Next base: position 56,998,672 of record NC_092340.1, on the reverse strand, counting down.
GAGTTTCATTTGCTCCCTTTTACTCTTTACGTTTTTGGACTGAGAATACATGCAAATGCTTTATTAACTGTTTTACAATATTTATATGCGTGAGTTTCATTAATCCCTTTTTAAATGCTTTTGCAATATATATTTTTGGGACTGAGAATACATGCGCTGTTTTTATAACTGTTTTACGAAATAGACACAAGTAATCGAAACTACACTCTATGGTTGAATTATCAAAATCGAATATGCCCCTTTTATTAAGTCTGGTAATCTAAGAATTAGGGAACAGACACCCTAATTGACGCGAATCCTAAAGATAGATCTATCGGGCCCAACAAGCCCCATCTAAAGTACCGGATGCTTTAGTACTTCGAAATTTATATCATGTCCGAAGGAGGATCCCGGAATGATGGGGATATTCTTATATGCATATTGTGAATGTCGGTTACCAGGTGTTCAATCCATACGAATGATATTTTGTCTCTATGCATGGGACGTATGTTTATGAGAAATGGAAATATGAAATCTTGTGGTCTATTAAAATTATGAAATGATTATTTATGTTAAACTAATGAACTCACCAACCTTTTGGTTGACACTTTAAAGCATGTTTATTTTCAGGTACGAAAGAAATCTTCCGCTGTGCATTTGCTCATCTTAGCGATATTACTTGGAGTCATTCATGACATATTTCAAAAGACGTTGCATTCGAGTCGTTGAGTTCATCAAGATTATTATTAAGTCAATTATAGTAAAATATATTACGAAATGGTATGCATGTTGTCAACTTTCGATGTAATGAAAGATTGTCTTTTCAAAAACGAATGCAATGTTTGTAAAATGTATCATATAGAGGTCAAGTACCTCGCGATGTAATCAACTGTTGTGAATCGTTTATAATCGAAATGGACTTCGTCCGAATGGATTAGGACGGGTTTCTACACTAACTTTCCCCGTTTTCGAAATCGAATAATACCCTTCCATGGCGAAACCTTAAGCATTACCATGTCGCCTTCTTGAAATTCGATCGTTCGTCTACGTTTATCGGCATACGACTTTTGTCTATCTTGAGCCTTCTTCAAATGATCCCGAATAATATCAATCTTGTTATTCGTCTCCAAAACCAAATCGGTACTCCCGATTTCCCTTTGACCCACTTCACCCCAACAAATTGGAGTTCGACACCTTCGTCCATATAGTATCTCATAAGGTGGCATCCCGATACTAGTATGATAACTATTATTGTACGAGAATTCCACCAAAGGTAAGTGCTCGTCCCAACTACCACCAAAATCAATAATACACGCCCGTAACATATCCTCCAAAGTTTGATTCGTACGTTCGGTTTGACCGTCCGTTTGAGGATGATACGCCGTGCTCAATTTCAATTGTGTACCCATATCTTCATGAAACTTTTCCCAAAACCGAGATGTAAAACGAGGATCTCGATCCGAAATAATCGATATAGGAACTCCGTGTCGCGAGATGACTTCCTTGATAAACAAATTAGCCAATGTCTCCGACGATATCACTTCCCGAATGGGAAAAAACAAAGCACTTTTCATCAATCGATCAACTATAACCCAAATCGAATCAAATTGGGTTCTCGCCATTTTAGGTAACTTTGTGATGAAATCCATGGTAATGTGCTCCCATTTCCATTTCGGGATTTCCAATGGTTGTAACTTACCATACGGCTTTTGGTGCTCGGCCTTAACTTGCAAACACGTGACGCATTGTTCAACATACTTCACAACATCACGTTTCATGCCCTGCCACCAATAATCCTTCCTCAAATCAAGATACATCTTCGTTGCGCCCGGATGAATGGAATACTTTGACTTATGTGCTTCATCAAGTAGCACTTGTCGATACTCACCCATCTTAGGCACCCACACTCTTCCTTGAAAGGACAACAAACCACGCGAACCCATAGTAATGAATTCCGATTGCCCCACAATTCGTTCCGCATGCTTGTTGTGAACGTAAGCCTCTATTTGAATCACACCAAGTTTTTCAAGAAAATCGTTAGTAATAATCATACGTAACAATCCCAATCGTATCACCGGGTGATGACTCTTTCGACTTAACGCATCCGCGGCCACATTCGCCTTGCCCGGATGATAAAGTATTTCACAATCATAATCTTTTACCACATCCATCCACCTACGTTGATGATAATTCAAATCTCGTTGGTTAAAGAGATGTTTCAAGCTCTTATGATCCGAATAAATCGTACTCTTAACACCATACAAGTAATGGCGCCAAATTTTCAACGCATGCACAACCGCCGCCAACTTAAGATCATGAGTTGGATATCTCGTCTCGTGTTCCTTTAATTGTCGAGAGGCATAAGCGATGACTTTACCCCTTTGCATAAGAACACACCCGAGCCCATTTAGCGAAGCATCACAATAAACCGTCATGTCTTCCACTCCTTCCGGCAAAACTAACACCGGAGCTTGACACAACTTCTCTTTTAGCAATTGAAAAGCAATTTCTTGCTCGTTCTCCCAAGTAAATCTCACGTTCTTCCTTGAAATGTCCCATTCTTATTGATTAAAAACGTTCCATATTAATTGATTTCGTTGCGAGGTTTTGACCTCTATATGAGACGTTTTTCAAAGATTGCATTCATTTTTAAAACAAACCATAACCTTTATTTCATAAATAAAGGTTTAAAAAGCTTTACGTAGATTATCAAATAATGATAATCTAAAATATCCTGTTTACACACGACCATTACATAATGGTTTACAATACAAATATGTTACATCGAAATCAGTTTCTTGAATGCAGTTTTTACACAATATCATACAAACATGGACTCCAAATCTTGTCCTTATTTTAGTATGCAACAGCGGAAGCTCTTAGTATTCACCTGAGAATAAACATGCTTTAAACGTCAACAAAAAATGTTGGTGAGTTATAGGTTTAACCTATATATATATCAAATCGTAACAATAGACCACAAGATTTCATATTTCAATACACATCCCATACATAGAGATAAAAATCATTCATATGGTGAACACCTGGTAATCGACATTAACAAGATACATATATATAAGAATATCCCCATCATTCCGGGACACCCTTCGAATATGATATAAATTTCAAAGTACTAAAGCATCTGGTACTTTGGATGGGGTTTGTTAGGCCCAATAGATCTATCTTTAGGATTCGCGTCAATTAGGGTGTCTGTTCCCTAATTCTTAGATTACCAGACTTAATAAAAAGGGGCATATTCGATTTCGATAATTCAACCATAGAATGTAGTTTCACGTACTTGTGTCGATTTTGTAAATCATTTATAAAACCTGCATGTATTCTCATCCCAAAAATATTAGATTTTAAAAGTGGGACTATAACTCACTTTCACAGATTTTTACTTCGTCGGGAAGTAAGACTTGGCCACTGGTTGATTCACGAACCTATAACAATATATACATATATATCAAAGTATGTTCAAAATATATTTACAACACTTTTAATATATTTTGATGTTTTAAGTTTATTAAGTCAGCTGTCCTCGTTAGTAACCTACAACTAGTTGTCCACAGTTAGATGTACAGAAATAAATCGATAAATATTATCTTGAATCAATCCACGACCCAGTGTATACGTATCTCAGTATTGATCACAACTCAAACTATATATATTTTCGAATCAACCTCAACCCTGTATAGCTAACTCCAACATTCACATATAGAGTGTCTATGGTTGTTCCGAAATATATATAGATGTGTCGACATGATAGGTCGAAACATTGTATACGTGTCTATGGTATCTCAAGATTACATAATATACAATACAAGTTGATTAAGTTATGGTTGGAATAGATTTGTTACCAATTTTCACGTAGCTAAAATGAGAAAAATTATCCAATCTTGTTTTACCCATAACTTCTTCATTTTAAATCCGTTTTGAGTGAATCAAATTGCTATGATTTCATATTGAACTCTATTTTATGAATCTAAACAGAAAAAGTATAGGTTTATAGTCAGAAAAATAAGTTACAAGTCGTTTTTGTAAAGGTAGTCATTTCAGTCGAAAGAACGACGTCTAGATGACCATTTTAGAAAACATACTTCCACTTTGAGTTTAACCATAATTTTTGGATATAGTTTCAAGTTCATAATAAAAATAATTTTTCCAGAATAATAACTTTTAAATCAAAGTTTATCGTAGTTTTTAATTAACTAACCCAAAACAGCCCGCGGTGTTACTACGACGGCGTAAATCCGGTTTTACGGTGTTTTTCGTGTTTCCGGGTTTTAAATCATTAAGTTAGCATATAATATAGATATAGAACATGTGTTTAGTTGATTTTAAAAGTCAAGTTAGTAGGATTAACTTTTATTTGCGAACAAGTTTAGAATTAACTAAACCTTGTTCTAGTGATTACAAGTTTAAACCTTCGAATAAGATAGCTTTATATGTATGAATCGAATGATGTTATGAACATCATTACTACCTCAAGTTCCTTGGATAAACCTACTGGAAATAAAAAAAATGGATCTAGCTTCAAAGGATCCTTGGATGGCTTGAAAGTTCTTGAAGCAGAATCATGACACGAAAACAATTTCAAGTAAGATTTCCACTCGAAATAAGATTGTTATAGTTATAGAAATTGAATTAAAGTTTAAATATGATTATTACCTTGTATTAGAAAGATAACCTACTGTAAGTAACAAAGGTTTCTTGATCTTGGATGATTACTTGGAATGGATTTAGAAAACTTGGAAGTAAACTTGCAATCTTGGAAGTATTCTTGATTTTATGAAACTATAACTTTTGGAATTTATGAAGAACACTTAGAACTTGAAGATAGAACTTGAGAGAGATTAATTATATGAAGAAAATTGAAGAATGAAAGTGTTTGTAGGTGTTTTTGGTCGTTGGTGTATGGATTAGATATAAAGGATATGTAATTTTGTTTTCATGTAAATAAGTCATGAATGATTACTCATATTTTTGTAATTTTATGAGATATTTCATGCTAGTTGCCAAATGATGGTTTCCACATGTGTTAGGTGACTCACATGGGCTGCTAAGAGCTAATCATTGGAGTGTATATACCAATAGTACATACATCTAAAAGCTGTGTATTGTACGAGTACGAATACGGGTGCATACGAGTAGAATTGTTGATGAAACTGAACGAGGATGTAATTGTAAGCATTTTTGTTAAGTAGAAGTATTTTGATAAGTGTCTTGAAGTCTTTCAAAAGTGTATGAATACATATTAAAACACTACATGTATATACATTTTAACTGAGTCGTTAAGTCATCGTTAGTCGTTACATGTAAATGTTGTTTTGAAACCTTTAGGTAAACGATCTTGTTAAATGTTGTTAACCCATTGTTTATTATAATAAATGAGATGTTAAATTGTTATATTATCATGATATTATGATATATAATATATCTTAGTATGATATATATACAGTTAAATGTCGTTACAACGATAATCGTTACATATATGTCTCGTTTCGAAATCATTAAGTTAGTAGTCTTATTTTTACATATGCATTTCATTGTTAATACACTTAATAATATATTTACTTATCATTTAAAATAATTAACCAAGTGTATCAATATCTTAATATGATTCATATGTACCTAGTAAGACGTTGTTATAACGATAATCGTTATATATATCGTTTTCGAGTTTCTTAATTTAATAGTCTCATTTTTATGTATATAACTCATTGTTAAAATACCTAATGAGATACATACTTATAATAAAATCATGTTAACTATATATATAACCATATATATGTCATCGTATAGTTTTTACAAGTTTTAACGTTCGTGAATCACCGGTCAACTTGGGTGGTCAATTGTCTATATGAAACCTATTTCAATTAATCAAGTCTTAACAAGTTTGATTGCTTAACATGTTGGAAACACTTAATCATGTAAATAACAATTTCATTTAATATATATATAAACATGGAAAAGTTCGGGTCACTATAGTACCTACCCGTTAAATAAATTTCGTCCCGAAATTTTAAGCAGTTGGAGGTGTTGACGTATCTTCTGGAAATAAATGCGGGTATTTCTTCTTCATCTGATCTTCTCGTTCCCAGGTGAACTCGGGTCCTCTACGAGCATTCCATCGAACCTTAACAATTGGTATCTAGTTTTGCTTAAGTCTTTTAACCTCACGATCCATTATTTCGACGGGTTCTTCGATGAATTGAAGTTTTTCATTGATTTGGATTTCATCTAACGGAATAGTGAGATCTTCTTTAGCAAAACATTTCTTCAAATTCGAGACGTGGAAAGTGTTATGTACAGCCGCGAGTTGTTGAGGTAACTCAAGTCGGTAAGCTACTGGTCCGACACGATCAATAATCTTGAATGGTCCAATATACCTTGGATTTAATTTTCCTCGTTTGCCAAATCGAACAACGTCTTTCCAAGGTGCAACTTTAAGCATGACCATCTCTCCAATTTCAAATTCTATATCTTTTCTTTTAATGTCGGCGTAGCTCTTTTGTCGACTTTGGGCGGTTTTCAACCGTTGTTGAATTTGGATGATCTTCTCGGTAGTTTCTTGTATTATCTCCGGACCCGTAATCTGTCTATCCCCCACTTCACTCCAACAAATCGGAGACCTGCACTTTCTACCATAAAGTGCTTCAAACGGGCCATCTCAATGCTTGAATGGTAGCTGTTGTTGTAGGAAAATTCTGCTAACGGTAGATGTCGATCCCAACTGTTTCCAAAATCAATAACACATGCTCGTAGCATGTCTTCAAGCGTTTGTATCGTCCTTTCGCTCTGCCTATCAGTTTGTGGATGATAGGCAGTACTCATGTCTAGACGAGTTCCTAATGCTTGCTGTAATGTCTGCCAGAATCTTGAAATAAATCTGCCATCCCTATCAGAGATAATAGAGATTGGTATTCCATGTCTGGAGACGACTTCCTTCAAATACAGTCGTGCTAACTTCTCCATCTTGTCATCTTCTCTTATTGGCAGGAAGTGTGCTGATTTGGTGAGACGATCAACTATTACCCAAATAGTATCAAAACCACTTGCAGTCCCTGCCAATTTAGTGATGAAATCCATGGTAATGTTTTCCCATTTCCATTCCGGGATTTCGGGTTGTTGAAGTAGACCTGATGGTTTCTGATGCTCAGCTTTGACCTTAGAACACGTCAAACATTCTCCTACGTATTTAGCAACATCGGCTTTCATACCCGGCCACCAAAAATGTTTCTTAAGATCCTTGTACATCTTCCCCGTTCCTTCCTGCTCAAGGCATCGGCTACCACATTTGCCTTCCCCAGGTGGTAACGAATTTCAAAGTCGTAATCATTCAACAATTCAATCCACCTACGCTGCCTCATATTCAGTTGTTTTTGATTAAATATGTGTTGAAGACTTTTGTGGTCGGTATATATAATACTTTTGACCCCATATAAGTAGTGCCTCCAAGTCTTTAATGCAAAAACAACCGCGCCTAATTCCAAATCATGCGTCGTATAATTTTACTCGTGAATCTTTAATTGTCTAGACGCATAAGCAATCACCTTCGTCCGTTGCATTAATACACAACCGAGACCTTGCTTTGATGCGTCACAATAAATCACAAAATCATCATTCCCTTCAGGCAATGACAATATAGGTGCCGTAGTTAGCTTTTTCTTCAATAATTGAAACGCCTTCTCTTGTTCATCCTTCCATTCAAATTTCTTCCCTTTATGCGTTAATGCAGTCAAGGGTTTTGATATTTTGGAGAAATCTTGGATGAATCTTCTGTAGTAATCAGCCAATCCTAAAAATTGACGTATATGCTTCGGAGTTTTTTGGGGTTTCCCACTTTTCAAAGGTTTCGATCTTTTCCGGGTCCACCTGGATACCTTCTTTGTTCACTATGTGACCGAGAAATTGAACTTCTTCCAACCAAAATGCACACTTTGAAAACTTAGCGTACAGTTTTTCTTTCCTCAATACTTCTAGCACTTTTCTCAAATGTTCTTCGTGCTCTTGATCATTCTTTGAGTAAATAAGTATGTCATCGATGAAAACAATGACAAACTTGTCAAGATATGGCCCACACACTCGGTTCATAAGGTCCATGAACACAGCTGGTGCGTTAGTCAATCCAAACGGCATAACCATAAACTCGTAATGACCATAACGCGTCCTAAAAGCAGTTTTTGGAATATCATCCTCCTTTACTCGCATTTGATGATATCCAGAACGTAAATCGATCTTCGAATAAACCGACGAGCCTTGTAGTTGATCAAATAAGTCGTCAATTCTCGGCAGTGGCTAACGGTTATTGATGGTAAGTTTGTTCAACTCTCTGTAGTCAATACACAACCTAAATGTACCATCCTTCTTCTTGACAAACAAAACAGGAGCTCCCCATGGTGATGTGCTTGGTCAAATGAAACCACGTTCTAATAGTTCTTGCAGTTGGCTTTGCAGTTCTTTCATCTCGCTGGGTGTGAGTCTATAAGGAGCACGAGCTATTGGTGCAGCTCCTGGTACAAGATCTATTTGAAATTCAACAGATCGATGTGGAGGTAGTCCCGGTAATTCTTTCGGAAATACATCGGGAAATTCTTTTGCGACGGGAACATCATTGATGCTCTTTTCTTCAGTTTATACTTTCTCGACGTGTGCTAGAACAGCATAGCAACCTTTTCTTATTAGTTTTTGTGCCTTCAAATTACTAATAAGATGTAGCTTCATGTTGCCCTTTTCTCCGTACACCATTAAGGGTTCTCCTTCTTCTCGTACAATGTGAATTGCATTTTTATAACATACGATCTCTGTTTTCACCTTCTTCAACCAGTCCATGCCAACTATTACATCAAAACTCCGTAACTCTACTGGTATCAAATCAATCTTAAATATTTCGCTACCCAGTATAATTTCTCGATTCCGGCATATATTATCTGCTGAAATTAATTTACCGTTTGCTAATTCGAGTAAAAATTTACTATCCAACGGCGTCAATGGACAACTTAATTTAGCACAAAAATCTCTACTCATATAGCTTCTATCCGCACCCGAATCAAATAAAACGTAAGCAGATTTATTGTCAATAAGAAACGTACCCGTAACAAGCTCCGGGTCTTCCTGTGCCTCTGCCACATTAATATTGAAAACTCTTCCGCGGCCTTGTCCATTCGTGTTCTCCTGGTTCGGGCAATTTCTAATAATGTGGCCCGGTTTTCCACATTTATAACAAACTACATTGGCATAACTTGCTCCGACACTACTTGCTCCGCCATTACTCGTTTCGACACCATTTGTTCCTTTCGTTCTGTTAACCCCTGGTCCGTAGACCTCACACTTCGCCGTGCTATGACCATTTCTTTTACACTTGTTACAAAATTTGGTGCAGAACCCCGAGTGATACTTTTCACACCTTTGGCATAGCTGCTTCTGATTGTTGTTGTTGTTGCGGTTGTTATTGTTGTTGGGATGATTGTTGTAGTTGCTGTTGTTGTTGTTGTTGTTGTTGTTGTTGTTGGGCCGTTTGTTGTAGTTGCGATTGATGTTGCGATTGTTGGAATAATTGTTGTGATTATTGTTGTAATTGCTGTTGTTGTTGTTGTATTGGTGATTCTTATCACCATTTTCCTCCCACTTTCTTTTGACTTGCTTCACATTGGCCTCTTCAGCCGTCTGTTCTTTAATTCTTTCCTCAATCTGGTTCACTAGTTTGTGAGCCATTCTACATGCCTGTTGTATGGAGGCGGGCTCGTGTGAACTTATATCTTCTTGGATTCTTTCCGGTAATCCTTTCACAAACGCGTCGATCTTCTCTTCCTCATCTTCGAACGCTCCCGGACACAATAGGCACAATTCTGTGAATTGTCTTTCGTACGTGGTAATATCAAATCCTTGGGTTCGTAACCCTCTAAGTTCTGTCTTGAGCTTATTGACCTCGGTTCTGGGACGGTACTTCTCATTCATCAAGTGCTTGAATGCTGACCACGGTAGTGCGTACGCATCATCTTGTCCCACTTGCTCTAGATAGGTATTCCACCATGTTAACGCAGAACCTGTGAAGGTATGCGTAGCGTACTTTACTTTGTCCTCTTCAGTACACTTACTTATGGCAAACACCGATTCGACCTTCTCGGTCCACCGTTTCCATCCGATCGGTCCTTCGATTCCATCAAATTCCAAAGGTTTGCAGGCAGTGAATTCTTTGTAGGTGCATCCTACACGATTTCCTGTACTGCTAGATCCAAGGTTATTGTTGGTATGTAGCGCAGCCTGTACTGCGGCTATGTTTGAAGCTAGAAAAGTACGGAATTCCTCTTCATTCATATTCACGGTGTGTCGAGTAGTAGGTGCCATTTCCTTCAAAATAATCAAATGGAACAAGTTAATCATACAGAATATTAAGAGTAGTTAATAGTATTTTGTAGCATAATATGAACACATTTATAAAAGCTTTTTCTTCATATTAGCGTTTTATAAGTTTAAATTCGGGTAGTACCTACCCGTTAAATTCATACTTAGTAGCTAATATACAATTCAACTACTACAATTCTATATGAAAAACTGATTATAATAATATTTCGCGTTCAAACTTTTATACAATATTTTACAAAGTTACAATACCGCTTATTTTACATAAAGCATGAAATATAGCACACAATAACTTTGATACAAGATAGTTGTGAAGATAATTCTAGCTAGTACACAAGTCGTTCAGCAAAGGCAATAAAGACACGTAATTCATACGTCCAGAAACAAGTCATGCATTCTGGTTTTACTAGGACTACTTCCCATCCCTGGTCTTGTGGAACATAACCGTTATGGCCGTTGATAAGACAGCGTGTAGTAACGTCGTCAAAGGGACGAGGGTTACGTAATGACCAACAGTCTCGTAATAATCTAAAAACCTCATTTCTTACCCCAATTACCGACTCCGTCACTTGTGGGAACGTTTTGTTTAATAGTTGTAGCCCGATGTTCTTTTTCTCAATTTGGTGAGAAGCGAACATTACTAACCCGTAAGCATAGCATGCTTCTTTATGTTGCATGTTAGCCGTTTTTTCTAAATCATGAAGTCCTATATTCGGATACATTGAGTTAAAATAATTTCTTAACCCGTTGCGTAAAATAGCATTTGGGTTCCCCGCAATATATGCGTCAAAGTAAACACATCGTAACTTATGGGTTTCCCAATGTGATATCCCCCATCTTTCAAACGAAAGTCTCTTATAAACCAAGGCATTCTTGGAACGTTCTTCGAATGTCTTACAAACTGATTTCGCCGTAAATAGTTGTGCCAAAGAATTCTGACCGACTCTAGACAAGATTTCATCAATCATGTCTCCGGGTAGGTCTCTTAAAATATTGGGTTGTCTATCCATTTTGTGTTTTTATACTGTAAAATAGACAAGGGTTAGATTCATAAAAAAAATACTTATTAATACAAGCAATTTTTACATATATCATAAAGCATAAGCACACTATATTACATATATTACACCACACGAATACAACTATCTTATTCCGACTCGCTCGTTTCTTCTTCTTCGGTTTTGGTTCGTTTTGACAAGTTTCTAGGGATATATGATGTTCCCCTAATACGAGCTGTCGTTTTCCACAACGGTTTAGAAAAACCTGGTGGTTTAGAGGTTCCCGGGTCATTGTTACAACTTAAGGGCTTCGGGGGTTGACGATACATATAAAGTTCATCGGGGTTGGAATTAGATTTCTCTATTTTTATGCCCTTTCCCTTATTATTTTCTTTTTCCTTTTTAAATTCAGTTGGGGTAATTTCTATAACATCATCGGAATTCTCGTCGGAATCCGATTCATCGGAGAATTGGTAATCCTCCCAATATTTTGCTTCCTTGGCGGAAACACCATTGACCATAATTAACCTTGGTCGGTTGGTTGAGGATTTTCTTTTACTTAACCGTTTTATTATTTCCCCCACCGGTTCTATTTCCTCCTCCGTTTTCTCCTCTTCCGGTTCTGATTCTTCTTCCGGTTCTGATTCTTCTTCCGGTTCTTCTTCGGGAACTTGTGAATCAGTCCAATATATATTCGACTCTTCATTATTATTAGGTGAGTCAATGAAATTTGTGCTAGAGGTAGACATCTATCACACAATATCAAACATGTTAAGAGATTAATATATCACATAATATGTACATGTTAATAATATATAGTTTCCAACAAAAAATGTTAAGCAATCATTTTTAAAGAAAATATGGTCAAAGTCCAGACTCACTAATGCATCCTAACAAACTCGATAAGACACACTAATGCAAATTTTCTGGTTTTCTAAGACCAACGCTCTGATACCAACTGAAATGTCCCGTTCTTATTGATTAAAAACGTTCCATATTAATTGATTTCGTTGCGAGGTTTTGACCTCTATATGAGACGTTTTTCAAAGACTGCATTCATTTTTAAAACAAACCATAACCTTTATTTCATAAATAAAGGTTTAAAAAGCTTTACGTAGATTATCAAATAATGATAATCTAAAATATCCTGTTTACACACGACCATTATATAATGGTTTACAATACAAATATGTTACATCGAAATCAGTTTCTTGAATGCAGTTTTTACACAATATCATACAAACATGGACTCCAAATCTTGTCCTTATTTTAGTATGCAACAGCGGAAGCTCTTAGTATTCACCTGAGAATAAACATGCTTTAAACGTCAACAAAAAATGTTGGTGAGTTATAGGTTTAACCTATATATATATATCAAATCATAACAATAGACCACAAGATTTCATATTTCAATACACATTCCATACATAGAGATAAAAATCATTCATATGGTGAACACCTGGTAACCGACATTAACAAGATGCATATATATAAGAATATCCCCATTATTCTGGGACACCCTTCGGATATGATATAAATTTCGAAGTACTAAAGCATCCGGTACTTTGGATGGGGTTTGTTAGGCCCAATAGATCTATCTTTAGGATTCGCGTCAATTAGGGTGTCTGTTCCCTAATTCTTAGATTACCAGACTTAATAAAAAGGGGCATATTCGATTTCGATAATTCAACCATAGAATGTAGTTTCACGTACTTGTGTCTATTTTGTAAATCATTTATAAAACCTGCATGTATTCTCATCCCAAAAATATTAGATTTTAAAAGTGGGACTATAACTCACTTTCACAGATTTTTACTTCGTCGGGAAGTAAGACTTGGCCACTGGTTGATTCACGAACCTATAACAATATATACATATATATCAAAGTATGTTCAAAATATATTTACAACACTTTTAATATATTTTGATGTTTTAAGTTTATTAAGTCAGCTGTCCTCGTTAGTAACCTACAACTAGTTGTCCACAGTTAGATGTACAGAAATAAATCGATAAATATTATCTTGAATCAATCCACGACCCAGTGTATACGTATCTCAGTATTGATCACAACTCAAACTATATATATTTTGGAATCAACCTCAACCCTGTATAGCTAACTCCAACATTCACATATAGAGTGTCTATGGTTGTTCCGAAATATATATAGATGTGTCGACATGATAGGTCGAAACATTGTATACGTGTCTATGGTATCTCAAGATTACATAATATACAATACAAGTTGATTAAGTTATGGTTGGAATAGATTTGTTACCAATTTTCACGTAGCTAAAATGAGAAAAATTATCCAATCTTGTTTTACCCATAACTTCTTCATTTTAAATCCGTTTTGAGTGAATCAAATTGCTATGGTTTCATATTGAACTATATTTTATGAATCTAAACAGAAAAAGTATAGGTTTATAGTCGGAAAAATAAGTTACAAGTCGTTTTTGTAAAGGTAGTCATTTCAGTCGAAAGAACGACGTCTAGATGACCATTTTAGAAAACATACTTCCACTTTGAGTTTAACCATAATTTTTGGATATAGTTTCAAGTTCATAATAAAAATCATTTTTCCAGAATAATAACTTTTAAATCAAAGTTTATCATAGTTTTTAATTAACTAACCCAAAACAGCCCGCGGTGTTACTACGACGGCGTAAATCCGGCTTTACGGTATTTTTCGTTTTTCCGGGTTTTAAATCATTAAGTTAGCATATAATATAGATATAGAACATGTGTTTAGTTGATTTTAAAAGTCAAGTTAGAAGGATTAACTTTTATTTGCTAACAAGTTTAGAATTAACTAAACTATGTTCTAGTGATTACAAGTTTAAACCTTCGAATAAGATAGCTTTATATGTATGAATCGAATGATGTTATGAACATCATTACTACCTCAAGTTCCTTGGATAAACCTACTGGAAATAATAAAAATGGATCTAGCTTCAAAGGATCCTTGGATGGCTTGAAAGTTCTTGAAGCAGAATCATGACACGAAAACAATTTCAAGTAAGATTTCCACTCGAAATAAGATTGTTATAGTTATAGAAATTGAATTAAAGTTTGAATATGATTATTACCTTGTATTAGAAAGATAACCTACTGTAAGTAACAAAGGTTTCTTGATCTTGGATGATTACTTGGAATGGATTTAGAAAACTTGGAAGTAAACTTGCAATCTTGGAAGTATTCTTGATTTTATGAAACTAGAACTTTTGGAATTTATGAAGAACACTTAGAACTTGAAGATAGAACTTGAGAGAGATTAATTAGATGAAGAAAATTGAAGAATGAAAGTATTTGTAGGTGTTTTTGGTCGTTGGTGTATGGATTAGATATAAAGGATATGTAATTTTGTTTTCATGTAAATAAGTCATGAATGATTACTCATATTTTTGTAATTTTATGAGATATTTCATGCTAGTTGCCAAATAATGGTTCCCACATGCGTTAGGTGACTCACATGGGATGCTAAGAGCTGATCATTGGAGTGTATATACCAATAGTACATACATCTAAAAGCTGTGTATTGTACGAGTACGAATACGGGTGCATACGAGTAGAATTGTTGATGAAACTGAACGAGGATGTAATTGTAAGCATTTTTGTTAAGTAGAAGTATTTTGATAAGTGTCTTAAAGTCTTTCAAAAGTGTATGAATACATATTAAAACACTATATTTATATACATTTTAACTGAGTCGTTAAGTCATCGTTAGTCGTTACATGTAAATGTTGTTTTGAAACCTTTAGGTTAACGATCTTGTTAAATGTTGTTAACCCATTGTTTATTATAATAAATGAGATGTTAAATTGTTATATTATCATGATATTATGATATATAATATATCTTAGTATGATATATATACAATTAAATGTCGTTACAACGATAATCGTTACATATATGTCTCGTTTCGAAATCATTAAGTTAGTAGTCTTATTTTTACATATGCATTTCATTGTTAATACACTTAATAATATATTTACTTATCATTTAAAATAATTAACCAAGTGTATCAATATCTTAATATGATTCATATGTACCTAGTAAGACGTTGTTATAACGATAATCGTTATATATATCGTTTTCGAGTTTCTTAATTTAATAGTCTCATTTTTATCTATATAACTCATTGTTAAAATACCTAATGAGATACATACTTATAATAAAATCATGTTAACTATATATATAACCATATATATGTCATCGTATAGTTTTTACAAGTTTTAACGTTCGTGAATCACCGGTCAACTTGGGTGGTCAATTGTCTATATGAAACCTATTTCAATTAATCAAGTCTTAACAAGTTTGATTGATTAACATGTTAGAAACACTTAATCATGTAAATAACAATTTCATTTAATATATATATAAACATGGAAAAGTTCGGGTCACTACATTCCTCGTCAATTTCGTCAGTGAAGAAGCGATCTTAGAAAAGTCTTAGATAAACCATCGATAATAACCGGCCAATCCGAGAAAACTTCGGACTTCCGTAGGCGTAGTCGGTTGTCTCCAACTCTTCACCGTCTCTATCTTCCCCGGATCTACTTGAATGCCGTATTTGTTCACAATGTGGCCAAGGAATTGAACCTCCCTTAGCCAAAATTCGCATTTGAAGAACTTAGCATACAAATTCTCCTTTCGTAACGTCTTCAATACTCCACGCAAATGACGTTCATGTTCGTTCATACTTTTCGAGTAGACTAGAATGTCGTCAATGAACACAATTACTGACTTGTCCAACATAGGTTGGCACACTCAGTTCATAAGATCCATGAATGCCGCCGGTGTATTCGTGAGACCAAAAGGCATTACCACAAACTCAAAATGCCCATAACGCGTTCGAAAAGCCGTTTTCTCGATATCTTTCTCACGGACCGGCATTTGGTGATAGCCGGATCGTAGGTCGATGATAATGCTAAAAACGAACATATATTTCATAGCATTATTCCTCAAGAAAGACAAGCTTTTAGTTGCAATTGTTCTATTTACAAGTGATATTCGTTTAAATAATAAAAGGTGAAGACAAAAGACAGATTCGACGAATTGAAGACGCAAACGACCAAAAAGCTCAAAAGTACAAAAGACAATCAAAAAGGTTCCAATTATTGATAAGAAACGTCTCGAAATTACAAGAGTACAAGATTCAAAACGCAAAGTACAAAATATAAAATTGTACGCAAGGACGTTCGAAAATCCGGAACCGGGACCAGAGTCAACTCTTAACGCTCGACGCAACGGACTAAAAATTACAAGTTAACTATGTATATAAATATAATATAATATATAATTAATTATATTAATTATATATATATTATATATATATTATAAAACCGTCGGCAGAGAAAGACTCCAAGGGTGTGAGCTGTAAATTCATTCTCCGCGACTCGCGGAGTTTGAAGAGGATTTTGCCGCGAGTCTCGGAGCCCCAAATTTCAACTTTTCCTATAAAAGCAACCGAATTCTGATCGCAATTCATAATCTTTTTCTTCTCTTATCATACGTAAACGATATATATATATATATATATAATTTATATTTTAATTTTAATTATAATTCTAATAATAAGGGTATGTTAGCGAATGTTGTAAGGGTGTAAGTCGAAATTCTGTCCGTGTAACGCTACGCTATTTTTAATCATTGTAAGTTATGTTCAACCTTTTTATATTAATGTCTCGTAGCTAAGTTATTATTATGCTTATTTAAAACGAAGTAATCATGATGTTAGGCTAATTACTAAAATTGGGTAATTGGGCTTTGTACCATAATTGGGGTTTGGACAAAAGAACGACACTTGTGGAAATTAGACTATGGGCTATTAATGGGCTTTATATTTGTTTAACTAAATGATAGTTTGTTAATGTTAATATAAAGATTTACAATTGGGCGTCCTTATAAATTACCATATACACTCGATCGGACACGATGGGCGGGGTATTTATATGTACGAATAATCGTTCATTTTACCGGACACGGGAATGGATTAATAGCCACTAGAATAATTAAAACAGGGGTGAAATTACATTCAAGGGTAATTGGTGTAATTGTTAACAAAGTAGTAAAACCTTGGTTTACACGCAGTCGATAACCTGGTGTATTCATTAAACAAAGTATTAAAACCTTGTTACAATTCGAATCCCCAATTAGTTGGAATATTTAACTTCGGGTATAATAATAATTTGACGAGGACACTCGCACTTTATATTTATGACTGATGGACTGTTATGGACAAAAACCAGACGGACATATTAAATAATCCAGGACAAAGGACAATTAACCCATGGGCATAAAACTAAAATCAACACGTCAAACATCATGATTACGGAAGTTTAAATAAGCATAATTCTTTTATTTCATATTTAATTTTATTTATTGTTATTTAATCGCACTTTTAATTATCATACTTTTTAATTATCGCAATTTTATTTTATCGCACTTTTATTATTCGCAATTTCATTATCGTTATTTACTTTACGCTTTAAATTAAGTCTTTTATTTATTTTATATTTTACATTAGGTTTTAACTACGACTAAAGTTTTAAAATCGACAAACCGGTCATTAAACGGTAAAAACCCCCCTTTATAATAATAATATTACTTATATATATATTTGTATTTTTTATAGCGTTGAGCTTTGTTTAAAGATTTCCCTGTGGAACGAACCGGACTTACTAAAAACTACACTACTGTACGATTAGGTACACTGCCTATAAGTGTTGTAGCAAGGTTTAAGTATATCCATTCTATAAATAAGTAAATATCTTGTGTAAAATTGTATCGTATTTAATAGTTTTTTTTCTAGTAAAATATAAACTATTTTATATACACCTCGCATAACATCAAGTATTTTTGGCGCCGCTGCCGGGGAACACTCTTAAACGCCGGAAGCACAACGCTAATATAATAAAAAAAAAGATTTTTAGCTTACTTCTATTAAAAATTCGTTTTTGTAAAAATACGTGTTAATTATTCAAAAATATAAAAAGAAAAACAAAAATATAAGTATTTTTTTAAATATTTAAGTTTTATAAGTTTCTTTATTCTTATTTTAATTTATAAAAATATAAGTTTTATTAAATATCTTTTATATATAGAAAAAAACAGAAAACAGAAAATAAAAAAAAATATAAATAAAGAAAAAACGCGTCGATTCAAACTGTGCCAGAATTGAATTTCTGAACCCCGCGACTCGCGGGGTTTTCTTCATTAATTACCGCGACTCGCGGAGACTTTCTGACACGCCGACAGAAGCCCTAATTCAGCATTTATTACGGATTATTATTAATTATTATTAATATAAACCCTAATTATGTATTATTATTATAATTAAGTTTTATTTTAAAATTTCTTTTTATTTAATTTGTTTTATTTTGTTTAAATTAGTTTTATTAAATTGTAAAATTAGTAGTTTTATTAAAAAAAATATAAAAATAATATTTTTATAAAAATTGTACTTTTTACAACTTTTTATATATTTTTATATTTTGTCCCTTTTTAATCATTGTAGCGTAATATTTGTATTTTTAGCTCATATTTAATTTTAAACTTAGTTTTTGCTATAGTTATTTTTACTCCTAGATTTTTAGGCTTTGCCGTAGAATTCCTTAAGTGCTTTTTCTTTAGACTAAGATTTAGGTGCTTTAGAATTTTGCGACGCCTTTTTAAGTTTTAGTTTCTTTTTAAGTTATTTCCATTTGGTATTTAGTTTTTCTTGTAAGCTTTAATATTTTTAGACACCTTTTTACTATGTATCAATTATCATTCCAATTAGTAATTTCAATTTGCGATTATAATTTTAAGTTAGTTGTAGTAATAAGGTTAGGTTAGTTAAGTATTTTTAAGTTTTGATAAGTTTCTTTTATTTTTTTCGTCACTTTTTTTCCAACCATTTTTTCTTTTTCTACCTTTTGCGACGAACTCTTTTTCTCTCTTATTTCTCGCTATTCTAGTTTTAGGACATAGATTTTTATTCTACTTCTTATCTAAATTTCTTAAAATTACGAAAATTTATTTTGAGTGGTTAAATTGATAGACATCAAAATTTTCTGGTTCGTAGTAATAGTTGGATTTGTACGTGGACCGGGTTATTGGAGCCAAACAGTCCTCAATTATATTAAGACCAAACGAATCCTGCCCCTCTGCTGCATCTTTTGGCTATTCGAAACGTGGGCAAAATCAGAAAAGTCTATTGATTGGATAACTTATTATAATTTTTCTTTCCTTTTTAAAAACTAATAGGATATTCAGTGAATGCACCGAGTAAGACGTTCACCACCTTTTGTACGTTCACCACCTGTAACTAGATCAAGACATTTAGCAAATATAACCGCCGTTGATTTTTCTTTAGAATCGTCATCCAGTCGACCAAATACTTCAGTTCAAATTTCCGATAATCCATTTTTTGAACCCGACCTCACAATTGAGAATCCGGAGAATATTCAGGAACGGTTCGTAGATCCTGAACCACTAAACTTTCCTCCGGAACCACCAATCATTCAAACAGAGATTGTTGAGGAACGAACCATTAAATCAGAATCATCTAGTGATACCGATTCAACAAATTCAATTATGGAGAATCTGGAACCTTTAAGTATGGAAGACCGAATGAGAGCTAAACGCACTGGCCAAGGTCACGCAATTACTCATCCAGACATTAATGCGCCAGATTATGAAATCAAAGGACAAATTCTACACATGGTGACTAATCAATGCCAATTTAGTGGTGCGCCGAAGGAAGATCCAAATGAACATCTACGTACCTTTAATAGGATCTGCACACTATTTAAAATCCGAGAAGTGGAGGATGAACAGATATATCTCATGTTATTTCCCTGGACTTTAAAGGGAGAAGCCAAAGATTGGTTGGAATCGTTACCTGAAGGGGCGATTGATACATGGGACGTTTTAGTTGACAAATTTCTTAAACAATTCTTTCCTGCATCTAAAGCCGTAAGACTTCAAGCAGAAATTGTTACGTTCACATAGAAGCCAAATGAAACTCTATATGAGGCGTGGACTAGATATGGAAAGTTGTTAAGAGGATGTCCGCAACATGGTTTAGACACCTGTCAAATAGTACAAATATTCTACCAAGGATGCGACATCACTACAAGAAAAGACATAGATATAGCAGCTGGTGGTTCTATTATGAAGAAAACCGAAACTGATGCTTACAAAATTATTGATAATACTGCTTCCCACTCACATGAGTGGCACCAAGAAAAAGACATCATTAGATCATCTAAAGCAGCTAGAGCCGATTCTAGCCAAGACTTAGATTCCATTTCCGCAAAGATAGATGCTGTAGAGAGACGAATGGAAAAGATGACTAAAGATATTCACTCAATACGAATTAGTTGTGAGCAGTGTGGAGGACCACATTTGACAAAAGATTGTCTCAGTATTGAATTAACAATGGAACAAAGAGAGAATATTTCATACATAAACCAAAGGCCTGGAAATAATTATCAGAATAATTATCAACCGCCAAGACCGATTTACAATCAAAACCAGAATTATAACCGAAATATTCCATACAACAACCAACAAGGTCCTAGCAATCAACAAGTATCCAATAATACTTACAATCAGCAAAGGCCGAATTTTCAAAACAAACCACCACAACAAACCGATGATAAAAAACCGAATTTAGAAGATATGATGACGAAGCTAGTTGAAACTCAAACGCAGTTTTTCACATCTCAAAAACAAACTAATGAACAAAATGCTCAAGCATTTAGAAATCAACAAGCTTCTATTCAAAATATGGAACAAGAAGTAAGTAACCTAGCAAGGTTAATAGGTGAAAGAAAACCGGGAAGTCTACCTAGTGATACAAACGCTAACCCTCGAAATGAAACAGCTAAAGCCATTACCACAAGAAGTGGTACAACACTTAAACCACCTGAAATACCTGTAATTTCTGATGAAACTATTCCTACTCCACAAGAACCACAACCTGATCAAGATAAGGAAAAATAACCGGTAGTTGAAAAAGTTAATGAAGATAACACAGTTAAGGATAAACCTTATGTTAAACCATACCAACCACCACTTCCTTACCCGAGTAAAATGAAGAAAGAAAAACTTGAAGCCGAGCAATCCAAATTTTTGGATATGTTTAAACAGATAAATGTAAATCTTCCTTTCATTGATGTGATTTCAGGAATGCCAAGATATGCTAAATTCTTGAAAGATCTAATCTCAAATAGAAAGAAAATGGAAGAACTCTCGGCTGTTACTATGAATGCTAATTGTTCAGCAGTGCTGTTGAATAAGATACCAGAAAAATTATCTGATCCAGGAAGTTTCACAATTCCATGTTTTCTGGGTAGTCTTAGTTCAATAGAAGCATTGGCAGACTTAGGTGCTAGTATAAATCTAATGCCGTATTCACTATACGCTAAACTAGACCTTGGAGAATTGAAACCAACAAGAATAAGCATACAACTAGCCGATAGATCAATAAAATATCCTAGAGGGATAATGGAGAACATGCTAGTTAAAGTTGGTACTTTAGTATTTCCAGTAGATTTTGTTGTTTTGGACATGGAAGAAGATTCTCAAGTTCCTCTCATATTAGGAAGACCATTCTTAAACACGGCTAAAGCAATGATAGACGTGTTCGGTAAGAAACTGACCCTAAGTATAGAGGATGAGAGTGTTACCTTTTCAGTTGATAGAGCAATGCAACAACCACAATCTGCAGATGATACATGTTATTATATTCAAACTATAGATGCACATGCAGAATTATTAGAAGAATTTCTAGAATTACAAGGAACAGGAGAATGTTCTTTAGGAGAAGGTAATGAACCAATTGATGAAGCTGAAATGTTAGCTACACTTATAGCTAATGGATATGAACCAACAACAGAAGAAATTCAAATGCTAAAAGAAGAAGACAGATATCGATATAAATCATCGATAGAAGAACCTCCGAAATTAGAGTTAAAGCCACTTCCAAACCATTTGGAATACGCTTATTTACATGGTGAATCTGAATTACCTGTAATAATATCGTCTTCTCTTACTGAAAATGAGAAATCACAACTCATTTCTGTGTTGAAAGCTCATAAACCAGCCATTGCATGGAAGATTCATGATATTAAAGGAAGAAGTCCTTCGTATTGCACACATAAAATCCTTATGGAAGAAGGTCATAAAACGTATGTGCAACGCCAACGAAGACTAAATCCTAATATGCAAGATGTAGTTAAGAAAGAGATTATTAAACTGCTAGATGCAGGTTTGATATATCCAATTTCTGATAGTCCATGGGTAAGCCCAGTTCAATGCGTACCTAAGAAGGGTGGCATGACTGTCATTACAAATGAGAAAAATGAGCTTATTCCTACTAGGACTGTAACAGGATGGCGTGTATGTATTGATTATAGAAAATTAAATGACGCCACCAGAAAAGATCACTTTCCCTTACCTTTCATAGATCAAATGTTGGAAAGATTAGCCGGAAATAGTTACTATTGTTTTCTAGATGGATTTTCCGAATATTTTCAAATTCCAATAGCACCCGAGGACCAAGAGAAAACCACATTCACGTGCCCTTATGGTACTTTTGCTTACAAACGCATGCCATTTGGACTTTGCAACGCCCCTGCAACCTTTCAAAGGTGTATGATGGCGATTTTTCACGACATGATAGAAGAATGCATGGAAGTATTCATGGATGACTTTTCAGTCTTCGGTGATACATTTAAATCATGTCTAGTACTTAATTGGGAGAAATGCCATTTCATGGTTAAAGAAGGCATCGTTCTTGGACATAAAATTTCAAAAGAAGGAATTGAAGTGGATAGAGCTAAAGTAAATGTAATTGCTAAACTTCCACATCCCACAAATGTTAGAGGAGTTAGGAGTTTTCTAGGGCATGCCGGTTTTTACCGACGTTTCATAAAAGATTTTTCTAAAATTGCCACTCCTATGAATAAACTCCTAGAAAAGGATGCGCCATTCATCTTTTCAGATGAGTGTATCAAATCTTTTAATATTCTTAAAGAGAAACTCACTAATGCACCAATCATGATAACACCAAATTGGAATCTACCATTTGAACTAATGTGCGATGCAAGTGATTTTGCAATGGGAGCCGTTTTAGGACAAAGGATTGAAAAACGATTTCAACCTATATATTATGCTAGTAAGACGTTACAAGGAGCACAAACAAACTATACAACTACTGAAAAAGAACTCCTTGCTATTGTCTTTGCTTTTGACAAATTTCGATCATATCTCGTTCTAGCAAAAACGGTGGTCTATACCGACCATTCTGCTCTTAGATACCTATTTTCAAAACAAGATGCTAAACCAAGATTAATCCGTTGGATCTTACTCTTACAAGAGTTTGATATTGAAATCCGAGATAAAAGAGGAGCAGAAAATCTCGCCGCTGATCATCTTTCTCGTCTTGAAAATCCTGAGTTAGAAGTTCTAA
This sequence comes from Rutidosis leptorrhynchoides, assembly GCF_046630445.1. Taxonomy (NCBI): domain Eukaryota; kingdom Viridiplantae; phylum Streptophyta; class Magnoliopsida; order Asterales; family Asteraceae; genus Rutidosis; species Rutidosis leptorrhynchoides. The sequence continues at coordinate 56,974,870 of NC_092340.1, read as the reverse complement.
ATGAATCGGCCATACAAGACAACTTTCCTGATGAATATCTATTGAAGATAGATTATAAAGAAATCTCATGGTTTGCAGACTATGCAAACTACTTAGTTTGTGGATTCCTTGAAAAAGGATTATCGTACCAAAGACGAAAGAAATTCTTCAGTGATATAAAACACTATTTCTGGGAAGATCCACATCTGTTTAAAAGTTGTCCCGATGGAATAATACGCCGATGTGTATTTGGAGATGAAGCTAGTAAAATTTTAAACCATTGTCACACAGGACCAACAGGAGGGCATTATGGGCCTCAACTAACAGCTAGAAAAGTTTATGAAGCTGGATTCTATTGGCCTACAATTTACAAAGACGCACACCTTCTTTGCAAATCCTGTGATGCTTGTCAAAGGGCCGGAAAAATAAGTCAACGTGATGAAATGCCACAAAATGTCATCCAAGTATGTGAAGTATTTGACATTTGGGGTATTGACTTTATGGGTCCATTTCCAAAATCTCATAATAATCTATATATACTCGTAGCCATTGATTATGTATCTAAATGGGCGGAAGCACAAGCTCTCCCAACTAACGATGCACGAGTTGTAGTCAACTTTTTAAAACGTCTTTTTGCAAGGTTTGGAACACCGAAAGCTTTAATAAGTGATCGGGGTACTCATTTCTGTAATAATCAACTTGAGAAAGTTCTTAAAAGATATGGAGTAACTCATAAAATCTCCACCGCATATCATCCACAAACAAGTGGACAAGTTGAAAATACCAACCGAGCTTTAAAACGTATTCTAGAGAAAACCGTAGGATCAAATCCGAAGGAATGGTCCATTAAATTGGAGGATGCACTCTGGGCTTTTAGAACAGCCTACAAAACTCCAATTGGAACCACACCTTTTAGACTTGTTTATGGAAAAGCATGTCATCTTCCAGTAGAAATTGAACACAAAGCATTTTGGGCTTTGAAGACATGTAATCTTGATTTACATGAAGCCGGACGTCTACGATTAAGTCAACTAAATGAATTAGAAGAATTAAGACATGAAGCATACGAAAATTCGTTAATCTATAAAGAAAGAACGAAGAAATGGCATGATAAAAGAATCAGAAGTTCAAAAGAATTTAAAGAAGGAGACAGAGTTCTTCTTTTCAATTCACGATTCAAGCTATTTCCTGGAAAATTGAAATCAAGATGGTCTGGACCATTCATAGTCAAAAGAGTTTTCCCATACGGAACGATAGAATTAATAAATTCAAATGGGTTTGAATTTAAAGTTAATGGTCACAGAGTTAAACATTACATACATGGTCCGATGGAAGTCGACAGCGAAGTTAATCACAATTTCGACACCACAGCTAACTAAGTGTGGGGAGAATCAAGTCTTTAAAGGATAATATGTATTTCTGTTAGAGTTAGATTGTCTATTTTCGTGTAGTTCTCGAAAATGGAACCCGAATGGTCTTTCCCTAGCAGACCCTAAAGAACTAGTCTTCTCCCCCCATTCTGAATTTTTATTTTTTTTTTAGGTTTTTACAAAATGAAGACTGCCTGTGAACTAAACCATGGTCTAATGCTACACGCTTTGATCACTAAACGTAATAATGACATACTACCGAGTGAAATAGTATCGGTAATCAGAGAAAGAATGGACGGAGTTAGAAAAGAATCCAGATGCGAAGATAATAAGTTACAATTTAGTAAAGGAAAATCAAAATCCGCAGCGAAAAGAAGAGCACGACACCTAGAAAGATGTCACAAATGCGGAAAATGGTCACATGGAGGTAAATGTTCAAATAATCAAACCTATTCAAATACCAAATTTGTTACTTTATGCAGAGACGGACCGTTCATATGTTTAGAAGAAAAGATACTGAATGCTCGAGGTTACGCCTATGTAGCCATGGAAAACCAATTAAACCGACTATCTTATGAATGGGATAGATCATATAACTAAGAAATCTATTTCACAGGTATGTCTGTACAGTTTTTATTTTTATTTTTATTTTTAACCTTTTGATAATAAACGCTAATTTGTTCGCTAAAAAGTATTAAATTGGTATTGAATAAAATTAGGTTTGGCGACCGAAATTATTGATATCATTCAAAAATTTATTACATTACTGCGAAATTTAACGTTTATTCTTAAGGTATAAATATCTTTAAACAATCAACCCAAAATATTTCAAAAATTCGTCATGAGTTAAATTAGGTCTTGGAACCGAAATTACTTTACCGAAAAGAGGGGCGCATATTTTTGATAATATTTGATTGATTAAAGTGGGATAAAAAGACAAAAAGATTTTTAATTTTATTTTTACCATGTTTTTTTTTTTAAAAATTAATATTTGAACCCTTTATAAATATTGTAAACTTTGTAATATCAATATTTTTAAAATTGTAAATATTTGAAAAATTAATATAAGTTTGATATGAATTTATGAATTTTTAAATTAAGTTTGGTGTGAATTTTTAAAATATAAATTTTTAATTTTATGCATTTCAAATTTTAAGTTTGGTGTGAATTTTTAATAATAATTTTGAATTTTATATTTAAGTTGTGTGAATTTAAAAACAAAAATTTACTTTATCTCATTAAGTTAAGAATATGATTTTTAAAATTCGTCGTAAGTTGAAGACTAGGTCTTTGAACCGAAATTGCTTTACTCGAGGGAGGGACGAGAACTTTTATTATCATTATTTTTAATCTTATTGAATTAAAGTATGCCAAAAACATTGAAAAAACCCAAAAATCTTAGCTTTTAAAACAATCGCTACAAAAAGACAAATTTTAAAATTTTGTCGAAGGACGGACTAGGACATCGATCCGAAACGACCTCGTCCTAAATAACAAGGGAAACAAAATTTTAAAATTAATTACTTAATTGTTTTAATAAGTTAATGATTATAAAAAAAAAAAAAAAAAAAAAAAAAAAAAAAACTCCGCGAGTCGCGGAGTTTGGAGGGTAAATCCCCGCGACTCGCGGAGGGGCCGGATTACAGAAAAAAAATAAAAAGAGCTGAACGACCTGTTTCAGTCCCCAACCCAAAAACTCAAAAACAAACTGCGAAAACCCACGAAAAACCCCGCAAAATACACCCCAAAATCACAATTTTTAACCGTTAATCACCAAATCTTTTGCTAAAATCATGTTGAGAATGATGCTATCTAAGAATTACTCAAGAAAAACGGTAAATTTCTACACCTAAACACCATTTAATCCGAAATTTGGTGTTCTTGAGCTATTTTTTCCCCAAATTGATTTTGATGCTTTTTAGTGTAATTAGACTTAAATTGTTTATGTATTATGCTTGTATAACCTAGATTGATGCTGTTTAACATGATTAGAAGCCTTAAACTTCAAATTTTGAATAATCTAGGGTTTGTGTTCTTGAGCAAATTTGGGGCTTTTTGATATAAACAGGTTATGGCCGATTTTTGTCATGAATTGTTGCTAAAATAAGTAGTGTAACATGTCTAGGTAGTTAAATGATCCAAACTTTGAGCCTAAACATGATTTTGAGAATTAAAGTGGACTTTTTCAAGTCTAAAATTCATGAACTTGATTTTTGAAAGATAATGCCATTTGAGACTTGTTTGATTGCTAGTAATGATTATTTTAACATGTTATTTGAGTTGAATGCTTATGAACTTGGCGAAAATTTTCGTATATGCTTATTTGAAAAAGTGTAGATTTAATAAAAATGTGAAAATAAGCTTAAGTTTGATATAAATTGATAATGTCATTGTAATTATTTTGATTGATGATTTTGCTGACACTAATGCATATTTGGATGCACAAAAATTGTGTTTGATGTGTTTTGCAGAATGAAAGGGGTGAATCTTCATCCCAAGCCCGCAATGCTCCTGCTGAGAATTTGGAACAACAGGAGGTGGATAACTACTACAAGCAGGATATACCTCATCCAGTCATGACCTTTTCCGATATGCATTTGGAAGAGTTGCACCCGAACCTGAGATTTGACAGACTTTGGATAGATTATCCAAAATATCAAAGGGGTTTGCATACTCTTCATTCCAAGGTTGTTGAGGTACCGAGGGTCATAGAATGGGGACCCTTAGAAGCTGTAGAATTGGCCGGGCCAATTAGGGAATTACTTGTACAGAGGTATGGTAATTCTTCTTTTAATGACTGGATATGTTTATTCACCATACGTAGACCTGTATATAAAGTATGGTGTGAAGAATTGTTATGTAGTATAGAGTTGAATGATCGGGTAGCTAGTTTAACCGATCGTTCTTTTATTATATTTTTGTTAGGCGGTTCGATGCGCCACATGTCTTTACTGGACATGGCTCAGGCTTTACGTATATATACGCCTGAGGAGTTAGCGTCTGCCGATTGTAGAGGATTGATACTAAACGGTAGAAAGATAGATGAAAATTTTGATACACACGGTGTGTGGAGTCAAATGACAAGCCATCACCGTTTCAAAGTGGGAAATTACTCTTATTTGGATATAGATAGAGCCGAATTAAGAGTGATACATAGGTTTTTAGCTAATTCGATTACACAAAGGGGTAAGAACAAGGAAAAAGTAAATGAACAGGATTTGTTTTACCATATGTGTATTCGAGACCCACAAAGCGCTGTAAGTATACCATATTGTGTGGGTTATTATTTATCAGCTATGGTTCGGGGGATGCGACCGCATAGCATAATAGGAGGTGGTATTTTTATTACTTTGATTGGTGAATATCTCGGTGTGGATATAAGTCGGGGGGGATTATTAGTAGAAGAACCAGAACCCCGCGATACTATAGGTTTAAATGTATACCATGGTGCGAAAGTTTTGAAGAGGCGAAATAACGCCGCAGTACGATACCATGGTAGACATCCACAGGTGGAGAGAAACCAACAACAAGGTAATGTAGGAGGGGGGAATGAGATGCAAGAAATGCATAGGTTTATAGCTTCTCAGGAATACAAAAATGCTAGACAGAGAGCATTTGAAGATTGGCAAGTTCATCAGAACCAGATCATAGCTCATTGCCAACATATAGGTAGAAACTATATTCCTACACCGAAACCCATCTTCCCTCCTTGGTCTATAGAGATGCAGCCACCATATCCTACGTATGACCCTGCCGAAGCATTCTATAGCACCTATGGTTATGCCTGGAACCCCTATTGGTACCAATATCATCCTTAGTTTACTTATTATTTTTTTTATTTTTTATTTTGTAATTTGTAATTATTGATACGTTTAATACTTTTGTTAATATTGTAATCATTTTTATAATTATCTAACTTTTATTCTTAGATTTTAATAATTTTTGAACGTGGGGTAATATACCAAACTTCAAAAATATGTATATATGTTTGCAAGTTTATCTTATGTACACAACAGGGTAAAACAACGCATTTTCAAAGACTGGCATTAAGTTCAGCAAAAGCAACTAATTTTGACGACAAGATGCAAAATATATGTGAAATAACAACAAGACGGAATGAACAAATGATGTGCACCATTTATCATTCAGCAAACAAACGCCAATATATTTGGAAACTTTGGTAAAATTTAATCATTTTCACACAAATCACCCTCAATAATTTAAATTGTTACTGATTTCTTGCAAATGAGGGCATTGCAAGATCTTAAGTGTGGGAAGGGGTTAAATTCTTTCAGATTTTAACACTTGGTTACCATTAAAAATACTAGTAAAGCAGTAGTTGTATTAGAATCTAGTGCTCTCTGATAAAAAAGAACAGCCCTAGTCTTATATACTGACTACCCAATTCTAGTAAAATTTTTCAAAATTTTCAATTAAATGAATTCAAAATCATGTTTATACATATTTATGAACGATAAAACTAGGTTTTAACACCGAAATTATTGTTACCTCGGAAAGGACATAAATTAAGAAACAAACTAAAATGTTAAAATTCATTTAAAATGGAATAGAGGACGATAAAAAGGAAAATAAAAGCCAAGTACGGGAAAATTTACCAAGTTATTTTAAACATATGTCACATATATCTGTAACAAATAACTGAAAATACTTTTGCTTTGAACTAAACTAAACTGTTTTACCCGATGAAAGAAAAGAAGAGATGGATCTACACGATGAATCAATTCCATCACTAAAAGGAAGTAAAGTCTTCCGAAAAAGACACGCGCTTCTTGATTTAGGTCATGAAGTTGTCGTCCAGACCAGCTGTAGGTTGACGAAAAATCTAGAAAAGTCATCACTAAAATCAGCAGGAAATCCACGGACCTCAGCATTAAACAGGGTCGCCAAGTGGTCAGATTTATCCTAACCATGAGAAGGATTTATCTCGTACAATGGGGGGGGCACCATGCAAATTAGCTGGATAAGACTAATGAATCAGATCCCCAGAAAGGATAATCTCCTTAAAGATTAAAAATCAGCTTTTAAGCCTGATATTACTCAATCCTTGAGATTGACTTTAAAGATTGAGAATTACAAACTCATGGAATTCAATGATATCTAAACTCGAGCTTGAACGAGAAAATATTTTGATCAAAAATACAAACCGATTTGTTTTCTGAAAACCCATTTTCAATGCGTTCATTACCATTGAACGTAAAATCCTAGGAATTCACCTGGAATTCATTAGGTCACCTGAACTAAATCGGGTGTCAATCGTAAGAACGGTGGTTGCATAGTGGTCAAAGACAGGACCTTGTGTCAGACCGAAAAATTATAAGGGTGAGCTTTACTATTGCTCCTACCAAGGATAGTAATTGCGTCCGACACGTTATAGACCATAATCAAAAGCATGTCACGGGACATTGCCTTAACAGTTGCTTGTTCAACGCTTTCCTTTACAACCGGACGGTAGTTTGCCGAAAGGTAATATACGGAACAAGTAAACTGGACGTGTTGCTTTCCAAATACAAGGTTAGCAAGTGGGTGACACAAAACAGCAAGTTTTGAGCTAAAATTTTCAATTCTGAACCCCACCAAACCCACAAAAATATTTTGCAAACACCGGTAAAGGGTTATCCCGGAAAACTTATCTAGGGTAAAAACTAGATTTAATTTTCAAAAGATCAAATGTTTTCATAAAGATCCAATTTCCTTAATGGATCTAAATTTTTATAGTCATGTGGGACTGTAAACCATATCGTTACTACCATTGTTTATACCGCCGTATAGAAATCACTGATGTACAAAGAGTGAAGAATAAAGAAGTGATTCTAGTATTTCAAGACAATATTGCTTGAGGACAAGCAACGCTCAAGTGTGGGAATATTTGATAATGCTAAAAACGAACATATATTTCATAGCATTATTCCTCAAGAAAGACAAGCTTTTAGTTGCAATTGTTCTATTTACAAGTGATATTCGTTTAAATAATAAAAGGTGAAGACAAAAGACAGATTCGACGAATTGAAGACGCAAACGACCAAAAAGCTCAAAAGTACAAAAGACAATCAAAAAGGTTCCAATTATTGATAAGAAACGTCTCGAAATTACAAGAGTACAAGATTCAAAACGCAAAGTACAAAATATAAAATTGTACGCAAGGACGTTCGAAAATCTGGAACCGGGACCAGAGTCAACTCTTAACGCTCGACGCAACGGACTAAAAATTACAAGTTAACTATGTATATAAATATAATATAATATATAATTAATTATATTAATTATATATATATTATATATATATTATAAAACCGTCGGCAGAGAAAGACTCCAAGGGTGTGAGCTGTAAATTCATTCTCCGCAACTCGCGGAGTTTGAAGAGGATTTTGCCGCGAGTCGCGGAGCCCCAAATTTCAACTTTTCCTATAAAAGCAACCGAATTCTGATCGCAATTCATAATCTTTTTCTTCTCTTATCATACGTAAACGATATATATATATATATATAATTTATATTTTAATTTTAATTATAATTCTAATAATAAGGGTATGTTAGCGAATGTTGTAAGGGTGTAAGTCGAAATTCTGTCCGTGTAACGCTACGCTATTTTTAATCATTGTAAGTTATGTTCAACCTTTTTATATTAATGTCTCGTAGCTAAGTTATTATTATGCTTATTTAAAACGAAGTAATCATGATGTTAGGCTAATTACTAAAATTGGGTAATTGGGCTTTGTACCATAATTGGGGTTTGGACAAAAGAACGACACTTGTGGAAATTAGACTATGGGCTATTAATGGGCTTTATATTTGTTTAACTAAATGATAGTTTGTTAATGTTAATATAAAGATTTACAATTGGGCGTCCTTATAAATTACCATATACACTCGATCGGACACGATGGGCGGAGTATTTATATGTACGAATAATCGTTCATTTAACCGGACACGGGAATGGATTAATAGCCACTAGAATAATTAAAACAGGGGTGAAATTACATTCAAGGGTAATTGGTGTAATTGTTAACAAAGTAGTAAAACCTTGGTTTACACGCAGTCGATAACCTGGTGTATTCATTAAACAAAGTATTAAAACCTTGTTACAATTCGAATCCCCAATTAGTTGGAATATTTAACTTCGGGTATAATAATAATTTGACGAGGACACTCGCACTTTATATTTATGACTGATGGACTGTTATGGACAAAAACCAGACGGACATATTAAATAATCCAGGACAAAGGACAATTAACCCATGGGCATAAAACTAAAATCAACACGTCAAACATCATGATTACGGAAGTTTAAATAAGCATAATTCTTTTATTTCATATTTAATTTTATTTATTGTTATTTAATCGCACTTTTAATTATCATACTTTTTAATTATCGCAATTTTATTTTATCGCACTTTTATTATTCGCAATTTCATTATCGTTATTTACTTTACGCTTTAAATTAAGTCTTTTATTTATTTTATATTTTACATTAGGTTTTAACTACGACTAAAGTTTTAAAATCGACAAACCGGTCATTAAACGGTAAAAACCCCCCTTTATAATAATAATATTACTTATATATATATTTGTATTTTTTATAGCGTTGAGCTTTGTTTAAAGATTTCCCTGTGGAACGAACCGGACTTACTAAAAACTACACTACTGTACGATTAGGTACACTGTCTATAAGTGTTGTAGCAAGGTTTAAGTATATCCATTCTATAAATACGTAAATATCTTGTGTAAAATTGTATCGTATTTAATAGTTTTTTTTCTAGTAAAATATAAACTATTTTATATACACCTCGCATAACATCAGTCGATTTTAGAGAAATACGTTGCACCTTGGAGTTGGTCAAACAAATCGTCAATCCGAGGTAATGGATAACGATTCTTGACCGTCACTTTATTTAACTCCCGATAATCGATGCACATCCGCATACTACCATCCTTCTTCTTCACAAATAAAACCGGAGCGCCCCGTGGAGAAGTACTCAGTCGAACAAAACCCTTCTCGAGCAATTCTTGGGTTTGATTTAACAACTCTAGCATTTCCGTCGGCGCTAAACGATAAGGAGTTTTAGCAATGGGGGTAGCCCCCGGAACCAACTCAATGCGAAATTCAACTTGTCTTTCCCCCAGAACACCCGGTAACTCGTCCGGAAAAATGTCTTCGAATTCACTAACCACCAGAATTTCACGAATGGGTGGTGGCTCGTCACGAGTATCAACAACATGGGCAAGAAAGGCCATGCCACCACTATCGAGGAGACGACGTGCCCGTGCAAAAGTGCATATCGGCACAAGTCTTCTACGCTTATCACCGTGAATAATTAACTCTCCCCCACTTGGGGTCTTCACACGAATAAATTTTTCATGACATGCAATATCGGCTCTATTACGATCGAGCCAATCCATAACCACAACAATATCAAAGTCGCCCAAAGTCATCGGGATAAGATCAATCTTAAAGTTTTCGGCACCAAACACAACATCACAATTTTTGCACACATCGACCACTAGCACCGTCTTGCCGTCCGCTATTTCGACTTCTACCGGACGACTTAACTTAGCTAATGGTCTATTAAGTTTAGACACAAATTTAGGAGACACAAACGACAAATTTGCACCACTATCGAAGAGAATCCTTGTCGGATTAGAATTAACCATGAAAGTACCTGAGATAACTTCGTTCGATTATTTGGCTTCATCATTGGTCATCAAATAGTTGCGACCCTTAGCCGTACCCGCCGCCTTCTCTAATCACTTCACATTATCGTTTCGCAAATCGGGACACTCCGGCTTCTTATGCCCTTCTTTTCCGCAATTAAAACAAGTGACCTTGTTTCCGAAAGACAGTTTAGGACATTCACGAGCCATATGACCCGGTTGCCCACAATTGTAGCACGTATAAGAAAAAACCCCCGGAAGCGCCCTTCTTCACGCTATTAACACTCTCGAAACCCTTCTTGTTCTTGTTCTTCTTGTTTGAAAAGTTAGAATGACTAGAACCTTCAAACTTTCTTTTGAAAAACGTGAAATCGCTTTCTCTTGGAACATCCGGCTCAAAACCCCGAGCCAATTCGAATAATTCATCAAAAGACTTAGCCATACCCCGACTAATCTTACCCTTGAACTCATCATTCAAAGTACGGTAGAAATCCTTCATTAGCTTGTGATCGTCACCCACATATTCTGGACAAAAATGAGCTTTTGCCAAAAAGGTAGACTTGAGTGTGACCAAGTCCATTGAACCTTGTTGCAAATGGTGCAACTCGTCCCGGATTCTATCAAGATCGAAAGAAGTTCGGTATTCTTTGAAGAATTCCTTCTTAAACTCCTCCCATGTCAAGTTCATGCATTGCTCTTCACCATATAAGTTGATTTTGTCGTCCCACCACAACTTGGCTTCTTCCCTCAACATACTAGAACCATACCTCGCCTTCCTTTCGGGAGGACACTCCGCGGTACGAAAAGCCCCCTCGATATTGGAAATCCAACACGTGCTTTTCAACGGATCTCGCACCCCATTAAACATCGGAGGTTGAGTATCCTTGAAATTTTTGTAGTGGAAGTCCCGCCTTCCACCCCCACCATTACCTTCACCCCTTTCGCCTCGAGGATAAATGTTTCTAGCCTCTAAAGCCTCCTCTATTGCGGCTTTCATTCGATCATTGATCATTTAGGTCACTTGTCCATCGACCGACTCTTGGAAGACCTTTCGAACGTCGTCAAGAAAATCCCTCTTTAGCCTTTTAAAGATGGCCTCAACCTTGGCCGTGAGTTCAACGTCCTCACTCGTACCTCCGTCATTGGTGTCGTGTCCATTTCTCATCTTCATTCTATAAAACGAAGTAAATTAAGCAACAAAACGAAAGGACTTAATCCATATGTATATACATATACACCACACTACCCCGTCTTGCTCAATAATCATCGTACATCGCTTGTTTGACACGATTTGAACCCGTAACAATGGTAGCTAATCATTGTTACGCGAGCACATAGCATTAACTCACTAGTACCATGTCTATCTCGCTTGACGATTTTAAATACCACACAAAACAATAGCGCAATGATTAGTTCACATAAACCTATGCACTAACCAAAACTCGATCCGACCCAAAGTCCTACAAGTCCCGCATAACGCGCACACAAAAGTCTAAGTCTAGGCGCCTATCTCAAGTCACCTAAATCCCTTAGACCATGCTCTGATACCACTTGTAACAACCCAACCCAAACCACGAACAACCCGCGTGAAAATAGCAAATAAAAAAAATTGTTGGAACAGCATATGGCGCGGCGCGCCAGAAGGCCGCGCGGCACGCCATTCTGGTCTGTCCAAAAAGTCTTGAAATGCTAAAAAGATTGGCCACTTCCCGACATAATTAGACAAAACGCTTTTAACAACATATTCAAATATGTAAAACTAACACAATTCAAACATAAAAATGAGTTTTACAAAGCGGGGCCCACATCGACCCGAGTTACACGTTTAATACAAATCCTGAGTTTCGACCACCAAAAAGTTTAAGTTCCAAACTACACTATGAGCATGGCGTTTGGGATTAAACTACCCAAGTCTTGGTCAAACTCCAAAAAGCCAACGCATCCAAAAAGCGTCCCCTAATCAACGACGAAAACTCTAATCCAAGACAATGCCCTTACCCTTGTCCACAACCGAACCAAAAAAAATGGTAAACAACGAGAGGGTAAGCAAAGCTTAGTGAATGCAATAATTATATGAATACATATATAATTATACCTACTTGCATACACTTACACATATACCGCAATCATGCTAGCAAACACAATTAGCTTAACGTCTCAAATACCAAGCTAGTAACTTCCCATACTACGAGCTAGCATAGAAATCGCATATAAATATAACTCGAATAATATAATATGCTTACAACACAAACGACCATGGTTAACCAATCGTACAAGGGAACGGCGCTCGCGAAAACGCCATCGGGGTTCACAACATCCGTTAGGGTACTTAACACCTCGTACCACTAACCCCTAGGGTGGCACCTTAACACCTCGGCACTTCACCCCGAGTGGCATCTTAACACCTCGATGCTTCACTCATTATTTTACGGAGTGGTGTCTTAACACCTCGACACTACACTCCTAGGTGGCATCTTAACACCTCGATGCTTCACCCCGAGTGGCATCTTAACACCTCGATGCTTCACTCATCACGTGAAACGTGGTGTCTTAGCACCTCGACACTTCACATTTCACGCTACAACAAATAGATACATTATATACCTACGCATATAATTATTCCACTCACCTCAAAATCTCTTGTGAAAAGGTACCCGAGCTTGCGAAACCTCAAAGTAACGTACCTATCACATTATACATATTATCAATTGCAAACTCAAGTCGGTCAACCAATTCTTTCCATTCTAAAGTCATTTTGACCCAAGGTGCAATTTTAGACCCATTGGCACCCTTAACCCTAATTTCGGGTCAACACACACCAAAACCCTAATCATTAACCAAGATGGGTTTAAAACACATTTCAAAACAAGGTTTAGGCCTTAATCACAAACATTAACTAACTTAGGTCCACCTTGACCCATTTGACCAATTTTAAGGTCAACACACCCATTTCGGGTCATCCACTAACCCACACAACACTCATTTACATATATATAGGTGTGCTAACAATTTTACTAACTAATTTAGGCTCATAAACATAATTTGATACTTTGAAAACCCTAATTAGTCATCTTTGGGTCTACATGACCCAAATTCACCCAAAACCCCCAAATTACTAGCAAATGGGTTTTAATGTTCATCACTTACACAAACCCTAACTCTTATACAATTAAAATAAGGAAGTTAGGTTTAGGGCTTACCACAACTATCAAAACGTAGCAAAAGAGGAGATGAACAACTTTAATACCCGAGCTCTAACCCGAAATGAGCTTCTTCTTCCTTAAATGGAGCTTTCTCACTCTTGAATCACTCTCTCTCACTAGAATTAATGGATGATGATAAAGTGGGTGAAAATGGAGTAATGGGGCTCACCAAAATTGATCCCAAGCCTTAAAGTCGGACCTTAAGTGGTTTTACCAAAATGCCCTCAAAATATCTTGATTAAAAACAAAGTGAGCTGTCAGCCCGTAATGGCGCGGCGCGCCAAATGCCCAGTTCAGCTTCTTTTGCCTTTTAATTAAATACAACCTAAACCCCACAACTTGAATAACTTATACACACATATGTACAATAAAATATTCGGGTCTTACACTTTCCATAGTTGATAACACCACAATAATTTAGTTCATGATGCACGTTATATAATCGATTTATATATAATAAAACACAATATCCGATCAAGAATTTAAATAATAAAACACAATATCCTTCAAAGACTCTACTTAACATTGTTTAATAACTTGAACCAATTACCTTTATATCCAGACTTCAACCAGCGAAAAAACGCATAGGAAGCAGAGGACGGTGCACACTAAATCAACGACAAAAGCAAAAAATCAAAAGCATGAACAAAGAACCCTAACTTCACTTTTGATATATGAATACATTTATGTACAATAAAACCCTAACCTTGTTCGATACTGATTATGCTACAGCAACGATTGATGATGGAAATCAACCTGCTAACCTTGTTCGATAGTGATTATTGCCTTTGATTTTGAAGATGATGCATGTAGAAGCAGGCGTCATGAGAGATTTAGCCCTAATGCGTGTGTTTGAACTGAGGATCCGAATACATGTGTTAAATAGGAAAACATACCAGCGATGAAAATCATACTACTAAACCCACTTCATCAAATTTTCATTAGTCTCATCTCTATAAAGAAAGCTCGAACAACAATTGAAACTGAAACAACAAACCCTGGATTTCTAAAACTCATGAAAATAAAAACCAATATCTAATACCCTACCTTGAAACTTTATTTATGAGCATCAATAAGTGTTTTTGTTGTGTGCCTGATCTCAGGATGAGCAGCAAAATGCTTCAACCCACGTTTAAACACAGATTTAACTGATGTCCTTTTAACATGTACAATATTGAAACAAAATTCATAGTTAACTATCATCCTAATAATAGAAGAACAAAATCAATGAAGCACAAAATCAATGAACATCTATGAGAAACCTAATGATCGAAGCCTTAAATTAGAGAAACTCACACACGATTAATGTAACCTGATTTATGAAATTGCACTGTGAAATTGTTTTAGGGAAACCGACGATGGGATTTTGATTTGATGAATGATCGCAGTAGCTTTTTGTTTATGGAATTTTGTTTACCAGTGTTTGATTTTTTACGGGTAGAAAAAGAATAGATTTGTGTAGTGATAGGATTGCAAAGAGCAGACCTGATCTTCATCATCCATCGAACCAAATCCCTAAAATAAGTTAAACAGCAGACCTGATCTTCATGATGCTATCGATTTACACATATATCAAAAATACTCACCCGCGATTAATGCCAACTGATTTCTGCGATTAAATTGTGTAATTTTCTTGTGAATGCGAAGCTAGGGATTTGGTTTGATGGATGATGAAGAAGTGTTTTAGGGTTTTGGTTCGATAACAATGGTGATATGGTTTTAGGGGTTTTGGCAATACTGTTATCCCGTCCCTTGTTTTTGAAGGTTAGTAATGGAATATATTGGATAGTGGTTAGATTATAAGCTTATAATCAAATGAATGGTTGAGATTAGGGGTAACCGAGAGTAACTTTCTTAATCTAATGGTTGAGATTAGATGTTGAAGTAACCGTATTACCAGTCGAAGTATTTTGTTTGGAAACTTTGCAACTAATTCAGCACGACGATTTTGTAGGATATAGCATGTTTATATTCGGTTAGTTTCAAAACTCTAACAGGCAAACTGAGAAACCTACATGTCACCATATACTAAATAGTTCAACGAATAATTTTTTATAACATAATGAACATCAATAAAAGCATATCTCTTCAAAGCTTTTCCCATATCAGATATACGTCAAATAGACAGCCTTGATCTCATAATTTGTACAGAATATAAGATGTTTTTTTCCCAGGAATTATAAAAAAATTACAACGCCTAACATTAACTTATTGTTAGGCTCAAAATTACCTTTTTATCTAACCTTAAGCATTGTGTTGAAGAGCGTATTACTGAAAGATACAAAGCTCAAGCCTTTTGATTATTTCTTGCCAGGGAAATAGACTGCAATTCAAAGGCAAGAAAAAAAAAATGAGGACGACTACCATCAACTATGATGATAATTCATATATCAACTATGATAACAAAACATACATAAGCACTAAAATAACATAAACATTAATAAGGGTAAAATGACCTCAACCAAGCCTCATTACAGTTGATAATACCTTGAGTATTAACCAAGGTTGAAGAACTCGGAACTCAGGGAGTTCTCGGCGGGACACTTTTTGGGAGTTCTCGGAGAACTCGGGAGAACTCGGTTGTTGACTAACGTTGACTTTCTAATATAAATATATATTTTCGAATATATACATGTATAAATATTAGAATTTTGAGATAATTTTTATGATACATAATATAATAGGTAGCTATAAGCAAATGTTGACTGAGATTTGACCGATATATTCAATTTATCGGACGTTGACCGAGGTTTGACTAAGATTTGACCGAGATTTGCCCGAGAAACTCAATTTATTGGTCGTTGACAGATAAAATCGGAAGTTGACCGATTTTTTGAAAGGAGAACTCGGCAGTCTCCTGGAAACGAGTTATCGGCGAGTTCTCAGCCCATTTTTTCGATTTTTGCAACCATGGTATTAACCATGTCAAAATGTACCATATTAGTCAATATGACCCATTTTGACCCCTAATTCCCAACCACATCCTATCTCTTAATACACCTAAATTTTGCCTTTAAGTTCCCAAACTTATGAAGATCACCTCTTCTACATTCCCTTCACATTTGAATGTTGCAGTCAACAACTGCAACTGCACGTGTGAAGGTTCTTCAGGGACCATCTTAAGAAAATTTCAAGAAGCACGTCAATATTTTCAATCCTTTCTGCATTTTCACAATTTATCCAAATTCAGGACACATGTAAAAGAACAAAAAAAATTAATCTTACTTATACTGACTATGATTGTACAGATAGCAAAAATAAAATAAAGTAAGAGCTTGTCAATAGTACGATACCATCTGAATATGTGTCAAAGCTCTCCCAAAGTGCGGCAATGATGGATTCATAGCTATTAGCTAATAAAAGTGATTGAATTTTTGTTTCAAAGTTTATGCGCTGACTTGAAAAAAGACAACAAAACTCTGTTATTGTAACCCTGAAACCCTAAGATCGAAAAAAAAAATTGTATACTATAAATATTAAGTGAAATGGAGTTCATACACCATTGAAATCAAGAGCAAATTTTCAAACTTTAAACTCACAGTAAATGCGGACATCATAAGCGACCATTTCAATTTCAATAAAACTCATATTAATCAAGGGACCTAAATCTTTTAAGCCTAATTGGTTTTGAGTTCCAATTAAAATTTTAATTCGAGTCCTAATTATGTGTACTACAGACCTATGATTAACCTAAATCTTTTACACCAAAAAACAACAATTATAAAAACGCCAATTTTCACACCTAATCTAGCATATACCGTAAAGACAACTAACCCTAAATTTGTAATAGCGATTGATCAAATTTGTTGTTAACAACCCGTGAATAGCGTTGAAATGACAATTAATAACAACTAACCCGTGAATTGCGATTGAAGATGATTGAACAGATGAAAGTCCTGCACATAAGCTGCTGGAATACGACTTTTCCTTATGTTTTTTCCAGTGATTGTAGGTGTAGGCGAGTGATTGTAGGTGTCGATTACATGAGGCGATTGTAGGTGTCGACTTTTATTTATGTTGTTCATAGCCCGTGTTTTTATTAATGTAGGGATAATATAGGAAGAAAAATTTTGAAGTGTAATTGAGTTATAAATAAATCCAAGGGTTTAGAGAATGTGTAGGTGGTTGTAAATATCTTGATCTAATGGTTGAGATTAGTGAAAAATTTTAAATGTCTCTCTATTATGACCTTATTATAAGGACTAGAAGGGATATATGAATTGAATGTACAATGTCAAATTGTGGATCCTTATATCCTCAATCCTAAACACGATCTATACGTATCTGATATCTGGATTTAGGGATAATATTGAACGATTATAAAAGTGAGACTGATATACTAGTAACATCTTTAGTCGATCCAGTTTTATTTGTTGGATTTGAATCATATACCTTTGGATTCGATAATCACGTGTGCCACTCGAGACCGCTTTTCTTTCAACGGGTTGAAACTCTTAATTTGTATATCGTTCACTATTGAAGCCGAGAGTTGAGTCTTTCTTTTCCAAAAATGTGAGTGTTGCGGTTTTTTCATATGGTATAACCTGTTATTCATGAGGCTTGCCATAACAACTTACCGGCCATGACATATATTTTTTTGGAACGTCTGAAATTTTATTAATAGACTAAAAAGAAACTAATAAAATCGATGTTTAGACACCAGTATTATCACCTTTAAAAGTAGGCGAAATACACGAGTTGTTAAGTTTATCCAAGACCACCATTTACGAATTTTCGCCCATACTTATGTTGCCGCTTTACAATCGATTAGTACATGCTTAAGTGTTTCAACATCTTCCTCACATACGGGGCATCTAACAGAATGTAGATCCTATGAGAACCGAACTATACAGACTTATGTTAGGCTGGATAGATGGCTTGGCTGTAATTGGGAAGACCACCATAGCATGGAAAATTGAATAATTGACTTATTATCATGTCAATATTTTAACTGATCATAAATTCATAATGTCAATATTTCATACATGGATCGAAATATCTATAACATAATAACTAAACTTAGCAAACACTGGAGAGTATGAGGGAGAGAGAGAAGGGAGAAGAAATCTCATAGAATATAAATGTAAGAAAAGAAACAAGAAGAGAACGAACCACCGACGATGAACTGATGACCAGAAAAAAACCAATAAAGTAGTGTTGTAGTTTTTATAATAGTTGGCATCATGTACTCCATTATTTAATGGTTATTGTTATGTCATACCATACTCTTCTGTCTTCAAAAAAGCTCATATCTTACTTTAAATAAAAATATATCTTCCAAAAACATTAAAATATTATTCAGTAACATAAATTTTTCAGTATAAATACAGCAGACTGATGTTGCTTTTATAATTAAGGTAAGTCAGAGTTGAGTATTTAAAAAAAAAAGGATTTGCTATGAATAATAAATTAGGTTATAGAGTTCAATGACATTTTATTGTGATAGAACATACTAAAGAACGTACTAATGCGTTCAATATTAGGATGGAGAGTGTACTAACATGTTCTTTTAGACAATGTTTAAAAATCAAACTCCGTAAAGCATGTCGAGGTGTACAGCGATACAAACTCTTATATCTAGTACAAATTTGCTGCATTACTTACATGTGCCCAGATAATCTTATATGCCTAGTTCAGAACTATTAACAATTTTTTTTTTATTTTGCAAAATAGCTAAAAAAGCTCAAAACATATTAATCAAAGGTTGTTTTTCTCGATCTCAATATGCATTTATATTTCAATTTGGCTCCTAAAAATTCATGCATGCTCAAGTATGATCATGCATAACAGGTCACAACTTCAATCTCTCAGTATTTACATATTCATTTGTATCAAGCACTACCAAATTCGCCTAAACCAACAATAAAAACATAAAAAGCAGATTTAAAAGTGCTAGAAACGAACCCACAAAACGACACATTACCCTGCAGATAATCAGCAGCTTATTCATCTCTTGAAGTAGATTCTAGTCCAGCTGAAGGGTTATCGGCAAAATACTCCTGTTGCTTAATGTTTACACCATACTACAAAGACAACCATCATATTATTATCTTATTATTAGTATGAAAACAAAATTAAGTTGCAAAGTTTCAAGTATTAAACTGCGCGTATAACTATAAGAAGTTATTATGTTACGAAATCGTTAATTATCGATTACCTCTTGAAGAGCCTTGGAGAGATCTTCCATGTTCATAATTAGGCGCTTATCCTGTAAATATATGAAATGTTAATATTATATAAAAACTGAGAGATGATAAACACTACAAAATGTTTATAATCAAGTACCCTTTGCTGCTTATCTTTTTTGTCCCTGACAACAGTTGCCTGTCTAGCCTTGCAGTGCCTACAATAAGATTTGAAAAGGTATAACATAGAAGTAAATTTATTTTATTTAAAAAAAAATTGTTATGAATGTAAAGATCAGGTGGAAGAACATTTTTTTTTTTTTTGGACATCAGTTGGGGATCACCCATGGGGGACTTAACCACCCACGCGTTCATCTCCCGTAGTTGCATAACCCGCCCCCAATTACTGCCCTGGAGGAAACCCCGACCAATCCGAGGGCATGGCCGGTAAAACCCCCCCTCCCCGTTGCCCCCACACGAAGCGAAAGGCAACCTGGGTGGATACTTCAGGTCAAGGGATAACATTGAGTGCAATGTTGCACCTCAGTGGAGTCGAACTCCTGACCTCTCGCTAAGAGAGGCAGGCCACTACCAGCTGAGCTACAACTCAATGTTGGAAGAACATTTAAAAAAGATACTTAGTAATGAATGTTACGGAGTATTATTTTGACCAGAAAACGCTTGAAGAATAACATTCATCACGATGAATGTTATTCTTCGAGCATTTTCGAAATAACATTCATCGTGATGAATGTTATTCTTCGAGCGTTTTCTGGTCAAAATAATAACATTCATCACAAAATGTCTTTTTTAAATGTTCATATTTTCACCTGATCTTGATGTTTGTGAAATTTTATAAAATAAAAAAAAAAAAATTACTCCCCCCCTTACCTCCAAAAATCTAATTCCCTCTTGAATAAAACTATATATATATATATATATATATATATATATATATATATATATATATATATATATATATATATATATATATATATATATATATATATATATATACATGCCTCCCAAAAGGCTTGAACCTACAACCTCTTGGTTGAAGGGCTCCTCAAATACCGCTAGGCCATAGGCCATATCATTTATATTGTACAAAACTTTACAGCTGTAAGTTGGTTTAACAATTGCTTATCAGATATCAAAAGACATTAGCCTACGACACATTTGACTAATTAAAAAACTTACTGAAGAGCATCAGTTGCAACGTCTGCAACAAACTTCTGAGTAGCAACAGCAACCAGCCTGGTTCTGAATGTGAAGGACATCAGTTGGGTAGTCAGATCCATGGTATATGTCAATACATAATAAAATTCCAAAGGCGTACAGTTATTCATAAATACACATAAACACTCATGTATACATGTGAATATACAGACACATATATGAGCCTTCCATGCATTATCTATTGAACACGGGAGAAGAAAAATCATTTCTGATATATAAATCATCAAGGATCATGACATATAAACAAATAGACATAAGAAACCAGTATGTTCTGAGTCTAGGTTTATCTAAAACCAAAATCTCAATCTTTATACTAAAGCTATAACTAACTTTTTGAAAACGAAACAATCATAAACCGTATCAAAGGCACTGCTTTATCCGCCCAAAAGTTTATTCAGTAAAATTGGAGAGCACAATACGAAGCATTACCCTATGGCCACATCCAGACATTACTTAATATTTTATCAAAAGAACCCTGATTACGTAGCTCAAAAGATATTTATTAAAACATGCAGGATACTCTTCCTTGAAAAGTAACTTCATTTCAGCCTTATTCATAACTTACCAAATTAGAATGGGAAAAACCAGACTACCTAATCCATAAACTAGTTACTAAAAACAATAAAAGATGGTTTTTCACGCATAAGAGGTTTTATTTTCATATGTGCGCTAGCGTATCCAGCATATATCCATTTATATCCATTATATGCAGACATCATAAAAATAACAACAAAAAGAATCATAAAAATATAAAGGGGTCAATGCAACTCATGAGCACAACTGGTAACAGTTACCACAGAAGGTTTAAGAAAGCAATTAACTAGAGATAATAATAGTGGCTTGACGATGTCTAAAATTTGGTAAGGAAAATCTTAGGATCATCCTCCAACATTGATTCAGCAGTATTACACAAAGGAGTTAAGTGGGGTTTTATAGATGTAAGACTGCATCTGATGGGGGGAAAAAAACAGCAGCGGATTTACTTCGTGAAAGAGCGGGGAAAAATGTTATATTTCTAAATGAAATTTCGTATAAATTAAAACACTAATCCACTATCATATGCAAGGGCCTGTAAAGCTCCAAAAGAAGCATGCGGGGTCAGATATTTAATCAAAGATGATATAAAGAACCTACAGTCGAACATCTGGACACTGGAATCCACTCTTTGCTAAGTAATGTTCCACCAGCTCATCAGGAATCTGTACGAATACATAACACACATTAAAAATTTATTAAAGTTTTGCCAGTAAATGAAAAAGAAAATTAGATAATCCATAAATCTTTTCGTAAACTTACAGTTGGGGTGTAGTCTGTTAAGGACGCAAGAAAATCCGAGAGTGCGTTTTCATCATCATGTCTAACTTCGTTAGATTGCTGGTTGTTATTCATATTCCTTTCCCTGCTATTACTCTGCCGTACGGATAGGTTCCTACAACTTAAAAAAGTTCCAAACGTACGACAAAAAGTTACGAACTCAGTTAAATTCTGAGCCAAATAATAAAAGTTGGCAAATTGACATGCATATTTCCATTAAGTATTTTACTAAACATTTAAAATTAATATCTTCTTTCAAACAATGGAATTACTGGTGCCATATGTCATTTGTCTATTCAGATCTCATTATTTATGAGTTCATTTCACCTTCTGATATCGGGATGTTAACTTAGGGCTAAATAAAATTATATCAATTGCTACAGGTAGAATAATTTGATGATAAGTTCGTCACAAAAATAACATCAATTTGCATCTCTACAGCACTAGGTTTCATTGATTCAACTTTAGGTTTTCAATATTTCACATTTCACGGTAAATTGATGACAAAATCAACATCAATTTACAACGCATTAGGTTTCATCGTTCAACTTTAGGTTTTCAAATTTCAATTATATAAGGTGAACGTAATTAACTAACATGTTACTGAAAGTGAAGTAATAAAATCACCAAACACGCAAACGAACAGCATAATAATGAAAACGACGATGAAGTTAAAAGGTCAGTTATTCTACCTGTTGATGAAAGCACCGGATCGATTGCCCCGTCAAACAGCTAGGAAGAAACCCTAATTTGCCTATTTGCACAAAACTTTTAAACACTTAAAATTCTGTAGCACCAATGGGCTAAAGTTAGTTCGACAGCATTTGTATACCTTCTATTTTTTGAGAGATATTCTCACACACACTTTTTTATCCTCACACACCTATTTTAACCTTTTACTCTTCTAATAATACTCAATTGGTGTGTGAGGATCAAAAAAGTGTGTGTGAGAATCATCCCCCGATTTTATTTTATTTTTATTATTTTATATTAAATATTATATATTGTATAAAAATTTTTAATTTTTTTTTTTGAGAGAGAAATTAAGTTGAAATTTATCGAATTTTTTTTTGAACAACGATTGGGATCACTCGAGGGGGATTAAACCACCTGTTGCGATCATCTCTCGTTTCGACTATGCCGATTAATTGACAAAATTATACGATCTTTTTGCACTTTCTTTTGAAATAGACCCTATTACCAGAACAAATCATACACACGGTTAACGTATAAAAACTCATATCCTTATACATCAGGAACTACCGAAAGATTCAATAAAGAGAAACCTCGACTTAAAATTATTTGCAAAAATGTATGACAATCTAATGTGCTCGGAAGGTAACCCTACAACCCGTCATAAAGCCCCAAATAAACTTCGATCGTCGAACCCACCAAACACCTACCCATAGAAAAGGACGAACACCCAGATTCAAAGATATTGAGACAAGTTAAGTCCAGTGACGGGGCTTGAAGAATTTTATAAGTGGGGGTCTAACGCTAACTAAACTCGAGCTTCGCCGAAAACCTAACAAAACACCTAACAAGCAAACAAAGGATCGAAACAAACAAAACCATATAGATACGCAGCAATACATAAACAATCAAAGACCTATGTTGTTGTCGCCCCCGCCATCCTTATTGGCCTTGAACGTAAAGGTCGACTCGATTCCAATCTCTGCATCGGTATAGCTCCCCAGAGAATCCAAACCACCATTCCTAAATTCGTCGAAGAAACCCCCATCCTTTTGAGAAGCCTTGGGACTTTTATTTTTCAACTCAATTTCCCCCCCCCCCCCCCCCTTTATCATTACTGTAATCCTTCAAACCAAACGAACCGTCCCTCTCGTTCTTCTTCTTTACCTTACCTCTCAATTTGACACCATTTTTTAAGACCGGTCTTCTTCACTCGTGAAATGCCCCGTTCATATTAATTATAAACGTTTCATATTAATTGGTTTCTTTGCGAGGTTTTGACCTCTATATGAGACGTTTTTCAAATCTTGGATTCGTTTTTAAAAATCACCATAACCTTTATTATTGAATAAAGGTCTTAATGACATAATTTAAATTGTCTATCAAAGACAATCTCCTCAAATAAATAAGTTTTTACACAACCCATTACAATATGATCAAATATATTACAACAAATACTCCGAATGCAAGTTTAGACAATATAAACAATTATGCCGACTCCAAATCTTAACCTTGGGTTGGCATACGATAGCGAAAGCGTTTTTAATATTCACCTGAGAATAAACATGCTTAAAACGTCAACAAAAATGTTGGTGAGTCATAGGTTTAATTTCTATATAATAATCATAACATTTAATAAGCCACAAGATTTCATTTAATTAAATGCGCAGGATCATTACAACTGCAAAAATCATTCATACGATGAGTCTCCTGGTAACCGACCTTAACATAGAGCGCTTAAGATATCTGGTATCATACATTCCACTATTCAAATGTATGACAAGAACCCTTCGAAGTACTAAAGCATTTCCACTATTCGAAAATGGGGGTGGTTGGTACCCGTAGATCTACCTTTGGGATTCGCGTCAATTAGTGTTTTTCACTAATTCTTAGATTACCAAGCATAATAATAATAAGTACAGATATCCGGTATAACAAATCAATCGTAGAATGTAGTTCCATGAACTTTTGCTTATTTTGTAAAAAATTTATAAATATTGCATGTATTCTCATCCCAAAATAATTTAGATAGTAAAAATGGGACTATAACTCACTTGTGATGATTTCCGAATAGATGGTGATAAGACTTGGCCTTTTGAAAAATTCACGAACCTAATAATAATATTCTTGTGTCAAGATATATATATATATATATATATATATATATATATATATATATATATATATATATATATATATATATATATATACATATATATATATATATATATATACATATATATATATATATATATACATATATATATATATATATATATATATATATATATATATATATATATATATGACTTGATCACCGTGGACTCGTATACAAAGTTTTGACATATCATTTTGACTTCTTCTATATATATTATTGGAACGAACTATTAGACACCATTGGCAGTAATCTCGAGTTAGATGTGGGTCAAAGTGGATTCCAAAATATTATATACTTTGAGTTGTGATCGAGCCTGAGACATGTATACAATGGATCGCGGATTACTTCAGACAATATACATATTATGTGTCTTATTATATTAAGACAATATATTATAGTGTTAGTGAATTCTAACACAATATACGCATTTATATTTATATATATATATTTATACTGTTGGACTATTGGACTATTGGACTACGAACGTTGGACTACTAACAATGGACAATTAAAATTATCACAAGTATCATAAGTATGGAATATTAATTATATATATATATATATATATATATATATATATATATATATATATATATGTGTGTGTGTGTGTGTGTGTGTGTGTGTGTGTGTGTGTGTATATATATATATATATATGTATATATATATATATATATATATATATATATATATATATATATATATATATATATATATATATATATGGTCCCTTACAATCTTTATTAAGACTATAATATATTGTCGTAGAACTTAATCACGACTATTATAAATTGTATTTCCATAAGTTCGGGAACAAGACATGTATAAATACATCTAGGATACAAGGTAAGTTAGCTAGGATAAGGTTAGCATCCATTTTTATAAATCATGTCCGTAGCTAAAAATTAAGAAAAATATCCAATTTTGTTTTACCCATAATTTCTTCGTTACAAATCCGTTTTGAGTGATTCGAGTTGCCATGGTTTCGTATCGAACTCAAAATTATTAATCTTAACAGAAAAAGTATAGGTTTATAGTCGAAAATATAGCTTAGGTGTCAAATAAGAGAAGATAGTCATATCCGTCGTAAGAACGACATCTTGATGACCCTTTTGAAAAACATACTTCCACTTTGAGTTTAACCATGGATTTTAGATATATTTCATATCCATATAAAATAAGATTTTTCACCAAAGTAAATCTTTTAATTCAAAGTTTAAGATAGATTTTTAAAATTAAACCCAAAACAGCCCCCGTTCGACTAAGACGGCGTATATTTGATTTTAAGGTGTTCTTCGTGTTTACAAGTTTTATATCCTTATGTTAGCTTGACATACTGTCATAATACATGTGTTGAAGTGTTTTAAAAGTCAAGTTAGAAGGATTAAGTTTATTTGCAAACAAGTTTAGAAATAATCTAAACTATGTTCATGTTGTTATTAGTTATAACTCAAAATAAGATAGCTATATGAATACGAATCGAATAAGATTATGAATAAGGTTACTACCTCAAATCAAATGAGTAAAGTTGCTGGAGAAATAAGGAGAGTATCTGTGATGATCCGGGAATTTCCGACCAAATTTAAACTTTAATCTTTATATGTTCCCGACACGATAAGCAAAAATCTTTAATGTTGAGTCTCGAAAGTTTTGAAATCTATATTCGTGTAATCAATTACCCTCCGACCATGCCTGTCGATTAACGAACAATTGTTTGTAAATAAATAGGTATATATATATATATATATATATATATATATATATATATATATATATATATATATATATATATATATATATATATATATATATGTAAGTTTACATTATAATTTGAAATTATAAAAAGTAATTTAAACATTTGAATTAAAAATATAAGATAAGTTACAAAATAATTATATTGTAAATTAAAATAAATCTATATATAAATATATATGATTTCTATATGGGATCATGATATATGTATATGGTAATGTATAAGAATTCAAGTATATATAATATATAAATATTAAACTTTATATAATTAATAAATTGTAGTATTAAGATATTAAATGTGGTTACAAGTTAAAAATATAGTTGTTATACTAATATTATTATTATTACTACTTTCATTATTATTAAAATAAAATATGGATATTGATGTTAGTGTTATTAATATTACTATATATAAAATATAATATGAAATTTGATGCATTTGATTTGTTATATTACTATTATTAATATTATGTTATCATTGTTAATATCAGTATTATTATAACTAATAGTAAAATTGTAATTATTATGATTATTAATATCAATATTTTTTTATGGACTTAATATGTAATAATAATAAATATATGTACTTAAATATACATAAAAGAAAAACCATCGTTTTCAATCTGTTTTTGGATGAGTTGTACGTCCCAAAAATTTTACGAATGGAATCTTCACTGTATTGAAAACAAGAGTGTAAACACAAAATTAGTTAGAGGTCATAATCTACTTTTAATTTTTTTTTTCCTATTATTGATCGTACCATCTGTGGAGTTTTAATTAGATATAAAAATCAATACTTTGTTTTCCTTAAGAGCCTCATGAATCACCAACTCCACTAATTACATCGATTTCTAACAACATAAACCGAGACCCACTTCATCACCATTAATGAAAACAACCACTTCTTTTTCTTTGATGAAACACACAACCCACCTTCCTCAAACAATCATAAACGTTGAACAATATCTTCACCTTCATCATCAATAACCACCGTACGTATTCTTCTTCTGTTTCTTTTATGTTTGTCGAGCACCAATCGTAACAATCATTACTTCCACGAGTCATTATTACTTTACAGCTGAGAAACGTGGCCTATTGTTGCTACCGTTTTATTTTTCTGTCAAACAATCCATCAAACCATAAACCTTCTATAGTCTGCTTCAGCTTTCAACCCAAACTGCACCATCATCACTTGAATCCTTGTTCCTGTTACTGCACAATAATTCTTTCTATTCCATTTTGATTCGAGTAACACTCCATAATGTTGTAATTGCTGTAAGTTTTTTTTTTTATTCTTTCTTGTGTTCCTTTCTTCTTGACAAAACATCTTGCAAACCACCATAACAACCCGTCACCACTTTGTTTATTTTTTTTTATTTTTTATTTTTTTTTCTTCTTTCCTTCTTCCTGTTATGTGACCCTGCGTAAACAAGCAACTATTATTCGATGACTTTTCTCCCTTCTTTCTGTTTCTGTTCAAGTTGCGATTAAACAAAAAAAACCCACTTATACTCAATCGGTATTAATATAGGGAGAAGAAACAAACTTTGTTGGTAGTGGAAAATAAAGAAGATATGTGGGACATTCAATCAAGATATAGATATATTTGTGCGATCCAGCTAGGAGTCCATCGAATATATGTAAATATATTTGCTGTCGTGACAAAGACTTTAACCAATTTAATTATGTTGGTCTTCTAAATTGTTTTGCTGAGCTATTAAAGTTATATAATTTAAATCGTGGACCATTAATTAACTGAGTATGTGAAGCTTTTGGGCCGAGAGGTTAAGGGTGTACAGTAGCCGAAGTTAAACTAGTTAAATGGACTCAGATAGCGAATTAAAATAGAAAATACATGTTAGCTTGAATGGTCAGGGGTGTTTGTGATTTCCTATAAGTCCTAGGTTCGAACCTAAGCCATGACAATATTTTTTTTTAAATTACAAGAGAAACTGCTGTGGGCCTTGAATTTATGTTGTTGGGCCGAAATGTTCAGTTGGGCCGAATTCATCCAATGAATTTGTTATTGTTCGATGTAAGAAGAAGTAGAAGGACCTGACGGATTGTATATATATATATATATATATATATATATATGTTTCCATGAATAAAAAAAAAACAGAAAAACAATAGCTGGAGCAGTGGTGTGAGGGTTTGTGTTTAACTAAGAGGTTGCGGGTTCGAGTCCCGTCCCAGGCAGTTTATCTCTTTTTAATGTTTCTAAGGTATAACTTGATATTTATTATTATTATTATTATTATTATTATTATTATTATTATTATTATTATTATTATTATTATTATTATTATTATTATTATTATTATTATTATTGTTAATATGAAAATAATACAAATTATTATAATTAATAATAGTATTAGTATCATTTTTTTTAAATTAGTATTATTATTAACAAAAGTACTCTTTAGTAAGATTACCACTAGTAATAAGATTGTTATAATTATTATTATCATTATTAAGTTTTGGGTATTATTATCTAAATTATTATTTTCATTACCATTACTGTTAAATTATTCACTTTATTAAAAACTACTATTATTATCATTATTATGAGATTTATTATAAAAACTATCAATTATATTATCATTTATAGAATCAATAACAGTATCATCATATTTATTTATATTAGTACTATCATTATTAGTATTGTTATCACTTAAAATATTATCTTAAAATACTATTTTTTTTAAACAAATAATATTTATACATGAATATATTTAGTACATATAACATAACAAAATTTAATATTTTTATATACAAAATGAACATATAAAACATATATATGTTATTAACATAAAAATGATATAACTAATACACTTATACATATTTTTGGGAGTTTCAGCAAAATGATATAAAACATATATACACTTACTACAAAATACAGTATGGTGAGTTTCATTAATCCCTTTTTAAATGCTTTTGCAATATATATTTTTGGGACTGAGAATACATGCGTTGCTTTTATAAATGTTTTACGAAATAGACACAAGTAATCGAAACTAC
This sequence comes from Rutidosis leptorrhynchoides, assembly GCF_046630445.1. Taxonomy (NCBI): domain Eukaryota; kingdom Viridiplantae; phylum Streptophyta; class Magnoliopsida; order Asterales; family Asteraceae; genus Rutidosis; species Rutidosis leptorrhynchoides. Next base: position 56,945,349 of record NC_092340.1, on the reverse strand, counting down.
ATTCTATGGTTGGATTATCGAATCGAATATCACCCTATTTAGTCTGGTAATCTAAGAACTAGGGAACAGAAACCCTAATTGACGCGAATCCTAAAGATAGATCTATCGGGCCCAACAAGCCCCATCCAAAGTACTGGATGCTTTAGTACTTCGAAATTTATATCATGTCCGAAGGAGGATCCCGGAATGATGGGGATATTCTTATATGTATATTGTGAATGTCGATTACCAGGTGTTCAATCCATATGAATGATATTTTGTCTCTATGCATGGGACGTATATTTATGAGAACTGAATGTGGAAATCTTGTGGTCTATTAAAATAATGATAATGATTATTCATGTTAAACTAATGAACTCACCAACCTTTTGGTTGACACTTTAAAGCATGTTTATTCTCAGGTATGAAATAAATCTTCCGCTGTGCATTTGCTCATTTTAAAGACATTACTTGGAGTCATTCATGACATATTTCAAAAGACGTTGCATTCGAGTCGTTGATTTTATCAAGATCATTATTAAGTCAATTATAGTTGGATATATATTATGAAATGATATGCATGTCTGTCAATTTCAGATGTAATGAAAGATTGTCTTTTCAAAACGAATGCAATGTTTGTAAAATGTATCATATAGAGGTCAAGTACCTCGCGATGTAATCAACTGTTGTGAATCGTTTATAATCAATATGGACTTCGTTTGGATGGATTAGGACGGGTCATTTCAGTTGGTATCAGAGCGGTGGTCTTAGCGAACCAGGTCTGCATTAGTGTGTCTAACTGATAAGTCGTTAGGATGCTTTAGTGAGTCTGGACTTCGACCGTGTCTGCATGTCAAAAGTTTTGCTTATCATTTCGTGTCAAAAATTACCTACTTATCATCCTTAGAAAATTACCTGCTTATCATTCCTAGTCTAGACACATCTTGCTGCATTGATTGCATGAATAGTGTATAGACAAATTCATATCTTAGCGTATCTGCTAATTCATATCTTAGCATATCTGTTACTGTAAACTTTACCTAACATATTTCGTAGATTCCTCCGTAACTTATGGGATTTTAGTATTATATATGCATATGTAAATTATATATTACAGGGTACTAATCTACATCCTATAATCTATTTCTTATTGAAAATCCTTCATCTGATCGTACGAGATGAATCCCTCAACCAGTTCGAATTCCTCGGATTCCGACAGGTATTCCAATATGGAGTTTCACCTAAGCTTCGAAAGCAGTGTCACCAGAATGAACCAACCAATCATCCATCCCCAATTCATCTGATGAGATCGTAGCCTACTTAATCAATGGAGATGAGAAGAAGGCGGTCCTTTTCACCAACCGAATTCACCTCGTGGTGAAGAGCCTGAAGCAATTACCGGCGAGCCTATTCAAAACACCATTTTCAGTCTCATTTCCCTAATATCTCGCCACGATTATATTCTATCTAAAATTCTAAACCTTATTCATCCATTCATTTCGACCAACAATCATCCCGGAAAATAGAATAAGTCAACGAACTTCGCGCTCGAGTAATCAATGTGGAGAATATGGTGAAAAATTTACCAGCTTCAGCAACCTCACCGGCATCAATAGTACCATCAGTAACAGCACCAGTACCATCAACAATCCACGCTTCAGCATCCCATTCTGTACCTCGAGTATAATCATCATTCTACATATCGTTCTATCTATTTTATCTTCGTTCCTCATGGCGATTATGTAATCTCTAATGTTTTAGAGATTATGTACTCTAGATCAAACGATAAATCAAATGAGATTAATATCATATTGACTCATTAAATCCATGATTACATCTGAAGAAAATATATATGTATATATGTTTTCAAAAAGATTGTAATTAAAAATTCTTTTGTACAAACTGTTAATGGTGAAAATATTTTAACGGGTAGGTAATACCCGAGGAATATTTAGATTTCATATTAATAAGTTACATTGCACGTTCTTCGAATCTGATTCAACGGTCATTTACTATCCAATTTACAACCACCGATATACATATCCGTTCACCGCAGAATAACCCTTTTCATTCAATTTCATATTTGAATTTTGATTTATCAAAATCCAACAAGTGGCACAATGAAGAAAACATTTGACAAAATAAAATTTGTTAGAAACAAACAAACTAACTATGAGAAATTTTGTTAAGAATCCACGCTAACAAAATCCTAGCTAACTGTTTCTAGCTAACTGATTACATTTTATTTTATCGCAATTTATTTATCGCAATTTATTTATCGCAATTTATTTTATCGCAATTTAATTCTCGCAATTTTATTTATCGTCATTTAATTTCCGTTATTTACTTTACGCACTTTATTTATCATCATTTAAATTTATGTTATTTATTTTACGCACTTTAAATATCGGGACACGTATACAAGGTTTTCACATATCATATCGACACATTTATAATGTGGCCCAGTTTTTCACATTTATAACAAACTACATTGGCATAACTTGCTCCGACACTACTTGCTCCGCCATTACTCGTTCCGACACCATTTGTTCCTTTCGTTCTATTAACCCCTGGTCCGTAGACCTCACACTTCGCCGCGCTATGACCATTTCTTTTACACTTGTTGCAAAATTTGGTGCAGAACCCCGAGTGATACTTTTCACACCTTTGGCATAGCTGCTTCTGATTGTTGTTGTTGTTGCGGTTATTATTGTTGTTGGGATGATTGTTGTAGTTGCTGTTGTTGTTGTTGTTGTTGGGCCGTTTGTTGTAGTTGCGATTGATGTTGCGATTGTTGGGATAATTGTTGCGATTATTGTTGTAATTGCTGTTGTTGTTGTATTGGTGATTCTTATCACCGTTTTCCTCCCACTTTCTTTTGACTTGCTTCACATTGGCCTCTTCACCAGTCTGTTCTTTAATTCTTTCTTCAATCTGGTTCACTAGTTTGTGAGCCATTCTACATGCCTGTTGTATGGAGGCGGGCTCGTGTGAACTTATATCTTCTTGGATTCTTTCCGGTAATCCTTTCACAAACGCGTCGATCTTCTCTTCCTCATCTTCGAATGCTCCCGGACACAATAGGCACAATTCTGTAAATCGTCTTTCGTACGTGGTAATATCAAATCCTTGGGTTCGTAACCCTCTAAGTTCTGTCTTGAGCTTATTGACCTCGGTTCTGGGACGGTACTTCTCGTTCATCAAGTGCTTGAATGCTGACCACGGTAGTGCGTACGCATCGTCTTGTCCCACTTGCTCTAGATAGGTATTCCACCATGTTAACGCAGAACCTGTGAAGGTATGCGTAGCGTACTTCACTTTGTCCTCTTCAGTACACTTACTTATGGCAAACACCGATTCGACCTTCTCGGTCCACCGTTTCAATCCGATCGGTCCTTCGGTTCCATCAAATTCCAAAGGTCTGCAGGCAGTGAATTCTTTGTAGATGCATCCTACACGATTTCCTGTACTGCTAGATCCAAGGTTATTGTTGGTATGTAGCGCATCCTGTACTGCGGCTATGTTTGAAGCTAGAAAAGTACGGAATTCCTCTTCATTCATATTCACGGTGTGTCGAGTAGTCGGTGCCATTTCCTTCAAAATAGTCAAATGGAACAAGTTAATCATACAGAATATTAAGAGTAGTTAATAGTATTTCGTAGCATAATATGAACTCATTTATAAAAGCTTTTTCTTCATATTAGCGTTTTATAAGTTTAAATTCGGGTAGTACCTACCCGTTAAGTTCATACTTAGTAGCTAATATACAATTCAACTACTACAATTCTATATGAAAAACTGATTATAATAATATTTCGCGTTCAAACTTTTACACAATATTTTACAAACTTACAATACCGCTTATTTTACATATAGCATGAAATATAGCACACAATAAATTTGATACAAGATGGTTGTGAAGATAATTCTAGCTAGTACACAAGTCGTTCAGCAAAGGCAATAAAGACACGTAATTCATACGTCCAGAAACAAGTCATGCATTCTGGTTTTACTAGGATTACTTCCCATCCTTGGTCTTGTGGAACATAACCGTTATGGCCGTTGATAAGACAGCGTGTTGTAACGTCGTCAAAGGGACGAGGGTTACGTAATGTCCAACAGTCCCGTAACAATCTAAAAACCTCATTTCTTACCCCAATTACCGACTCCGTCACTTGTGGGAATGTTTTGTTTAATAGTTGTAGCCCGATGTTCTTGTTCTCACTTTGGTGAGAAGCGAACATTACTAATCCGTAAGCATAACATGCTTCTTTATGTTGCATGTTAGCCGCTTTTTCTAAATCACGAAGTCCAATATTCGGATATATTGAGTCAAAATAATTTCTTAACCCATTGCGTAAAATAGCATTTGGGTTCCCCGCAATATATGCGTCAAAGTAAACACATCGTAACTTATGGATTTCCCAATGTGATATCCCCCATCTTTCGAATGAAAGCCTTTTATAAACCAAGGCATTCTTGGAACGTTCTTCGAATGTCTTACAAACTGATCTCGCCTTAAATAGTTGTGCCGAAGAATTCTGACCGACTCTAGACAAGATTTCATCAATCATGTCTCCGGGTAGGTCTCTTAAAATATTGGGTTGTCTATCCATTTTGTGTTTTTATACTGTAAAATAGACAAGAGTTAGATTTATAAAAAAAATACTTATTAATACAAGCAATTTTTACATATATCATAAAGCATAAGCACACTATATTACATATATTACACCACACGAATACAACTATCTTATTCCGACTCGCTTGTTTCTTCTTCTTCGGTTTTGGTTCGTTTTGCCAAGTTTCTAGGGATATATGATGTTCCCCTAATACGAGCCGTCGTTTTCCACATTGGTTTAGAAAAACCTGATGGTTTAGAGGTTCTCGGGTCATTGTTACAACTTAAGGACTTCGGGGGTTGACGATACATATAAAGTTCATCGGGGTTGGAATTAGATTTCTCTATTTTTATGCCCTTTCCCTTATTATTTTCTTTTGCCTTTTTAAATTCAGTTGGGGTAATTTCTATAACATCATCGGAATTCTCGTCGGAATCCGATTCATCGGAGAATTGGTAATCCTCCCAATATTTTGCTTCCTTGGCGGAAACACCATTGACCATAATTAACCTTGGTCGATTGGTTGAGGATTTTCTTTTACTTAACCGTTTTATTATTTCCCCCACCGGTTCTATTTCTTCATCCGGTTCCGATTCTTCTTCCGGTTCCGATTCTTCTTCCGGTTCCGACTCTTCTTCCGGTTCCTCTTCGGGAACTTGTGAATCAGTCCACGAATCATTCCAATTTACATTTGACTCTTCATTATTATTAGGTGAGTCAATGGGACTTGTTCTATAGGTAGACATCTATCACATAATATCAAACGCGTTAAGAGATTAATATATCACATAATATTCACATGTTAAAAATATATAGTTTCCAACAAAATTTGTTAAGCAATCATTTTTCAAGTAAACACGGTCGAAGTCCAGACTCACTAATGCATCCTAACAAACTCGATAAGATACACTAATGCAAAATTCTAGTTCTCTAAGACCAACGCTCGGATACCAACTGAAATGTCCCGTTCTTATTGATTAAAAACGTTCCATATTAATTGATTTCGTTGCGAGGTTTTGACCTCTATATGAGACGTTTTTCAAAGACTGCATTCATTTTAAAACAAACCATAACCTTTATTTCATCAATAAAGGTTTAAAAAGCTTTACGTAGATTATCAAATAATGATAATCTAAAATATCCTGTTTACACACGACCATTACATAATGGTTTACAATACAAATATGTTACAACAAAATAAGTTTCTTGAATGCAGTTTTTACACAATATCATACAAGCATGGACTCCAAGTCTCATCCTTATTTAAGTATGCGACAGCGGAAGCTCTTAATAATCACCTGAGAATAAACATGCTTAAAACGTCAACAAAAATGTTGGTGAGTTATAGGTTTAACCTATATATATCAAATCATAATAATAGACCACATGATTTCATATTTCAATACACATCCCATACATAGAGATAAAAATCATTCATATGGTGAACACCTGGTAACCGACATTAACAAGATGCATATATAAGAATATCCCCATCATTCCGGGACACCCTTCGGATATGATATAAATTTCAAAGTACTAAAGCATCCGGTACTTTGGATGGGGTTTGTTAGGCCCAATAGATCTATCTTTAGGATTCGCGTCAATTAGGGTGTCTGTTCCCTAATTCTTAGATTACCAGACTTAATAAAAAGGGGCATATTCGATTTCGATAATTCAACCATAGAATGTAGTTTCACGTACTTGTGTCTATTTTGTAAATCATTTATAAAACCTGCATGTATTCTCATCCCAAAAATATTAGATTTTAAAAGTGGGACTATAACTCACTTTCACAGATTTTTACTTCGTCGGGAAGTAAGACTTGGCCACTAGTTGATTCACGAACCTATAACAATATATACATATATATCAAAGTATGTTCAAAATATATTTACAACACTTTTAATATATTTTGATGTTTTAAGTTTATTAAGTCAGCGGTCCTCGTTAGTAACCTACAACTATTTGTCCATAGTTAGATGTACAGAAATAAATCGATAAATATTATCTTGAATCAATCCACGACCCAGTGTATACGTATCTCAGTATTGATCACAACTCAAACTATATATATTTTGGAATCAACCTCAACCCTGTATAGCTAACTCCAACATTTACATATAGAGTGCCTATGGTTGTTCCGAAATATATATAGATGTGTCGACATGATAGGTCGAAACATTGTATACGTGTCTATGGTATCTCAAGATTACATAATATACAATACAAGTTGATTAAGTTATGGTTGGAATAGATTTGTTACCAATTTTCACGTAGCTAAAATGAGAAAAATTATCCAATCTTGTTTTACCCACAACTTCTTCATTTTAAATCCGTTTTGAGTGAATCAAATTGCTATGGTTTCATACTGAACTCTATTTTATGAATCTAAACAGAAAAATTATAGGTTTATAGTCGGAAAAATAAGTTACAAGTCATTTTTGTAAAGGTAGTCATTTCAGTCGAAAAAACGACGTCTAGATGACCATTTTAGAAAACATACTTTCACTTTGAGTTTAACCATAATTTTTGGATATAGTTTCATGTTCATAATAAAAATCATTTTCTCAGAATAACAACTTTTAAATCAAATTTTATCATAGTTTTTAATTAACTAACCCAAAACAGCCCGCGGTGTTACTACGACGGCGTAAATCCGGTTTTACGGTGTTTTTCGTGTTTCTAGGTTTTAAATCATTAAGTTAGCATATCATATAGATATAGAACATGTGTTTAGTTGATTTTAAAAGTCAAGTTAGAAGGATTAACTTTTGTTTGCGAACAAGTTTAGAATTAACTAAACTATGTTCTAGTGATTACAAGTTTAAACCTTCGAATAAGATAGCTTTATATGTATGAATCGAATGATGTTATGAACATCATTACTACCTTAAGTTCCTTGGATAAACCTACTGGAAAATAAAAAAATGGATCTAGCTTCAACGGATCCTTGGATGGCTCGAAGTTCTTGAAGCAGAATCATGACACGAAAACAAGTTCAAGTAAGATCATAACTTGAAATAAGATTGTTATAGTTATAGAAATTGAACCAAAGTTTGAATATGATTATTACCTTGTATTAGAATGATAACCTACTGTAAGAAACAAAGATTTCTTGAGGTTAGATGATCACCTTACAAGATTGGAAGTGAGCTAGCAAACTTGAAAGTATTCTTGATTTTATGTAACTAGAACTTGTAGAATTTATGAAGAACACTTAGAACTTGAAGATAGAACTTGAGAGAGATCAATTAGATGAAGAAAATTGAAGAATGAAAGTGTTTGTAGGTGTTTTTGGTCGTTGGTGTATGGATTAGATATAAAGGAGATGTAATTTTATTTTCATGTAAATAAGTCATGAATGATTACTCATATTTTTGTAATTTTATGAGATATTTCATGCTAGTTGCCAAATGATGGTCCCACATGTGTTAGGTGACTCACATGGGCTGCTAAGAGCTGATAATTGGAGTGTATATACCAATAGTACATACATCTAAAAGCTGTGTATTGTACGAGTACGAATACGGGTGCATACGAGTATAATTGTTGATGAAACTGAATTAGGATGTAATTGTAAGCATTTTTGTTAAGTAGAAGTATTTTGATAAGTGTATTGAAGTCTTTCAAAAGTGTATAAATATATATTAAAACACTACATGTATATACATTTTAACTGAGTCGTTAAGTCATCGTTAGTCGTTACATGTAAGTGTTGTTTTGAAACCTTTAGGTTAACGATCTTGTTAAATGTTGTTAACCTAATGTTTATAATATCAAATGAGATGTTAAATTATTATATTATCATGATATTATGATATATTAATATATCTTAATATGATATATATACATTTAAATGTCGTTACAACGATAATCGTTACATATATGTCTCGTTTCGAAATCCTTAAGTTAGTAGTCTTGTTTATATGTATATAACTCATTGTTAATATATTTATGAAGATAATTACTTATCATAATCTCATGTTAACCATATGTATATCCATATATATATCGTCATGTCATTTTTACAAGTTTTAACGTTCGTGAATCGCCGGTCAACTTGGGTGGTCAATTGTCTATATGAAACATATTTCAATTAATCAAGTCTTAACAAGTTTGATTGCTTAACATGTTGGAAACATTTAATCATGAAAATATCAATCTAAATTAATATATATAAACATGGAAAAGTTCGGGTCACTACAGTACCTACCCGTTAAATAAATTTCGTCCCGAAATTTTAAGCTGTTGAAGGTGTTGACGAATCTTCTGGAAATAGATGTGGGTATTTCTTCTTCATCTGATCTTCACGCTCCCAGGTGAACTCGGGTCCTCTACGAGCATTCCATCGAACCTTAACAATTGGTATCTTGTTTTGCTTAAGTCTTTTAACCTCACGATCCATTATTTCGACGGGTTCTTCGATGAATTGAAGTTTTTCGTTGATTTGGATTTCATCTAACGGAATAGTGAGATCTTCTTTAGCAAAACATTTCTTCAAATTCGAGACGTGGAAAGTGTTATGTACAGCCACGAGTTGTTGAGGTAACTCAAGTCGGTAAGCTACTGGTCCGACACGATCAATAATCTTGAATGGTCCAATATACCTTGGATTTAATTTCCCTCGTTTACCAAATCGAACAACACCTTTCCAAGGTGCAACTTTAAGCATGACCATCTCTCCAATTTCAAATTCTATATATTTTCTTTTAATGTCAGCGTAGCTCTTTTGTCGACTTTGGGCGGTTTTCAACCGTTGTTGAATTTGGATGATCTTCTCGGTAGTTTCTTGTATAATCTCCGGACCCGTAATCTGTCTATCCCCCACTTCACTCCAACAAATCGGAGACCTGCACTTTCTACCATAAAGTGCTTCAAACGGTGCCATCTCAATGCTTGAATGGTAGCTGTTGTTGTAGGAAAATTCTGCTAACGGTAGATGTCGATCCCAACTGTTTCCGAAATCAATAACACATGCTCGTAGCATGTCTTCAAGCGTTTGTATCGTCCTTTCGCTCTGCCCATCAGTTTGTGGATGATAGGCAGTACTCATGTGTAGACGAGTTCCTAATGCTTGCTGTAATGTCTGCCAGAATCTTGAAATAAATCTGCCATCCCTATCAGAGATAATAGAGATTGGTATTCCATGTCTGGAGACGACTTCCTTCAAATACAGTCGTGCTAACTTCTCCATCTTGTCATCTCCTCTTATTGGCAGGAAGTGTGCTGATTTGGTGAGACGATCAACTATTACCCAAATAGTATCAAAACCACTTGCAGTCCTTGGCAATTTAGTGATGAAATCCATGGTAATATTTTCCCATTTCCATTCCGGGATTTCGGGTTGTTGAAGTAGACCTGATGGTTTCTGATGCTCAGCTTTGACCTTAGAACACGTCAAACATTCTCCTACGTATTTAGCAATATCGGCTTTCATACCTGGCCACCAAAAATGTTTCTTAAGATCCTTGTACATCTTCCCCGTTCCAGGATGTATTGAGTATCTGGTTTTATGAGCTTCTCTAAGTACCATTTCTCTCATATCTCCAAATTTTGGTACCCAAATTCTTTCAGCCCTATACCGGATTCCGTCTTCCCGAATGTTAAGATGCTTCTCCGATCCTTTGGGTATTTCATCCTTTAAATTTCCCTCTTTTAAAACTCCTTGTTGCGCCTCCTTTATTTGAGTAGTAAGGTTATTATGAATCATTATATTCATAGATTTTACTCGAATGGGTTCTCTGTCCTTCCTGCTCAAGGCATCGGCTACCACATTTGCCTTCCCTAGGTGGTAACGAATCTCAAAGTCATAATCATTCAACAATTCAATCCACCTACGCTGCCTCATATTCAGTTGTTTCTGATTAAATATGTGTTGAAGACTTTTGTGGTCGGTATATATAATACTTTTGACCCCATATAAGTAGTGCCTCCAAGTCTTTAATGCAAAAACAACCGCGCCTAATTCCAAATCATGCGTCGTATAATTTTGTTCGTGAATCTTTAATTGTCTAGACGCATAAGCAATCACCTTCGTTCGTTGCATTAATACACAACCGAGACCTTGCTTTGATGCGTCACAATAAATCACAAAATCATCATTCCCTTCAGGCAATGACAATATAGGTGCCGTAGTTAGCTTTTTCTTCAATAACTGAAACGCTTTCTCTTGTTCATCATTCCATTCAAATTTCTTCCCTTTATGCGTTAATGCAGTCAAGGGTTTTGCTATTCTGGAAAAGTCTTGGATGAACCTTCTGTAGTAACCAGCTAGTCCTAAAAACTGGCGTATGTGTTTCGGAGTTTTCGGGGTTTCCCACTTTTCAGCAGTTTCTATCTTTGCCGAATCCACCTTAATACCTTCTTTGTTCACTATGTGACCGAGGAATTGAACTTCTTCCAACCAAAATGCACACTTTGAAAACTTAGCGTACAATTCTTCCTTCCTCAATACTTCTAACACCTTTCTTAAATGTTCACCGTGTTTTTGGTCATTCTTTGAGTAAATAAGTATGTCATCAATGAAAACAATGACAAACTTATCAAGGTATGGTCCACACACTCGGTTCATAAGGTCCATGACCACAGCTGGTGCATTAGTTAAACCAAACGGCATGACCATAAACTCGTAATGACCGTAACGTGTTCTGAAAGCATTCTTTGGAATATCATCTTCCTTCACCCGCATTTGATGATACCCGGAACGTAAGTCAATCTTTGAATAAACAGACGAGCCTTGTAGTTGATCAAATAAGTCGTCGATTCTCGGTAGTGGGTAGCGGTTCTTGATGGTAAGTTTGTTCAACTCTCGGTAGTTGATACACAACCTGAATGTACCATCTTTCTTCTTGACAAACAAAACAGGAGCTCCCCACGGTGATGTGCTTGGTCGAATGAAACCACGCTCTAAAAGTTCTTGTAATTGGCTTTGCAGTTCTTTCATCTCGCTGGGTGCGAGTCTGTAATGAGCACGAGCTATTGATGCAGCTCCTGGTACAAGATCTATTTGAAATTCAACGGATCGATGTGGGGGCAATCCCGGTAATTCTTTCAGAAATACATCAGGAAATTCTTTTGCAATGGGAACATCATTGATGCTCTTTTCTTCAGTTTGTACTTTCTCGACGTGTGCTAGAACAGCATAGCAACCTTTTCTTATTAGTTTTTGTGCCTTCAAATTACTAATAAGATGTAGCTTCGTGTTGCCCTTTTCTCCGTACACCATTAAGGGTTTTCCTTTTTCTCGTATAATGCGAATTGCATTTTTGTAACAAACGATCTCTGCTTTCACTTCTTTCAACCAGTCCATACCGATTATCACATCAAAACTCCCTAACTCTACTGGTATCAAATCAATCTTAAATGTTTCGCTAACCAGTTTAATTTCTCGATTCCGACATATATTATCTGCTGAAATTAATTTACCATTTGCTAATTCGAGTAAAAATTTACTATCCAAAGGCGTCAATGGACAACTTAATTTAGCACAAAAATCTCTACTCATATAGCTTCTATCAGCACCGAATCAAATAAAACGTAAGCAGATTTATTGTCAATAAGAAACGTACCCGTAACAAGCTCCGGGTCTTCCTGTGCCTCTGCCGCATTAATATTGAAAACTCTTCCGCGGCCTTGTCCATTCGTGTTCTCCTGGTTCGGGCAATTTCTAATAATGTGGCCCGGTTTTCCACATTTATAACAAACTACATTGGCATAACTTGCTCCGACACTACTTGCTCCGCCATTACTCGTTCCGACACCATTTGTTCCTTTCGTTCTATTAACCCCTGGTCCGTAGACCTCACACTTCGCCGCGCTATGACCATTTCTTTTACACTTGTTGCAAAATTTGGTGCAGAACCCCGAGTGATACTTTTCACACCTTTGGCATAGCTGCTTCTGATTGTTGTTATTGTTGTTGCGGTTATTATTGTTGTTGGGATGATTGTTGTAGTAGTTGTTGTTGTTGTTGTTGTTGTTGTTGTTGTTGTTGTTGTTGTTGTTGGGCCGTTTGTTGTAGTTGCGATTGATGTTGCGATTGTTGGGATAATTGTTGCGATTATTGTTGTAATTGCTGTTGTTGTTGTATTGGTGATTCTTATCACCGTTTTCCTCCCACTTTCTTTTGACTTGCTTCACATTGGCCTCTTCACCAGTCTGTTCTTTAATTCTTTCTTCAATCTGGTTCACTAGTTTGTGAGCCATTCTACATGCCTGTTGTATGGAGGCGGGCTCGTGTGAACTTATATCTTCTTGGATTCTTTCCGGTAATCCTTTCACAAACGCGTCGATCTTCTCTTCCTCATCTTCGAATGCTCCCGGACACAATAGGCACAATTCTGTGAATCGTCTTTCATACGTGGTAATATCAAATCCTTGGGTTCGTAACCCTCTAAGTTCTGTCTTGAGCTTATTGACCTCGGTTCTGGGACGGTACTTCTCGTTCATCAAGTGCTTGAATGCTGACCACGGTAGTGCGTACGCATCGTCTTGTCCCACTTACTCTAGATAGGTATTCCACCATGTTAACGCAGAACCTGTGAAGGTATGCGTAGCGTACTTCACTTTGTCCTCTTCAGTACACTTACTTATGGCAAACACCGATTCGACCTTCTCGGTCCACCATTTCAATCCGATCGGTCCTTTGATTCCATCAAATTCCAAAGGTTTGCAGGCAGTGAATTCTTTGTAGGTGCATCCTACACGATTTCCTGTACTGCTAGATCCAAGGTTATTGTTGGTATGTAGCGCAGCCTGTACTGCGGCTATGTTTGAAGCTAGAAAAGTACGGAATTCCTCTTCATTCATATTCACGGTGTGTCGAGTAGTCGGTGCCATTTCCTTCAAAATAGTCAAATGGAATAAGTTAATTATACAGAATATTAAGAGTAGTTAATAGTATTTCGTAGCATAATATGAACTCATTTATAAAAGCTTTTTCTTCATATTAGCGTTTTATAAGTTTAAATTCGGGTAGTACCTACCCGTTAAGTTCATACTTAGTAGCTAATATACAATTCAACTACTACAATTCTATATGAAAAACTGATTATAATAATATTTCGCGTTCAAACTTTTACACAATATTTTACAAACTTACAATACCGCTTATTTTACATATAGCATGAAATATAGCACACAATAAATTTGATACAAGATGGTTGTGAAGATAATTCTAGCTAGTACACAAGTCGTTCAGCAAAGGCAATAAAGACACGTAATTCATACGTCCAGAAACAAGTCATGCATTCTGGTTTTACTAGGATTACTTCCCATCCTTGGTCTTGTGGAACATAACCGTTATGGCTGTTGATAAGACAGCGTGTTGTAACGTCGTCAAAGGGACGAGGGTTACGTAATGTCCAACAGTCCCGTAACAATCTAAAAACCTCATTTCTTACCCCAATTACCGACTCCGTCACTTGTGGGAACGTTTTGTTTAATAGTTGTAGCCCGATGTTCTTGTTCTCACTTTGGTGAGAAGCGAACATTACTAATCCGTAAGCATAACATGCTTCTTTATGTTGCATGTTAGCCGCTTTTTCTAAATCACGAAGTCCAATATTCGGATATATTGAGTCAAAATAATTTCTTAACCCATTGCGTAAAATAGCATTTGGGTTCCCCGCAATATATGCGTCAAAGTAAACACATCGTAACTTATGGATTTCCCAATGTGATATCCCCCATCTTTCGAATGAAAGCCTTTTATAAACCAAGGCATTCTTGGAACGTTCTTCGAATGTCTTACAAACTGATCTCGCCTTAAATAGTTGTGCCGAAGAATTCTGACCGACTCTAGACAAGATTTCATCAATCATGTCTCCGGGTAGGTCTCTTAAAATATTGGGTTGTCTATCCATTTTGTGTTTTTATACTGTAAAATAGACAAGAGTTAGATTTAAAAAAAAAATACTTATTAATACAAGCAATTTTTACATATATCATAAAGCATAAGCACACTATATTACATATATTACACCACACGAATACAACTATCTTATTCCGACTCGCTTGTTTCTTCTTCTTCGGTTTTGGTTCGTTTTGCCAAGTTTCTAGGGATATATGATGTTCCCCTAATATGAGCCGTCGTTTTCCACATTGGTTTAGAAAAACCTGATGGTTTAGAGGTTCCCGGGTCATTGTTACAACTTAAGGACTTCGGGGGTTGACGATACATATAAAGTTCATCGGGGTTGGAATTAGATTTCTCTATTTTTATGCCCTTTCCCTTATTATTTTCTTTTGCCTTTTTAAATTCAGTTGGGGTAATTTCTATAACATCATCGGAATTCTCGGCGGAATCCAATTCATCGGAGAATTGGTAATCCTCCCAATATTTTGCTTCCTTGGCGGAAACACCATTGACCATAATTAACCTTGGTCGGTTGGTTGAGGATTTTCTTTTACTTAACCGTTTTATTATTTCCCCCACCGGTTCTATTTCTTCATCCGGTTCCGATTCTTCTTCCGGTTCCGATTCTTCTTCCGGTTCCGACTCTTCTTCCGGTTCCTCTTCGGGAACTTGTGAATCAGTCCACGAATCATTCCAATTTACATTTGACTCTTCATTATTATTAGGTGAGTCAATGGGACTTGTTCTAGAGGTAGACATCTATCACATAATATCAAACGCGTTAAGAGATTAATATATCACATAATATTCACATGTTAAAAATATATAGTTTCCAACAAAATTTGTTAAGCAATCATTTTTCAAGTAAACACGGTCGAAGTCCAGACTCACTAATGCATCCTAACAAACTCGATAAGACACACTAATGCAAAATTCTGGTTCTCTAAGACCAACGCTCGGATACCAACTGAAATGTCCCGTTCTTATTGATTAAAAACGTTCCATATTAATTGATTTCGTTGCGAGGTTTTGACCTCTATATGAGACGTTTTTCAAAGACTGCATTCATTTTAAAATAAACCATAACCTTTATTTCATCAATAAAGGTTTAAAAAGCTTTACATAGATTATCAAATAATGATAATCTAAAATATCCTGTTTACACACGACCATTACATAATGATTTACAATACAAATATGTTACAACAAAATAAGTTTCTTGAATGCAGTTTTTACACAATATCATACAAGCATGGACTCCAAATCTCGTCCTTATTTAAGTATGCGACAGCGGAAGCTCTTAATAATCACCTGAGAATAAACATGCTTAAAACGTCAACAAAAATGTTGGTGAGTTATAGGTTTAACCTATATATATCAAATCATAATAATAGACCACAAGATTTCATATTTCAATACACATCCCATACATAGAGATAAAAATCATTCATATGGTGAACACCTGGTAACCGACATTAACAAGATGCATATATAAGAATATCCCCATCATTCCGGGACACCCTTCGGATATGATATAAATTTCGAAGTACTAAAGCATCCGGTACTTTGGATGGGGTTTGTTAGGCCCAATAGATCTATCTTTAGGATTCGCGTCAATTAGGGTGTCTGTTCCCTAATTCTTAGATTACCAGACTTAATAAAAAGGGGCATATTCGATTTCGATAATTCAACCATAGAATGTAGTTTCACGTACTTGTGTCTATTTTGTAAATCATTTATAAAACCTGCATGTATTCTCATCCCAAAAATATTAGATTTTAAAAGTGGGACTATAAGTCACTTTCACAGATTTTTACTTCGTCGGGAAGTAAGACTTGGCCACTGGTTGATTCACGAACCTATAACAATATATACATATATATCAAAGTATGTTCAAAATATATTTACAACACTTTTAATATATTTTGATGTTTTAAGTTTATTAAGTCAGCTGTCCTAGTTAGTAACCTACAACTAGTTGTCCACAGTTAGATGTACAGAAATAAATCGATAAATATTATCTTGAATCAATCCACGACCCAGTGTATACGTATCTCAATATTGATCACAACTCAAACTATATATATTTTGGAATCAACCTCAACCCTGTATAGCTAACTCCAACATTCACATATAGAGTGTCTATGGTTGTTCCGAAATATATATAGATGTGTCGACATGATAGGTCGAAACATTGTATACATGTCTATGGTATCTCAAGATTACATAATATACAATACAAGTTGATTAAGTTATGGTTGGAATAGATTTGTTACCAATTTTCACGTAGCTAAAATGAGAAAAATTATCCAATCTTGTTTTACCCACAACTTCTTCATTTTAAATCTGTTTTGAGTGAATCAAATTGCTATGGTTTCATATTGAACTCTATTTTATGAATCTAAACAGAAAAAGTATAGGTTTATAGTCGGAAAAATAAGTTACAAGTCGTTTTTGTAAAGGTAGTCTTTTCAGTCGAAAGAACGACGTCTAGATGATCATTTTAGAAAACATACTTCCACTTTGAGTTTAACCATAATTTTTGGATATAGTTTCATGTTCATAATAAAAATCATTTTCTCAGAATAACAACTTTTAAATCAAAGTTTATCATAGTTTTTAATTAACTAACCCAAAACAGCCCACGGTGTTACTACGACGGCGTAAATCCGGTTTTACGGTGTTTTTCGTGTTTCTAGGTTTTAAATCATTAAGTTAGCATATCATATAGATATAGAACATGTGTTTAGTTGATTTTAAAAGTCAAGTTAGAAGGATTAACTTTTGTTTGCGAACAAGTTTAGAATTAACTAAACTATGTTCTAGTGATTACAAGTTTAAACCTTCGAATAAGATAGCTTTATATGTATGAATCGAATGATGTTATGAACATCATTACTACCTTAAGTTCCTTGGATAAACCTACTGGAAAAGAGAAAAATGGATCTAGCTTCAACGGATCCTTGGATGGCTCGAAGTTCTTGAAGCAGAATCATGACGCGAAAACAAGTTCAAGTAAGATCATCACTTGAAATAAGATTGTTATAGTTATAGAAATTGAACCAAAGTTTGAATATGATTACTACCTTGTATTAGAATGATAACCTACTGTAAGAAACAAAGATTTCTTGAGGTTAGATGATCACCTTACAAGATTGGAAGTGAGCTAGCAAACTTGAAAGTATTCTTGATTTTATGTAACTATAACTTGTAGAATTTATGAAGAACACTTAGAACTTGAAGATAGAACTTGAGAGAGATCAATTAGATGAATAAAATTGAAGAATGAAAGTGTTTGTAGGTGTTTTTGGTCGTTGGTGTATGGATTAGATATAAAGGATATGTAATTTTGTTTTCATGTAAATAAGTCATGAATGATTACTCATATTTTTGTAATTTTATGAGATATTTCATGCTAGTTGCCAAATGATGGTTCCCACATGTGTTAGGTGACTCACATGGGCTGCTAAGAGCTGATCATTGGAGTGTATATACCAATAGTACATACATCTAAAAGCTGTGTATTGTACGAGTACGAATACGGGTGCATACGAGTAGAATTGTTGATGAAACTGAATTAGGTTGTAATTGTAAGCATTTTTGTTAAGTAGAAGTATTTTGATAAGTGTATTGAAGTCTTTAAAAATTGTATAAATACATATTAAAACACTACATGTATATACATTTTAACTAAGTCGTTAAGTCATCGTTAGTTGTTACATGTAAGTGTTGTTTTGAAACCTTTAGGTTAACGATCTTGTTAAATGTTGTTAACCTAATGTTTATAATATCAAATGAGATGTTAAATTATTATATTATCATGATATTATGATATATTAATATATCTTAATATGATATATATACATTTAAATGTCGTTACAACGATAATCGTTACATATATGTCTCGTTTCGAAATCCTTAAGTTAGTAGTCTTGTTTATATGTATATAACTCATTGTTAATATACTTATGGAGATACTTACTTATCATAATCTCATGTTAACCATATGTATATCCATATATATATCGTCATGTCGTTTTTACAAGTTTTAACGTTCGTGAATCGCCGGTCAACTTGGGTGGTCAATTGTCTATATGAAACATATTTCAATTAATCAAGTATTAACAAGTTTGATTGCTTAACATGTTGGAAACATTTAATCATGTAAATATCAATCTCAATTAATATATATAAACATGGAAAAGTTCGGGTCACTACATACATGGGTCACGATACATATTAATTAATTCGAATATTATATATTAAATTATTGAACTGTTAATTGTAGACTATCAACTATGGACTGCCCACATTGGACAATTAAAATGAATTAAAATATTGATTATAACATATGAAATTAAACATCTCTTCAAGTTTGCCACTTGATTTCATCTTAAACTTCATTTGTATCTTGACGATTACAATCTGCGTTCAAACCTTTCATGATTCTTGAAAACACCTCAATCGAGAAGATGAACCAACCGCACTTCATTAACGAAAGAAAAGATTGACGCATATATTTATGCACCTGAAAACACTTGGAACCTGAGTAAACATTTAACACGTATCTGTGCCAACTCCTTGGCATTATTATTACCGAAAGTAACTTTACAACCTCTCTTCAAATTAGCCAATTTTGTCACAGCTCCAACAAGTCAACTTCAACTTTTCGATCGAAACAACTTTATTATAACCCTGATATAAAAGTTGCCTTTCGTCATCAATACCGAAAAACCGTTTATATCTCACTACATTAGCAACAAATTTACCAGCAACATCATTGATCTTTGATCTTATAAAAAGTTATTATATTCATTGAAATTCTATCATCTACCCATCTGCATCGGATAATGAGAATTACCGTACCAAATACCGAGAATCAGCAATCAGTACCTTGAGAAACTCACAGCATATTTACATCAACAGTTATATGTACAACATTTATCTCTTAGAATTATGATCTTTCATTCTGAAATTCTGAAAAGCACTCAGTCTACAAATCAATACCACAAATTATGAAAAAGCTGAATACAGCAGCAAAAACTGTACACGATCTTAACCGTCGGAAGTTTGATGATAAAGAATAATATGTTGGAAAAGCGCAGAAACGTTGGAACTGAAAAACGGACAGAGTTAACCATGAAGGAGACCAAGGACAAATACAAGGACCATACCCTATATTCAATTATTCCAGATAATTCTGGATTCGTTGAAATCTTTAGAGAATATCTTGCTCCGAAGTCATGTTAAAATCTTGCGGAAAATCTTTCTCCATCAACCATCGAACTTAGAAATTCCAAAATATCATCATCAATATCTTCGATATTTCTGAGGATATTTTCATAAATATTCTCGTCCGAAATTATATACCTCTTCGTACTTCCAATGTATCATTATATTGGAAACATTCAATAGAAAATTTTGTACCGAAAAGCGGATTATGCGAAACTATGAATAAAGTCGTGGACAAATCACAAAGAATAAGTTTGACTTCAAAGAATCCAAATGATTCAATGTCTGCTAAAGTCTTTAGTGAATATCTTGCTCCTTACTCTAAACCCTTGCAGACAATAGTTTCTATCATCCTCTGATATTAGATATTCAAAGATATTATCTTATCTTTCATTATAAATATCCTCCATATTTCTGAAGATATTTTCATAACTATACTTATCTGAAATCATTAATCTCTTCATGCTAACAGTGTTACATTATATAGAAACTGTTAGTTTCTATATTCTGTAAACTTTCGAGCTTAAAATATGAATGTTATTGAAGTAATGTTGGGAACTGATGCATGAGTTAGTATAATATAATGACACTTGATCAATGTGATTATATTACAGTAACTCATGCTGAGTTTCTAATGGGACGCGATGATTCACAGATTATAACGTCATCATGTGCCATGTTACATAACTCTTTCATTTTGCTTAACTCCTGAACATATCAAGAAAATATATTCTTGATAGTTCTATTCTCAGTGATTCAGGTAATTTGACAAAACAAATCGTGCTACTACCTTTCCTTTCTACCTTGTATATTATGATAATTCGAAACTCCATACCTATGAATTCTGGACCGCTACTTGCAAAAAGTAAACAAAAGCATGAAGCTCTGAAATAGAAAGTGGAGTATAAATCGCAGCTAATAGGAAGGAGTCTAAACTGTGGATAACAATGATTATAGGAAACAAAAAGTAGGGACATTGAAATATAAGGGGATATATAAAGCCCAATAACAACACGGAAATTACAGGCCGTGTATATCAATGTTTATCGCAACATAAAGACACGGGAGAATTAAAAACACTATAACCCCAAGGACGAAGTAAAAGAAAACAGATTCCTCTGGTGGAAGTTGGAAAAGGAGAATGATTGTTGCGATAGTAAGGATGGGGACAAGGATCAAAACTAGTTTAAGCATTTTCAGAATCTTTTGGAGGTATGAAACAAGAAAGAAAGTATGGGAATGGTGAGAATAATGGAACGGAAGAGTTTAATTTATAACGGAAATATCAGATAGAGTAATCGAGGCAGATCACCGTATTTAATTATAGAGATCTTAATTTCCTTATTCGCAGAAGAATCAAATCTTTTAGATTTCGATGATTTTCTTCAAATCCCTTAAATTCCGGAATTCAACCAAAACAACGTCAAAAGTTAAGATGCATCTTACTTTCAAAATTCAACCCTGACTCTGTCAAAAGTTACAACGAATCTTTACTTATCCTATTTCAATCTTTTGTGATAATTTCACTCGTACGCTTCGAATAATTGAGTTGTTTTTATTCAAATCACCTGATGGTGATATAACTTTAATTATTGACTCATATTCGTCATGAAAACATTTTTATTGTTAGCCATGACGACCACACTTAAATTTCGGAACGAAATTTCTTTAACGGGTAGGTACTGTGATGACCCGGGAATTTCTGACCAAATTTAAACTTTAATCTTTATATGTTTCCGACACGATAAGCAAAAATCTTTAATGTTGAGTCTCGAAAGTTTTGAAATCTATATTCATGTAATCAATTACCCTCCGACCATGTCTGTCGATTCACGAACAATTGTTTGTAAATAAATAGGTATATATATATATATATATATATATATATATATATATATATATATATATATATATATATATATATATATATATATAAGTTTACATTATAATTTGAAATTATAAAAAGTAATTTAAACATTTGAATTAAAAATATAAGATAAGTTACAAAATAATTATATTGTAAATTAAAATAAATCTATATATAAATATATATGATTTCTATATGTGATCATGATTATATGTATATGGTAATGTATAAGAATTCAAGTATATATAATATATAAATATTAAACTTTATATAATTAATAAATTGTAGTATTAAGATATTAAATGTGGTTACAAGTTAAAAATATTAGTTGTTATACTAATATTATTATTACTACTACTTTCATTATTATTAAAATAAAATATGGATATTGATGTTAGTGTTATTAATATTACTATATATAAAATATAATATGAAATTTGATGCATTTGATTTGTTATATTACTATTATTAATATTATGTTATCATTGTTAATATCAGTATTATTATAACTAATAGTAAAATTGTAATTATTATGATTATTAATATCAGTATTTTTTTATGGACTTAATATGTAATAATAATAAATATATGTACTTAAATATACATAAAAGAAAAACCATCGTTTTCAATCTGTTTTTGGATGAGCTGTACGTCCCAAAAATTTTATGAATGGAATCTTCACTGTATTGAAAACAAGAGTGTAAACACAAAATTAGTTAGAGGTCATAATCTACTTTTAATTTTTTTTATTTCCTATTATTGATCGTACCATCTGTGGAGTTTTAATTAGATATAAAAATCAATACTTTGTTTTCCTTAAGAGCCTCATGAATCACCAACTCCACTAATTACATCGATTTCTAACAACATAAACCGAGACCCACTTCATCACCATTAATGAAAAAAACCACTTCTTTTTCTTTGATGAAACACACAACCCACCTTCCTCAAACAATCATAAACGTTGAACAATATCTTCACCTTCATCATCACTAACCACCATACGTATTCTTCTTCTGTTTCTTTTATGTTTGTCGAGCACCAATCGTAACAATCATTACTTCCACGAGTCATTATTACTTTACAGCTGAGAAACGTGGCCTATTGTTGCTACCGTTTTATTTTTCTGTCAAACAATCCATCAAACCATAAACCTTCTATAGTCTGCTTCAGCTTTCGACCCAAACTGCACCATCATCACTTGAATCCTTGTTCTTGTTACTGCACAATAATTCTTTCTGTTCCATTTTGATTCGAGTAACACTCCATAATGTTGTAATTGCTGTAATTTTTTTTTTTATTCTTTCTTGTGTTCCTTTCTTCTTGACAAAACATCTTGCAAACCACCATAACAACCCGTCACCACTTTGTTTATTTTTTTTTTCTTCTTTCCTTCTTCCTGTTATGTGACCCTGCGTAAACAAGCAACTATTATTCGATGAATTTTCTCCCTTCTTTCTGTTTCTGTTCAAGTTGCGATTAAACAAAAAAAAAACCCACTTATACTCAATCGGTATTAATATAGGGAGAAGAAACAAACTTTGTTGGTAGTGGAAAATAAAGAAGATATGTGGGACATTCAATCAAGATATAGATATATTTGTGCGATCCAGCTAGGAGTCCATCGAATATATGTAAATATATTTACTGTCGTGACAAAGACTTCAACCAATTCAATTATGTTGGTCTTCTAAATTGTTTTGCTGAGCTATTAAAGTTATATAATTTAAATCGTAGACCATTAATTAACTGAGTATGTGAAGCTTTTGGGCCGAGAGGTTAAGGGTGTTCAGTAGCCGAAGTTAAACTAGTTAAATGGACTCAGATAGCGAATTAAAATAGAAAATACATGTTAGCTTGAATGGTCAGGGGTGTTTGTGATTTCCTATAGGTCCTAGGTTCGAACCTAAGCCATGACAATATTTTTTTTTAAATTATAAGAGAAACTGCTGTGGGCCTTGAATTTATGTTGTTGGGCCGAAATGTTCAGTTGGGCCGAATTCATCCAATGAATTTGTTATTGTTCGATGTAAGAAGAAGTTGAAGGAGCTGACGGATTGTAGTTATATATATATATATATATATATATATATATATATATATATATATATATATATATATATATATATATATATATATATATGTTTCCATGAATAAAAAAAAACAGAAAAAACAATAGCTGGAGCAGTGGTGTGAGGGTTTGTGTTTAACTAAGAGGTTGCGGGTTCGAGTCCCGTCCCAGGCAGTTTATCTCTTTTTAATGTTTCTAAGGTATAATTTGATATTTATTATTATTATTATTATTATTATTATTATTATTATTATTATTATTATTATTATTATTATTATTATTATTATTATTATTATTGTTAATATGAAAATAATACAAATTATTATAATTAATAATAGTATTAGTATCATTTTTTTTAAATTAGTATTATTATTAACAAAAGTACTCTTTAGTAAGATTACCACTAGTAATAAGATTGTTATAATTATTATTATCATTATTAAGTTTTGGGTATTATTATCTAAATTATTATTTTCATTACCATTACTGTTAAATTATTCACTTTATTAAAAACTACTATTATTATCATTATTATGAGATTTATTATAAAAACTATCAATTATATTATCATTTATAGAATCAATAACAGTATCATCATATTTATTAATATTAGTACTATCATTATTAGTATTGTTATCACTTAAAATATTATCTTAAAATACTATTTTTTTAAACAAATAATATTTATACATGAATATATTTAGTACATATAACATAACAAAATTTAATATTTTTATATACAAAATGAACATATAAAACATATATATGTTATTAACATAAAAATGATATAACTAATACACTTATATATATATATATATATATATATATATATATATATATATATATATATATATATATGTATATGTATATATGTGTGTGTTCTATTACAACTATGAATATTAATAAATATACAAATGATATAGGTTCGTGAATCCGAGGCCAACCCTATACTTGTTCAATGTCGTTCTATGTATTTTTACTACAAAATACAGTATGGTGAGTTTCATTAATCCCTTTTTAAATGCTTTTGCAATATATATTTTTGGGATTGAGAATACATGACGAAATAGACACAAGTAATCGAAACTACATTCTATGTTTGGATTATCGAATCGAATATCACCCTATTTAGTCTGGTAATCTAAGAATTAGGGAACAGAAACCCTAATTGACGTGAATCCTAAAGATAGATCTATCGGGCCCAACAAGTCCCATCCAAAGTACCGGATGTTTTAGTACTTCAAAATTTATATCATGTCCGAAGAAGGATCCCGGAATGATGGGGATATTCTTATATGTATATTGTGAATGTCGATTATCAGGTGTTCAATCCATATGAATGATATTTTGTCTCTATGCATGGGACGTATATTTATGAGAACTGAATGTGGAAATCTTGTGGTCTATTAAAATAATGATAATGATTATTCATGTTAAACTAATGAACTCACCAACCTTTTGATTGACACTTTAAAGCATGTTTATTCTCAGGTATGAAATAAATCTTCCGCTGTGCATTTGCTCATTTTAAAGACATTACTTGGAGTCATTCATGACATATTTCAAAAGACGTTGCATTCGAGTCGTTGAGTTTATCAAGATCATTATTAAGTCAATTATAGTTGGATATATATTATGAAATGATATGCATGTCTGTCAACTTCAGATGTAATGAAAGATTGTCTTTTTCAAAACAAATGCAATGTTTGTAAAATGTATCATATAGAGGTCAAGTACCTCGCGATGTAATCAACTGTTGTGAATCGTTTATAATCAATATGGACTTCGTCCGGATGGATTAGGATGGGTCATTTCAATATCTTGAGTTCAAAAGATACCCTTGATGGCTTGGAATTCTTGAAGTGTTCTTGATCAAGCTTTGTTATGATGATTATAACTTGGATTATGAGACCAATACTTGCTGAATTGAATGGAGGTTTGAGAGAGTGTTTGAGTATGTGTTTAGAGAGTAAAATGATGTAGTTAATTGGAATGAAATAGATGGTTATTTATCCTACATGTTGGCATCAAAATGGGGACAACAACATGGCTCCATGGTTTGTAATTTTATGCATTTAGTCATACTAGTTTCCAAGTCATGGTTCCCACAAGTCTACATCATGTTTATACATGTCTCACGACTGATTGAGGGTTGCTAAGATCAATGATTTGGTATGTATATACCCATAGTAAATACGTATAGAAGTTGGGTATTATACGGGTATAAATACCGTATGAATACGAATAGGATTCTTGATAAAATTGAATGAGAAAATGAGTATAGCTATCTTTATTGAGTATAAATATATTGATATATATTATTAAGTCTTTCAAAAGTGTATTAATACATATTAATACAATACATATACATACATTTTAATTTAGAAGTTATTACAACGTTAATCGTTATATATATGTATATAGTCTTGAAGTCTTTAAGTTAGTAATCTCATTTTATGTATATAACCAATTGTTATTATATATAATGAGATACTTAAATATCATTTTAACTAATCATAAGTATATGTATATATATATATATATATATATATATATATATATATATATATATATATACATCGTTATATAATTATTTCAAATTATGATGTTCGTGAATCGTCAGACAGACTGGGTGGTCAAACATTTGCATAAAATCCATTCCAAATATATATATCTTGACAAGTTTGATTGCTTAACATGTTGGAAACATTTAATTATGTAAATATTAATCTTCAATATATTAGCGAAAAAATCCGGGTCGTTACATTACACACCCGTTAAATTAAATTTCGTCCCGAAATTTAGAATAGTACCTAGTTAACATGCGATATCGGAAAACAAACGTGGGTACTTCAGCTTCATTTGGTCTTCTCGTTCCCAAGTGAATTCAGGTCCTCTACGAGCATTCCACCAAACCTTAACGATTGGTATCTTACTTTGTTTGAGTCGTTTGACCTCACGATCTATAATTTCGACGGGTTCTTCGATGAAATTTAGTTTCTCTTCAATCTTAATTTCGTATAAAGGGATAACGAGATCTTCGGTAGCTAGGCATTTCTTCAGGTTCGAAACATGAAAGGTGTTGTGAATCTTTTCTAATTGTGGAGGTAGTTCAAGTCGATAGGCCACCGGCCCAATGCGTTTTTCGATCTTGAATGACCCAATGTAACTTGGGCTCAATTTCCCCCGCTTTCCAAAACGAATAACACCTTTCCAAGGTGATACCTTAAGCATAACCATATCACCCTCCTCAAACTCTAAAGGTTTCCTTCTAACATCCGCGTAGCTCTTTTGCCGACTCCGGGCTGTTTTCAATCGTTGCTGAATCTGAATGACCTTGTCGGTAGTTTCCTGGATAATTTCCGGACCTGTAATCTGTTTTTCCCCCACATCACTCCAACAAATCGGAGACCTGCACTTCCTCCCATAAAGTGCCTCGAATGGTGCCGCCTCAATACTAGAATGATAGCTGTTGTTATAGGAAAACTCAGCTAATGGTAGATGTCGATCCCAACTGCTTCCAAAATCAATAACACATGCACGTAGCATGTCTTCAAGTGTCTGAATCGTCCTTTCACTCTACCCATCAGTTTGTGGATGATAGGCAGTATTTAAATCTAGACGAGTTCCCAACGCTTCGTGTAATGCCTGCCAGAATCTAGAAGTAAATCTGCTATCACGATCAGAGATAATAGAGATTGGTATACCATGTCTAGAAACAACTTCTTTCAGATATAATCGTGCTAATTTCTCTATACCATCCTCTTCTTTTATTGGCAGAAAGTGTGCTGACTTAGTAAGACGATCGACTATTACCCAAATCATATCATAACCACCTGCGGTTCTCGGTAACTTAGCAATGAAATCCATGGTAATGTTTTCCCATTTCCATTCTGGGATTTCAGGTTGTTGGAGTAGACCCGATGGTTTCTGATGCTCAGCTTTGACTTTAGAACAAGTCAAACATGTTCCTACATATATGGCTATATCAGCCTTCATTCCTGGCCACCAAAAGTTTCTCTTGAGGTCTTGGTACATTTTCCCCGCTCCGGGATGTATTGAATATCTGGTTTTATGTGCTTCATCTAGTACCACTTTCCTCAAATCCCCATTCCTTGGTACCTAAATTCTTTCAGCTAAATACCTGGTTCCGTCTTCCCGAATATTAAGCTGTTTTTCTAATCCTTTGGGTATTTCCCTTCCAAAAATTCCTTCCTTCAAAACCTCCTGTTGTGCCTCTTTTATTCGAGTAGTAAGATTAGTATGAATAATCATGTTCATAGCTTTTACTCGAATAGGTTCTCTTTCCTTTCAACTCAAGGCATCGGCTACCACATTTGCTTTCCCCGGGTGGTAACGGATTTCACAATCATCATCATTTAGCAGCTCAACCTACCTACGCTGCCTCATATTTAGTTGCTTTTGATTTAAAATATGTTGGAGACTTTTGTGGTCAGTGTATATGATGAACTTGACCCCATATAGATAATGTCTCCACATCTTTAATGCAAAAACAATGGCGCCCAATTCCAGATCGTGTGTGGTGTAGTTTTGTTCATGAATTTTGAGTTGTCGAGAAGCATATGCAATCACCTTCTTCCGTTGCATAAGAACACACCCAAAACCCATTCTTGATGCGTCGCAGCAGATAACAAAATCTTCCATTCCGTCAGGTAACGATAAAATAGGTGCCGTAGTCAACTTCTTTTTCAACAATTGGAAGGCACCCTCTTGTTCGGAAGTCCATTCATACTTCTTCCCCTTATGTGTCAATGCGGTTAAAGGTTTGGCTACTCGGGAGAAATCTTGAATAAATCTCCTATAATAACCAGCTAAACCCAAAAATTGACGTATTTGCGTTGGAGTTTTCTGGGCCTCCCAATTTTTGATGGCTTCAATCTTGGCGGGATCAACTTTGATTCCATTACTACTGACTACGTGGCCAAGAAATTGTACTTCATTTAACCAAAAAGCACATTTAGAGAACTTAGCATAAAGTTTTTCTTTTCTTAACAGCTCTAACACAAGTCTCAAGTGTTGTTCGTGTTCTTGGTTATTCTTCGAATAGATAAGGATGTCATCAATAAAGACAATAACAAACTTATCTAAATATGGACTACATACTCGGTGCATGAGGTCCATGAAAACTACGGGTGCATTGGTTAAACCGAATGGCATAACCATGAATTCGTAGTGGCCATAACGAGTTCTGAAGGCTGTTTTCGGTATATCGGCTTCTTTAACCCTCAGTTGATGATAACCCGACCTTAAGTCGATTTTGGAATATACACTCGAACCTTGGAGTTGATCAAATAGATCGTCGATTTGGGGTAAAGGGTATCGGTTTTTGATGGTTACTTTGTTCAGCTCACGGTAATCGATACACATGCGAAAAGACCCATCTTTCTTTTTAACGAACAAAATTGGAGCTCCCCTTGGTGACGTACTCGGTCGGATAAAACCACGTTCTAATAATTCTTATAGCTGACTTTGTAATTCTTTCATTTCGGTGGGCGCAAGTCTATATGGAGCACGAGCTATTGGTGCTGCTCCTGGTACAAGATCTATTTGGAATTCAACGGATCGGTGTGGAGGTAGTCCCGGTAATTCGTCCGGAAACACCTCAGGAAATTCTCTTGCAACGGGAACGTCATCAATTTTCTTTTCTTCTTTTTCAACCTTCTCGACGTGTGCTAGTACGGCATAGCAACCTTTTCTTATTAGTTTGCGTGCCTTCAAACTACTAACAAGATTTAATTTGGCATTACCCTTTTCTCCGTACACCATTAAGGGTAACCCGTTTTCTCTCGGAATGCGAATCGCCTTCTCATGACAAACAACTTCGGCTTTCACCTTGGACATCCAGTCCATTCCAATAATTACGTCGAAGCTTCCCAATTCCACCGGTATTAAATCAATTGCAAACGTTTCGCTAACTAAACTAATTTTTCGATTTCGAAAAATTTTATCAACCTTAATTAGTTTACCGTTTGCTACTTCAACTGTACACTTTTTATCCAAAGGCGTTAACGGGCAATTTAATTTGGCACAAAATTCTTTACTCATATAACTTCTATCGGCACCCGAATCAAATAAAACATAAGCAGGTGTATTGTTGATAAGAAAAGTACTTGTAACAAGCTCCGGGTCTTCCTGTGCTTTCTCCCCATTAATGTTGAAGGCTCTCCCACGACCTTGCCTATTTCCATTCCTGCACTGGTTTATGGTATGGCCCAGTTTTCCACATCCATAGCAAACAACGCCGTTATTATTTGTTCCGGCATTATTTACTCCTTTGTTTCTATTTGGTCCGTAGACTTCACACTTTGCAGCAATATGGCCATTCCTATTATACTTGGTACATAATTCTCTACAAAACCATTCCGGATGAAACGTATCACACCTGGGGCATATAGTTCTTTGCCTTTTGTTGTTGTCGTTGTTGTTGTTGTTGTTGTTGTTGTTGTTGTTAGGGTTATTGTTGTTGAGTCGTTTGTTGTTGTTATTGTTGTGATTGGGATTGTTGTTGTTATTATTATTGGGATGGTTGTTGAGGTTATTGTTGCGGTTGTTGTTGTTGTTGGGGTGGTTGCGATTGTTGTTGTAGTTGTTGTTTTGATTGTTGTTGTTGTACTGGTGACCCTGATCACTGCTTTCCTCCCACTTTCTTTTTCCCTGTTTCATTATGGCCTCCTCTGCCGCTTCTTTCTTTATCCTTCCTGTAATTTGGCCTATCAATTTGTGGGCTATACGGCTCGCTTTCTGCATTGTTGCAGGGTCGTTAGCACCTACATGCTCTTGGATTCGTTCCGGCAACCCTTTTATGAATGCTTCAATTTTTGCTTCTTCGTCCTCAAATGCTCCAGGACACATTAAAGCCAGTTCATTGAAATGTCGCTCGTAGGTAGTGACATCTAACCCTTGGGTTGTCAGTGCTTTAAGTTCTGCCTTGAGCTTGTTGATTTCGGTTCTGGTACGGTACTCTTCCGTCATCATGTGCTTGAAAGCGAACCATGGAAGTGCGTAGGCGGTATTCTATCCTACGTAATCCATGTAGGTATTCCACCATGTCAAAGCAGTACCCCTGAAAGTATGTGTGGCATACTTAACTTTATCCTCTTCTGCGCAGTTGCTGATTGCGAACACGGCTTCAACCTTCTCTGTCCACCGCTTTAGTCCTACGGGTCCTTCAGTTCCTTCAAACTTCATTGGGTTTGCAGGCCATAAAAGCTTTGTAGGAACATCCTACCCGGTTGCCATTGTTTCCTCCACTGCTGGAACTCGATTGGTTATTGTTGTTCATTGCATTCACCACTGCAGCCATATTTGCAGCGAAAGCTTGAAGTTCTTCTGTGTTCAATTGTTGTTGTCTAGTAGCTGGAGGAGCCATTTCCTTCAAAAATAGCCGACTGAGTTAATCATATAGAATTTTAGAAGTAGCCAAAAAGTATTTTGTAGCTTAATATGAACTTATTATTATAAAAGCCTTTTCTTCATATTAGCGTTTTATAACTATAATAATGTTCATACTTAGCAGCTAATGAAATGTCCCGTTCTTATTGATTAAAAACGTTCCATATTAATTGATTTCGTTGCGAGGTTTTGACCTCTATATGAGACGTTTTTCAAACACTGCATTCATTTTAAAACAAACCATAACCTTTATTTCATCAATAAAGGTTTAAAAAGCTTTACGTAGATTATCAAATAATGATAATCTAAAATATCCTGTTTACACACGACCATTACATAATGGTTTACAATACAAATATGTTACAACAAAATAAGTTTCTTGAATGCAGTTTTTACACAATATCATACAAGCATGGACTCCAAATCTCATCCTTATTTAAGTATGCGACAGCGGAAGCTTTTAATAATCACCTGAGAATAAACATGCTTAAAACGTCAACAAAAATGTTGGTGAGTTATAGGTTTAACCTATATATATCAAATCATAATAATAGACCACAAGATTTCATATTTCAATACACATTCCATACATAGAGATAAAAATCATTCATATGGTGAACACCTGGTAACCGACATTAACAAGATGCATATATAAGAATATCCCCATCATTCCGGGACACCCTTCGGATATGATATAAATTTCGAAGTACTAAAGCATCCGGTACTTTGGATGGGGTTTGTTAGGCCCAATAGATCTATCTTTAGGATTCGCGTCAATTAGGGTGTCTGTTCCCTAATTCTTAGATTACCAGACTTAATAAAAAGGGGCATATTCGATTTCGATAATTCAACCATAGAATGTAGTTTCACGTACTTGTGTCTATTTTGTAAATCATTTATAAAACCTGCATGTATTCTCATCCCAAAAATATTAGATTTTAAAAGTGGGACTATAAGTCACTTTCACAGATTTTTACTTCGTCGGGAAGTAAGACTTGGCCACTGGTTGATTCACGAACCTATAACAATATATACATATATATCAAAGTATGTTCAAAATATATTTACAACACTTTTAATATATTTTGATGTTTTAAGTTTATTAAGTCAGCTGTCCTAGTTAGTAACCTACAACTAGTTGTCCACAGTTAGATGTACAGAAATAAATCGATAAATATTATCTTGAATCAATCCACGACCCAGTGTATACGTATCTCAGTATTGATCACAACTCAAACTATATATATTTTGGAATCAACCTCAACCCTGTATAGCTAACTCCAACATTCACATATAGAGTGTCTATGGTTGTTCCGAAATATATATAGATGTGTCGACATGATAGGTCGAAACATTGTATACGTGTCTATGGTATCTCAAGATTACATAATATACAATACAAGTTGATTAAGTTATGGTTGGAATAGATTTGTTACCAATTTTCACGTAGCTAAAATGAGAAAAATTATCCAATCTTGTTTTACCCATAACTTCTTCATTTTAAATCCGTTTTGAGTGAATCAAATTGCTATGGTTTCATATTGAACTCTATTTTATGAATCTAAACAGAAAAAGTATAGGTTTATAGTCGGAAAAATAAGTTACAAGTCGTTTTTGTAAAGGTAGTCATTGCAGTCGAAAGAACGACGTCTAGATGACCATTTTAGAAAACATACTTCCACTTTGAGTTTAACCATAATTTTTGGATATAGTTTCATGTTCATAATAAAAATCATTTTATCAGAATAACAACTTTTAAATCAAAGTTTATCATAGTTTTTAATTAACTAACCCAAAACAGCCCGCGGTGTTACTACGACGGCGTAAATCCGGTTTTACGGTGTTTTTCGTGTTTCCAGGTTTTAATCATTAAGTTAGCATATCATATAGATATAGAACATGTGTTTAGTTGATTTTAAAAGTCAGGTTAGAAGGATTAACTTTTGTTTGCGAACAAGTTTAGAATTAACTAAACTATGTTCTAGTGATTACAAGTTTAAACCTTCGAATAAGATAGCTTTATATGTATAAATCGAATGATGTTATGAACATCATTACTACCTTAAGTTCTTTGGATAAATCTACTGGAAAAGAGAAAAATAGATCTAGCTTCAACGGATCCTTGGATGGCTCGAAGTTCTTGAAGTAGAATCATGACACGAAAACAAGTTCAAGTAAGATCATCACTTGAAATAAGATTGTTATAGTTATAGAAATTGAACCAAAGTTTGAATATGATTATTACCTTGTATTAGAATGATAACCTACTGTAAGAAACAAAGATTTCTTGAGGTTGGATGATCACCTTACAAGATTGGAAGTGAGCTAGCAAACTTGAAAGTATTCTTGATTTTATGTAACTAGAACTTGTAGAATTTATGAAGAACACTTAGAACTTGAAGATAGAACTTGAGAGAGATCAATTAGATGAAGAAAATTGAAGAATGAAAGTGTTTGTAGGTGTTTTTGGTCGTTGGTGTATGGATTAGATATAAAGGATATGTAATTTTGTTTTCATGTAAATAAGTCATGAATGATTACTCATATTTTTGTAATTTTATGAGATATTTCATGCTAGTTGCCAAATGATGGTTTCCACATGTGTTAGGTGACTCACATAGTCTGCTAAGAGTTGATCATTGGAGTGTATATAGCAATAGTACATACATCTAAAAGCTGTGTATTGTACGAGTACGAATACGGGTGCATACGAGTAGAATTGTTGATGAAACTGAACGAGGATGTAATTGTAAGCATTTTTGTTAAGTAGAAGTATTTTGATAAGTGTATTGAAGTCTTTCAAAAGTGTATAAATACATATTAAAACACTACATGTATATACATTTTAACTGAGTCGTTAAGTCATCGTTAGTCGTTACATGTAAGTGTTGTTTTGAAACCTTTAGGTTAACGATCTTGTTAAATGTTGTTAACCCAATGTTTATAATATCAAATGAGATTTTAAATTATTATATTATCATGATATTATCATGTATGAATATCTCTTAATATGATATATATACATTAAATGTCTTTACAACGATAATCGTTACATATATGTCTCGTTTAAAAATCATTAAGTTAGTAGTCTTGTTTTTACATATGTAGTTCATTGTTAATATACTTAATGATATTTTTACTTATCAAAGTATCATGTTAACTATATATATATATCCATATATATGTCATCATATAGTTTTTACAAGTTTTAACGTTCGTGAATCACCGGTCAACTTGGGTGGTCAATTGTCTATATGAAACATATTTCAATTAATCAAGTCTTAACAAGTTTGATTGCTTAACATGTTGGAAACATTTAATCATGTAAATATCAATCTCAATTAATATATATAAACATGGAAAAGTTCGGGTCACTACAGTACCTACCCGTTAAATAAATTTCGTCCCGAAATTTTAAGCTGTTGAAGGTGTTGACGAATCTTCTGGAAATAGATGCGGGTATTTCTTCTTCATCTGATCTTCACGCTCCCAGGTGAACTCGGGTCCTCTACGAGCATTCCATCGAACCTTAACAATTGGTATCTTGTTTTGCTTAAGTCTTTTAACCTCACGATCCATTATTTCGACGGGTTCTTCGATGAATTGGAGTTTTTCGTTGATTTGGATTTCATCTAACGGAATAGTGAGATCTTCTTTAGCAAAACATTTCTTCAAATTCGAGACGTGGAAAGTGTTATGCACAGCCGCGAGTTGTTGAGGTAACTCAAGTCGGTAAGCTACTGGTCCGACAGGATCAATAATCTTGAATGGTCCAATATACCTTGCATTTAATTTCCCTCGTTTACCAAATCGAACAACGCCTTTCCAAGGTGCAACTTTAAGCATGACCATCTCTCCAATTTCAAATTCTATATCTTTTCTTTTAATGTCAGCGTAGCTCTTTTGTCGACTTTGGGCGGTTTTCAACTGTTGTTGAATTTGGATGATCTTCTCGGTAGTTTCTTGTATAATCTCCGGACCCGTAATCTGTCTATCCTCCACTTCACTCCAACAAATCGGAGACCTGCACTTTCTACCATAAAGTGCTTCAAACGGGCCATCTCAATGCTTGAATGGTAGCTGTTGTTGTAGGAAAATTCTGCTAACGGTAGATGTCGATCCCAACTGTTTCCAAAATCAATAATACATGCTCGTAGCATGTCTTCAAGCGTTTGTATCGTCCTTTCGCTCTGCCCATCAGTTTGTGGATGATAGGCAGTACTCATGTCTAGACGAGTTCCTAATGCTTGCTGTAATGTCTGCCAGAATCTTGAAATAAATCTGCCATCCCTATCAGAGATAATAGAGATTGGTATTCCATGTCTGGAGACGACTTCCTTCAAATACAGTCGTGCTAACTTCTCCATCTTGTCATCTTCTCTTATTGGCAGGAAGTGTGCTGATTTGGTGAGACGATCAACTATTACCCAAATAGTATCAAAACCACTTGCAGTCCCTGGCAATTTAGTGATGAAATCCATGGTAATGTTTTCCCATTTCCATTCCGGGATTTCGGGTTGTTGAAGTAGACCTGATGGTTTCTGATGCTCAGCTTTGACCTTAGAACACGTCAAACATTCTCCTACGTATTTAGCAACATCGGCTTTCATACCCGGCCACCAAAAATGTTTCTTAAGATCCTTGTACATCTTCCCCGTTCCAGGATGTATTGAGTATCTGGTTTTATGAGCTTCTCTAAGTACCATTTCTCTCATATCTCCAAATTTTGGTACCCAAATTCTTTCAGCGCTATACCGGGTTCCGTCTTCCCGAATATTAAGATGCTTCTCCGATCCTTTGGGTATTTCATCCTTTAAATTTCCCTCTTTTAAAACTCCTTGTTGCGCCTCCTTTATTTGAGTAGTAAGGTTATTGTGAATCATTATATTCATAGATTTTACTCGAATGGGTTCTCTGTCCTTTCTGCTCAAGGCGTCGGCTACCACATTTGCCTTCCCCGGGTGGTAACGAATCTCAAAGTCGTAATCATTCAACAATTCAATCCACCTACGCTGCCTCATATTCAGTTGTTTCTGATTAAATATGTGCTGAAGACTTTTGTGGTCGGTATATATAATACTTTTGACCCCATATAAGTATGACTCCAAGTCTTTAATGCAAAAACAACCGCGCCTAATTCCAAATCATGCGTCGTATAATTTTGCTCGTGAATCTTCAATTGTCTAGACGCATAAGCAATCACCTTCGTTCGTTGCATTAATACACAACCGAGACCTTGCTTTGATGCGTCACAATAAATCACAAAATCATCATTCCCTTCAGGCAATGACAATATAGGTGCCGTAGTTAGCTTTTTCTTCAATAACTGAAACGCTTTCTCTTGTTCATCCTTCCATTCAAATTTCTTCCCTTTATGCGTTAATGCAGTCAAGGGTTTTGCTATTCTGGAAAAGTCTTGGATGAACCTTCTGTAGTAACCAGCTAGTCCTAAAAACTGGCGTATGTGTTTCGGAGTTTTTGGGGTTTCCCACTTTTCAACAGTTTCTATCTTTGCCGGATCCACCTTAATACCTTTTTTGTTCACTATGTGACCGAGGAATTGAACTTCTTCTAAACAAAATGCACACTTTGAAAATTTAGCGTACAATTCTTCCTTCCTCAATACTTCTAACACCTTTCTCAAATGTTCACCGTGTTCTTGGTCATTCTTTGAGTAAATAAGTATGTCATCAACGAAAACAATGACAAACTTGTCAAGGTATGGTCCACACACTCGGTTCATAAGGTCCATGATCATAGCTGGTGCATTAGTTAAACCAAACGGCATGACCATAAACTCGTAATGACCGTAACGTGTTCTGAAAGCAGTCTTTGGAATATCATCTTCTTTCACCCGCATTTGATGATACCCGGAACGTAAGTCAATCTTTGAATAAACAGACGAGCCTTGTAGTTGATCAAATAAGTTGTCGATTCTCGGTAGTGGGTAGCGGTTCTTGATGGTAAGTTTGTTCAACTCTCGGTAGTCGATACACAACCTGAATGTACCATCTTTCTTCTTGACAAACAAAACAGGAGCTCCCCAGGGTGATGTGCTTGGTCGAATGAAACCACGCTCTAAAAGTTCTTGTAATTGGCTTTGCAGTTCTTTCATCTCGATGGGTGCGAGTCTGTAAGGAGCACGAGCTATTGGTGCAGCTCCTGGTACAAGATCTATTTGAAATTCAACGGATCGATGTGGGGGTAATCCCGGTAATTCTTTCGGAAATACATCGGGAAATTCTTTTGCGACGGAAACATCATTGATGCTATTTTCTTCAGTTTGTACTTTCTCGACGTGTCCTAGAACAGCATAGCAACCTTTTCTTATTAGTTTTTGTGCCTTCAAATTACTAATAAGATGTAGCTTCGTGTTGCCCTTTTCTCCGTACACCATTAAGGGTTTTCCTTTTTCTCGTATAATGCGAATTGCATTTTTGTAACAAACGATCTCTGCTTTCACTTCTTTCAACCAGTCCATACCGATTATCACATCAAAACTCCCTAACTCTACTGGTATCAAATCAATCTTAAATGTTTCGCTAACCAGTTTAATTTCTCGATTCCGACATATATTATCTGCTGAAATTAATTTACCATTTGCTAATTCGAGTAAAAATTTACTATCCAAAGGCGTCAATGGACAACTTAATTTAGCACAAAAATCTCTACTCATATAGCTTCTATCCGCACCCGAATCAAATAAAACGTAAGCAGATTTATTGTCAATAAGAATCGTACCCGTAACAAGCTCCGGGTCTTCCTGTACCTCTGCCGCATTAATATTGAAAACTCTTCCGTGGCCTTGTCCATTCGTGTTCTCCTGGTTCGGGCAATTTCTAATAATGTGGCCCGGTTTTCCACATTTATAACAAACTACATTGGCATAACTTGCTCCGACACTACTTGCTCTGCCATTACTCGTTACGACACCATTTGTTCCTTTCGTTCTATTAACCCCTGGTCCGTAGACCTCACACTTCGCCCCGCTATGACCATTTCTTTTACACTTGTTGCAAAATTTGGTGCAGAACCCCGAGTGATACTTTTCACACCTTTGGCATAGCTGCTTCTGATTGTTGTTGTTGTTGCGGTTATTATTGTTGTTGGGATGATTGTTGTAGTTGCTGTTGTTGTTGTTGTTGTTGTTGTTGTTGTTGTTGGGCCGTTTGTTGTAGTTGCGATTGATGGGATAATTGTTGCGATTATTGTTGTAATTGCTGTTGTTGTTGTATTGGTGATTCTTATCACCGTTTTCCTCCCACTTTCTTTTGACTTGCTTCACATTGCCCTCTTCAGCAGTCTGTTCTTTAATTCTTTATTCAATCTGGTTCACTAGTTTGTGAGCCATTCTACATGCCTGTTGTATGGAGGCGGGCTCGTGTGAACTTATATCTTCTTGGATTCTTTCCGGTAATCCTTTCACAAACGCGTCGATCTTCTCTTCCTCATCTTCGAATGCTCCCGGACACAATAGGCACAATTCTGTGAATCGTCTTTCGTACGTGGTAATATCAAATCCTTGGGTTCGTAACCCTCTAAGTTCTGTCTTGAGCTTATTGACCTCGGTTCTGGGACGGTACTTCTCGTTCATCAAGTGCTTGAATGATGACCACGGTAGTGCGTACGCATCGTCTTGTCCCACTTGCTCTAGATAGGTATTCCACCATGTTAACGCAGAACCTGTGAAGGTATGCGTAGCGTACTTCACTTTGTCCTCTTCAGTACACTTACTTATGGCAAACACCGATTCGACCTTCTCGGTCCACCGTTTCAATCCGATCGGTCCTTCGGTTCCATCAAATTCCAAAGGTTTGCAGGCAGTGAATTCTTTGTAGGTGCATCCTACACGATTTCCTGTACTGCTAGATCCAAGGTTATTGTTGGTATGTAGCGCAGCCTGTACTGCGGCTATGTTTGAAGCTAGAAAAGTACGGAATTCCTCTTCATTCATATTCACGGTGTGTCGAGTAGTCGGTGCCATTTCCTTCAAAATAGTCAAATGGAACAAGTTAATCATACAGAATATTAAGAGTAGTTAATAGTATTTCGTAGCATAATATGAACTCATTTATAAAAGCTTTTTCTTCATATTAGCGTTTTATAAGTTTAAATTCGGGTAGTACCTACCCGTTAAGTTCATACTTAGTAGCTAATATACAATTCAACTACTACAATTCTATATGAAAAACTGATTATAATAATATTTCGCGTTCAAACTTTTACACAATATTTTACAAACTTACAATACCGCTTATTTTACATATAGCATGAAATATAGCACACAATAAATTTGATACAAGATGGTTGTGAAGATAATTCTAGCTAGTACACAAGTCGTTCAGCAAAGGCAATAAAGACACGTAATTCATACGTCCAGAAACAAGTCATGCATTCTGGTTTTACTAGGATTACTTCCCATCCTTGGTCTTGTGGAACATAACCGTTATGGCCGTTGATAAGACAGCGTGTTGTAACGTCGTCAAAGGGACGAGGGTTACGTAATGTCCAACAGTCCCGTAACAATCTAAAAACCTCATTTCTTACCCCAATTACCAACTCCGTCACTTGTGGGAACGTTTTGTTTAATAGTTGTAGCCCGATGTTCTTGTTCTCACTTTGGTGAGAAGCGAACATTACTAATCCGTAAGCATAACATGCTTCTTTATGTTGCATGTTAGCCGCTTTTTATAAATCACGAAGTCCAATATTCGGATATATTGAGTCAAAATAATTTCTTAACCCATTGCGTAAAATAGCATTTGGGTTCCCCGCAATATATGCATCAAAGTAAACACATCGTAACTTATGGATTTTCCAATGTGATATCCCCCATCTTTCGAACGAAAGCCTTTTATAAACCAAGGCATTCTTGGAACGTTCTTTGAATGTCTTACAAACTGATCTCGCCTTAAATAGTTGTGCCGAAGAATTCTGACCGACTCTAGACAAGATTTCATCAATCATGTCTCCGGGTAGGCCTCTTAAAATATTGGGTTGTCTATCCATTTTGTGTTTTTATACTGTAAAATAGACAAGAGTTAGATTCATAAAAAAAAAATACTTATTAATACAAGCAATTTTTACATATATCATAAAGCATAAGCACACTATATTACATATATTACACCACACGAATACAACTATCTTATTCCGACTCGCTTGTTTCTTCTTCTTCGGTTTTGGTTCATTTTGCCAAGTTTCTAGGGATATATGATGTTCCCCTAATGCGAGCCGTCGTTTTCCACATTGGTTTAGAAAAACCTGATGGTTTAGAGGTTCCCGGGTCATTGTTACAACTTAAGGACTTCGGGGGTTGACGATACATATAAAGTTCATCGGGGTTGGAATTAGATTTCTCTATTTTTATGCCCTTTCCCTTATTAGTTTCTTTTGCCTTTTTAAATTCAGTTGGGGTAATTTCTATAACATCATCGGAATTCTCGTTGGAATCCTATTCATCGGAGAATTGGTAATCCTCCCAATATTTTGCTTCCTTGGCGGAAACATCATTGACCATAATTAACCTTGGTCGGTTGGTTGAGGATTTTCTTTTACTTAACCGTTTTATTATTTCCCCCACCGGTTCTATTTCTTCATCCGGTTCCAATTCTTCTTCCGGTTCCGATTCTTCTTCAGGTTCCGACTCTTCTTCCGGTTCCTCTTCGGGAACTTGTGAATCAGTCCACGAATCATTCCAATTTACATTTGACTCTTCATTATTATTAGGTGAGTCAATGAGACTTGTTCTAGAGGTAGACATCTATCACATAATATCAAACGCGTTACGAGATTAATATATCACATAATATTCACATGTTAAAAATATATAGTTTCCAACAAAATTTGTTAAGCAATCATTTTTCAAGTAAACACGGTCGAAGTCCAGACTCACTAATGCATCCTAACAAACTCGATAAGACAAACTAATGCAAAATTCTGGTTCTCTAAGACCAACGCTCGGATACCAACTGAAATGTCCCGTTCTTATTGTTTAAAAATGTTCCATATTAATTGATTTCGTTGCGAGGTTTTGACCTCTATATGAGACG
This sequence comes from Rutidosis leptorrhynchoides, assembly GCF_046630445.1. Lineage (NCBI taxonomy): Eukaryota > Viridiplantae > Streptophyta > Magnoliopsida > Asterales > Asteraceae > Rutidosis > Rutidosis leptorrhynchoides. The sequence goes on along the minus strand of NC_092340.1, from coordinate 56,904,257 downwards.
TTTTTCAAACACTGCATTCATTTTAAAACAAACCATAACCTTTATTTCATCAATAAAGGTTTAAAAAGCTTTACGTAGATTATCAAATAATGATAATCTAAAATATCCTGTTTACACACGACCATTACATAATGGTTTACAATACAAATATGTTACAACAAAATAAGTTTCTTGAATGCAGTTTTTACACATTATCATACAAGCATGGACTCCAAATCTCATCCTTATTTAAGTATGCGACAGCAGAAACTCTTAATAATCACCTGAGAATAAACATGCTTAAAACGTCAACAAAAATGTTGGTGAGTTATAGGTTTAACCTATATATATCAAATCATAATAATAGACCACAAGATTTCATATTTCAATACACATCCCATACATAGAGATAAAAATCATTCATATGGTGAACACCTGGTAACCGACATTAACAAGATGCATATATAAGAATATCCCCATCATTCCGGGACACCCTTCGGATATGATATAAATTTCGAAGTACTAAAGCATCCGGTACTTTGGATGGGGTTTGTTAGGCCCAATAGATCTATCTTTAGGATTCGCGTCAATTAGGGTGTCTGTTCCCTAATTCTTAGATTACCAGACTTAATAAAAAGGGGCATATTCGATTTCGATAATTCAACCATAGAATGTAGTTTCACGTACTTGTGTCTATTTTGTAAATCATTTATAAAACCTGCATGTATTCTCATCCCAAAAATATTAGATTTTAAAAGTGGGACTATAACTCACTTTCACAGATTTTTACTTAGTCGGGAAGTAAGACTTGGCCACTGGTTGATTCACGAACCTATAACAATATATACATATATATCAAAGTATGTTCAAAATATATTTACAACACTTTTAATATATTTTGATGTTTTAAGTTTATTAAGTCAGCTGTCCTCGTTAGTAACCTACAACTAGTTGTCCACAGTTAGATGTACAGAAATAAATCGATAAATATTATCTTGAATCAATCCACGACCCAGTGTATACGTATCTCAGTATTGATCACAACTCAAACTATATATATTTTGGAATCAACCTCAACCCTGTATAGCTAACTCCAACATTCACATATAGAGTGTCTATGGTTGTTCCGAAATATATATAGATGTGTCGACATGATAGGTCGAAACATTGTATACGTGTCTATGGTATCTCAAGATTACATAATATACAATACAAGTTGATTAAGTTATGGTTGGAATAGATTTGTTACCAATTTTCACGTAGCTAAAATGAGAAAAATTATCCAATCTTGTTTTACCCATAACTTCTTCATTTTAAATCCGTTTTGAGTGAATCAAATTGATATGGTTTCATATTGAACTCTATTTTATGAATCTAAACAGAAAAAGTATAGGTTTATAGTCGGAAAAATAAGTTACAAGTCGTTTTTGTAAAGGTAGTCATTTCAGTCGAAAGAACGACGTCTAGATGACCATTTTAGAAAACATACTTCCACTTTGAGTTTAACCATAATTTTTGGATATAGTTTCATGTTCATAATAAAAATCATTTTATCAGAATAACAACTTTTAAATCAAAGTTTATCATAGTTTTTAATTAACTAACCTAAAACAGCCCGCGGTGTTACTACGACGGCGTAAATCCGGTTTTACGGTGTTTTTCGTGTTTCCAGGTTTTAGTCATTAAGTTAGCATATCATATAGATATAGAACATGTGTTTAGTTGATTTTAAAAGTCAAGTTAGAAGGATTAACTTTTATTTGTGAACAAGTTTAGAATTAACTAAACTATGTTCTAGTGATTACAAGTTTAAACCTTCGAATAAGATAGCTTTATATGTATGAATCGAATGATGTTATGAACATCATTACTACCTTAAGTTCCTTGGATAAACCTACTGGAAAAGAGAAAAATGGATCTAGCTTCAACGGATCCTTGGATGGCTCGAAGTTCTTGAAGTAGAATCATGACACGAAAACAAGTTCAAGTAAGATCATCACTTGAAATAAGATTGTTATAGTTATAGAAATTGAACCAAAGTTTAAATATGATTATTACCTTGTATTAGAATGATAACCTACTGTAAGAAACAAAGATTTCTTGAGGTTGGATGATCACCTTACAAGATTGGAAGTGAGCTAGCAAACTTGAAAGTATTCTTGATTTTATGTAACTAGAACTTGTAGAATTTATGAAGAACACTTAGAACTTGAAGATAGAACTTGAGAGAGATCAATTAGATGAAGAAAATTGAAGAATGAAAGTGTTTGTAGGTGTTTTTGGTCGTTGGTGTATGGATTAGATATAAAGGATATGTAATTTTGTTTTCATGTAAATAAGTCATGAATGATTACTCATATTTTTGTAATTTTATGAGATATTTCATGCTAGTTGCCAAATGATGGTTCCCACATGTGTTAGGTGACTCACATGGGCTACTAAAAGCTGATCATTGGAGTGTATATACCAATAGTACATACATCTAAAAGCTGTGTATTGTACGAGTACGAATACGGGTGCATACGAGTAGAATTGTTGATGAAACTGAACGAGGATGTAATTGTAAGCATTTTTGTTAAGTAGAAGTATTTTGATAAGTGTATTGAAGTCTTTAAAAAGTGTATAAATACATATTATAACACTACATGTATATACATTTTAACTGAGTCGTTAAGTCATCGTTAGTCGTTACATGTAAGTGTTGTTTTGAAACCTTTAGGTTAACGATCTTGTTAAATGTTGTTAACCCAATGTTTATAATATCAAATGAGATTTTAAATTATTATATTATCATGATATTATCATGTATGAATATCTCTTAATATGATATATATACATTAAATGTCTTTACAACGATAATCGTTACATATATGTCTCGTTTAAAAATCATTAAGTTAGTAGTCTTGTTTTTACATATGTAGTTCATTGTTAATATACTTAATGATATGTTTACTTATCATAGTATCATGTTAACTATATATATATATCCATATATATGTCATCATATAGTTTTTACAAGTTTTAACGTTCGTGAATCACCGGTCAACTTGGGTGGTCAATTGTCTATATGAAACATATTTCAATTAATCAAGTCTTAACAAGTTTGATTGCTTAACATGTTAGAAATATTTAATCATGTAAATATCAATCTCAATTAATATATATAAACATGGAAAAGTTCGGGTCACTACAGCTAACACACAAATTAACTACTAAAATTCTAATATGAAAAACTATGGTAAGTTATTACGTTACTACGTAATAATAAGTTGTAATAATAATAATAAACCTTCCATGCTTATTCTTATTATTATACAATCATAAGGAAAATTACATTGCGGATTTTCTTACAAACTTACACACACAATATAATACATATTATACAATGCATGGAATACAGGATAGCTGCCGATGGTTCAAGAACGGCGAGATTTCTTAGATGTTGAAGTTGTTTCTTTCTCGGCCAAACGTTTGGATTTTCGTTTGGATAGTTCTTTTTCCAATTCCTCCCAATTGGTTCTTTCGGCTAATTGTTTGGGAGCAAAACCAACAGTCGTTATACGAGCAGTCATTTTATAAACTGGTCTCTTAGGTGGTTCAGGTGGATGCTCACAAACATTTTGGGTCATAATAGGTTCATCGGGTTTGGGATCGGGTATAACAGCCAAAGATTTTCCCAAATCACGTTGTGGTTCGGTAATTTCCACAACTTCTTCAGGATCCTCTTCTTCGGGATCTTCTTCTGGAACCTCTACTGGCAATTGTGAATCTTCTCAATTTTCCCAACAATTTTCCACTTTAATGGTAGCACCAAAAGTTAACTTTTTCGTTGGTTCATAAGTCGTATGCTTTGACTCAGCCTCCGAATCACTTGATAAGTAAATGAAATCTGAATCACTAGAGATGCTTATATGATCGGATGAAGTCATCTATCACATAATAGCAGGCACGTTAAGATAATGATATATCTTATAATATTTATATGTTAATAATCTTATGTTTCCAACAATTATATTAAGCAATCATTTTTAAAATAAATACGGTCGGAGTCCAGACTCACTAATGCATCAAAAATCAGTTAGACACACTAATGAAAAATTTTCTGATTCTCTAAGACCAACGCTCTGATACCAACTGAAATGCCCCGTTCATATTAATTATAAACGTTTCATATTAATTGGTTTCTTTGCGAGGTTTTGACCTCTCTATGAGATGTTTTTCAAATCTTGCATTCGTTTTTAAAAACCACCATAACCTTTATTATTGAATAAAGGTCTTAATGACATAATTTAGATTGTCTATCAAAGAAATCTCCTCAAATAAATAAGTTTTTACACAACCCATTACAATATGATCAAATATATTACAACAAATACTCCGAATGCAAGTTTAAACAATATAAACAATTATGCCGACTCCAAATCTTGACCTTGAGTTGGCATACGATAGCGGAAGCGTTTTTAATATTCACCTGAGAATAAAAATGCTTAAAACGTCAACAAAAATATTGGTGAGTCATAGGTTTAATTTCTATATAATAATCATAACATTTAATAAGCCACAAGATTTCATTTAATTAATGCGCAGGATCATTACAACTGCAAAAATCATTCATACGATGAGTCGCCTGGTAACCGACCTTAACATAGAGCGCTTAAGATATCTGGCATCATACATTCCACTATTCAAATGTATGACAAGAACCCTTCGAAGTACTAAAGCATTTCCACTATTCGAAAATGGGGGTGGTTGGTGCCCGTAGATCTACCTTTAGGATTCGCGTCAATTAGTGTTTTTCAATAATTCTTAGGTTACCAAGCATAATAATAATAAGTACAGATATCCGGTATAACAAATCAATCGTAGAATGTAGTTCCATGAACTTGTGCTTATTTTGTAAAACATTTATAAATTTTGCATGTATTCTCATCCCAAAATAATTTAGATAGTAAAAATGGGACTATAACTCACTTGTGATGATTTCCGAATAGATGGTGATAAGACTTGGCCTTTTGACAAATTCACGAACCTAATAATAATATTCTTGTGTCAAGATATATATATATATATATATATATATATATATATATATATATATATATATATATATATATATATATATATATATAATTAATATTCCATACTTATGATACTTGTGATAATTTTAATTGTCCATTGTTAGTAGTCCAACGTTCGTAGTCCAATAGTCCAACAGTATAAATATATATATAAATATAAATGCGTATATTGTGTTAGAATTCACTAACACTATAATATATTGTCTTAATATAATAAGACACATAATATGTATATTTGTCTGAAGCAATCCGCGACCCATTGTATACATGTCTCAGGCTCGATCACAACTCAAAGTATATAATATTTTGGAATCCACTTTGACCCACAGCAAACTCGAGATTACTGCCAATGGTGTCTAATAGTTCGTTCCAATAATATATATAGAAGAAGTCAAAATGATATGTCAAAACTTTGTATACGAGTCCACGGTGATCAAGTCATATATATATATATATATGGTGCCTTACGATCTTTATTAAGACTATAATATATTGTCGTAGAACTTAATCACGACTATTATAAATTGTATTTCCATAAGTTCGAGAACAAGACATGTATAAATACATCTAGGATACAAGGTAAGTTAGCTAGGATAAGGTTAGCATCCATTTTTATAAATCATGTCCGTAGCTAAAAATTAAGAAAAATATCCAATTTTGTTTTACCCATAATTTCTTCGTTACAAATTCGTTTTGAGTGATTCGAGTTGCCATGGTTTCGTATCGAACTCAACATTATTAATCTTAACAGAAAAAGTATAGGTTTATAGTCGAAAATACAGCTTAGGTGTCAAATAAGAGAAGATAGTCATATCCGTCGTAAGAATGACATCTTGATGACCCTTTTGAAAAACATACTTCCACTTTGAGTTTAACCATGGATTTTGGATATATTTCATATCCATATAAAATAAGATTTTTCACCAAAGAAAATCTTTTAATTTAAAGTTTAAGATATGTTTTTAAAACTAAACCCAAAACAGCCCCCGTTCGACTAAGACGGCGTATATTCGATTTTAAGGTGTTTTTCGTGTTTACAAGTTTTATATCCTCATGTTAGCTTGACATACTGTCATAATACATGTGTTGAAGTGTTTTAAAAGTCAAGTTAGAAGGATTAAGTTTATTTGCAAACAAGTTTAGAAATAATCTAAACTATGTTCTTGTTGTTATTAGTTATAACTCAAAATAAGATAGCTATATGAATACGAATCGAATAAGATTATGAATAAGGTTACTACCTCAAATCAAATGAGTAAAGTTGCTGGAGAAATAAGGAGAATATCTTGAGTTCAAAAGATACTCTTGATGGCTTGGAATTCTTAAAGTGTTCTTGATCAAGCTTTGTTATGATGATTATAACTTGGATTATGAGACCAATACTTGCTGAATTGAATGGAGGTTTGAGAGAGTGTTTGAGTATGTGTTTAGAGAGTAAAATGATGTAGTTAATTGGAATGAAATGGATGGTTATTTATCCTACATGTTGGCATCAAAATGGGGACAACAACATGTCTCCATGGTTTGTAATTTTATGCATTTAGTCATACTAGTTTCCAAGCAATGGTTCCCACAAGTCTACATCATGTTTATACATGTCTCACAACTGATTGAGGGCTGCTAAGATCAATGATTTGGTATGTATATACCCATAGTAAATACGTATAGAAGCTGGATATTATACGGGTATAAATACCGTATGAATACGAATAAGATTCTTGATAAAATTGAATGAGAAAATGAGTATAGCTATCTTTATTGAGTATAAATATATTGATATATATTATTAAGTCTTTCAAAAGTGTATTAATACATATTAATACAATACATATACATACATTTTAATTTAGAAGTTATTACAACGTTAATCGTTATATATATGTATATAGTCTTGAAGTCTTTAAGTTAGTAATCTCATTTTATGTATATAACCAATAACCAATTGTTATTATATATAATGAGATACTTAAATATCATTTTAACAAATCATAAGTATATATATATATAAATATATATATATATATATATATATATATATATATATATATATATATATATATATATATATATATATATATATATCCATATATACATCATTATATAATTATTTCAAATTATGATATTCGTGAATCGTCAGACAGACTGGGTGGTCAAACATTTGCATAAAATCCATTCCAAATACATATATCTTGACAAGTTTGATTGCTTAACATGTTGGAAACATTTAATTATGTAAATATTAATCTTCAATATATTAGCGGAAAAATCCGGGTCGTTACAACTCGTTCACCTCGAAATTTGCTCGAACGCACATGTCATCCCCTACAAAAACCTTTACAATTCAAATTCGCACAAACACAAAACTTACGACCAGTAATATTACCAGTAGCAATTCGTCAAATTATCAATAATAGCGCTAGTAAGAATAGCGCTAGTAGATGCATTACACACCGTTAAAGTTGAGTAGAAGATAGCCACATATTCACTTTTCTCTATTATTATTATTAACATATATATTAATATTAATATATTAATTGATCTATAATAATAATATAATTGTTACTACATCTTTAACTCTTTTAGGCGTAATCGACAACGTAAAATAACGGTCCTTATATTTGTGTTTAACAACATCCTGTCACTGAAAAATATCACAAACACACCGACCCCATTTTACCTCTTACAATCTCTGTTTTTTGCCCAATATATTCCAATAAAATAATTACTTTTTAAAAAAATACTCCTTAAAAGACCTCTCATTCTAGTTGTTTGGTACAGAAATTCATATTTCAAGGTAAACTTCCCAAAACAGGTGAAATACATGAAGCTATAAACAATGATGGCAAATGATACATTACCCCTACATACTAATATGCATGGAAGAAATTGTAGTTTCAGTTTTATCCGAACCTATATACTAATATGCATGGAAGAAATTGTAGTTTCAGTTTTATCCGAATGTCGTTTTGAGTTCGCGTTCACACTACACCCGGCCCCTCAAATTCGGGTTCATATACACAACAACCCCCAACTTTCTACTTTTTCAGGAGTAAAAAACGTAAATATAAAATTTTGAAAAAAACAAAAGAAAATGATTCCACCCGTATTTTTAACGGGCCATATCTTCTCGCTCGGTCCGAGTTAAATTTTTCCGAGACCACCGTTCAACTCGAAAAAATCAGACGGACACAACGGGACTAACTATTCGCGAAACGGACATCGTTAAGAAAACACTAAATAACAGGCCCTATATTCTCGCTCGGTGCGAGCTAAATTTTTCCGAGACCACCGTTCAACTCGATATTATTTTACGAACACAACGCGACTAACTATACGCGAAACGGACATCGTCAAAAAAACTCTAAATATTTCGAGCTATATTTTATACATATACGTACACGTCCAACAAACAACCCAACCTACTAGATATATTAGGTACCAAACAACGTATATACAAATATGACCGCGCGTTGAATACAACCGCAGCAACGCGCTTTCGAATTTTTTCTAGTTCACAACAAAATGGAAGTGGGTCCCAATCTTTATATCTACAGTTTCACATATATTCCTGTTTTTTTATAAGCAAAATGTGATGATGTGTGTTTTCAGTAACAAAATGATGGAAGAAAATGAAGGTTTAAGGACTGTAGAATGTTTAAGAGGTAGACTGCAAGCTGAAAGAGCATCTTCCAAATCTGGTTATAATGAATCTGAACAGATGATCAAAAAGGTTGTGTTTTTTCGATCTTTTTATGTTACAAATTAAAACCAATGTTTTGTTTTCTTAAATTTTGAGGTATTTGTGTGTCTTTACTTGAATCTTGATTTGGGTTATATAAATCTTGAAAACTGTAGGTGATTGAGCTTGAGAAGCAGTTAAAACTTGAGATAAAATCAAAAAACAAAGCTGAAAAAAGGCTAAATTTTCTGTTAAAAAAAAAACTTGGTTCTTTGAACATATCATATGATGTAGCAACAGATGACCAATCTTCAAGTTTATCTGAAAAAAGTGAAGCTTCACATGTTTCATCATCTTGTATATCTCAACATCAAATGGAGTTGCAAAAGGCCCAATTCAATAACATTGGTAATAGACATAATTGCCCTTCTCAAGAAGAAACATTTGGGAGTACTAATGAGGCTGTTTCAGAGAATTCAAGTAAAAAAATTGTACGGTAATAGATAATGAGCTAAGATTCCTTAGACAACTCCAAGGTATTAGTCGTGGTCAATTATAGGGTAGCTGAAGAGGAACAAGACGTCCCAATATGTGACGCCAATGTGAAAGATGTTCTTGAAGTTTTAAGGTATGATAGTCTCTTCAAACTTCAATTTAGATGAAGAGACATGAAATCTAACATTTGCTTAATCTAGACTCAACCGGATCTCATGTTAATGTGTTTCTCATAGACTTATTACGTGGGCTAAAATATAAATATTAATCTGTATTGTACGAAAGTATCTTTTGTAATGAGAAAGTTATGCTTGGATATGTAAGAAGTAAATTAAAGACATTTCTATCTTCTTGTCACAAGGGACACATGAGTTGTGTTGTAGTCCCCTATTCCTCATTATTATTTGATGCTTTTGCTTTGTGAATGTTGTAAATCAACAGGTGGTTGGTTCTGCAGATAACACGTGAACAATGTAGGCTACCTTATTAACATATATACTGTACTTAATTCTACAGTGAGAATCACTATAGAGTTTATCTTATACACACTTTTTATAGAAAGTATTGTATTTATATTTATATTTTAAAAATTTTAAGTTAACGACGCTAGCTGACCAGTTCACACGTCCTGCCTCAGTATAACGTGCGGTAAGCCAGTAACTAATGTTCATGCTAAATTACACACTTTAAGAAAACGTCTAACGTCTACTTGTATGGGGATACATGATCTTTTTAGCATTTCATGTCACACATTATTTTGTAGGAAGTTTTGTTTGCCTTTTAACAAGGTAACAATTCTTTATTTTATTTAAAATGTACAGCTCGTAGAGTCTAAAATTAAGTTGTACATACATGAAGTTGTGGTACATCATACATGTACGAGTAAATTTGAATTCAGATATCGGTTATCTGACTCATAAAGCATTAACACACAGGCCATACCAAAATACCATTAAGAGCACAAAGTGTCGTTCAATGTTCACTTTCAGTGTTCTTTGGAACCTGATAGTAACTAAGGAGAGAGAAACCGATTCAGTGTCTATTTTCCAATGTCTTGATGAGAGAAAATATGACGTGGACCAATAAGAAAATGGAGTGAGTAAAAAAGAAAAAAAGGGCACATTCTTTCTCGCCTTCTCCCCGTCGAAATACTCAGGGTGGCAAACCGACATTGAGCAAGGACACTGAGGTGTGTCACGTAACATGGTGTCCCCGGTGTCAATTTTGAAGAACGGTGGGAAAAAAGCTCGACACCTTGAGCTCTAAGGGTAATCAATTATTCTTTATCTATTTATGAAAGTTGACTATTAATTTGGGACTGACAAAAAATAAACATGAACTATTAATATGAGACGCATGGAGTAATAAGTAGAACCATAACCATAAAAATTAACATAAGATTCAAAGATTTAAACGACCCTGTTCATTCCAAACTAAAAGGACTAAAGTTTTACAACCCATATCTCCTACTTGCTATTTAGGTTTCAATACAGTAAAAATAAACATAACCATTGTCATTCAACGTTCCCTCTTAACAAAATTCATAGAAGAACCTCAGGTACAGATCAAGCCGGTTGCCCCAACAAAATCAATAACAATCTCCTCAGTGTATCACCTATATTGGCCAAACTACATGCAATAAAAATGGTCAAAATAACCTAGCAAAACCCTTACTGCAAATCTTTTACCTAAAATTTTTATAATCAATTGCTCTTCATTTATCTAGAAGTATATCAAATAAAGCGAGATTGCACTTAAAAATTATGAATTTGATTTTAAATCATTGTAAATTTCCCATCCTAACATCAAATTACCATGATTCTTGGTGTGCACAGTATGCAACACTTATATGAAATAATCATTACCTGAAGACGTACCAAACAGCATATGCAGTGTAAGGCATACAATTGTTGCATACGTAAGCAGGACATATAATTCACAATTCACATTATCTGAAACTGATTAAATAACCGTTTCACCAAGATTCATGGATACAATGATGCTAAGTGGCATTTACAATCTTCTATTACGAAAAAGAAAACTAAACGTGTGAGAGCATGGCATAAAAAATGATGAGGACTAAAAATCAAATAGAACTTAGGCACTAATTAGTTTTTGTAAGATCACATTCTTTTACTAACACCATCTTTTTATAACTAAAATATTTTTTATATCTAGTTTTAGGTAAGGCGAGACTGAGTAGATTGCTATTGATTAAGGTGGGGCACACCAGCTATACCGATACTTACTGCACCTGATATCAGAGGAAGAACCAAACTACATCTACAAACTACAGACTAAACAAACCTTCATGTCAGAAACATAGTTTTACGGGTATCTTTACGAGTTGTTTGACGACCAAAAAAATTAAAAGTGACCTGCAAAATAAACTAAAGTTAAATCACATAAGTATAGTTAAATATAAGACAAACAGACAAAGTGTATGCACAAGGTATTACCATAAAAGCTAAAATAAACCAAGTTTTCAAGCCTCTCCACCAGCCTTACCAGCAAACCTGTAGAGTAATACTTCAGATTACTTGTTCACACTAATCAGGATATATATCCAATTGTACAACAAAATCCCATATATATAATAACAAAATAAATAAATAAATAATAAATAATTAAAAGTTAAGTACATACCTAAGTGCTCTTGCTTTCTTTTTCTCTTCTTCAAGAGGATTGACACCAGTACTAGAAGCCGACCCAAACCTAGAAAGTCTAGCCTTCTTTTTCTCATCTTCCTCAGCAGGTGTGGATTTTGTGATGCCAAATCTGAAAAACAGAGTATACAGTCATCAGTTATTGATAAATGATGATAATTACTAAGCATAATGATAGCTTTTAATTTATTATGAATCATAATTTGATTATTTGGTGACAAGTTGTATGTACTAAAGTACCTCTCAGCCCTAGCCTTCCTTTTCAGCTCCTCAGCTTTCTTTGTGGTATTTGATCCTTGTGAGCTAGGTGCAGTACCAAATCTGAAATACAAAAGATGCAATTTCAATAAGTTCAGACGAACATAGTATTTTAACATGTCAATAATGCCAAAGAAAGGAATAAGTCATAAGTCTCACAAACATGTACACATCTCCATATAGAAATTATTAAAAAATTCCACATGTAATTACATAACATCAACATTCACCCTAAAGTGTGTTAAGACTTATGGGAACATGCTATAGAAAGATATTTATCTCTATGATGAAAAAATAACAAACGAGTGTCAAATATGTGTCCGGCTTTGCTTCTATTAAAAGGTTTACCAAGACTCTTCATATCGTCTCAAATTCAACATGACAAGATATAATGTTCTATGTATCTTTTGAGTCAATCATATAATGACATAAATCATTTCATTTCAGTTAAAATAATAGAAAAGGAAACTTATAAACTTCGGTTTAACAAAAAGATTCAAATATACGGTGTATGATACTATAAAAAGTCAACATCATGATAACCCTGATGTATCAAAATACACTAGCTGTACTTTAATTACCAAAAAAAACAAGCCTGGATTTTTATATATGCCACAAAGAGCTTCTTCTATAAAAACAACTAGCGTCATATTTAACATGATGTCCATATCCCAGCAGACCATAAACATAATAAGTAAAAGAACGTCAACTATTTATAGCAATTCAAGGCAACAATAACTGGCACAGATTAACAATTCATAATATCATAGATTCAAAAATCCAGTCCCTTCTATTGACAAATATCACAGTAACCAATTACTCCAAATCATATCCATTAAGTACAACTATTATGTGAGGCAAATTGACCACTTACTATTCACCACAATACTTTTCATTTTCAAACGAGTTAACTAATGCAAAGTCAAACTCAAACCAAATTGTTTTGCCTTTAAATAAGCATGGTTGACCTTAATGCATAAACAATTACTGTATTACTAATCAGTAGTAATATTAGTAACACAAAACGTGTATAAATTGAATATTCATTAACAAAATTGTAACCCTAACCCTAACCCTAACCCTAACCGTTGTATCATAAGAGAAATAATTAATGAAAACCTAGCTTCATATATGAGTGTTTATGGATAACAATAAGCTGATCCAAACATCACTAACGTTATCAGCTTCAATTCAATATGCGTAAGGTGTAAGCTACAAAAAGTAAACTATTATAACGAAATATAACGAAATATAATAAGCGTCATAATGATAACCTCTCAGCACGCGAATTCCGTTTTTCTTCTTCGGAGAGCTTGACCGGCATACCAAACCGCTCTGCACGGCGAATCTTCCTTTGAGTATCGGTAACCGAATCACCGTCAACGTTATCGTTTATGTTACTTTTATCATCTATCGTTGAAACCGGATCTTCAATATTCAACTTCTTATCACTCGAGTCACTGTTTTTCCTATCGGTGGAAGAATCTGTAGATTTATCGGCCTCTGTTATTACGGCAGTAATTGGCTCTGCCGGATGGTCTTCGGTCTGAGTCTGAGTCTTCGTTGCCGCCATTGAATTGAGAAAGATTTTGATGACTGTGAGAGAATGATTGTGTTGTGATTTACTTGCCCTAATTTGTGATTACCTGTTTAGGGTTATATGTATATTGCCACCTCAGGGATATTTGTTTATGAGTTGAGAATCTTAAGGGGTCTGGATGTAAATTCTGAATACTGGAAATTTCGGAGCAACCCATTATTGTATTTTAATTAACATTTTTTATAAACTAAATGAATATAAATATAAATATATATAGAATAGAATTATTAATTTTTAATTTAATTATTGTGTTATATAAAATGTTGATTAACAGAAACCTGATCAGCTCACAATCAACTGCATATTCCATAATGTTAGACATACCTGACTCACTTAACAAATGTATCTATGGGGAGCAGGGTTCAAACACCCGACATCTTTTTATGTGTGGCAGAACGCATTTAAAAACCAGATTTTAATCGTTAGTACTGACCAATCTGTCGGCTGTAGTTATCCAGATGTCGGCTGGTATGTTGAACAAGCAAGGTCGCTGGCAGACCATAGATAGTCGTTGGCTTAACCAAGTTATTCCCATATTTTCACAAAGATTTAATGTTCATTGATTCTACTGCCTGCTAGCCGTGGATAGCTGCCGGCTTGGAAATTTAGCAGACAAAAAAGTAGATCTAATTACCTTAGACAGTGTTCGAAATCATTTTTTGGTTTGAAGGTCTCGGGATGCCGGTCAGGCAGGCCGCCGGCCCTACTCGACTTAAAGTTAAAATCTGAATTATAGTTTATCCCTTTTACCTAAATCAACACCTTAAGTATGTTTAGCTACTCATATTAACCCTTTTATACTATAAGTGGTGGCCGATGTTGTAGTTTCAGTTATATCGGATTGTCGTTTTGAGCTTGCGTTCACATTACAAACGGTCCCTCAACTTCGACTATATTTACAGAACGGCCCCTCAAGTTTACACTTTTTCAGGGGTACAAAGTGTAAATATATAATTTTATTAAAATAAAAGAAACTAATTCCACCCGAATTTATAACGGGCCCCATCTTCTCGCTCGGTGCGATATGTTAAACAAGAACAATAATATATAAACTAGAATTATACCTTAAATAAAAGACGAATGCAGAAATAGTAAATTGCAAAAAGCTTCAATAACATGAATTAAAAGTATTACAATTGTTCTTGGCTTGGAAAATAACTTGAAATAATGAAATGCAAATACTTGAAAGTAAACTGAATTAGTAATTTGAATGTTAAAACCTGTAAAAAGAAACGAATATAACTTTAACCTAAACTAAATTGTGAAGACCAACTATATGAATTCGCAAACCGGAGCCCTCTATATATAGGAAGACTTCGGTTGCCGGCCTGGCATTTTAGGCCGCCGGCCTCATAGGTCGGTGTAACTGAGGCCATAATCTCTAGACTTCTGGTCGCCGGCTTGACATAAGGAAAATATCTTCTGTATCGCAGCTGGAACGCTCTGCCGGTGGTGTTGACTTTTAGGCCATCGACTTCATATATTTCTTGGATTTCTTTCCTTAATTATTTAAATATGTGAATTTCTTCCATATTTAGGGAAGCCGCCGTCTTGAGCCTTCCAACCGCCCTCCTGAGTCTTTGCGTGAGAACTTTCCTTCCATATTGACTTTAATTATGAATTCTATCTGATTTCAGTCTAGACGCCGGCTATGTATATTAGGCCGTCGACCTGAGCATATTTTGGCCTTTTGTTTTCTTCTACATTTTGGCTTGTTTTCTCTATTAATGTAGATCACGAATAAATTTTTTCACACTATTACTAACCTTTGCTCACTTTCCCCAATAAGCGAAGGAATAGGTTGTTTATGCGTGAAAATGAGAAAGGTAACACCATAAAAGGGTAAAAAAAAAAAAATGTGTATAGTGTTGGTTCTATCATCGGTATTCTGCTAGAAGATATCTATTTCTTTGTTGGCAAGATCTGCCATGAACAAGTAAAATTTTAACAGACATCCGTCTTGCTAAATTGATCGTTCGCAAGTGTGAGGGATAACCCTTAGCGTTGATAACAATTGGGAGAGTGTTGAAGGAAAAAGGAACAACTGAAGGTGAATGGAAGAATCATTTGGCAACAGAAATGTGGGATATTGAGGATTAAAGTAGCATTATTCCGGTTCTCAAGCTGAGTTGCCTTGATCTTCCCAGAGATTTGAAGGTAATGTTTGCTTATTGAACTTTATATCCAAAAAACCCACTTCTTTAAGGATAAGCTAATCATACTGTGGATGGCAAAATGTTTTCTGTCCGAACCCAAGGACAGTGACACAATGGAGAGCCTGGGATGAAAATATTTTGAAGATCTATGTTTAAGGTCCTTTTTTAACTACTTCCTCCAATTAATGAATATGATACAAATATATACGTGATGCATGACTTGATGATTCGCTTGGTTGTAAATGTTGCGAGGGAGTTCTTTTTTACGAGTAGTTTGGATGTATATGGTAGGACGAGCGGTACTCTTAACAAGTTTCGACACATTTCGTTCTTAAATCAATTTACATACGCTGAAATACAGTTGTAAGAAAAAATGACATCACTTCTAAAATCTTTGAAGTGTATTAACACGAACTCACAAACTATTTAAAAAAAAAAAGTTGTTCACTTCATTTCTTACTTGAAATAAGTAACTATGAGAATACTTTTAGGACCATGGGGCCTACAACATAGCAATATGTAAGGAGCTCATCAATTAAATGGTTGTGAGTTCAAGCTTCAAATATGAAATATCCTACAACGTCGCAGTATGAGAGGAGCTCATCAATTAAGAAGAGGTTGTAAGTCCACATTGGTAAGTGATGATTCATCTTAGTTAGCATATTGCATTAAACAAAAATAAGCAACGATTGATACGATTAAATAGATGAACATATGTTTAATAATTTATATATAATTTGTACAAAGTAGTGGGACTCTGATCTGCCCTATTGTACAAGGGTTTCTAAATAACAATCTTCTCTGTAAACATATATGTGAAAGTTATATCTGTACAACAACATGATCCATAAAATAGGGCTCAAAGTACAACAATCTAATAAAGGGGTGACTAGGGATCATAAAAGACTGACCATGACTACAACATAAACAGATACAAGAAGCATAAGTTAATAACTACAAACAGATACCCAACTGCATCTACTCATAAACAACCAAAACCTCACATATAAGCCACCTTTGAGACCAAACACGAAAAAAGGATAGTGGATTTGCTAGTTCTTCCGGCTTGTACCTATACTACCAGAAACCTGTTTTCAAGTAAATAATATGTTACATAATATGGGTGGTTGATTGGGTGCAACCAAGGTTGCAAAATTCGTTATTCGGGGATTAATCGGTCGAGACTTTGGAAGAAGTAATTCACAATTCGGGATTAGTCGGATTGTACATTATACAAATGTATATTTGATTTCAAAAATTATATATGTAAATATAGAAGAAAGTCATAAACATAAACTTTAACATAATTGTCTAAAATTGTTCATTTTGTTCAAAAACTCTAAAGTTCTAATTTATATTCATGTTAGAATGTTGACCAAATGTGACTTTGATCGACTTTGATTACCAAATTCGATTTTGACTCATCAATCGACGTTGACCGATTAATTAAACCGATTTTGGAAAATCAGAACGGACTGCTCTTAAAAATGAGTAATCGAGAATTAATCGGAGTACGAGAATTAAACAGAGATATTAAATTAAAAAAAAAAAAAAAAAGGTTTGTTAAAAAGAAGTGAATCAGGTCTTTCAAAGTGTATCTTCGATACTCATAAGCTTCTGAATCGCTTTAGCAAAAAATATATATCTAGATTATCATAGTATTAACCTCTTCAGAAAAGCTTTTGAAATTATAGTTGACACATTAGTTTACAAAAAATGGACAAAAAGTTATTTGTGGTTCAACCCAATCCCGCCCGACCCGTACAGCCGTATTACATATGAACGATTACGACCCACCCATTATGCCACCTCACAATTTACTTTTAGAAGACATTTGAAGCCGTACCTCAATACATATGATGATCCAAGGACAGACATCAGGAACAAAAGACAGCACACAAATATGAATATCAGAAAAATCTTTTGGTGTAATTTTTCTCAGATCCACTACAACTGCCGCTACCACTACTACCATTTTGCATCTTGTCATTATCACGTCTTGATCTAGGAGGAGTCGAAGGTGACCATCTAGGGTTTTGGATCGGATGAATTTCAGGGTCATACTTTTGTGATGCAAGGTAAGTCAAAGCTGTAACAACATCGGCTATAACCGGACGCATGTTCGGTTGTTCCTGCACACACATGGCTGCAACCGCAAGAGCCTGATACAAGCCCCTTGACGGATACTGACCTTGCAGTACTGGATCTGCTATTTGACTGAACTTTCTCCTATCTTTAAACAAAGGCCTTGCCTGATACCATTTAATCACAAATCAATACTTTAAACATAGATTCACAGTTAACAAATATAATCAAAATAAGGATTTTTTTGCACCGGTGGTCCCTAGTTTATACATTATTTTGCATGCCGCGTCCCTGTCATTTTTTTTAACTCTGGTGGTCCCTTAATTTTACAAATATTACCTTGGTGGTCCCACCGTCTATTTTCCGTTAAAAACTGTCCGTTAAGTGTCATCACGTGATTAACAAGTGACGTCGTTTAGTTCATCTTAAACGACATCAGGTGATGGCACTTAGGGTATGTTTGGCGAAACTAGCTAGTAGCTGGTAGTTTTTAGCTTTTAGCCGGTAGCTTTTAGCTGATAGCTGGTAGTTTTTAACTTTTAAATATATTTTAATGTTTAGAAGAATAGTTGAATCTGTTAAATAAAGAGTAAAATGACAAAAAAAAATTAAGCTAAAAGCTACACGCTACTTCTAGTAAGCTTTTAGCTTTTAGCTTTTTCCTCGTGTCTAAAAAATTTAAGTTTCTCTAACCAAACAAAGCTTTTTATTAAATATAAGCTTTTTCATGAGAGCTAAAAGCTAAAAGCTTCAAAAAGCTCCAATAAGCTCGTCGCCAAACATAGCCCTAATTGACATTTTTAACGGATAATAGACGGAGGTACCACCAAGGTAACATTTGTAAAATTTAAAGGACCACAGGAGCTAAAAAACAATGACAGGAACGCGACATGCAAAATAATGTATAAACGAGGGACCACCGGCGCAAAAAAAAAACCAAAATAAATGAAAATGGCTTACCCATGCAACCAAATTCTGCTCCCCGCCAGTTTTGGAATTATCTATTGCTTTTCTGCCAGTGATGATTTCCAAAAGAACGACACCGAAGCTATAGACATCTGATTTTAAAGTTAACTGACCGGTCATGGCGTACTCTGGTGCACAGTAACCGTATGTACCCATGACCCGTGTAGAAACATGAGTATTATCCCCAACAGGCCCAACTTTGGCTAACCCAAAATCAGATAGCTTTGGATTATATGTTTCACCGAGTAATATGTTTGAGCATTTTAAATCACGATATATTACAGGTGGACTTGCTTTATCATGTAAATACTCCAGCCCTTTTGCAGCTCCAGCAGCAATTTTCATTCTCGTATTCCAATCAAGTCGTTTCTTACCGGGCGATGGGTCTACAGAACAAAATAAATGCATTTAATTCCAAACTAAATCTAAATAATAATTATAACATTATTAGGAAATATAATAATATCTATTGTACCGTGAAGATGGTCATCTAAAGATCCGAGAGGCATGTATTCATAAACTAATAATCTTTGATCTCCATCAGCACAATAGCCAATCAAGTTAACGAGATTTGGGTGGTGAAGTAAACCCAACATCAAAACTTCTACTAAGAATTCTCGATTTCCTTGCAGTCCACTGCGGTCCAGTTGCTTGATGGCTACAATCTAAACCGATAACCAACTATAAATTAAGTAATCGCATTTCCATCTTTTCAAATGATCTTGTTACTGGCAATAATTTTCAAATTTTCAAATTATAAAGCTTATAAAGATGAATGTAAATGTAACTATTACTCATTTATTTTCTTTTTGCATTTGATAAACTGAGTGAAAGAAAAGTGAACTAACCTGATTGGAACTATCGAGCCGGCCTTTATACACTCTGCCAAAGCCTCCTTCTCCAAGAAGACAATCACCCCTAAAATTTTTAGTAGCGGCCGCCAATTCACGAAACGTAAATGTTTGGGCAGCAAGATGGTCTGATCCCCCATTGTTGACCACTTCTTTAGCTTTGAATAATGGATTTGACCTAACACTCTCTAAAACATACTTATGTAAGCAACAAACAATATAAAAAAATGCAGTAAAGATACACCAAAACTAAACAATACATACATTTATTACATTTCTACATGAACCTAAAGCTAATAATTTCATCATAAGTTCAAATCAGCATATCAAATATCCATTTGAAGGCAAAAAGTTTATTAGCCAGTTGTAAGGTGTGCTTTTAATTAATCCTATGAACTATTGCCACAATCATTATCATCATTTCATTATTATTACTATTACTATTATAATTATAAAGTTATAATAATGATGGAGGATCACACAAAATAATGGAAATAAAAGGATCACACAAATTGATTGCTTTTGACATAATCAGAGCATCAATTGAATCCACGATTAATAATAGAATAAGTACGCTTTATAATAACCTAATCTTAGAAAACCTGATAAAAAATTGAGATACCGAAAAAAATAGCAGGAATAAATAACAAATCACTCGGTATATGAATAAATAAATAATAGTAATATAATAAAATGATTGATTGATTGATTGATTTGGAAGAGACCTGAAGTTTTAATCGGATCGTGCGAATAATTCTTCTTTATTTTCTTTTTATTTTTATTATATTTTGATTTTGATTTTGATTTTGATGCTGATGACGAGGAAGATGATGTTCCAGAGCCAGAGCAAGGAAACCATTTCATTTTCTCTCCCCTTTTTTCAGACAGATGTAAAACTATAAGATATACTTACACATATAGATACAGCGCGATTTTAAGGGTAAGCTATATATTATGATGATGATGATGATGATGATGATGATGATGATGATGATGATGTGTTGAAATGTATAACTATACAACCTTAAAAAATTATTGGATTCTGTAATACAGTAATAGTGGTGGTTGTTTTTTAAATACTCGAAATAAAGCAATAAATCAAAATAATTTATACGAGAAAGTAAATTAATGGATACCAAACGTTATTTATACATCCAATCTTTAACAAAATATGTTAATATATGATTGATGTTTAATGTTAATGTTAATTTATATTTATACAGAAAATATGTTTATATGTTAATCAGATTAAAAGGTTATTACAAATTAAAACACTTTTAAGGGGTCACAATACTCAATTCTTTTATGATGGAAGTCCTTAATTTGTAGATTTATGTATTCAACTTACACTAATGTTTATAAGAAAAAATTAGTACTCGTATGATGAAAAACTTAATTTTAATCTTTTTTTAATTTTCTAATGACTACATATATACACCAAAAATATATACATAATATATTATTGCAAAATAATACAACGCTATTTTTTTTTTTTTTTTTTGAAAAGCAATAATACAACACTACTACAGTTTATAAAAAAAATACTACAGTTATACATTGTTTGTAACTATATAATAAATAAATCAGATACCTTTTAACCAAATTTAACATTTGTAGATCCTCTATCTTTTTATATGTACAAAATTAATTATGTTAAATGTTATCGTAAATGTTCGAGTGTATGTCAAAGCTTGTACTACATTCCCCCTGATAAATTGGACATTTATTATTATTTGTTTTTTCAAAAACCGAAAGGAAATATTAGGTCCTACGTTGTCCAATCAATTTATATACTCCCTATATTTAATAAGGGAAAGGATTCAAATCGGGTCTTGTGAATAAGAGAATAAGTGATTTTATGATTTTTATATTTGTAATTTTATAGCTCTGATTTAAAAAAAAAAAAAAAAAATCTCGTATCAAGTTTTATTGTGTAGATAACTGGCTTGTTAACATATGTTAACAGTTACAAAGATAATCCTAATCATCCAATTAATACAAGTAATTATTATTATTATTATTATTATTATTATTACTATTATTATTAATTATTATTATTATTTCTTAAAACGTCAAATTCTATATGATTGAGTTTGACCAAATTATATGATCTGTGTAGTAGTGTGACATTTGGGTGACACATGTCGGCACCTTTACCAAACGTTGATTACGTCCTCGTGTTACAAAATCAATGGGTGTCACATAAATATAAGGGTCGGTTTGAACAACAGGTTAAAACGGTTTTGGATTAAAATAGGTCATGGGTCAAATGGGTAAAAAATTTAAACGGATCCAAACGAGTCAGGTTGAGTCAATTTAAGTAACGCGTGAATTGGATAATGGATCAAATGGGTCAAATACGTCAAACGGGTCATATACTCTTGCATTTGATTTTTTACATTTATTATATTAATGTAGTTATTAATATTTTTATGATTATATATATAATTATAATAGTATATTAATATACAAAATAATTGATATAACCATTAATGCTTTCATAAATAATTGATGGATAGAATTTGTTATGTTCGACCCATTTGACCCATTCACAATACTCATTAGACCTGTCTCTATTTATTGAACTTTAGGATGTGATACTCATTTGATGCGTTCTTTTATATTTTGTATAAGAGCCAATAGGTTGAGGAAAAACTCATTCGAACTTTTTCTAAGTTTTGGTTTACATTGTATGCTTAATTTTTTTAAGACCCAATTGACCCGAAAGCTTGACCCATTTGACCCAAATTTAAGAGTATGAGTCTCAATTGCCAAATATACACATAAAATAGTCAACATATTAATATTAATTAATATTTCAAATACGGCAAAAATACATTTATCGATATTTAAATGTGCATATTGATATTTTTTATCAACATACTGCTAATATGGCCAACATATGAATTTTACGAGTATACAAGTTTTAAGGGTCGGTAGCTCAACGATACCCAAGCTCGCAAATGTCTTTGAGCCTTACCGAGTGGAATGTCAAGTTTGGGAATTACAAGGCGCAAGTTCAATTTCTATGAAGGTCATGCCTGACACTCTTTAAGGGTCGGAAACAGAGTCTAGCCAAGTAAGCGCCTATGGTTGCATAACACAGGGCTAGTGTCTACCTGCCAAATAAAAAAAAATACGTTTATAAACAGTCAACATATTGAATCCACCCTAGTGGTTCAGTGGTTCACCCCTTTACACTTGTGTATTGGGATGGGGTGGGGAGGTCTCAACTTTCAAGTTCGATTCCCTCCCCTTAAAAATATCCGTGAGATTTATTTCCTGAAATTCGGATTGCCCTGGAGAGGTCTTACCAACCCGTATTCAGTACCCAGGTCCGACCCACCTGGCCCTCGTGATGATTTAAGGTTTGGATCACTGTAATGTGGTTCGGGTTTTAGCCCGAAAAGCGCGTGCGTGCGTGACAAATGGGAATATTCGATGCCAACAACTTGCCATTAAAGATCTCAGACGTCTTAGCTATTTTTCTTGGCCTTGAAGTTACCTACATGGATTCAAGATGTTTCTTAGTCATACAAAATATGCACACGATATTTTAACTCATGCCAAGATGCTAGAATCTAAACCGATTGCCACTCCATTGGCAACTTTTGAGGTTATCACATCTAAAGATATTCTGTTTGATGATCATACGCTTTATCGTTCTCTTTTCGGTTACCTACACGGATTCAAGATGTTTCTTAGTCATACAAAATATGCACACGATATTTTAACTCATGCCAAGATGCTAGAATCTAAACCGATTGCCACTCCATTGGCAACTTTTGAGGTTATCACATCTAAAAGTATTCTGTTTGATGATCATACGCTTTATCGTTCTCTTTTCGGAGCGTTGCAATATTTAACCATTACTCGCCCCGACATCTCATATGCCGTCAATCAGGTTAGACAGTTTCTACAAGCCCCTTTGATGATGTGAAGCGTATTTTTCGATATGTTAAAGGGACGATTATGTTTGGACTTAACTTCACGCATTCTCCGCCGCCACTTCTTCTTGGGTATTCCGATGCGGATTGAGCTCATTGTATTGAAACACGGCGTTCACCTTATGGCTAATCTATTTTTCTTGGTTGTAATCTTGTTTCATGGAGTGCTAAGAAACAACCTACGGTGTCTCCGTCAAGTTATGAACACTAGATTGACTGTTGCTGAAGTTTTTTAGATCACCCATCTCCTTCGTGAGCATCAGTATCATAGAATCTATTAATTAATGCACACTATTTTTTTTTAAAGCCAATCCTTATATTAATTGCAACAAAAATAAAGCATCAGTTTAGCATGGAAACAAGGATATTCCATACAATCATTATATTAGTGTTTTTTTAAAGAAAAATATAGTTAGGGATACAAAAAAAAAAAAAAAAAAAAAAAAAAAAAAAAAAAAAAAAAACGGTTGAAAAGAAAACAAAGAGTTTACATTATCAAAAGTCCAACAGATACCCACTCTTTATACTAACTTGTACATGAAACATCTAAACATTCTACCAAAAAGCCATGCAAACCAACTTATAAGATGTTAATCTTTTTCACAAAAAAATAATTATAAAATGTTAATATGTTATTGTCGTAGTTATACTAAATGAATATGGTTTTCCAAGTACTCAAAATCTTCACATCATACAAAGTATAAACACCAACCAACCAACCAACCCGAGCCTGAGTCATCCTGTACAAAAACTTGCATACACAGCTTTCGCGAATGCTATATCAGCCATCTGCAGCATTAGATGAACTGTCACAACCTGTTCCCTTCACAAACTGTCCTTTCACACGCGGCCTTTGTTCTGCCAGTTTCTTTCTGTTCTGATATCGCACCTGGCCAAGGAATTGATTTAATGCTACATGTTTTTCTTTCATATTCTTAAAAATTAGAGACAGGAAAAGCTTCTACCAAATTAACAATGAAATAATGCATGGAAAAAAAGCAGATAGCACCACATATCATACTCGCTCCATCCTAAAATAACTATAACCATTTCCTTAATGAAATGTCTGAAGAACAAATGCAACATTCTTTGTTTGGCGAACTTTTAGTTCATTGTTTTAGGTTACTGATTATGGTCCACTAAAATTCTTTCACTAACGAGTATGGAAGCATAGTTATAAATTTGACTGATAGTACAAATATCAGTGGCGGAACCAGAAATTTTTTTCACCGGGGGCGAAATTTTTTAAAAAGTTTCACATTCACTGTAAAAAAAAATTCTTCCATTCTTCCATGAGAATACAACTTTTTGGGTCATGAGCTTTTGGTTTGGGGCAAAATCTGGAGGCTTTTAGGGGCAAAATCAAATTTTAAGCCTGAAAATTTCAAATCCATTGGGGGCAGGTGCCCCCCGCCCTATGTAGTTTCTAGCCTATGAGTACAATACGAGTAGTTTGAAACAGATTTAGGTTATTAGCAAGTCACCTTCTTCTGGAAGCATCGTACTTCTCTCTTTTGGCGGAACTTAATCAAGGCCGCTTCTCTCAGTGCAGATTTGTGATTGTGATCGGTTCCATTTCCGCTACCGCTACCGCCGGCATCACCGTTTCCACTTTTCGCGTTTACATCAACATTACTTTCTACATTTTGAACTTCACAATTCACATTAGTGTTACTCGCATTCTGCACGTTACTTGCATGTTTGCTGCCTGAGGTACTTTTGTTCATACTGTAATTTTTAAGGTTACCTTCAACATGGCGACCCATGATATTGGATGAGCCACAATGTGTAGCATCTGCAGCTAAATTATTTAACCCACAATCATCTTCATTGGATGATGGTTGCTCAATATCTATGTTATGGTAATGATGGACATGGTGGTGATGATGAATATGTTGAACGTGAAGCTCTTGATGCGGCATACTGGCAGGTGTGATGTCATCAACTTTACTAGGTATGACTTGCTGAAAACAGTATCAATGTTAAGCTTTTGTAAGTTCATAGTAGATGATGAGTGCTAAAGGAGGTCTTATGGATCAAACAAAGACAGCACTAAAGATGGAAAGGGTCAAACGAAAAGAATGTCATAATAAGTGTCATTTTATGCATAGAACTTTCTTAGACGCTTCATTTAAGGATAATCATAATTTATGCACAGTCCATTGATAAAAAAAAGTATACTTGGCAATTGAGACCCATACCCTCAAATTTGGGTCAAATGGGTCAAGCTTTCGGGTCAATTAGGTCTTAAAAAAGAATAGGCTTGGCAATGTAAACCAAATTTAAGAAAAGGTCCAATGAGTTTTTCTTCAACGTATTGGGTCTTGTACAATATATAAAAGAACGAGTCAAATGGGTATCAAATCCTGAAGTTCAATAAATAGAGACAGGTCTAGTGGGTCTTGTGAATGGGTCAAATGGGTTGAGCATAACAAGATTCATCTGTCAATCATTTATGAAAGCATCAATGGTTATATCAATTATTATGTATATTAATATTTTTCTTGTATATATAATATATAATAATAAATATTAATAATAACTAAAACATGATACTAAATGTAAAAAATCAAATGTAAAAGTATACGACATATTTGGTCCTATTTGACCCATTTGACCCATTACCCGTTTCGACCTGTTACCCAAACCGACCCAACCTGACCCGTTCAGATCTGTATATAATTTTTACCCGTTTGACTCATGACCCATTTCAACCCAAAACCGTTTTGACCTATTACCCAACCCTACCCAACCTAACCCGTTTGCCAGGTATTATTAAAAAGTTAACAAATTTGGCAATAAAGTGTTTTTGGAGGCAAACTTATATAACTAAAAGATGGCCCATTGTGAGTCGTTACCCAACCAACTCATCTTGCCACCTCAAACGGATACAAACATATTATAACCATAAGATCCGGTTCATGTCACTTTGACATTTTGGATCGAGGGTGATATAATATTTGGTTGTCAAATGACCGACCTCACTTGAGCCTTTATAAATAAGATATCCATCTGAATGCGCGTTACGTTCGAAATCTTCTTTCACAACATTAGATCTAATTTTAGGTTGAGAATGGCAACCAGTGATTCCAGGTGCAACCTTCACATCATTTGAGTTCATTTTGTACCTGCAGGGTATTCAACAGCTTACTTCCAAGCATTATATTCATTAGACAAAAAACATCTTACTAAACTACAAAATTCAAACCTCGTAAAGGCCGAAAGCTCCGAATGTCTCAAAATATTGTACCCATTTTGAACTTCCAAACCATCAACTTCATTTGCCCGGGGCCTCTTTAAGCCAACTTCACCAACTATTATTCCATATGAACCATCGATAACCTTCATATTTGCATCCACAGTTCTTTCAGGTTCTCCTTGTTCACCCTCAATTTGTACACCCCTTCCAACATTATCTGAAAAACAAAAGATTTGTCATGAAAATTAGACAAAAAAGAAAAATGAAGATTTCAAAAAGTGAGATTTAAACGTATCCGAATATCCATACGAGGATCTTCTGGATTCTCAGCTATTTGATCTGCTTCTGGACTCACACATTCAACAGGTTGTTTTGTCCAAGAACTCTGCATTTCATGGTTTAATCATTCAACAAATGAAAGAGAAACATATGTAGAAGCCAATATAAATGTTAAAAAAACAATTTTTTTTTAAAGTCAGTTAAGAAAACAATTCCGTGAGTACCTGAGTTCCACTACCATCATCGCTACCACCATCGGTGCTTGAATTGTCATCCCCGTCTTTGTTGTCACTGTTATCGTACCCTATATTGCTTTTTGAGTTCACGGACTTTTGGACATGTGGGCCACTTTCGCTCCCACTACCACTAGACTGATATAGTTAAAATATATCTATTATCTATTATTCAATTCAATCAATATCAACAGTAAACAACAAAATGGTAACATTATCCAACATGACTTTACAAGTTCAAAATTAGAAAAATAAACAAATGACTTACACTGTGACACCTCCTCCAGACATGCTGCCAAAGGTTTTTAAGCTCATTTTTGCGGATAGGTTTGACTAAAAAGTCTACTGCACCTCTTGATAAACATTTAAATACTAAACCCATTGAATCATGTGAAGACATCACTGCACACAATCTCAGAGTAAGAGGGTTAATACCGTCAATTTGTTAAGCCTTTGCAAGACGTAAAAATAATTTAAGGTACTCACTAATCACAGGAACATTCTTGCGTGTCTTGTGGCTCATTATCTTGCATAAAAGAGTGATTCCTGAAAAAGATGGCATGGCTACTTCAGTTAATACAATGTCAATGTGATTCGAGAGATTTTCCAGAATCTTCCAGGCATGGAATCCATTGGCTGCTTCAATAACTATCAAAAAAGAAAATTTCAAAAATTAATAACTGTGTTAGATAGTCAATAAAAGAACAATACTAACTAAATCGAAATAATGGTTGAAGCTGTGAATGCCCGCATGTATTTGGTAAAAGCAAGAATCAAGATCAGTGACAAAGTAAAATGTGACCAACCACATTTACTAATAATCACTGTTGTAAAAGTTGGCCGAGTTGGCCGACACGTCGATTAGGGGACTAGCCCGTCCCGACTTGCTCAAAAACACCTTAAAAATCGGTCAACGTTATAAAGTCAGGTCAAAGTCAGGAAGGGTTTGTTTATCTTTTAATTGAATGGTTCAGCGCAGAATGTTTATTCAGCATTCAGCGCATTTGTTTCTGACTTCTGAATGACAGATGATGTTGAGCATTAAGTGTTGAAATATTCAAAGCTGAAATTCTCTCTTAACCATTAAGAACCTAAATTTATGTAATATTCTTTTTAAATAATATCATATCAATAACGTTTATTAAAACAACTATATTGTAGTTTTTATTCATGTCAAAGGTCAATAAGGTAATTTTATGTCATTCACATTATTCGTTCAAAATGATTATCAGACAGGTTATTGTCATTCAGAAGCAACTCCATTCAAAAACTTTGAATTATTCAAATTATTATGAATCGTTCAGCGCTTAATCATTCAGTTATATCAAACGCACCATGAGTCCGAGTCGGGTCTAAGTCGGTCGGTCAAATTAAAAGTTAGGTAAAAGATTTTATACTTCTTGAAATTCGATTTTGTGTCATATATCTATGTATGAAATATTTATGTTTTATGTTTAATATATTTATGTGTAATATATACCATGTTTAATTTATTTATGTATTACTAAAAGTCGACGTTGCTCAATGCCCGACCCATCCCGTCCCCGACTCGACCGACTCTTCCATCCAAGGTCCTGACCGACTCGTCCCTGACTTGTGACTTTTACAACCTTACTAATAATAGGAACCAAAGGAGATATATAATATTAAGCACAAGACACAGACGAATGAATTAAGTTTCTACGAAATATAGGCCAACCAGCTAACCTTCATAGTTACAGTTGCGAAGTAAAGCAGTGACAATGTGACGTGTACAATCATCATTTTCCACCAACATGACCTTAATGGACCTAACATGTAAAAACTTCTCCCACTGGACCAGTGACCCTTGAGCCAGTTGTTGAGGTCCACGAGGTGCACCATTCCCTTGCACTACCGTATGGTTCTGACCATTTTGCACATTATTCACATCAACTCGACCATTTGACAAATCTTTTGAACCTGGCCCGTTATCCGCAAACTTGTTCACATCTTCCTGATCGTTCACCTGTTGAACCACCCCTTTTCCCCTTCCTCTCCTACTAGCCATCCCAACACTTCCTGCTAATCATATTCAAAAACATTAGTGAGAATGGTTTATAACTATCTTAAAACTCATCAAACCTTCTTAATCTAAGAAAATTAGCAGCATATAGCAGCCACATCTATGTATCCAATCTCTTCAAAGATCAAATACAGATCCTTTTGACCTAAAACATAAGCAGTGCCCAATAATCAAGTTATCAATCTAACGACATCGTGGACAAAACCAACTACCACTGAATCAACATACCAAAACCTTTTTTTACCTGCAGATAACTTTCTACACTCACGATTTAATCCTGTCACAAACAACACAACACGTTAGCTAGCTGTACCGTTAACCTGTCATTTCAACACATAAGAATTCAATTTCACATAAAATAGGAAGGATAAAAAAACAGAATTAAAAAAAAAAAAGCTCTCCTAAATAAAAATAATATAGCATAACACGTTAATTATTTATTTTTTTTTTGCCATAAAAGACTTAAAAAACTAGCAATTACTTTGCTGCCACTGACATTTAAATTCAAATATACTAATTGTAAACTAATTGCACACACTCAATACATATCTTACAGGAACTTGATATTAATTTTACATTCAGCATAATCTATACATAATTTAGTTATATTTAGATCAGTAAACGGCGTTAATCAGACATATTTAGCTAACTAAATTGAATAATAGCTACTATTAATTTTAAAATCGTAATTTAATGTCGAATGAAATATACTACTACAAGGAAAAACAGCAATTAGTATAATCTACTAAGATTAAGACGATAGTTACCTTGTAAACTTTGGGAATACAAATCGAATCCACATGAATTAGTGAACTACATCAATCAGATCTAAAATTATGAACAAAATAAGCATGTTTAAGATTAAGCGAGATAAACGGTTAGGTTTGGAGCAATAAAATATCTGATTAGAGGAAATGGCATAGAAAACAGAGGGACTGAATACTTGAAATTAGATAAATTGAAAGGACTGCGAAAAAAAGATTTTATGTTGGTCCGACGTGTCAGATGACATGGACGAAGTATTGGTTTAGGTGGATACACGTAGGATCGACGTGGACTGGATGTTAGATGACTTGGACCAAATCAAAAGAAGGAAATGGAGCGGTCTAGATGGATTCGGAGCAGATCATATGGGGCGTGGATGGTGGCAGGACACGTGTTGTTTTAGCTCAACAAAATATCTTCTTTCGCTTGATTGGAAAATTTTGTGAAACTTGTGCAAGTTAGCCCCCGGAACTTCAAGCTGTTGTCATTATTGAAACGTGACTTTTAGTTGATTTTTTCATATATCTTATTAAAAAAATTACAAAGAAAAGATACGATTATAAAAACATGTGACATGAATTATAGTGTCACACATCTCAATTCTTTCTCGCTTGAGTATGAGAGCATCAAAAGTGATCACTCAGTCAATTTGTGTATTTCAGGGGGTGGTTTTCACTCGGTCAATTAGGGCCTGTTTACTTTTGGCTTTTTGAACTTAATAGTATACAAAGATTATTCGGTAAGTTTTTTTTCTTGTTTACTTCCAGCTTATTATTAATTTTGTCCTGCTGGAGAGATGTTTGAGTAATGTGAAAAAGGGCTGTTGTCCCCATATAGTTCAATTGTTTCCACCTTTACCCTCTACTTTCTCTCCTGTAAACAACTCTCTTTATTCCCCTTTTCACAAATTCCCAATCTCTTTCTTCCTTCGTCC
The DNA here is from genome assembly GCF_046630445.1 of Rutidosis leptorrhynchoides. Taxonomy (NCBI): domain Eukaryota; kingdom Viridiplantae; phylum Streptophyta; class Magnoliopsida; order Asterales; family Asteraceae; genus Rutidosis; species Rutidosis leptorrhynchoides. Next base: position 56,873,043 of record NC_092340.1, on the reverse strand, counting down.
ATTCTTCCACTTCTACGAGGACATCATTTTCCGGTGAGCCACACTTAAATCATTTTCCGGGTCCCAAACCGTCTCTAAAAATCGTTACAAATATGATAACCATCTTTATTCCGGTGCACCAAAAATTCGAGAAATATGGTAGACTCGATTCAAATTAAAGAAGTGGAGGTGGACCTTTCTTCAGTTTTTGGAAATTGTTAAGAATAAATCTATGGTTTTTGTTGGGATAATACTAATTTGGCTTTTGTTGGGGCTTTTGTCAAGATAGATTTTAGGCGTTAATTTGTTGGTTTTTGTAATCGAAGAAGATGATAGTGTAAGGGTGATTTGGTTTTATTATTGCATTTGATATGATTTGGTTTTAATTTAGAGTTACAAGCAATTTAATAAGTTTGCAGGTGGAGTGGAATATTGAAATGACAATGGTTGCTGTAAAGATATTACCAACAAATGAAAGAAGATGAAAAACAAAAAATATAAAAGAAAATTAAATAAATTTTTTATATAATTAAAAAGGGTAAAAAGTTCAATTTTACCATTTAGACTTTTTATTCAGCATAAAAAGTAAACAACATTAATCATTTACTGATATATTCATTCTGCCATCTATATCCATATTGTGCCATCTATATACATACAGAACTTAATGAGAAAAAAATAAACAGGCCCTTAATGTATTTTACGTGATTATTTTAATAAGAACAGTGTCAATCATAATGTCAATAACATCATCATCACTACCCTTTACAAACCTTACTGCCACATGTCACTACCCTTTACAAACCTTACTGCCACATGTCAGTATGTCACTCTTCCATTCATTTACCTTCTCTCAATCCATTTGTCACTCTACTATTAGCCACCAAATTCAACCCCAGAAAAACGCCACCTGGCACCAACCCAACCCCATCTCAAACACCCCTACCTCATTCCTCATTCAATTTAAAAAATTAAACCCCTGCATCGATCGTCCCCTCAAACTCTCTCTCTACAGACATTCAAAAATCACACAATTATATCCGGCAACGCTCTTAATCGCCGGAAGCTTCTCCAATCAGTTAATCGGATCCGTTGCGGAAGACGGCGACGATTCAAACATACCCTTACAATGATTGAACAATCGTAGGTTTGTGGTTGTTGTTCTATTGCACATTCTGTTCATCTCCAATCCTATATTTTTCACTGATTCTTAATACTTTAATGGAGTGTGATTTGTTTGGGGTAAATATTAGGGTTCGAGCCTTCGAGGTGTTATAACTTTAACCGTGGGCATCACTTTCGTCGCCTCTGTAACCACCGTCACATTCATCTCTGCCGTCACAATCCACTGGTAATGATTTTTTAATGCTAATAATATAAAAACTACTAGATTGCATATTTGGTTATTTGATTTTTCAATTACATTAATTTCTCTGATCATTGATATTTTACATATTATGTTGTTACATAAGATATATCGTTGTTTTTCGCCGGCGAAAGGTGGAAACAGAAACGGACACCACATCATCGTTTTTTTAGGGAAGAATCGGAGTTAATTCATCGAATTGATTCGGATTTTAAAAAGGTCGTCAGGTATGCTTAATTAGTAATATATCGATTTATGTTTAACGAACCGTTTTTTAATTTTTTGTTTGTTATTGTCAGTCTGAATCAACAAGGGTTAACAATCAAAATCACTTTCGAAGCTAAACATTTCCTTACTGCTTAATCGATTTCATCTCGATTTATGTTTAACGAACCGTACTTAATATTTGTTTGTTAATGTTAGTCAGAACCTACATAACAAGGGTTAACATTCGAAATCACTTTGGAAGTTAAATGACTGCCTTACATGTTTGTTGTTAACGACTATTGCAAACAATGTTTTTTAATCGTAACTTTTATGTCTGCTATATAAGGACATTTATGATGTATATGTTAACCTAAGGACATTTAATCATGCCTTTTATGTCTGCTATATAGTTCTGGACTATTTGTTAGATTAGGCATGGTTTATAATGTCCGTGATAAATAATTCTATAAATTTTTCCCTAATATTGTTTTCTCTATTACATGCAGGTTTTCTACATTACTACATAGACATTGGCGATCCTATCATGTGAGCCTCTTAACATGGTTTCTTTCTTACATTGTTATTCCTCACAATCCCAATGTTCTTACTGTCCAACACCCAGAACTTAAGCCAAGTTTACTGATGTATGAGAACCGGTTCAGGTACTTCACTTAGATACCGTCTTTAAAAGTAATCACACGTGCTTACTAATTTCAAGAGAGAAATTATTTAAATGTCTAAAAATTTAAACCAATTTCCTTATGAATGGATAAATAAAATATTAGCTAAAGAGGGTGCACGCCAATTGGTGTCTAACCAATTGATAGTGACCCAAAGTTTTAATCCTAGCGCAAGACCAATATGGAAATTATGTTGAGATTAACATTTTACTGTCTTATTAAAATTTGATTTGAAGAGCATATTATTAGCGTTATGTCTTATTATCTCTAACGCATCAAATAAACTAAAGCTTAAAAAAGAAGGGCTCAAATTACTCTTAAGCCACCGAAATCGAGGTTGTAAAAGTCGGGCAGTCGGGACCTTGGAGGGACGAGTCAGCCGAGTCGGCCTTGACCACCGTTGACTTTAAGAAATCAATAATTTAACATATATATTGCACATAAATATATCAACCACAAAACATAAATATTTCAATTTTCAAATATAGATATAGAGCACAAAATGTAATTTTAAAAAAATATAAAAGTTTGACTACCTTTGAATTTGACCAACCCATACCTGATCCAAACCTGACTCAGCTCGACTTTGACCTGACTTTTTAGGCGTTTTTAAGCGAAACGGGATGGTTTAAGTCCCTGCATCGACTTGTAGGCCGACTTTTACAACAGTTACTGAAATGTATTTTTAACGTTTTACTTTGAATGGTTTGACAGCATGTACTACAACTTTGAGTTGTAGATCAGTTGACCGGTCAAATAATTCAAATGAGTCAACAAAAATTTGCCTCCAACGTTGTCGAAAAGTGCTTGACTTTTGATACCCCTGATTAAATATATATATAATTATCATTTATGGTTATAGATAAGTTGTTGTGGCTGTGGTATGAAAATGTCAACTGATGTGTTATAGCTAAATTTAAGATTGTGGTTTGTTTTAATGTATATTGACTTTTGCTGATATGTAGCAGACCTTTTACTACCTTAGAGGTCGTTCTCTTCATTTAAGTGATTAACACCCATGCTAGGAAATTTTTGGATTAGTTAGAATTTTCAAAATACGTCTAATTAATCGGTCAATGCCGGTCAATGGGCCAAAATCAGATTAGTTAGTCAAAGTCAGATTTTGTTAGTCAAATATGGTTACATTTAAAACCCTCTAATTTGTTAAATGTTTTAATTATATGCTAATTTGTTAGTAAAAAGGTTTAAACACACTCGCGAAAATACTTTGGGAGTGTCTGTTTAAGCCTTCGTTATTAACCATAATTTCAGAAAAAATCATTATAGGTAATACTGGTTACTTGATAAACGTTCCATTACCCTGTTTATACAACATATATTAATGACTTTGACATGATAATAAATTACTTATTTTTGTAATTCTCTGTATTGCAGGCTTGTGACTTTTCACCATCCTACACAATACTTACGGAAGCAAAAACCATGGTGCGGAGTGTCACGCTAACTCTCCCGTTGTATCATAGTTGATAACAAACCACGCGGAATATTAACGTTAGTCTCTAAATTGTACACCGGTTACCTATTTGTGTGCTGCTGCTGCTGGTGGTGGTGGTGGTGGTGGTGGTGTAGTACATATCATTATATGTAAAGGTGGGAAGATGGCCGGGTTGGTCGGTAACGGGTCAAAGTGGATCTTGGTTCTATCATATTGAGATTGTATATGCTACTATAGTGCTTTGGTGTGAAACTTTTAAGCAAGCAATTCTGGGATGTATATTGCAAGAATGATTTTTTTATTTATTATTCAAACTCGATTCATGAATGCCTTATTAAATCTAGGATGTGAAATTGACTCAGGAACTTCGTGGACTCGAAAGCATTTTTGAAGTCCAATGCATATAGTATGACGATGGGATTTACGAAATACCTCTAATTCAGTTAAAACTATTAAATTATAATGACTTTGGTGCTTTGGTTCAAAGGTATACTGTATATTGTTATCACTTATTCGAACTGTGTTTTTTTTGCTCAACTTGCTAGGTATGTTTCAAAAACTTCTTTAATTATTATGTCTCATCACTGGATTCTTTTTGTTTGTGGCTTAAAAATGGAACTTGAACAGTGGCAATTTTAGACCATTTATATGGGTCAGTCAAATTCAATAGCAGTTTGATCTCTAATTATAACCCATTTGCTTAATGAGCTTATTACTACTAAGTACTAATGACTATTAGTGTTAATAGGTATTAGTGTTAATAGGGGTGATTATGGTGATTGAAGCTAAAATATTCATGTAAAAATCAACTAGATCCAAATTGCATCTAAGTTTCTTACTTAATTGATGAAGTACTGACTTTGCAGGAGTGTGGAGAGATATTTACAGATAATTTCTCATCGCGAAATCAAGAAAGAAGGTAATCTAATCTTTAATACTTAACTCTCGGTCATCTCTCTACCAAAAACCAACATGTAAGTTGTTTTAATTTGTAAGAATGCATTTCAGTTTTAAGTGACTGAAGTGAAATTGTTATGGCTGTTTATGTCAACATGAACGGGTCGGTTAGGTTGGGAAACGAGGTTGAACGGGTCAATTTCACTATGTATTTATCAAAGTGAGCTTATAATACTGTCAAACAATATAATAACTTTTAGTTTATTAGATGCACAAATATACTTGTCATATTTAGCTTATGATAAAGACAAATGATATAGCGTTTTACATATCAATTTAATTTGCTTATTCACCTACGACTTTAGTAAACGTGCTTTAGATCTTTATTAATCTTTACAACAATCCTTAGAAGAACTGCTATGCATTGGTTGAATTAAAAACATTGTTTGTTTACATATCAAGTGTGATGTTTTATATTGACGTTGTTATGTTCATTTTTCACAAGTTCGTTAACATTTTATACTTAGTTTTATTTTATTAGGGTCCGCCGTGCAACGCACGGGCTCTTAAAGACTAGTTTAAAATAAACTAGAAAAATTTTGGTTCGCACGTTGCGGCCGAACATTCTAACGTTTTTTATAAAATTAATGTTGAACGAGAATTGAGGAAAAAAAATTGTGAACAAACATTCTAACGTTTTTTATAAAACTAATGTTGAGCGAGAACTGTGGAAAAAAATTGTGAACAAAAAGAAAAAAGGGCCAAAAGGACTCAAACTCAGATTTTTTTATCTTACCAACTCATGAACTTACCACTTGCTTTAGTAATTCACTCGGTATAATAAGTTGAATTTATTTATTTATTATGTATATTTTTCCTTATAAAAAAAAATAACTCCATTTTGACTATCGTTAGTTGCGTTTTGTTTGCAAAATTATTTTGAGTTTAACGGTGATAACGGAGACACGTAAGTCGCGGCGAAAAAAAAGATAAATCCCGTTAAAATTTTGGGTGGAATTTTTTTTATTGGATATTATAATAATTTAGAAGTTACATTTAACACTCTATGGGTTAAATACGTCAAAGTTCCTTAAAAATTAGATTTAGAATCTAAAGTTGAGTGGGGAAAAACATAAATTTTGGGTGGTGGTGGGGTTTTGTCGTTGGGAAAGTTTTGGGAAGGCAAAACCACTAATTTTTGCACTCCTTTTAGTATATAGTGATAGTGAAAATATTATAGTATTTATTTTTTTTACAAGATTAAATAATTAGTTTAATATATTTTAGGGTTAATAAGTAAAATAATACAATTTCATCAAATAAAAAAAATTCGTTAAATAAATTAACATCTAACTAGTCACGAAATAATAGTTCACAAGGTCATGTTGAAATGTTTAATGAATTTCTCTGTCTCGTAACTCATTCGTCTTTCTTTAAATGGCTTCACACCTCTCTTGCCAAGTAATGCCTTGACCGACACGCAATACTCTTCGCTTTTAACGATATTAAAATTGTTCTCTTCAATAATCATGTTATGCAACAAGAGGGAGCATACATGATTCTTTTTAAAGCATTTACACTATATGATCATGTTGGTTGTTGTAACGTGCCCAAAGACCTTGTGAATACCAAAATTTCTATCAATATTTTTCCAAGCAAAAACTTGTTTCTTTGTAAAGTACGCCATTTCTTTTTAAGTCTATAACATTCGAGTAACTTTTCACGAAAGCTCATGAGAAGTATACCTCATCATCAAGATAGTACTCGTGCTACTAGTAATCAACATCTCCAACTTCATATGAAATTTTGGGAGCGGTGTATCGAACAACGGAGAAGCTTGGTCGATCACGCTATTTCAAAATATGCATGTCAAATACAGTTGTCGTGTGAGGCAAGGACTTCTAGCATGATCTTGGATACCCGTGACCGCCTAGTATGTATTGCCCTTTACATTCATTTTGACGTATTGCCCACGACCAATACATACGATTAGTTTTTCAAGCATTCGAGTTAAACTGTAAAGATGTTTTATGCGTAATCAATTTCTATGTGAAGTTGTTTTATGCATAAGCAATTTTCTAAGTACTCTCCTTATATGTATTTTTTAAGTAAAAATACTCTCCTTCTGAGTAAATCTTATCCAATATCAAATTTTATACTCCGTAACAATTTAAACAATAAATAAATATTTGAGAGGTATACGTTCCTAAATTCTGGAGAAAAAAAAAAATAAGTATAAACCCACGTGTAATGATATTTGCCACCAAACTAACGAACCACTCAACGGCTAAAATTAGTTCCGTTATATTATTTACCGGCGACAACAAAGTATCAAATTCCGACGATAAATATGGCGCTTTCAATCTCAACAATCTCTCCGATCGCTCATACCTATATCTCGCCTGCCGTTAATGTTAATTCTTCACAAAATTTTACTTCTAGTAATCATAATCTTACACTCTTCTCATCTTCTACTAACAAAACAGTTTTCACATCTCTTTCGCTTTATCGCCGCCCTGTCTCTGCCGCCGTCTCCAGCTCCTCCAGCAAGTTTAATTCAACTATATTCTATTCAGACACTCATTAGAAAATTTGATAGTTATCTAATTTGGCTGATTGATAGTGCAGGAACTACTATTGAAACGGGAAATTTGTTGGAGAGGGTAGAGGTGATTGATTTGAATGGAAATTCGATTTTGATTTCTGATTTATGGAAGGATCGGAAGGCCGTTGTCGCATTTGCTCGTCATTTCGGGTGATGTACATATATAGTCTTATTGATTTTATGGTTTTAGTTTTACTATTAGGGAAATTGAATGACGAATTTGGTGCCCTAATTCATATGCATAGGAGAACCTTAACAACAGTCTTAATTATTAATTATTAAATAACATAATGATAACTCCATTCAAATGTTTTGTAATATTAAACTGCAGATGTGTCCTGTGTCGAAAACGAGCTGATATGCTTGCTGCTAAGAAGGTATACATCTTTAAGCGAAAATCGTAGAACTTTATGTTTGGAAGTAATATGCTGAAACTCTCAACTTTCCTTCATATATATATATATATATATATATATATATATATATATATATATATATATATATATATATATATATATATATGAGTCAATGTTCAAGTGATCGAGAAAATGAGTGTAATGAAATTTAGTCGGTCACTTTTACTTGTAACGTTAATATTGATGTGACTTTTTTGTTGTATCAGGATAAGATGGATGCCCCGGGTGTGGCACTTGTCTTGATTGGGCCGGGTAATGTTGAGCAGGTGTGATTATATCTTTCGTTGTGTATGTTGATTATCTTGAATTTGTGAGAGTTCATATTGATGTGATAATGACAAGGAACTTTAACATGTTTAGATTATAACAAATGTTCAATGAAGTACCAACAAGACACTTATTGATGTTAAGAGTTATTTGCGTATTAGTTAAATAGTTTGATAATTATCATGTTCCTGTAAATGAATTGCTTATGTTCGTATTCATTTTGTGTAGGCTAGAGCGTTCTCTGAGCAAACAAATTTTAAAGGAGGTATGTTTTCACGCATCATCATGTTAATATAGTGTATCGGTTGCTTCTTCTTCTCCATTTTCTAGTTCACATCATCAAGTTATTGACACTAAATAAACAAGAAACCGATTGTATTCCCATACCACAAAAAATATGAATAACTGGTTCTCATTGTTCACTCATACTACACTTGTAGCATATATAACTCCCTTGTCGTGTCATTTAACTGCAACACATGGTAACAATGTATAATAAAATCGTAACATAATGACAATTATAAAAATGTATAATAAAATCGTAACATAATAACCAGAGGCGAAACTAGGATTTTTTTGACCGGGGGCAAAAAAAAAATTTTAAACTGTAGCAATTTTTTTGGATACAATTTGAAGATTTTGGGGCAAAAGTTGGAGATTTTGGGGCAAAATTTGAAGATTTTGGGGCAAAAGTTGGAGAATTTGGGGCAAAATTTGAAGGTTTTGGGGCAAAATATGTAGGTTTGGGGGCAAAAAAAAAAAATCCACCGGGGGCAAAGTCGAAAAACCCAAAATTTTTACACTGAAAAAAAAAATCCACCGGGGGCGCCCGGCCCCCCCTGCCCTTCATCATTTTCGCCTCTGATAATAACAATTATACTTTGCAGAAGTATATGCAGATCCTAGCTATGCATCGTACAAGGCATTGAGTTTTGTTTCTGGAGTTACAACTACATTTACACCTGGGGTATGTTTAGCCTATGCCAAGATGCTTGAACTATGTTTCTTGTTCATCACATTTTACAAATTCAAATGTATTGACTTTTTGAATCGCATGAAATTTTTTTTTATACAGGCAGCTTTGAAGATTATAGAAGCATACATGGAAGGTTATCGACAGGATTGGGAGCTTTCTTTTGAAAAGGATACACGTACGAAAGGTGGCTGGTATGTTAGTTATTTTCACTAAAGCTTTCTTTTTTGTTCGCCAAAGGCTATTCGATCAAACAGACTGCTTTTAGAATTGTAAAACCTTATTAGAAATTTTAAAACCTTATATAGGCGCTTTTTTTTTCTTTTTTTTCCCTTGAATATATTTTTATTTTACAACCTTATATTAACTATAACTATATAATATATAGCTACACTACATATTTTATATATATATATATATATATATATATATATATATATATATATATATACATACATATCCCTTTACATGGTATCTGTTCTCTGTGTATAGTTGTATATTGCATCACGGTATGTGTGTGTTTTTTTTAGGTTATATATATAGGGTCACATGTATATGTTTTGTTTTTGTCTTTGTATGTATGTATCTAAGTGTATATGTATGTCTGTATCTAATTTTTTATTTTTTTTTTATTTTTTTTTTTATTTATTTATTTTTTTTACTTGAAATTACTTATTACTGCGCATTATATTATTCATGCTATCTGTCTTACTGTTGTGCATTACTGCTGTATGTGTTTTCTTTTTTGGCTTCTTCGTATGGTCTCATCTTCCTAGACGCATATAACTCTTACAGGTATGTATGCCCGCACTTTCTCGTTTTAATGAGCTTTCCTGGCCAGAGGTCCTTTAAGAAGCAATCTCTTGGCTCTCGAGTAGAGGGTGGGACGATCTTATCTAGGCGCGGGTTTTATACCCGCGGGTGGAGTAGTGACTTCCCTCTAATCTAGGGTTCGAGGAATGATTGTCTACACTCCACCTCCCCCATACCCTATTCTCGTGGGATTGGGTATTGTTGTTGTTGTTGTTGTTAGAAATTTTATAAAACCTGATACTAATTTTTTAGGTAAGGTTTTAAATTTGCATACCACGCCCATCTGAACTGCAGCAACACAACCTATGTTATATTTATATTTACACAAGTGTTTAGAATGGACTTCTTATATTCTGTACATGTAATAGGTATCATATTTTCACAAGAACGATGGCTTGTTAACAACGAATAATTAATAATCGTTATATACTAGTGAGTAGTGACACATAAAATGTTTGAATTTGGAGATTGAAAGCTAATCAATACAATAAATGTTAATCATATTAGGCAACAAGGTGGCATCATAGTTGCTGGTCCAGGAATAAGCAACATCTCATACATCCACAAGGTGAGCCTCCCTGACCGATTCTCTTGAATAAACGACTCATTATTGTTTTTGAATCCGTTCACATGTTTCTTGCCGTAATATAATTGTGCTTTCAAATGATTAACACAGGACAAAGAGGCAGGGGATGATCCTGAAGTAGAAGATATACTTGCAGCATGTTGCTCATAAGATAGTAACAGATACACAATGATGTTATGCTACTCTATGTCTCCTTAATATTCATCATAGATCATAGATCATTAATGTATATGCATGTTGCTCATAAGATAGTAACAGATACACAATGATGTTATGCTACTCTATGTCTCCTTAATATTCATCATAGATCATAGATCATTAATGTATATATTGACGAGAAATGTTACAACCACAAACAATTTACAAGTTCGTAAACGTGTAAGATGGCTACAAAGCGAAATTGACTTTTATTTATATTCAATTAAACTTACAATAATAGCGGTACAATTGAATTATTGTATTAGTATCACTATTGACGAAAAAACTCATTTGCCTATTTACAAAATACTAATTGTTGGTATAAAATACTTGTTTTCTATTTTCATTTCGACTTCTTTTGTAACCAACGGTATAAGGACCTTCTTGTCACTTTCAACCTCTGCAAAACTACGGGTCTTCTACTAGGCGACGTTGATCTCATGTTCTCAAGGGTTTCGTCTAAATCAGGTTGTGGATTAAAAGGATTCTCCACATTTATTCTTATCTCCGTTGGGATTTTAGGTCCTAATGAGAGAACCTCGAGGTTGAGATTATCACGTAGAAGTTTAATTATCGTATCTTTTACACCAAATTGATGATCTTCACCAATTTTATGGACTCCCAAGATGATGAACATGTCATCACTTATCAATTCTCCTGCAACCAAACATATTTCGTCATCAAAACTCATAATAACCAGTGTAATCATCTATGTAATGGAGAATTAAACTGTTACCTTGATTGTGGTTTTCTTTTATCATTCTTAAAACTGCTAGGACAACAATGCGTGCCTCAACCTGTTGATAAATTGTGTTAAATAGATACATAGATATATCTAATAACATCAAGTAACTGAAATACCTTGGTGAGGCCTCGAAGATCAACAGCTATAGATTGGGCTTCTGCTTTACCCTTTTGTAAGTGTGATGCAACTTTCTCAAGAAGTAAACTTTGAGGTCGCCCTAAATCTCTTCGGTTGTTAGAGTTAAGCTGGCCCGGTGGCCGATGGTTATCTTGTATTATTCCTTCACACCATTCCTCTACCAGTTCCTTAAGATAATAATCATTGGGTTTGAATCTACATCATAATTACTTCTATTTTAGTACAACAGATAACATATAAGGGGTTAGTAGTAATGCGTGGTTATTACATGTCTTTTATAGTTCAGGGACTGGTTATGTAACTTCTGGAAAGTCAGGGGTTGTTTCTGTAAACATGTCCAGTCTGTAAATTCTGTTAGGGTGTATTGTAGCTATATACACGTACCCGGATTTACGCATGTCCTGATATATAGATAGGCATTGTTGCACTTCTACTAGGGAACCATATCTGGTACGCGCCCTGAGAAGTGTGTTATATGTCACCTGAAATTTAAAACAAGTTGATTTAGAATATTGTTTTCAGAGATCCGTCTCGGAAATACATTATATAACAAAATCTGTAATCAATTAACATTGCCAGGATGTTATACTATTCCTGTTCTATAGAGTTGTTATAATCCGCACCATATTTGGTTGTATTTGGTACTTCTTCATCTCTGCAAACAATGAAAATGCCAAGTTTAACTCCCTTTGTTTTACACAAACCTGTAGACAAAATTATTCCTAGTCAGAATCAGACAGATAAAAAATGCTTGATATTGTATCCCGTTATAACATAGATGAATATGAATATGAATATAGAAGCTGATATTTCACATATACTAAAACCTTATTAGTTATAAGTAAGATAAATTTATACCTTTATAGCTGCTGTATATGCAACAACATCAGGCGGTACACCAGATTCACGCATGGTTCTCAAAACCTGCACTGAATAGGCAATAGTTATTAGAGCTTATGTAATGTTGACCAAGTTTGACTTTGACCGAATTTTGACCGATTTTCCAAGTAATCCCGAGTTTTGACCGATATTTAAATTTCCGAGTAATCTCAGGTTTGACCTAGCTTGACCAAGTTTGACCACTGCTGATATAATAGGCCCATACTCTTACCTGCACAGCATTCTTTACATCTCCCGCGCCTCCATAAACACCAATCAGAGTTGACCAGCTTATATGATTAGGGCTGAGGCCAACTGTGTCCATCTCATCCATTAAAGCCTTTGCAAGAAAATGATCCGTACCACAAGCCTTCATCAGTACATTATATGTTGAAACAGTAGGTTTAAAAGGAACCTTCATAGGAACTTGTGAGGTCGTATTTTTTCTATTGTCAATCTGAAATGAATTAGTCTTCCAGGACCGAAATAAACGGAAGGCTCGGTCGTACTGGAATGACTTAACACAGGCGTAAAGGAGGACATTACAACACTGTACGTTCGGCATGCAACCAGCTAAAAGCATCTCTTCAAATAATACAAAAGCTTGATCTACTAAACCTGCTTTCGCACATGCGTTTATTAATGATGACCATGTAACTGTATTTGGAGTTACACCAGCTTCAATCATCTTATCTTTCATTCCCAATGCCATCTGCCACATTCTTGCATCGGAAAATACCTGACGTCGTATAGAAAAAACATGATTAAATCACATCATAATGCTTTCCAACGCTAATTTACAAATTTACGTCTTGGGATCATCAGGTTCATCTTGATGCTAAATTTTGGAATATGACTATTTTAGAGGAGGGTTGTAAATCTAACATTCTCATTGCAAGTAAAGTAAAAATGAACAATTGAAATTAAAAAATGGTACCTTGATCATTGTGCTATATGTGAAGACATCCAACTTTAATGATCCTCTAGATTCCAAATTCTCTACCTCCCTGTATATTTCCTGGGCTAAATCGAGTCTAGAAGCTACACAGCATGATTTTAGAAGGATATTAAAGGATGCGATATCTGGAGCAACACCTAGAGTCTGAAGAAGTGAACTGCATTAGTCATAAGTATGATATATATGCAAACGTTGTTGTTAGAAGTGAAGTTTCCGATAAGAAGAAACTAATGATATCTAATAATGCTGCATACTTTGAAGCAAGAAATAAAACAATGAAAATCGCAAAAGGGAGAAGGAAAGATGGTATTACTTGCATATGTTTGTAGATTTGCATCGTATAGCTCAAGTCACATGAATTAACATTCATAAGACTGTTGAAAACATACAAATTTGGGTTGATTTTCTGAGCACTTAACTCCTGCACCAAATTCACACAAACGACATGTTGTAAGTGAAATAAAGATAAAACCAAGAATATCCTTGATTTATAAATACTGAGAAAATACATGAAATAAAAATTATATTTCTAATATAAAATCCTACCAAATTGGGACTTGTGACTGTAATTGCACTCTACACTCTACAGAATTCAAGGAAACCATGACCATACCTCGTAAATGGACCTGGATTGCAAATGGTCATGACAAAGACCACATACATCTATGATAGTGCGGTAAGCATACATATTCACACAACCCAGACTATCTTTGGATGCTTCAAAAACTGTCAACGCAGATGCCATATCTCCTCTCTTTCCAAATTCACGAATTGCGGTACAGAATACTTCATCAGAGCGCGTACAAAAACCTGCATACCTGCAAACAATTGAAGATTAATCACATGAAAAATGCACCTGAAATCGAAAGACTAGTTTTGTCTGTATACTTTCTACATTTCCAAGCTGATGTAACGAAAAAGAAAGCTTACCTTATGGCTGCATGTGGATTCCTTGTGTTGACGCAGTTTCTAATAAGCTCAATTGGTTCTACTGCATCTTCGACAGATAAACGAAATCCTAAAACAGATTGACGTATAGATTAAACGAATCTAGTTACTTTTAACACCAAAGAACTACACATTTTGCAGTTCAAATCAATCTATTATGTTGAATTCAGTATTAATTTAAGACAAAAGGAGATGAAAATGAGCTGCAGATATAAATTACCTGCCAGCAATTCCATCAAATCGACAACCTCCTCTACACCACCACAACTCAAAATCCGTTTACATTCTCCGCGGATCGCATCGAAAACAGAACGATCAGATAACAAAGCAGCACCACCACCAAACCCTAACTTTTGAAAACCATTCAAAACGCCAATTAACTTCCGTACACCTTCATCATTGCCAATCAAACTCAAAATCCCCTTACGAACACTCTCAACATTCAACAATGCTTCAAATTCAACCGCCGTCAATCCATAACTAACAGAACTACCACTAGTAACTGTTTCCACAATCATGAAAAAATCATCGAACCTAGCGTCTTCAGCGAGCTTGGAAGCTAACTCGGCGTAGTAATTGTTCCGGTTGTGGTTCCGGCGGTGTTCGCCTAGTCTGACGGTGGAGAGTAACGGAGGACGGTGAGTCTGTGAAGAAGATGAAGACGGTTGCAGTGGTGGTTTTGAGTGTTTAGGTGATTGTTTAGGGTTAGTTGAAGTGTGTGTGTGTTTAGGAAGAGGTGCAATTGATGATGAAATTGTGATAAGAGTGGTTGCGGTGGTGGTTATGGTGGTGCTCATTTCCCGGTTAACCAGCGGTTTATCTGGCTAGTTGTATTTTCAGTTGTTCCGGTTGCTGTTTTGTTAAGGGGATTGTAGTTAAAGATTTTATTTGAAAGGTGGTTGTTTGATCAAGATGGTATAATATCTCTCTACCATAAAAATGAAATAAGAATAATCAGTCGTTATTTATTTTTATTAGTAAAACAAAGAGATTCTTGTTATTTATGTTTATATATTTATATATATTTATATATTTATGTTTATATATCTATATTTATATTGCCTAACAAATGTCAATTTCTATTTAAATATATACTCACATACTGTTATCAGTTGCAACAAATGATCAAATTGGCTTGAATCCTCCCCTGATAACAACAGTCACCCAAAAATGCAGATCATCAAGTGTCCTTTAAATTATACTCCAGTAGATAATGAGGTGGTCCTTTTAATCGTGTAATTAATGGTTCAAGTAAATTACATATATTTGCAGATTAATTCGTCATAGTGAGTGTATGAGTCTGCCTTTATTTCTAAACAGCCATTTGGATAGGTGCCATGCTTTGAGTGCCGGTATTTATCTTTTTAACGGATTAAATTTATAAACTTATAATGTTAATGGATCGAAACTCATAGTTTATTTATTAGGTCGAAAGGTGTAACGACGTAGCACTTGTAATGATATCTAACACTTAAACATTTTGTAGAATAAATTACATATACATTAGATATATTCTACCGAAGCAATATCCATCAGAATAGACATGAATTATGTACATCACCATATACTTTTCTCCTAGTAAACTTAAACTATAGAATTTACTTAAGGGGAGAAAGAATGGTGTACACCAGAAGAAAAGTTACAATGACAATTGCACCTCCAAGTGTGAAACCTGGTCCCGTCCATAAACTCAAGTTCGATCTCTCTGCCCTTTTGATGGGATCAACCTCCTCCGATAAAGGGAAGTTGGATCGCCTTGGGTTCCATGTTACATATTTGTTTGGTGAAAATTGCGAAAACAAACTCTTTTTCCCTTGTTTCTTGAAACTTGACTAGGCCTTGTCCCAATCTGTAGATGATTTATCTGTATACGTTGCACAAAACAATATAAATAACAACGCTATACCATGTAATATACATTGTGAAACACATACGAACACCATAAACTAATAACGGACGAAACAACTTTCATCCCTCACAAAATGGATATGTCTGATGACGACAATTACCATGATAGTGAAACTTAAATTTCAATGACCTCTTAGAGTGCTCCCAATGATGACATACTTCCTCCCCAGGACTAACTGCCACATCAGCGCTACATCAGCACTTCCTTCCCACGACTAACCCTGGACTAAACACTACCAACAATGATATACTTCCTCAAATCATTCGGGACCCACTGTTGGTGCATGTAATCCCTAGTTCTTAGTTGTTTATCATTTTAATACATTTGGTCATGTAATAACATTATCTTTGTCACTATTGATTTGCTATGTGTGTGCTTTAATATTTTATATATCAATAGTTAAACTGCATACACAGTCAACCGAGTGTGTTGACACAGTCGACCGACTGTGTCACTCAGTCGACCGACTGTCTAACACAGTCGACCGACTGTGTCTGATATGCAGTATATATCTTAACCTCCATTACGAGGTTAGACATCCTAATAACCCTATTTCGTTTGTTTTGCGTCCCAGTCGATCCCAATACCAAATACCACCGAATAACATCGTTTAGGAGTCGTTCTAATCTAGATTCAACCCTAGGTTCGACTATTTCGACCCCAATACAACCCAATATTCGATTTACATTCATTCTAGTGATTTCCGCCGCTAGAACGGATTACAAGCGACCTAAGATCCTTAGAAACAACGTCTACACCCACTATATTAATTACTCCGTAATTAATTAAATGTACAAGTAAAGAAGCAAAAAGTAGCACACATTTTACCATACTCCTCCGTCCACGAATATGATTAAAATGGACATGGAAAAGGGAGGAAGGCTGCACTAATTGCTGGGAGGAAGGCTCGACTAATTGTTACCAATGGCATCCTCGAGGACTAAGAGGAGGACGAAGGGAAGGAGGCACTGCAAAGAAGCATTCATTCTAAAAACTTGTAATGGTCTTGTTATCCAATAAGGCTTACTTATTGTTTCGTGCAAAACAAGAGTTATTCATGGATAACATGACTTATTGCTGTAATTTGGGGCGAGCAACATATGAATTTGTTACCGTTAGTTAATATAATATCTAATAATGTAAATATTTGAGCACTTATGATTAAGCTACCACAAACACCTACAAATTCTCTAAACATTTCTACTAAATATAGTCAATTGTCAATGTCTATACAAAATTAAGTCGTTAAATTAAGTATAGTTACGATTATTATACCTTTGTTATTATTATTCCGATCGTTACCGGGAGACGGTGGCCGTGGAGGAGGTGGATCTCTGGTAGAACAATAATAACGTCGATTTGGAGGTTTTTGCTTCCGATATGATGACGTTAAGCTGCCGATGCTCATCGCTCTAATATCCATTTTTTCCAGATTATTGAATTTTGACCACACAACTCAAACCTTTGCTCTTGTCTTTTCGTTATTTAGATTTTGTACGTTTGAAAAAAGTAGAGGGTATATATGTAATTTAGCAGCAATTTTTATTGGGCTGTATCTGTTGCTACTATTTAAGCCCAACTTATCTTCAGTAAGCCTAAAGCCCTAAATATACCCAATAAAGCTTCATTTTCACATGTTACGTCCGAACAATATATTTTTCGTTTGATCATAGTTGATTTTATTGATTTGATTTTATTATTGTACTAACTTTTGTTGAAAATTATATGGTAGTTACTAAATGTCAATTAGACGGCTAAATGACGTACTTAAGTTTCTAATCAACAATTAGAATATGTGAGGACACTAGATATATTGCTTTCATAGTATTAAATATACTAGCGATTCTAGTAGTCTTGACCAGTAAATGATGTTGATCGGCAGAGGCGGAACATAGTGCAACTAAAGGGGTATTGTCCCAACTCGATTTAAATAAAAAGTACTAGGTAAAAATATAAGGTTTTTTTTAGTGTTTACCCATTTTCACTAGTTTCGTCTCATCTCTAGTCACATATTCAAGTTCCGCCAGTGTTAAAAGCAGGGGTGGATTATATGTAGGACAGGGCGGGGCACCCCAGCTGGATTTAAAAAAAATATATTTTACACTAAATTTTTTTTTTAACTATAAAATAAGTTTTTTTTAGTGTTTGCCTCAGCTATCAATGAAAATTTTAATTAGTTTTTGCACCCGCCCCATCTGTGATCGGGTTCAAGTTCCGCCACTGGTTCAAAGAAAGGTCTTTGTCATCATGTGATAGCAATTCTTCTAAAACTATAAAGGTTTCGACAGTCAATGTTTACAAACAATCAGAGCATTGGGATTATTGCATGTGATGATCAAATCATAGGGACGCGTTCTTAATTGGTACTATACCTGGCAAATGGGTCGAGATGGGTCAAAGATAAAATGGGTTTGGGTTGAAACTGGTCATGGATCGAAATGAGTTAGAATTAAAATGGGTCAAACGGGCCGGGTTGGGTCAAGACCCGGGTCGGTTGGGTCGGGCTAATAAAATAGTTATTATTTGTATTTTTTGATGTATCTCTTCCGAACACGCGTCCCGAAAAAAGCGCGTCGAAAATGCGGGTTGAAAACACGCATAAAAAACGCACATAAAAAAGATGCGTCCAAAACGCACCTCGGAAAACGGGCGTCGAAACCGGGCAACGAAAACGCGTGTCGAACCGGGCGTCGAAAACGGGCGTAGCAAACGCGCGTCGAAAACGGGCGTCGCAAACGCGCGTCGAAAACCCGCGCGCGTCGGATATTGGTGTAACAGAGGAAAAGTAATAATGCCTGAAGTTGTGTAATATGTCTAGTTCTGTCCATTGAATATTGGTGTTGTACATGTACAGAGGGAGGAAAAGTTATAACGCCTAAAGTTGCGTTTGATAAAACGGAATAATTAACTGAATAGTTCATAATCCAAATGGGATTGAACCTCATTCAGAACGATAAAAACCTGTTTGTTAATTAGAAGAAACTAGACTGAATCAATCAACTTGATTTTACGCTCAAACTTTAATCAATGTATTTCTTGTGGTAAAAAAAACCCGATGAACATAGTAAATTACGATGCATTATAAACAATAAACAATACTGTATTAAAAGGAGGTTATGCATACAGTAGTGATCGCACTCACACGATGTAGTCGCTCGACTTGCCTATATCTGCAGATCGTCTTGACTTATCGGATGCATCGTAGACAAAATATTGAGTCGACTCGTCGAATTTTATTCATTTTGGGTCACCTTTACCACTTCCAGCAGTAACTTTTTTGGTTACCCTGCACCTGTCTTTTTTTTGCATACTGATTTCCATCTTCAAGGCATTTAATTTACCTTTTAAGTCCAGAACTTCAGGAGATATAAATATACTTTTCGTACCACTCGATTGGTTTTTACATGTTTTTGGATTAGTTTTTTTCTGGGAATTCGTTTTCGAGCCTGTTTTATCTGCAACTGTTTTTGACTGCGGAACATGTTTTCTTGCTTTTGCAGTGTTCGGATTCCCTATTTTATTAGATACACTTTTAGGGAAACGATCTAATAACCGAGCTCTGTATGATTCAGACGAACGTTGAGTTGTGGATGATGAAGATGAGTTAGATGGGCCCAATGGTGATGTAGGATAAGAACTGCCAGGTGGCGGTTTATGCTTCAAACTGACGTTTGATGGTGATGTAAGATATCGCTCATCCTTTTTGTTTCCATTTGGGGACGAAAGTTTATCGTTGTTCACTGAAGATCTACGAGGAACACTACTAGCCCGTTTTGACCGTTGTTTGACTTTAGACATTGATGACGATGATCCTGGACTAACGGGGCTAGCAGGCGATGTTTTAGGAAGACGAGTATTAACTAATTGCGTTTTATTCCGTGTGCCGATTCCAGGTGGCGTTTTCGAAGTAATGTTTCTTCTTGAGGATTTAACGTTGTCCACTGGAGATAAGGTAGGCGATTTTGTTGGCTGTTTTTTGATCGGTATCGAAGCGTTCAAAGATGATGATTTAGTAGTCACCGCAGCTGCACGGGGCCCACCTGATCCAGATACTTTTTTTTCTTGAGAATCCTTATGTCTCGATGACAGTTTAATGTTTGAATTCGTTTTGTTCGATGTTGTACTGGATTTATCCTTTGAAGAATTAATATTTTCGAATAATTTAGCCTCGACGTTCTCCATATCTGAAAGTTTGTCTAACTCGTGCTTTAAGCCGTCCCCACCTCCAGAAATCATGCTTGATAACTCCTCAGCATCAAGAAAACCTGTTTTTTTATAAAGAATTGTAGCCGATGAAAATGTAAAGTGCAAAGTTTATATGTTATTGCATACCTTCATTAGTGAAAAAGGCTTTATCCCATGAAAAACTTCGACGCATTTTTAAGTTATTATCTTCCGTAATCTTTTCCCGTTTAGTGTTGCGAACCATATTCACTGCTTTATTAAATGTTGCTACGAGCTCACTACTTATGTCTGATTCCTGAGTCCTGGAAGTGCTGCATTTAACAATTAATTGATATCTAATAATATAATAATGATAGTATAAAAAAACATATTGAGATTAACAAAGAATTGATTATTGGACTAAATATGAACAAGTTACATACAATGTTAATAAACATTGTGCAAAAGATGGTGTGGAAATGAACGCTAAAAAATTGTTCAAATATTATGTAATACACCTTATGAACTACGAAACTCTTTTGTTATAGCTTCAAGTTTTAATCAATTTAGGGTAGTTAAGGCGATATTCAAATGTCACTAGCACTAGAGCACATCTTGGTTGGTCAAAGAAAAAGGTAAAAACGGTCACGGGATAACACAGTTAGACCACGTACATTTGAGTAAAAATACTCCTCTTTCCCAAGTTTACCGTTTAACCCGGATGTACAACTTTGTCACATTGGCTTTTGGGAAACAATTGGTATCACATTGTGAGTATAATTTTGGTGAAATGAAAAAAAAGGCGATAGATAAATCGACCAAGAATCCTAATTTATGTTAGTTCTTGATCTAACATATCTATAATCAAAAATAATAATGAGAATATTATATGGTTGATTATATGCAACATTCATGCAATCGAAACAATAACAATTACCTTAAAATTGATGGGAAATTAATTTTTTAGCACCCCCAGCCTAACCCATTATTTTTTGGGTTCTATAGGCCGGAGATTTGGAACCCTAATCTGGACCCAAATTGTCAAGAAAAAATACCCAATTGTTTAAACAAGAGAAAATGGAAAGATTTCACGGGGTTTGTTTGCAAAAAAAACTAGACCGTTATTTTGTATCCAGAAAATTACATAAAAGGTCCTTGGATACCTGATATTACAACTTCCAGTCCCTTGTCTTTAGACTTATGAACAAAACGATCCATTCAAAACAATTCATCTAACTATTTACTAATTGAATGATGGAAACATCACATGCTTTCGCTATTATTAGTAATAGAATAGAATAACTCATCATAGCTTTGATATATATAATTTATTCTTTACTTTTTTTTTTTTTTATTAATATTGACATTAAGTAAAACTGTTGTTTTTAACTCATCATAGTGGTATAAAAAGATGTCAAATGTTGCACTTAACTAGAAAATGAGATCAATCTTATTACAAATCCATGCATTCTCCTTCAAATCCATGCATTCTCAAATTCAAAGTCAAAGTCAAAGTCAAAGTCAAATACCATTACATTTTAACTTTCACTATACAACAGCAGCAGCCTGCAACTCCATTCCCTTCAAAACATAAAACTAAAAATACCTAACAGAAGCATCCACCTTCACTCATTCATCTCCAAACAACAACCCTAATCACAAACAACATTTCACCAACGAAGAAAAAAAGTTAACGTTATAGTTAACATGTCAATTATAATATATAAATTATAATCAAGATTTAAAAGTACTATATTATACCTGGTAAATGTCTAAAACAAACTACTTCTGTCCTTTCTTCATAAACACACCAAATT
This sequence comes from Rutidosis leptorrhynchoides, assembly GCF_046630445.1. Lineage (NCBI taxonomy): Eukaryota > Viridiplantae > Streptophyta > Magnoliopsida > Asterales > Asteraceae > Rutidosis > Rutidosis leptorrhynchoides. Next base: position 56,851,042 of record NC_092340.1, on the reverse strand, counting down.
TCTTTAACACATTACCATTCTTCTTCTTCGGTGATTCAACCTCCATGTCTTCAGAAAACGGCAAATTCAACTTACCACCAATAGTATGCGAATCAAGAGAACCCGTTCGATCCACATATTTACCATTATTACCAGTAGTAGAAAGCATGGCGGCAGCCGCCTCTGCCGCCTTTCTCCACTGATCCGACTGCACTTTCAGCCGCCTTAACTCCGCTTCCAATTCTGCATTTGCCGCCTGAGCCAAATCCAATTGCTCAGTTACCCTAACCACTTTTCGACTACTTTTATCCGCCTCTTCGGTTAAATAACCGACTTTCATCATTGCTTCTTTTTCAGCAACTCTTGCAGCAACAGCTTCATCATTTTCTTGATTTTTCACCATTTTTAATCTTTCATTTTCTTCTACCATGTTCTTTAATTCGGTTTTCATCTGTTCAAAATCCGCTTCCAACTTTGTTAATTCTTTAACATCTTCTGTATCTTTTTCAGTTGATAACTCTGTTTTCTCAAGCTTTTCATTCAAATTCTTGTTTTCCTCTGACAAATTTTGCAATTTTTCTTCTTTTTCCTGTAATTTCGCCTTCAAATCTTCCAATTCAGCTTTCAAAGATTCCAAATTCGTCTCCAAGATTGAAACTTTTTGGCTCGATTCAGATCTTATTTGTTCAGCTCCCTCGAGTTCCTCCCTTAACTTTTCCACTTCCATTTTCACACTTTTAACCTCTTCTCCATCGCTGACATCATCATCATCATCATCATCATCATCATCATCATCATCATCATCATCATCATCATCATCATCATCATCGTTACGTTACGTTTCACCTGAAGTTTACTAACATTTCCTTCTAAGGAACTCACTTGCAATTTCATATCCTTCAACTCAATACTTAAAGATTCATAAGCTTCTGTAGCATTAATCTTCTCTGACCTCAAAGTCTCCTCAGTTGACTTTAAAACTTCCAATTGTTCTCGGGTTTGACTCAAATCTTCCAAAGCTCGAGCTTCGGACTCTTTCGAATCGTTCAATTGGACTTTCAATTCTTCAACGATAGCAAGAGTTTCAGATAAATCTAGTCTTAACGTCAGCATCTCATTATCAGCAGATTCAGCTACTTTTTCGAGCTGCATCTTGAGTTTCTGGACCTCGTTCAGCGCAGCCGCTAAGGCCTCAGAGTCCATCGAGTGATGCTTTTGAACCGCATCGAGTTCGGATTCCCACGCACGGTCCCGGTCTTGGGAGATTTTTTTGAGTTCTTGAAGTCGAGATTCTTCCGATGCCGAAATTTCGTCAAGTTGTTGTTGTGAATCTTGAAGCTTATTGGACATTAAAGTAAGCTGCATTTTGGCCTCTTCGGTTTCCTCGTGTGCATGTTTCTTCGATGACTCTGATTGGTTGAGTTGGTCCTGCGTTTTCTTAAGTTCTTCTTGGAGATTAGCAAGTTGAGTTTCGAGTTCTGCCACTCTGCCGGGACGTTTTTTCTGCATTTTACACATGTAACTTATAAAAATGTACCAAATAATATATACATAAAAAAAGACAATATATATATATATATATAACAAACCTTCGATCGCATTACTTATCAATGGGTCGCTTTTTGTTATGTTTTAGATAATAAAGACATTGTATAGAGTGTAACGGGTCAACTGCAACCCAAAGTAAATTTCAAGTGCGTAATGTGGTAATACCTTCAACTTCCTTTGATTTACAAACTATTATAAATTATAGATATATAAATATAATTTATTAATTTGGCAATAATACTTCAACACGCTAACTATATAGATCAAAATAAAAGTTAAAAAACAAGCAACCTTGCCCACTTGGCTAATATAGTAGTAGTAGTATTATTGTACCTCAGATGTTGGAGTACGAGGTGATTTACGGTCAACAATTTTCGGACTTCTAGCTTTAGGTGTTCGGTTTGATGGATTTGGAGACGATAAATTGTCTGGAGAAGCCCCTGCAGTTTTGAGCTGCCTAGCAGTTTTACTTGTCCTATGTGGCACATCCAACGTTGCAGCTCTGTTTTCATTAAAAAATGTATTATATTTTACAAAAAAAAAGTCATGACATCACTAATAGAAGTGCTTAATATGATGGCTTTTGAATCAATCAAATCAGAGTTCGTATAAAAAAGATATGACCAAAATGGTGAAGGCTAGAAGAATTTGCATTATCAACAATATAATTTACAAGAGTTCAAAAGTCACTAGCAACATATCTTAAGGTTTTACAGAATAGTTAGAAATGGTTATTTGGAATAACCCGGTTAGACCGTATGCATTTGAATAAAAAAAAAAAACTCCCTTTCTATAGGTTAGTCTGAATAGGAAAAATCTTAATTATCGACATCTTAACCCGATTACACTTTAGTGGACATATTTGTAGATTATTGTATCTATTCGTGTTAATATCTGTGTGAGTTTGCCTTTCCCAAAAAACAACAAAAAAAATGTTTTTCCTTATTAGTAGCTATGGCTCTAGAAGATGTATAGCATATAGTCCAATAAAGTCATAATTTTTAGATTTATTGTTCTAAAACCCATCTGAAATCCAAAAGCAACATTAATTGTGTCTGTAAAAAAGCTGGAAATGAGTCTTGTACCTCATAAACAATGACTAATGAGATATAAAAAAGATTGAAGATCATACCTTGTCTTTGGAGTTTGCATTGTCAAATGACTAATATACCCTTGAGTAAATCAATTCTGTAAAAAGGCCCACTTGAATAAAGCAGGTTACCCACAATTCCTATAATGGGTTTTAGATGAATGCTTCAGTCAGAAAGAAAGATTTGTTTATATAATATATATGTAAGATATGTATATGTTATACTCGTATGTATATGTATGCAATGAAATGCATATGCAAAAGCATACCAACATATGATGTCATGTAGGAAACCTAAACTTCAATCAATGCCAACTAAAAGAAACCAAAACTAAGTTTCAAACAAACCTTTAAACAAACTCAAAATCCATATAAACAACCCCCACTCCCAACAACCAAACTAACACTACAAAAAAGCTTTAAAAGGGTACTTAAGACATTTCAATGATGGTCGAATATTTTTTAAAAAATATTTGCAAGGGACAATGAGTGAAGGAAGTACTAAGTTGGATTTACAAAATCATAAAAATGATTCTTGTTGTTGCAAAGAGGACTAATACAGAAAAAAGATGTAACAATAAGAAGAAAGACAAATATAATCAATCAAATCAATCTTTTTGCTTTTCCTCTTTAACTTCTTTTTCAATCTTGTGTGTTCATAAAGTATTTTATGAACATTATGATTTACACAACATCGTACCGCATAAATCAATATAAAAAACCAAATTTCACTTTGGTAGCTCCAGAATGTTTAACACAATACTCAATACTTAATTATTTCATCAAACACAACTTTTACTTTATATACTAGCGTTACGTGTAATTTACTCATTTGACACTAGAACGTCACATGAACCTTCTGTGCATCAAATAACAAGTTTGACCAATAATTTAATGAACATTTAAATTTTTTTTTTTACGCGTGTACAGTGTTAAAGATCATTATTACACACAAAACTTCAACACTATTACAAAGAAAACAGATACATAAAAGGTTATTCCTCAACCAAGGGTTGCCTCAGTACAAGGTGACCTACTGGCTACTGCATAAGGTCTGGGGTCCAATTTCATCTATTATTACAAACATCTTGATTTTTATATTTATTTACACAGGTTAAAAAATTTCAAATTTAAAAATAAAAACAATAGCAGCATCTTGAAGCCCACATGTAAATCCAAATGTGGTACATACTTGAACTAAAGTCCAAACACCCTTTCTTTAAAAACTGAAATTTTCCAAGATAACATCTTAAATTGCTAGATATTTTATTAATTTAATTTCAGATTAAAAATGTACTAATGCATAGATAAAATGTTGTTATATAAGCTACATAATTGTATATTTTTTACTTACTGGAGTATAATTCAAGAAAACCCCAAATAAAAATATATTTTTATAATTATAATTTATATAATTATAATTATAATAGTAAAAATGTACTAATGCATAGGTAAAATGTTGTTATATAAGCTACATAATTGTATATTTTTTACTTACTGGAGTATAATTCAAGAAAACCCCAAATAAAAATATATTTTTATAATTATAATTTATATAATTATAATTATAATAGTAACATACTGGACCCAAACCATATTAAAAATTAAAAAATGAACCCATAATTGATTTGACTGGGAAGTGGATCTATAGACAAAGCAGCTGCTGCATTCAAGCTTTCAAGATACTGAATTTAATACCATCTTCAAATACACATGAAAAACATTAAATAATAAAAAAAATACTTTTTATGGAAGGAGAGAAGCTCACAATGATGTGCAATAAATTCTAAGTTTGAAACGCTTAGATCTACTTAACAGATTTTATGAATCTTACAAACGCATAAACACACAAACATTGTTACAGTATACTACTGATATTTAAAGAAAGAAAAAAATTAGTTTCATTTTATTTTATTATATTTGTAAAATAACAAACCAAAACTATCCAAATGCAGTAGGATTATTATAACTATAACTAGTACTATCAAAGAAAGAATATTATTTCAAACACTTAAAATAGACTAATGCAAATGTAAGTTTAAAATAAGGTATAAGCACTTAAAATGCATTTTATTAACACTGTAATGTTCAAAAAATTTGCAAACCCAACTAAAAAAATTGGAAGATGTATCAAAAAATAACAAATTTTGTTGGGGACTTACCTTATAAATGAGAGGTGTATGAAGCAATAAGTTAGCTAGTGTGTCTGCTATTGTAGTAACCTGAAAACCCTAATTTGTTAAAAAAAAAAAAAAAAAAAAAAAAAAAAAAAGGTTTAAAGTGAAGGAAGATGAAGATGAAATGTGTGTTGGTGTTTTATTTTTAAAGGCAGGAAGTGTTGCAGTTCCCAAGTTTTGCAAGTCTTCTTCTCTTTCTACAAAAACTGTGAGGGAAGACTGAAGAGAGGGTGTTTGTTTTGTGTGACTAAAATTAAAATTTTGGGCGGGGTCCACGTTTATTTACACGCGCATCTTTATGCACGCGCTCTATGCACTCTCCAGTAAGAGTGTGCACCATTTAGTTTCAAACCGAATAAATAAATATCGAATCGAAAAAAAAAATCAAACATAAATTTTTAAACAGTTTTCAGATCGATCGAAACCGAAACCGAATTTGTAATTCGGTTTTTAGTTTGGTTTTTGGTTTTGAAAATTTTTAATTTGGTTAATCGAAAACCGAATTAAAAAGCGAATTCAAATTAATAACATATCAAAATATATTTATAATTATAATATTTATATATTTATATTATATTTGATGTATTATTATGTAGTACATTTTTATTAAGGGAAATTCTTAAAGGACACCCTCCCTAGCCTCTGCAATTCTGAGTCCTGACACAAAAGTCCTTTTTATTTCCTTTTTATTATTAAATTATACTACAATTACAATTACAATTACAATTATATTAATAGGAAATAGAAAATATAAATACTACCTAATAAGTTAATAGTATAGTTTAAGTGGTAAGCACCGATTTCTATTTTTTTTTTTTTTTATAGCTTCATTTTAATTTTTTATTTATTAATTATAATTATATTAATATTAATTAAATGTTAATTTATTTATACTTTTTTATTTTTCTCAATAAGTTTATTATTTGACAAAATAAATAATTTCCTTCAATAAAATAAATAATTAACAACAAAAAATAATCTGAAATTAATATTCTAATCTAGATTTACATGCGAAGACTCATAATTGAAACGCATATGTTGAATGTACATAATTGGAACGCATATATTGAATGTACATATTCAATCTTGACTACGTAACCCTTTTTTTCTTTTAATCTTCTGATGACAATAACTTGGTTATGAGAACGTGCTTCATTTTTTACCCATTCGGTCAACTCTTCACGACTATTGAACACCTGAAAATGCAAGTTATTTAGTTTCAATTTAATAATAAAATATGGTTTAATGTGCCATTAAATGAAATATTATACCTGATCAGTTGAAAAATCTGATACACTTGACATAACTATTCCTTATAATGTTATAAATCGATACAAATTGTGAATGTTATAAAAACGATTAATTATAAATATTTCTTATATGAACTGATACACATATGTATGTGTTTCTTATATTTTTTTTTGGAGAAAGATGTATTCCTTATATAGACTATAGATATATGGGTGAAAGATAATGTAATGAGTAATTAAGTACTACATTATTGTTTTGTTATGGGTTAAAGCAAGATAAGATATAACATTATTATTTAAGTATGGGTTAAAGTAAGATAAGTTAGTATAAAAAACAAAGTAATAAAGGTGTGATTTTAGTATAAAAAAAAAAAATTCCTACGTAAAGGCCGGAGGTCCTCTCGGAAGCAATCTCTTTATCCGTCGAATAAAGAGAGGGATGAATTTCTCTACTCTTGAGGGTATTTCACTCTGGGTGGAGAAATGACTTGTCTTTATTCTTGGATAGGGGAAGGACTGTCTACATCTTACCTCCCTATTAGAGATATTACGTAATTATGGATTATATCTTATAAGTATTAGATAATAGATAAGTGGTTAGTGGGTTTTGGTGGGGATGATCGTGTGGTGATGGCGGTGATGAAATGGGTGAAGTGGGTTTAGTTTGAACACTGAGCATTTCAATAGGTGTTGTGTTTGTAACACCCTAGGCAAATCTCACATCGCCCACGAACATGAGTGATCATGGGATTATAAGGTAATACTCACGCTTAAATGACACAACGCGTTTTGGGATCACAGGCTGAGTAGAAGTGCGAGTACGCTGTGGTTAAGCGTGCTCGGGCGAGAACACTACCAGGATGGGTGACCTCCTGGGAAAGTGCTTCTCGAGTGTGGTCGCCAAGAAAAAGCCGTGCGCCTGCGGGCAAAGCGGACAATATTGTGGTCATGTTAAGCTGGGGTGTTACAGTGTTGATTCTCAAACAAATCAGGATAATAATAACCAGTAGCAGGTGGTTGTTTTGATATTTTAATAGCGATGATGGTAGTAGAAATATCGGACAGTAACAGTGTAACACAGGATGGTGTGGCTTCAAGGGTGGTTTGAATGGATAACAAAAGGAGGAATCAAGAAGAAGGAATGTGATCATGTATGTGAGTGTATTATCCATGTGTCTATTACCTATATATTTATATATCTATATGCACCGAATGTTTAAACTTATAAAACAAATTACATGGTATCTTTGTTGACTAAAATCATATATATACAAAGCTCAAATAGTAATTATATATTTTTAAATGAAAGACAATATATATTTTAAATGAAGACAGCAAAAACGTGCCCAATCATCAATTACTTTACACTTCTTATATTTGATATTATCTGCCGACAGTTTTCTATGGAATGATATATCGTACTCCGTTGTTTAACTCGGTGGCAAATAAAAGTGTTCAGAAAAATTTCAAAATTTTAAATTAACTATATTTATTTATTTTGGTCATTATGGTATAAAATTCAGTCATTAACTATTAAATAAAAATTACATTAATTATTCACTCCCAACCCCAAGTAAAATATAAAAAAATTTAAAATTTAATAACTAGGTCCTAAATACATTTTTAATAAGCCTAAAATTTATAGAACTCATTTTCGAATCACCGTTTATTTTAAAATCATATAAGTTCGAATTAAACTAATCATTTGAATGACAAACGAGTGTTATTATTGTTTCCTAAATGAATTCAAAACCATTTATTTTTGAATTACATTATATTTACATAAATATATATTAACTAACAACTTAATTATTAATTCAAATCATCAATTCATATAATACTTTATTTAATATCTCTAATTATTATTTATATACCTATATATATATATATATATATATATATATATATATATATATATATATATATATCTACATATTTATTTACAATTAATTGTTCGTGAATCGTCGGGAATGGTCGAGGGTAATTGCATATATGAATCAGTTCAAAATTTTTGAGACTCAACCTAACAGACTTTGCATATCGTGTCAACAATTAAATAAGAATCAAGTTTAAATTTGGTCGGAAATCTCCGGATCGTCACACTTGCCTTGATAATCTTGGCTTAAAATGTTAATCAAAGTCTCTTTCCTAATGATAGAATGTCAAGCGTTAATAAAAATGACAAGACAATTCTTTTCAAACCATCTGAAGTAATGACTCACTTCAAACCTGCTATCGAAGAAGATATTGGATATCCTTCAACTGCAAGACCAGTCCAAAGTCCACCTTATGGCTTTGGTGGTCCTCCCTCACCAAACTATATTCCGGATACTTTACCTAATTCTCCCGAATACTACCAGACTCCAAGAACGGAAAGTAAAGGGAAACGCCCTGCTGATTTTAAAGAAGATGGTCCGTCAAAGAAAAGATCCCGATCTCCTTCCTACGAAGAAGTTGATGCCAAGTACGATATCATGAATCTGCGAAAAACTACCGATGACCTAATTCGCCATATTGCAAGGATCGATGTTCAAATAAAGGAAAAAGACCTAGCGATCAGGAAGCTCATGGAGGAAAACGCTGAGCTAAAGAAGGAGATAAAGTTGGTGAAGTATGAAGGTGATAGAAATGCCCGATGGGGGAAGCAATCTCTTGCCTACCTAAGAGAAGATGATAACTTTAAATTGAAGATGGAGGAAAACCGCCTCGATTTCCTGCATGAGAAACAAAAGGCGAAGAATGAGAAAGTTGGGAAGTTTATGAAGAAGGTTGAGGAAAGAAAAAGAAATATGAAGACTACTGCAATCTTAATATTTCCTAGTTTATCCTATTCTAATTTCCCATCTATGTAAAGGCTATGACTTAAACCATTTCTATTTTCGAATCGTGTATTAAAAAAAGGCTTATTTAATGCCTCGTTCTTAATAATATAAAGTGTTTCGTTTATATCATATTCATCTTTATCCTGCTTAAAATTTTTCAAACTTATGACCTATCAGATTTATCAAACTTCTATACACCCTTATGTAGTGAAGAATCATGGTTCGTCCAACTACACCAACTCTTACCACGATGTTTCATAATTTCCTCGTCTGACTACGTCTTCCACAACGTCCATAACTATCAAAGATATGAAGGTTAACCAAGTCTATAAAGACTGTAACTTAAAACTAGCCAGCCATAAGTTAGTAACTGTTTTCACGGATGACATTTTGAACTTCTCCAAGAGTGAGAAAGGACGTGAGCAACATTTGCAAATTCATTCTTGAATACCTTCACAGGTACGGCGTTAACATGGTGGAATACCTATCTCGAGCAGGTAGGACAAGATGCTGCTTATGCACTACCGTGGTCAGCATTCAAGCAATTAATGAACGAGCAGTATCGTCCCAGAAACGAGGTCAATAAGCTCAAGGTTGAGCTTAGAGGATTACGAACGCAAGGTTTCGATATCACCACGTACGAACGACGATTCACATAGTTGTGCCTATTGTGTCCCAGAACGTTCGAAGACGAATAAGAGAAGATCGACGCATTTGTAAAAGGGTTACCGGAAAGAATTCAAGAAGATGTGAGTTCACATGAGCCCGCCTCCATACAAAAGGCAAGTCGAATGGATCACAAACTAGTGAACCAGATCTAAGGAAGGATTAAAGAGCAGGCAGCCGAAGAGGCTAACATGAAACAAGTCAAGAGAAAGTGGGAAGAAACCAGTGACAAGAATCACCAACACAACAACAACAATCACAACCACAATCGCAATAACTATCCCAACAACCGCAACATCAATCGCAACAACAACTTCAACAAATGTCCCAACAACAACTACAATAACCGTCCCAACAACAATAACAACAACAACAACAACAACAACAACAACAATAACAATCCCAACAACAATCTCAATAACAACAATGGCAACAAAAACCAAAAATAGCCATGCCAAAGGTGTGAAGAGCATCACCCGGGGTTCTGCACGACATTTTGCAACAGGTGTAAAATAAATGGTCATAGCGCAACGAAGTGCGAGATCTACGGACCAATGCATAACAGAACTAAAAGAACAAATAATGTCGGAACAAATAACACCGCCATAGTTTGTTATGGATGTGGAAAACCCGGCCACTTTATTAGGAATTGCCCGAATCAGGTGAATACTAATGGGCAGGACCGCGGAAGAGTTTTCAATATTAATACGGCAGAAGCGCAGGAAGACCCGGAGCTTGTTACGGGTACGTTTCTTATTGACAATAAATCTGCTTATGTTTTATTTGATTCGGGTGCAGATAGAAGCTATATGAGTAGAGATTTTTGTGCTAAACTAAGTTGCCCACCGATGCCCTTGGATAATAAATTTTTACTCGAATTAGCAAATGGTAAATTAATTACAGCAGATAATATATGTCGGAAATGAGAAATTAAACTGGTTAGCGAAACATTTAAGATTGACTTGATACCAGTAGAGTTAGGGAGTTTTGATGTGATAATCGGTATTGACTGGTTGAAAGAAGTGAAAGCATAGATCATTTGTTACAAAAATGCAATTCGCATTATACGAGAAAAAGGAAAACCCTTAATGGTGTACGGAGAAAAGAGCAACGCGAAGTTAAATCTTATTAGTAACCTGAAGGCGCAAAAACTAATAAGAAAAGGTTGCTATGCTGTGCTAGCACACATCGAGAAAGTCAACTCCGAAGAAAAGAACATCAATGATGTTCCCGTCACAAAAGAATTTCTCGATATATTTCTGAAAGAATTACCGGGATTACCCGATCTGTTGAATTTCAAATAGACCTTGTACCGGGAGCTGCACCAATAGCTCTTGCTCCATACAGACTCGCACCCAGTGAAATGAAAGAACTTCAGAGCCAATTACAAGAACTTTTAGAGCGTGGTTTCATTCGACCAAGCACATCACCGTGCGGATCTCCTGTTTTGTTTGTCAAAAAGAAAGATGGTACATTTAGATTATGTATCGACTATAGAGAGTTGAACAAACTTACCATCAAGAACCGTTATCCATTACCGAGAATCGACGATTTATTTGATCAACTACAAGGCTCGTCAGTTTATTCGAAGATCGATTTACGTTCTGGGTATCATCAAATGCGAGTGAAGGAGGATGACATTCTGAAGACTGCTTTTAGGACGCGTTACGGTCATTATGAGTTTATGGTTATGCCATTTGGAATGACTAACGCACCAGCTGTGTTCATGGACCTCATGAACCATGTGTGTGGGCCATATCTTGACAAGTTTGTCATTGTTTTCATCGATGACATACTTATTTACTCGAAGAATGATCAAGAGCACGAAGAACATTTGAGAAAAGTGCTAGAATTGTTGAGAAAATAAAAATTGTACGCTAAGTTTTCAAAGTGTGCATTTTGGTTGGAAGAAGTTCAATTCCTTGGTCACATAGTGAACAAAGAAGGTATTCAGGTGGATCCGGCAAAGATTGAAACCGTTGAAAAGTGGGAAACCCCGAAAACTCCGAAACACATACGCCAATTTTTAGGGTTGGCTGGTTATTATAGGAGATTCATCCAAGATTTTTCAAAAATAGCAAAACCCTTGACTGCATTAACGCATAAAGGGAAGAAATTTGAATGGAAGGATGAGCAGGAGAAAGCGTTTTAATTGTTGAAGAAAAAGTTAACTACGTCACCTATATTGTCATTACCTGAAGGGAATGATGATTTTGTGATATAGTGTGACGCCTCAAAGCAAGGTCTCGGTTGTGTATTAATGCAACGAACGAAGGTAATTGCTTATGCATCTAGACAATTGAAGATTCACGAACAGAATTATACGACGCATGATTTGGAATTAGGCGCGGTTGTTTTTGCATTAAAGACTTGGAGGCACTACTTATATGGGGTCAAAAGTATTATATATACCGACCACAATAGTCTTCAACACATATTTAATCAGAAACAACTGAACATGAGGCAGCGTAGGTGGATTGAATTGTTAAATAATTATGACTTTGAGATTCGTTACCACCCGGGAAAGGCGAATGTGGTAGCCGACGCTTTCAGTAGAAAGGACAGAGAACCTATACGGGTAAAAGCCATGAATATAATTATTCGTACTAACCTTACTACTCAAATAAAGGAGGCGCAACAGGGAGTTGTAAAAAAAGGAAATTTAAAGGATGAAATACCCAAAGGATCAAAGAAATATCTTAATATTCGGGAAAACGGAACCCGGTATAGGGATGACAGAATTTAGGTACCAAAGTTTGGGGATGTGAGAGAAATGGTACTTGGGGAAGCACATAAAACGAGATATTCAATACATCCCGGAGCGGGAAAAATGTACAAAGATCTCAAGAAGCACTTTTGGTGGCCGGGTATGAAAGCTGATATTGCTAGATATGTGGATGAATGTTTGACGTGTTCTAAGGTCAAAGCTGAACATCAGAAACCATCAGGTCTACTTCAACAACCTGAAATCCCAGAATGAAAATGGGAAAACATTACCATGGATTTCATTACTAAATTGCCAAGGAATGCAAGTGGTTATGATACTATTTGGGTAATAGTCGATCGTCTCACCAAATCAGCACATTTTCTGCCAATGAGAGAAGATGACAAAATGGAGAAGTTAGCGCGATTATACTTGAAAGAAGTTGTCTCCAGACATGGAATACCAATCTCTATTATCTCCGATAAGGATGGCAGATTTGTTTCAAAGTTTTGGCAGACATTACAGCAAGCATTAGAAACTCTTCTAGACATGAGTACCACCTATCATTCACTGACTGATGGGCAGAGCGAAAGGACGATACAAACGCTTGAAGACATACTACAAGCATGTGTTATTGACTTTGAAAACAGCTGGGATCGACACCTACCGTTAGCGGAATTTTCCTACAACAACAGTTATCATGAAACAACCCAACTTGTATTCCATACGATAATTTTTTTTTATTTAATACACATTTACGCGCTAATAAAATATGTAAACCATTCCACAAGTTTCATTTAAAACGTACCACAATTTAAATGTTTACAAGGCACGAAGGCCATTAATTAAGTTTAATACAAGTTTGACCCACTACAAATGATAGTTTATAATCCAAACGACACTTCGATCATGGTTTGGGACTAAATTACCCAAAACGTTAGGCCAACTTCAAAGCTCCAACAAAACATCATCAAGGGATACCTAATGCCCGATAACCCCTTTGCCCTTATCGACACCTGCATCTAAAAAGATAAACAACGAGAGGGGTAAGCTAATGCTTAATGAATACAATAATTATACATGTTCATGTATAACCTACTTATTCGCAACCACTTACGCAACACCGCATACAAGCTAGCAATACGACGACCATGCAAACATCATGCATAAACTACTATCCACAATTCACAAGAAACTAGCAACACCAATAGCATATAGTTCAATATTAATTATGCTAATACCAAATTCACACAACCATGGTTAACCAATAGTAAAAGGAATGGTACTCGAATTTCCCATCGGTGTTCATAACAACCGTTAGTGTACAACACATATATCACCAACCCTTGGACAACACATATCCGTTCATAAGATCGTTAGTGTACAACACATATATCACCAACTTGGACAACACATATCCATTTATAAAACCGTTAGTGTACAATACATATATTACTAACTTGGACAACACATATCTGTTCATAAATCGTTAGTGTACAACACATATATCACTAACTATGACAACACATATCCTTACGTACAAATAAACACATCATATACATACAAGTATACTTATTCCACTCACCTTGACACAAGGATGATGATTATGCACGTCCGAACTTCAAGGCAATGTACCTAATTCATTAAGTACACATTCAATCACACAACTAGTGGAATTAACCACAATACTTACACTTGAGCATTTAATGACCCAATTTGCATTAAATGACTCAACTACACCACAACCGCCCATAAATGGCCAAGACTCATACTAAATCACTAAGGCTAGTGATTTAAAGTCTACTAACATCAACTAACATAACTTAGGGTAATTCATACCCATTTTACCCAATTAGGTCAACTAGTACTCATTTGACCCATTTTAAATACTTAGACTCACAATCGAGTCAAACTTACCCATTAACAATTCTTTCATCAATTTAAAAGTGTATTAGTGACTAACAACACCATTTAACACTTACAACCTCAAATCATAAGACCAAACCCTAGGTTATGGCTATTAGGGTTTACTTTCAACAATCTAACCCAAAATCCACCCATTTAACCCTCAAATGGGTCACACAAGTTCCAAATGAACAAACCCTAGCATAAACCAATTAAAACTCAAAATATAGAGTTAAAACTTACCAACACTATCCACTTGTAGCTAAGAACAAGGAGAACAACTTTAATTCTTGCTCCAAAGATCAACTCTCAATCCTTCACTCTCAAATCTCATTTTTAATCCAAATGGGTTTTATGTTTTGGAAGAGAAAATGGAAAGAAAAGAGAAAAGAAAATGAATTAAATGGATAAGTGGTGGAGATTTAATGCTCCCATCAGATCTACACGTCAAATTACCAAATTTCCCCTTAAAATCCCTTAAAATGAGCTAAGTCCGAAATCTGTCCAGCAGGACTGCCGCGACACGGCTCTATTTATCGCGGCGCGACGTATAAAGGGAAATCCGACCCTTCTTAGCAGGCCTCCTGACTTCAGTTTTGCTTGAGATGCCGCGGTGCGAGCCCCTTTGCCGCGGCGCGGCGAACAACGTGCACAAGTGATCTATTTAAACCCCTTCCTGACTCTGGTTTGCGTTTATTATCGCGGCGCGACTATGGTCATCGCGGCGCGGCTTAAGGCTGCACCTGACCAGCTCGACAACCTTAAACAAATTTCCGATTTAATTAATTTGTACATTCCATTCCCGCTTCCTATATCCACCTAGCCTTCAACAATAGTCTCACAAGACTTAACGCTATCAAAACCCATGTATATACATGTACATGCACACATTCTCAAATATATATATATATATCTACACATACATCTATACATTTACACATAAACTAACGGGTTACAAATGTACTAATGATTAAGTGTGTACCTTTAGATATGTACGGGAAAAGCGGGATGTTACATATCACTCAAGTATCAAGATGGCACCGTTTGAGGCACTTTATGGTAGAAAGTGCAGGTCTCCGATTTGTTGGAGTGAAGTTGGGGATAGACAAATTACGGGTCCGGATATAATTCAAGAAACTACCTAGAAAATCATCCAAATTCAACAACGGTTGAAAACCACTTAGAGTCGACAAAAGAGCTACGCGGACCTTAAAAGGAAAGATATAGAATTTGAAATTGGAGAGATGGTCATGCTTAAGGTTTCACCTTGGAAAGGCGTTGTTCGATTTGGTAAACGGGGGAAACTAAATCCAAGATACATTGGACCATTCAAGATTTTAGATCGTGTGGGGCCAGTAGCCTACTGACTTGAATTACCTCAACAACTCGCCAATGTACATAATACCTTTCACGTCTCGAATCTGAAGAAGTGCTTAGCTAAAGAAGATCTCACTATTCCTTTAGATGAAATTAAAATCAACGAAAAACTACAATTCGTTGAAGAACCCGTCGAGATAATGGATCGTGAGGTTAAAAGGCTCAATCAAAATAAGATACCAATCGTCAAGGTTCGATGGAATGCTCGTAGGGGAACCGAGTTCACCTGGGAGCGTGAAGATCAAATGAAGCTGAAATACCCGTACCTATTTCCAGAAGATTCGTCAACACCTTCAACAGCTTAAAATTTCGGGACGAAATTTATTTAACGGGTAGGTACTGTAGTGACCTGAACTTTTCCATGTTTATATATATATATATATATAATAATAATAAAATTGGTATATTTATATGATTAAATGTTTTCAACATGTTAAGCAATCAAACTTGTTAAGACTTGATTATTTGAAATGAGTTTCATGTAGACAATTGACCACCCAAGTTGACCGGTGATTCATGAACGTTAAAACTTGTAAAAACTACATGGTGATATATATATTAACATATATATAGTTAACATGATATTATGATAAGAAAGTATCTCACTAGGTATATTAACAATGAGTTATATACATAAAATGAGACTATTGAATTAAGAAACTGGAAACGATATATATAACGATTATCGTTATGACAACGTCTTACTAAGTACATATGTATCATATTAAGATATTGTTACACTATATTTAACATGATAAAATGATAATTAAGTATATCATTGAGTGTATTAACAATGAACTATACAAGTAAGATGAGACTACTAACTTAAGGATTTCGAAACAATACATATATGTAATGATTATCGTTGTAATAGTATTTTAACATATATATATGATGTTAAGATATATTCATACACCATGTTATCATGTTAACATAACAATTTAACATCTCATTTAAGTATAATAATAATGAATTAATTACATTTAACAAGATCGTTAACTTAAAGGTTTCAAAACAACACTTACATGTAACGACTAACGATGACTTAACGACTCAGTTAAAATGTATATACATGTAGTATATTTAGATATATTTGTACACTTTTGAAAGACTTCATGACACATATCAAGGTACTTCTACTTAACAAAAATGCTTACAATTACATCCTCTTTCATTTTCATCAACAATTCTACTCGTATGCACCCGTATTCGTACTCGTACAATACACAGCTTCTAGATGTATATACTATTGTTATATATACTTCAATGATCAGCTCCTTAGCAGCCCATGTGAGTCATTAAACATGTGGGAACCATCATTTGGCAACTAGCATGAAATATCTCACAAAATTACAAAAATATTATAAATCATTCATGAATTATTTACATGAAAACAAACTTACACATCCTTTATATCTAATCCATATACCAACGACCAAAAACACCTACAAATACTTTCATTCTTCAATTTTCTTCATCTAATTGATCTCTCTCAAGTTCTATCTTCAAGTTCTAGGTGTTCTTCATAAATTCTATAAGTTCTAGTTTCATAAAATCAAGAATACTCTCAAGTTTACAAGTCTACTTCCAAGCTTTCTAATCCATTTCAAGTGATCATCCAATCTCAAGAAATCTTTCTTATTTACAGTAAGATATCTTTCTAATTCAAGGTAATACTCATATTCAAACTTTAGTTCAATTTCTATAACTATAACAATCTTATTTTGAGTGATAATCTTACTTGAACTTGTTTTCGTGTCATGATTCTACTTCAAGAACTTTCAAGCCATCCAAGAATCCTTTGAAGCTAGATCAATTTTTGTCACTTCCAGTAGGTTTACCTACTAAGCTTAAGGTAGTAATGATGTTCATAACATCATTCGATTCATATATATATAACTATCTTATTCGAAGATTTGAACATGTAATCACTAGAACATAGTTTAGTTAATTCTAAACTTGTTCGCAAACAAAGTTTATCCTTCTAACTTGACTTTTAAAATCAACTAGACACATGTTCTATATCTATGTGATATGCTAACTTAATGATTTAAAACCCGAAAACACGAAAAACACCGTAAAACCGGACATACGCCGTCGTAGTAACACCGCGGGTTGTTTTGGGTTAGTTAATTAAAAACTATGATAAACTTTGATTTAAAAGCTATTCTCCTGGGAAAATGATTTTTCTTATAACATGAAAGTATATCCAAAAATCATGGTTAAACTCAAAATGGAAGTATGTTTTCCAAAATGATCATCTAGACGTCGTTCTTTCGACTGAAATGACTACCTTTACAAAAATGACTTGTAATCTGTATTTCCGACTATAAACTTATACTTTTTCTGTTTATATTCATAAACTTAAGTTCAATATGAAACCATAGCAACTTGAATCACTCAAAACGGATTTAAAACGAAGAAGTTATGGGTAAAACAAAATTGGATAATTTTGCTTGTTGTAGCTACGTGAAATTTGTAACAAATCTATACAAATCATAACTTAACTAACTTATATTGTATTATACATATATTCTAACATATATTATGTAATCTTGGGATACCATAGACACGAATACAATGTTTTGACATATCATATCGACCCATCTATATATATATTTCGGAACAACCATAGACACTCTATATGCAGTAATGCTGGAGTTAGCTATCCAGGGTTGAGGTTAATTGCAAAATAATATATATACTTTGAGCTGTGATCTAGCCTGAGACTTGTATACACTGGGTCATGGATTGATTCGAGATATTATATATTAATTTATTTTTGTACATCTAACTGTGGACAACTAGTTGTAGGTTACTAACGAGGACTGCTGACTTAACAAACTCAAATCATTAAAATGTAATAAAAATGTTGTAAATATATTTTGAACATACTTTGATATATATGTATATATTTGTTATAGGTTCGTGAATCAACCCGTGGCCAAGTCTTACTTCCCGACGAAGTAAAAATCTGTGAAAGTGAGTTATAGTCCCAATTTTAAAAATCTAATATTTTTGGGATGAGAATACATGCAATTTTATAAATGTTTTACAAAATAGACACAAGTACGTGAAACTACTTTCTATGGTTGAATGATCGAAGCCGAATATGCCCCTTTTGCTTGGTAACCTAAGAATTAATAAACCAGTCTACTAATTGACGTGAATCCTAAAGATAGATCTATTGGGCCCAACAAACCCCATCCGTTGTAGCGGATGCTTTAGTACTTCGAGTTTTTATATCATGTCCGATGGATGTCCCGAAATGATGGGGATATTCTTATATGCATCTTGTTAATGTCGGTTACCAGGTGTTCACCATATGAATGTTTTTATCTCTATGTATGGGATGATGTTTATGAAAAATGAAAATATGAAATCTTGTGGTCTATTATTATGATTGATAAATATATAGGTTAAACATATAACTCACCAACATTTTTGTTGACGTTTTAAGCATGTTTATTCTCAGGTAATTGTTAAGAGCTTCCGCTGTTGCACACTAAATTAAGGACAAGATTTGGAGTCCATGCTTGTATAATATTGTTTGAAAACTGCATTCGAAGACATATATTGTTGTGTAATATTATTGTAAACCATTATGTAATGGTCGTGTAAAAATGCTATATTTTTTATTATCATTTTTAAACCTCTATCGATAAAATAAAGGTTATGGTTTGTTTTAAAATCGAATGCAGTCTTTGAAAAACGTCTCATATAGAGGTCAAAACCTCGCAACGAAATCAATTAATATGGAACGTTTATAATCAATATGAACGGAACATTTCACTAATCTGGCCAGTTACAACAAGAGATTCTTTAAGCTCGCTCTCATGTGTCCACAAATGGTTACTCCCGAACGCCGCAAGATCACTTTGTATGCGAGAGGTTTGATCGATAATATTCAAAGCGGTGTGACTACTTCAAAACCGAGAACTATACAAGAGGCTGTTGAGATGGCTGGTGAGTTGATAGACCAAGTTGAACAGCGAGGAAAGACTCACGCCTCAACTAAGACTAAAACTTATGGTAACTAGAGGAAATGTAACAATTATAATAACTCGGGGAAGAATTTAAATCGGCAGCCCTTTAAGAAATAATATACTGCTAAGGGCAACACTGCAACTCCGAATGCTAGTACTAGTTATAAGGGAAAGTTCCCGTTGTGTGCTAAATGTAATAGGCATCACTCGGGAGATTGTATGAAGAGGTATGATAAGTGCAAGAAGAATGGACATGTGGCTGCCGAGTGCAGAGCTGGTACAAATATGTGCTATGGGTACGGAAAAGAAGGTCACTTCCGGAAGGATTGCCCAACTGCTAGTAAGGCTGCTGAACCTGCTAGAGGAAGGGCTTTCAACATTAACTCTAATGAGGCTCGTGATGATCCTAAGCTAGTCACGGGTATGTTTCTTCTCGATAATCAACATGTTTATGTACTTTTCGATTCTGGAGCTGATAGAAGCTTTGTGTCTAGAGATTTTTTTCCATAATCTTAAGAATCTTGTATCGTCATTAGAAAACTTATAGTCTATAGAGCTAGGAAATGGTAATCTAATGAGTGCTGATAAGGTTTACCGTGATTATACTTTGACTTTGGCTGGAATGTCATTTAAGATAGATGTGATACCGATTAAGCTAGGAAGTTTTGACCTTGTGGTTGGAATGGATTGGTTAGCCGAGAATAGAGCCGACATTGTTTGTCATCAGAAGGCAATTCGCATTCCTGTTATCGAAGGTGAACCTCTAATGGTGTATGGAGAGCGAAGCAATACGCCTTTACATTTTATTAACTGTTTGAAGGCGCAAAAACACATAAGAAAGAGTTGTCTTGCTATGCTGGTTCACGTGAGCAAAACTGAATCTGAAGGCAAGAAACTCGAAGATGTCCTATTGTTAGAGAATTTCCCGATGTTTTTCCTGATGAGTTACCCAGATTACCTCCACATAGAGATGTAGAGTTCCAGATTGATTTAGTTCCCGGAGCAGCACCAGTAGCACGTGTACCGTATAGACTCGCACCACCAGAATTGCAAGAGTTGTCTAGTCAACTGCAAGAGCTTTTAGATAAAGGATTCATTCGACCGAGATCGTCACCATGGGGAGCTCTAGTACTTTTTGTGAAGAATAAGGATGGATCTATGAGACTCTGTATTGATTATAGGGAGTTGAATAAGTTAACTATCAAGAATAGATATCTGTTGTCGAGGATTGATGATTTGTTTGATCAATTGCAAGGATCAGCGTGTTAATCTAAAATTGATCTGAGATCAGGTTATCATCAGATGAGAGTGAAAGAGATAGATATACCGAAAATAGCGTTTAGGACACGCTATGGTCATCATGAATTTACTGTAATGCCGTTTGGATTGACCAACGCATCAGCTGTGTTCATGGATCTCATAAACCATGTCTGTAAGCCATATCAAGACAAGTTTGTTATTGTGTTTATCGATGATATTTTGGTATACTCTAAGAATGAGAAGGAACATGAACAACATCTCCGTTTGTTACTAGAGATGCTCAGGAAGGAGCAGTTGTACGCGAAATTTTTGAAATGTGACTTTTGGCTGCAAGAAGTGCAATTTTTGGGTCATATTGTACGTGTCAATGGTATCCAAGTTGATCCTGTGAAGATAGAGACGGTTAAGAAATGGGAGACTCCTAAGTCGCCAACGCAGAAACGATAATTCTTAGGTCTCGCCGGTTATTATAGAAGATTCATTGAGGGATTTTCTACTATTGCCCGACCGTTAACAGCATTGACTCACGAGGGTAAGAAGTATGAATGGACAGAGTTGCATGACGCTGCATTTCAGTTGTTAAAAGAGAAGTTAACGACTGCACCGATTTTGTCCTTACCCGAAGAAACCGAGGATTTCGTAGTTTACTGCGACGCTTCACGGCAAGGTTTTAGTTACGTGTTGATGCAATGTACGAAAGTGATTGCGTATGGATCGCGGCAATTGAAGATACATGAGTTGAATTACACGACTCACGATTTAGAACTTGGTGTTGTAGTCTTTGCACTGAAGATGTGGAGACACTATCGGTATGGTACTAAGTATACTGTTTTCACGGATCACAAGAGTTTGCAGCATATTTTCGATCAGAAACAGCTTAATATGAGACAGAGACATTGGATCAAACTATTGAACGACTACGATTGTGACAATAGCTATCAGCCTGGTAAGGCTAATGTAGTGGCAGATGCTTTGAGTAGGAAGGAAAGAGTTAAGCCTATTCAAGTTAGAGCATTGAACTTGACTATTCGAAGGAACCTTACTTCTCAGATACATTATGCACAGTTAGAGGCATTGAAAGAAGAGAACGTTGCTACCGAATCGCTTCGAGGAATCGATAAGAAGTTCATTACTCGAGACGATAGAACCCGATATTTTATCGATAGAATTTGGGTAACGAAGTTTGGCGAATTAAGGGAACTAGTGCTAGAAGAGGCACACAAGACAAGGTATTCTATTCAACCTGGATCCCACAAGATGTACCAAGATCTTAAGGCACTGTATTGGTGGCCTAATATGAAAGCTGATATCGCTACTTATGTTGGTAAGTGCTTGACTTGTGCTAAAGTTAAGGCAGAGCATCAGAAACCGTCAGGATTGTTGACACAGCCAGAGATTCCACAATGGAAGTGGGAGAATATTACAATGGATTTTATCACTAAGTTGCCTAAAACTGTAGGAGGTTATGATACGATTTGGGTTATCGTTGATCGTCTTACAAAGTCTGCTCATTTTCTACCGATTAAGGAAACGGATAAGATGGAGAGGTTGGCACAAATATACATAAAGGAGGTAGTTTCTCGACATGGAGTGCCGCTATTCATTATTTTTGACAGAGATAGTAGATTTACATCTAGATTCTGGCAAGCTATGCAAGATGCCATGGGAACCCGTTTAAACATGAGTACAGCATACCATCCGCAGACTGATGGTCAAAGTGAGAGAACCATTCAGACACTATAAGACATGTTAAGAGCGTGTGTTATTGACTTTGGAATTGGATGGGATAAACATCTACCGTTAGTAGAGTTTTCTTACAACAATAGTTATCACGCAAGTATAAAGGCAGCGCCTTTTGAAGCACTGTATGGCAGAAAGTGCAGATCACCTATATGTTGGACTAAGTTAGGAGATAGTCAGTTAACTTAATTGGTCCTGAGATTGTACATGAAACGACTGAGAAGATCGCGCAGATACGAGAGAGAATGAAAATAGCGCGAGATCGTCAAAAGATTTATGCCGATATTAGAAGGAAAGATTTGGAATTTCAGGTTAGAGACAAAGTTATGCTTAAAGTGTCACCCTGGAAGGGTGTAGTGCGTTTTGGCAACAGAGGAAAGTTAAGTCCGAGGTATATTGGACCGTTTGAGATTATCGATAGAATTGGACCGGTAGCGTATAGACTAAAGTTACTGCAGGAACTTAGTGAGATTCACGATACATTTCATGTTTCCAATTTGAAGAAATGTTTATCAGACAAAAGCTTGGTAATTCCCTTAGACGAAGTGCAAGTTGATCCTAAGCTTAATTTCATTGAAGAACCTGTTGAGATTATGGGACACGAGGTTAAGCAACTAAAGCAAAGTAGAATTTCGCTCGTTAATGTTAGATGGAATGCCCGTAGAGGACCAGAATTCACGTGGGAACGTGAAGATCAGATGAGACTTAAGTATCCGCAACTGTTTCCCGAGGAGACGACTACGGCGGATGAACACTAAAATTTCGGAACGAAATTTTTCATCACAGGTGGGAAATGTAACAACTCGACTTTTTTCGTTTACTTTCGTCACTTGTCCGTTAAGTATTTAACAGTGTTTACTTAGACTTGTGTGTTTAATAGAATTAAATGCATGCTTATTAGAGAGATTCTTGAATTAGTAGGTTATATTAATTTATGAATTTATTTCGGAAGGTGAAATAACTAGAAAACGTTACGATTAAGTTAATCGCCTAGAGAGCTTTTCAATTTACGGAACTCAGAAAAACGACGAAATAATTATTTTCAATAATTATTAACTTTAAGAAAAACTAATCTAATTTATTATTTATTTAGTGAATTAAATCCGGTGATTGCGTTTCAACGACTAGTTAACGTTCCGGAGACCCGGTATGGTTAACGGCACTCGAAACGGACCACGCGCGTACCAAGAGTTAAGCAAAAACAAGCCCGAGACCCCATAAAAGGGCCATTCGGCCGAACCCTCCCCAACACCCCTTACTTGGATTGTTTTGGTCTATTACTTGATAGTTGGGTCATTAGTGGGAAGTATTAGGCCCTAAACCTAGATATAAAAGGAAATTAGAAAGCTAGGAGCCTCATAATTCACCTAATTCAATCGACACTCTCCCCTCTCCCTCTCCCCCTTGGCCGTCGGCCACCATCACACCACCACCACCTTTAAAAGTCAAAATTAGAAGAAGCCTTCAACACGAACGTCGTTCTACGCATCGTTCTCTACGCGGTAGTATAAGCAATTTGATCATTAGAGGTATAATTTCTAACCCTATTTTTTATAAATCTGAATTTTGTTCAATTACATAGTGTATTAGAGTTTAGTGCTCAATTAATGGTGTCTTGTGTTGTTATTTATCGTTTGATTGCTTAATTAACGTTGTTTACATGAAAAACGAATTTGTTTCTTGTGGATCTGATAAACTTGACATGAGAACTGATCTTGTAATATGTTTAGATAGGAAGATATCGAAAAGTTATTAATTTTAGACTCCAATTTTGCGTGATTTCGTTATTGTATGCTTAAGATATGCTTAATCGAAGATTTGACTAGGTTTTATTCGTAATCCGAATTTTCTGAGTTGCATGATTTGTGTTTTAGATTATAAAAAGTGTACCACTGTATTCCTTATGAAAAGTTATGCAATTTGGACTTAATATTTGCGTCAAAAGGTTGTGTAATGCTCCCGTTATGTCAAAACAAAGATTTGATTCTTAAAGTGAGCTGAATCGGTTTTTGAAGTTACATAAAAATTGCTAGAGTGAACTAGGAGTTGATTTATACTTTGATATTCTGGAATATGTTAGTCTAAGTATTCCTTGACATATTTCATTTGTATGCGAACTTTCGAGAACGTGATTTTCCATGAGATATATGCTCGTCTAATTGATGTGTACAGTTGATGATTAAAAACTAATGAGTCTGTAAAGGTTTCCGAAATTGTACAAATTGGCTAGAGAAATGTTTCTGATTATTTTATCACTAAAATTTTGAGATGTTTTGAGATGACTTCAATTGGCCGTTTGTCAAAATCTATTTTCTATATTTTTTGAAAATTGTTTAAAAACTGACGCGCGGGCAGAAATTGCTGTAATGAACTATGATTAGACCCTTTCTGATATTGGACTTTTATATATCGTATGAGGCTTTGGCTGGACTTTTTGGAATCTATTTTAAGTGTAGTTATTATCTGGAGTTGTTCATAATTTAATGATTTGTGTTCTATGAGCTATAGTTTGATCTTTCTACGACGTACGAATTTCTAAGACATGTTTAAAATGCAAAAGTGCAATTTGCTTTCCTATGACTTGTAAAATGATATTTGATCTAGATTTGACTTGTTGACCATGTTTGCATGACCTAGTGAGATGTTTGACTTTAGTTGACCACTTTGACCGAGTTGACCTAGGGTTGACTTTGGTTGACTTTGGTTGACTTGCTTGGATTATTTGACTTTTATTTGTTCGTTGAGTCAGTCTGAGCACAAGGACTTTGCGTACACTATGGGTTGACATGGTTTGAACTATAAGTGTATACTTAAGATGATTTACTTATTTAGGTTGCGTTGTTCAGTCGAGATTGTTCGACAACCGTACGTTTTGCTAAGAAATATACAAGTGCTTTTGCTAAGGTGAGTCTACAGTCCCTACTACATTTTTATAGGGATGAGATGCATGCTTTTTCCAAATGTTTTACATATTAGGCACAAGTAACTTAAACAACTATACATATGAGTTCAGATTAAAAATCCCTTAGCTTGATTATATTAGTTACTTTGTAAGCTCGACTTATAGGGACGATACCGTTAGATTTGACAAACCTCACCGCAACATAAACTGGTGCTTATTTTGTTGTTACTCGTACACTTGATCGGTGTATCGCCATGATAGGGTAAACCAAGACGTGTGGCTCGGCTCACGCAAAGGTTAAAGCTTTATAATCAAGTGCTCATGATAATGTATACTTTTTCTATGATGTTATTCAAGAAAATCTTATGGCCTAACTTACGAAATGATTTACTAAACCTATAGATTCACTCAACATTTTTCGTTGACATTTTGCATGTTTCATCCCAGGTACATAGAGGTAGTGCTTCCGCTTAACTGAAGTTATTATGCTGCTTGCTGCTAGAACTGGACGACGTCCAGCATATTTGTCATTTTCATTTCAAGAACAAATATTTGCATTTAAACTACTTTCTTTCGAGATGTTTTGGGTTCATATACATTAGTCATTTATGTCAAACGTTTTCCAGTTACATTTTCTTTAATAAATGACTTTGATTTGATAATTAATGCGAATACTTTTCAGAAACGTCTCATATAGAGGGCGTGACCGCTAAGCTGTGGGACCAGGAGTTAATATTCCGTTAGTGGATTCTGACGGGGGATTACAGGCATACTTTTTGTCTTTTTATGATAATTACAATCGTGTTCATTTTTACTAGTGTTAATAGCATTAATGATCTTTATTAATAATTGTACGTAATGAATGTGTATATTTTTCTACTTTCAATCTTACGACCATTCAAGATAATTTTAACAAGTAGATTCAGTTAGATTATTAGAGATATTTTTAATTCCATTAAGATATATGTTAATAAACTTTTGATGATGTTTTATATTTATCGTTATAATTCGAATTCTTCTACTTGTTTCCATATAATCATATATATCTTCATCTACTTGATGTAAATATGTTTTTTCTTTTTCTAAACTTTCATTTAGTCGTTCTATAGCTTTACTTATTCTTGAATTACTTTGCCATTTTTATCTATTAATTCTTTCCAAAAAATATTACTTTCTTAACAACTAATTAGTCTTTTTGAACTCATTATTTTAACTTGTAAATTGAGTAAGCTCCGTGGATTGTTTTTGGATATATTTATAATGGTTATCTATTGTTATTCGATTATATTTAATTTGGTTGGTTATTATTGCAATACAAACTTTTGCTAAGATATTTTCAGGGTTTTTATCAATTCTTCTTTTAATATTTCTAATTCTTTTTCTAATCTGGTTATTTCTTCTTGTAGGGTTTTTATTCTAAACCATCTATGTTTTAAACATTCTTCTCTAATTTTATTAGATATTGAACAATTCATTTGTATTTTAGAACTCATAGTTTTTCATTTATTCCTTCTGCTAAATTTTGTAGAGTAGATACTTGCCTTTTAAGTAGATTTATACTTTCTTCTATATTATTTTCTTCTTTATTGTTTGCTCCTACAACCAATGGTCTTTCTATATGGATTTCTCTAATTGATCTAGAAGAGCTTATTCATCTTAATTGATTATTTCTTTCTAAAGGTTTCTTTTTAATCATTCTTTTTTGAGTACTAGTTTTTTCAAATATTTCATCTATTGAAATTCTTTCTCTATCTTTAAACTCTATTGAATGATTTTAGTTACTAAGTGTGTATCCTATTGCATATGAAATACTAAATGGGTAATCTCCTTGTTCCATTATATCTTGTCTTTTAAAATTAAAAGCTATTCTTACTGAGTTATCTAAATTTTTTGTATCTAGGGGTATTCCATATTGTAAGACTACTTCAAATTTTACTGTAGTATATCCTAAATTTCCTTGAATAATCCCTATTATTGATTCTTCTTGATTTTTAATTCTATTATCCGTAATTAATAAATCTATTGGAGAATCTATTCCTCTTAGATAGGTTGATTTTAATACTATTTGTATTCTTCCTATGTGTATATATGAAATTTTTGCTCTTTTTTCTCGAGGTATCTCTCTTAGCTTATTATTTATACTATTTCTTTCTATTATTGGTAAATTTAGTGTTCCTTTTACTTCAAATATTTCTATAGGTGTTTCGGATACCATTTTCCCTAAATATATTATATTTTTTCTCCATAGATTATTAAATAATGTATGTTTTATTCCTTGACTTTCTTTTATATTTATTTTACTATTTTTCTCTATTTCTTTTATTTTTGCCGCTTCTATTAATATTTCTGAACTATATCCTTCTTCTGTGTCTTGTGTATTTATATAAGTAAATATATCTGTATTTTTCTCCATTTATAGAAAGAATGCAATACTAGATTCCATTAATATTATTCTAGGAATTATATGTCTAGTATTTCCTATTTTAGTTAATATTTTTTCTTTAGCTATTTCAAAATGATCAAATTGATCTATAAGGTCTGTTCCAAATAATACTTGAACAGGGTTTTCTTTCTCTAATATTTTTATTTTTGTTTTTAATACTAAAGTTTCACACAATATTATATTTATAATAACATATTCTTTTATTACATATGTTGATCCTAAAAAACTTGCTTCCTCTGGTGTTGTTAACCTATATCTTTTTTCATATTCTAAAATTTTTTGATTAATAAAAGATTGACATGATCATGTGTCTATTAATATTATTACTATACGATTATTAATTAGTCCTATAGCATGATATTGCAAATTATAGTAATCAATAAGATCAAAGTATTGAGTTTTCATACCTGAATTTGTCTTCTAGAATTGATGTTGCTTTTGATGAGTAATTTCTTTCTTGGTTACGATTTTGTATTTTTAATTTATTATTTTGAGTATATGAAAAGTGCGAACTGCTATTCAGAACTATAAAAGTTCAACAATTCTTCAAACTTATGCTTAAGAGCAAAAGTCAAATAAAACACACGTTTTATTGATAAGTGAAATTACAAACTATGTCTTACACAAACGATAACTACTCCTTTATATAGAGGAGTTTTACATACTTGGGCTACATTATTGCTATATTACACATTAACACTACATTATTACTCTATTATACAGTAACCTATTACACAGTACTACATACTATTTACATTATTGAGCGTAAACACTACTTTAATTATATTACATTACTACTCTCCTTATCTTCTAGGAAAACTTCAAATGAGCTGTCATCCTTATCTGATTCCTTTGCTGATGAGCTGTCGCTTATACAGTAATTACATTTATGATGTGCTACGCCTTGAATTAATTCACAAATTCTTTTTCTTGCAGGTTCTGGAATCTTTATGCTTTCGTGTAGATCGATAATGGGTCTTTCGAATGCTGCTATTGCTTTGTCTTGGGCTTCAGTCATCATTTTTCTTGGGCTATTGCTGTATACCAACATTGTTGGGCTTTTGTAATTGAGTCTTGAACTGGGTTGAATTTTTTGCGAATGTTCACAAAGTCCTTTATAACTCATTATGTAGTTGGCCATTATTTTTTCTGAGCTTATTTCCTTATCTTCAATTTGTGGAATTAGTGAATAGTTTTCGTTGCTAATTCCTAATTTAACAATTGCGAAGCTTACTTGTTGTAGCTTCTCCCCCTCGAAAAGTGGATAGATATTATAAGTTTTCAAGAAAATGGATCTTTCTTTAGCTATTTTTCTGCGTACTGATGAAGTACTTGTCAGAAATATTCGGGAAAAAAAATCTGAACATTCAGTTTATTTTTTCCCTTTTTGTGTAAATACAATCTGTAAGTCCTAGGCTGAAATATTCATATACCGTAAGCGATGAGGCTTCTGGTAGTATTATAGCTTTTGGTCCATAGGTAATATTTTCTTTTGGGTAGAATGATAGATTTTTATATTTTTCTTCATAGTTGACAAGGGTATTGTAGCAGTGAATAAATTTTTCTTTCGTAATGGATTTGATTTTTTCTATTTCTTGTGCTGAGGGTATGGTGGATATCGTTGGTTGTAATTTTGTCATAACTAACATGTTTCTTGATGATGATGGTTTGTAATATGGGCTAACTGGTTTTTGGGTAATGGTTGAATATGTGGTTGATTCTTGAAAGGCTTTCTTTGCTTCTTCAATTGTTGCATATGACTTATGGATGACTCCTGAATGGTTTTGTACATGTATTGCTGCTTTTGACCAATCGTCGGAGATTCCTTTCATTGGTCCTGTAAAAATGACATAATATTTTTTCTTAAATGATTCATTTCTTTCGATTCTTTCAGTTGTTCTCCTTTGATTGCTGCTAATGCTGCTCTTAATCATTGAATTTTCTTGTTTGTTCCTTCAACTTTCTTTTCTTCTTCTTGAATTTGAGCTTCAATAACTTTTATTGCTTCCATTCTCTTGTTAATGAATCTGCTAGTGAATTGTCTTCTGATTTTATGTATTGACACCTGAATGGATACTGAATCAACTCCATTTGCAATGAATTAGTCTTCCTTGATTATAATTTGCCTTGAATTTATAATTTATAAATCCAGTAACAGATTTTGAATCAGTTCTTAAAACAAATTCTTTTGGTAATAAATCAATTCGCCACTTTCGGGCTGTTCTTAAAACTGCAAGAGTTTCAAGTTCATGTATTGGATATTTTTGTTCTGTGGTGGAAAAGGTTCCACTGAAATATTTACATATTTTTTCGTCCTTCAATTGTTTTGTATTTAGATCAGAGATCTTATAGTACTGTGAGGGTACTGTAGTCATAACTGCTCCCCATGCTTCAATAGATGCATCAGTATATATAATAAGTAATTCGTCTTTCGATGGGTTATGTAAAACGGGTAGATCCTTACATAAGTCTTTCAATGTTTGTATTTCAATGGTATCTTCCTCTTTCCATTGCCAAGGTATTTTTTTTTTTTGAAAGTTTATTTTGAAGTTTTTTGCGATAACGCGCTAGATTTTTTTTTAGAAAACCTTGTTCTGATATATAATTTAAGTTTCCTAAAAATCTTTGTAATTGCTTTTTATTTTCCATTTTATCAGGAAAACTTTGTAGTTTTTCTAAAATATGTGGTTGGAGTTTTAATTCTCCTTTCTTTCCGATTTGCAAGCCAAGAAAATTTATTTCTTGTTTTGCTAATACGGCCTTTTCTTTTGAAATAATTATCCCTATCTCCTTACATCTTTGTAAAATTGTTTTTAATTTTTCGTAATGGTCTTGTTCTTCTTTATCAGTAAAAATAATTATATCATCAATATATGCAAGGCTATAATCTTCAAATCCTTGAAGATTTGTATCCGTAAATCGTTGGCATATTCCTGGTGCTTGTTTTAATCCAAAGGGTAATACTGTAAACTGATAATGATTTTGGGGTGGACAACTAAAAGCTGTTAATTTTTTCGTTTCTTATGTAAATTTAATTAGCCAATATCCCGACTTCGGGTCTAAAGTACTAAACCATTTATTATCTTTTAGTTTTGATAAAATGTAATCTTTCCTTGGTAATTTATATGTGTAACAACCCGACTTTTTTCGTTTACTTTCGTCACTTGTCCGTTAAGTATTTAACGGTGTTTACTTAGACTTGTGTGTTTAATAGAATTAAATACATGCTTATTAGAGAGAGTCTTGAATTAATAGGTTATATTAATTTATGAATTTATTTTGGAAGGTGAAATAACTAGAAAACATTACGATTAAGTTAATCCCCTAGAAAGCTTTTCAGTTTACGGAACTCAGAAAAACGACGAAATAATTATTTTCAATAATTATTAACTTTAAGAAAAACTAATTTAATTTATTATTTATTTAGTGAATTAAATCTGGTGATTGCGTTTCAACGACTAGTTAACGCTCTGGAGACCCGGTACGGTTAACGGCACTCGAAACGGACCACGCGCGTACCAAGGGTTAAGCAAAAATGAGCCCGAGACCCCATAAAAGGGCCATTCGGCCGAACCATCCCCAACACCTCTTAATTGGATTGTTTTGGTCCATTACTTGATAGTTGGGTCATTAGTGGGAATTATTAAGCCCTAAACCTAGATATAAAAGGAAATTAGAAAGCTAGGAGCCTCATAATTCACCTAATTCAATCGACACTCTCTCCTCTCCCTCTCCCCCTTGGCCGTCGGCCACCATCACACCACCACCACCTTCAAAAGTCGAAATTAGAAGAAGCCTTCAACACGAACGTCGTTCTACGCATCGTTTGTGACGCCCCGTACAAAACCATTATGTACGGTTCTTCAACAACAGGATCATTACAAGGTCAAACACTATATGCTGTTTGAAAACCAGTTTTCCATTCATAAAAAGATAGCATTTTACAAAAGATAACGTGCTTCCTATGAATAGAAGCCTTAACATAAGTACGTGACCCAAAGGTCATTACAAAGTCATTATTTAAAAATAACATAAGTTACGAATGCAAAAGAAAAGTTCTATGATTGAGACATCTCTAAGTAATGCAGTGGAAATCTAACACAGCAGGTCCATAACAGCAAGTCTAATACACCAAGACAGCAAGTCTAACAGTGAAAGCAACATCGTCTAAGCACCTAAGAAATACACGCTTAAAAGTCAACACGAATGTTGGTGAGCTATAGTTTGTAATCAGTAAAGTAATGTAGACCACGGGATTTCAGTGCTTCAATCAGCAGTTTAAATCAGTATGAAAAGTATATGCTTAACTGTGGGCACCCGGTAACTAGACTTAACGTATGTGTATCACCCCCTAAAAGTGCACTTGGCGAGTGCGTTTGTCCTCGAAGTATTAAACATCCGTTGAATGATAGCGCGACTAGCCCGAGTGGGGTTGTCAAACCCTATGGATCCATATCTAAGATTCGCGTTCACGGTTAGGAAACCAATGATTAAACATTACTGAGCTAAGGGGAATCTTTGTGTCGTTATGTTACCCACACATATGTAAAGTTTAAGTACTCGTGACTAGTATGTAAAACATAAAAAGCGCATGTATTCTCAGTCCCAAAAATAGTTAAAGTAAAAAGGAAAGCTATAACTCACAGTGAATAAGCAGTAAAAGTCGATAGGAAAGGTATGCAAGTATTAAGTCGGTCCGAAAGGTCGTCAACCTAAGTCAAGGGTCACTAGGACAGTATGTTGTCCCCATAAGTTTAAAATTGAATAAATTAAGTTTAAGTGTCATCATCATCATCATTATCATTCATCAATACTAAGGTAAGTTTAACAAGAATAGAGATCGAAACAAAAGGCTGACTTTGGACAGCTGTTACGACCTCTATACAAATCGAAAAGACACATAGTCAGTGGCCATGGCTCCGTATGTGAGTCCTCTAACTCTGAACAATGTTTAGAACCTAACTCGTCTTTGTTTGACCGTGGCGACAGTTTAAGTGCGAGTAGGTCAGAAATTTCAGCACAACGTTACAAAGGCGTAGTGACTTTCGGAAGGCTATAAATCCTAAACCGTATATCGGATTAAGGCGAGGCCTAAACGAAAAGTCATCTACTCGAAACGAACTATCTGAAAATCAATTTTACAGAGTCTAGGAGTGTGATCAGACCCTGAAAAACAGCAAACAATTGTTCCAGTGGGATTCTTGGTGCTTGATGCTCATCACGGTTCTCATCCTTGATGCTTGTAGCTTCAAGTGTACAACTTATTGATGTGTTAGCATCACTTTGACCAAGATTCAACCATCAACACATAATATATTAAGACCAAGTAAGAATACAACTCACTTAAGAGTTTTAGAAGGATGATGAACCAAGGTTACATCATATTCTTAGTCTTAACACAATTACAAGTTCTATTTACAACTAAAGCTACAAACTTTCCATCAATCAACAAGTATGAACATAAACTTGATCAAATAAAGTAATGAAACCCTAAGCTAGAGAGCTTGGATCCTTTTCACACAAGTTATAAGATTACAAGGCTAGAAAGCTTGAATCTTTGGTGTTCTTGAAGATCTTGAAGCATAAAGCTTAGATCTTCAAGTTACATGAAGATCATAAACACAAGTTTTGATCTTTATAACAAAATAATGAGATCATAAGTTAGAAAACTTAGATCCAACAAAAGAAATGAAGATTCAAAGCTAGAAAGCTTGAATCTTGGTTGTTCTTGAAGATCCTTGAAGCACGAAGCTAGATCTTTAAGTTACATGAAGATTACAAACACAAGTTTGAATCTTTACAACAAAATAAAGTGATTAAAAGCTAAATAGGTTTAGATCTACAAAATAAGTGAAGATTCAAAGCTAGAAAGCTTGAATCTTCCATGTTCTTGAAGGATTCAAATCCATGTTTGAATCTACAAGATATAACAAGATCTAAAAGCTAAAGAGCTAGATCCATTGATGATGATGATGTCATGAGTGAGAAGGGAAGAAGAAGAAGAAAGTTTAAAACTTACACTTTTTAGAGTGAAAAAGACTAGAGAGAGAATTAGAGAGTAAGTGTGTGTAAATTGTAAATGAAATCAAGTGTGAAATGAGATGAATAAGCTTGGTATTTATAGAAGGTGAGGGTGTGACATGGTGGTGGTGGCCTTAGGTTGAGAGGGGGGACAAGGGGACACCTTTTTGCTTTTTGGTTAATGGTTGTTTAAAGTTTGTGCTTATGTTAGGATCCCATGCAACATTAAGGATAATGGTTAACAAAAATGCTAGTATGTTCCCTCTAATAAATGGACATTTATCTTACATTAATATGGGTCACTAACTTATTAAAATTAGGCTAATTAAATAGTCCACTAGCTAGTGTAGGGTGGGCTAAAGTCCAACAAGGTAGAAAGTCCAACAAGACTAATTAGTGTGCTCTAGTAAATTACTAAGCGTAATTAAGCATCCAAAAACCTAAGTAATTGTTATTGTAAAATAACAATTAGTATTTCATAGTCATAATATTCCGATTAAGATAAAAGTTAAATGTGTACAAAGTACGCAGTCGTTCTAAACGTCAAGTGACACTAACGGTCATAAAGGCTTCCGGGGATCAAGTTAAGTACCCTACGTACTTAATGGCACCTTCTAACATATAAATGAAAGTAATCCATGTGTAGGAAGTTCCCAGAGTATAATATAGCTCAGTACGCACAAATACGCAGTTTCGTGAAAGCACAAAGCACAAAAGCAAGTCGAAAAACTCGGGTCGTTACATCGTTCTCTACGCGGTAGTATAAGCAATTTGATCATTAGAGGTATAATTGATAACCCTAGTTTTTATAAATCTGAATTTTGTTCAATTACATAGTGTATTAGAGTCTAGTGCTCAATTAATGGTGTCTTTTGTTGTTATTTATCGTTTGATTGCTTAATTAACGTTGTTTACATGAAAAATGAATTTGTTTCTTGTATATATGATAAAATTGACATGAGAACTGATCTTGTAATATGTTTAAATAGAAAGATATCGAAAATTTATTAATTTTAGACTCCGATTTTGCGTGATTTCATTATCATATGCTTAAGATATGCTTAATCGAAGATTTGACTAGGTTTTGTTCGTAATCCGAATTTTCCGAGTTGAATGCTTTGTGTTTTAGCCTATAAAAATTGTACCACTGTATTATTTATGAAAAGTTATGAAATTTGGACTTAAGATTTGCGTCAAAAGGTTGTGTAATGCTCCCGTTATGTCAAAATGAAGATTTAGTTCTTAAAGTGAGCTGAATCGGTTTTTAAATTTACATAAAAATTGCTAGAGTGAACTAGGAGATGATTGAGACTTTGATCTTCTGGAATATGTTAGTATAAGTGTTCATTGATATATTTCATTTGTATGCGAACTTGTGAGAACATGATTTGTCATGAGATATATGCTCGTCTAAGTGATGTGTCCAGTTGATGATTAAAAACTGATGAGTCTGTAAAGGTTTGCGAAACTGTACAAATTTGCTAAAACAATGTTTCTGAGTATAATTTATCACTAAAATTTTGAAATGTTTTGAGATGACACCAAATGGCCGTTCGTCAAAATCTATTTTCTATATTTTTTGAAAAATGTTTAAAAACTGACGCGCGGGCAGAAATTGCTGTAATGAACTATGATTAGACCATTTCTGGTATTGGACTTTTATATATCGTATGAGGATTTGGCTGGACTTTTTGAAATCTATTTTAAGTGTAGTTATGATCTGGAGTTGTTCATGATTTAATGATTTATGTGCTATGAGCTATAGTTGGATCTTTCTGCGACGTACGAATTTCTAAGGCATGCTTTAAAGTGTAAAAGTGCAATATGCTTAACTATGACTTGTAAAGTGATACTTGACCTAGGTTTGACTTATTGATCATGTTTGCATGACCTACTGAGATTTTTGACTTTAGTTGACCACTTTGACCGAGTTGACTTTTGGTTTGACTTTGGTTGACTTGCTTGGATTAGTTGACTTTTACTTGTTCGTTGAGTCAGTCTGAGCACTAGGGCTTTGCGTACACTATGGGTTGACATGGTTTGACCTATAAGTGTATACTTAAGATGATTTACTTATTTAGGTTGCGTTGTTCAGTCGAGATTGTTCGACAACCGTACGTTTTGCTAAGAAATTTACAAGTGCTTTTGCTAAGGTGAGTCTACAGTCCCTACTACATTTTTACATGGATGAGATGCATACTTTTTCCAAATGTTTTACATATTAGGTACAAGTAACTTAAACAACTATACATATGAGTTCAGATCAAAAATCCCTTAGCTTGATTATATTAGTTACTTTGTAAGTTCGACTTATAGGGACGGTACCGTTAGGTTCGACAAACCTCACCGCAACATAAACTGGTGCTTATTTTGTTGTTACTCGTACACTTGATCGGTGTATCACCATGATAGGGTAAACTAAGACGTGTGGCTCGGCTCACGCAAAGGTTAAAGCTTTATAATCAAGTGCTCATGATAATGTATACTTTTCCTATGATGTTTTCCAAGAAAATCTTGTGACCTAACTTACGAAATGATTTACTAAACCTGTAGATTCACTCAACATTTTTCGTTGACATTTTGCATGTTTCATCTCTGGTACATAGAGGTAGTGCTTCCGCTTAACTGAAGTTATTGATGTCGAACGAGGTGTATATAAAATAGTTATTATTTTACTAGAAAAATACTATTAAATACGATACAATTTTACACAAGATATTTATTTATTTATAGAATGGATATACTTAAACCTTGCTACAACACTTATAGGCAGTGTACCTAATCGTACAGTAGTGTAGTTTTTAGTAAGTCCGGTTCGTTCCACAGGGAAATCTTTAAACAAAGCTCAACGCTATATTAGTTTACTTTTATAAAAATACAAATATATATAAGTAATATTATTATTATAAAGGGGGTTTTTACCGTTTAATGACCGGTTTGTCGATTTTAAAACTTTAGTCGCAGTTAAAACCTAATGTAAAATATAAAATAAATACAAGACTTAAATTAAAGCGTAAAGTAAATAACGATAATGAAATTGCGAATAATAAAAGTACGATAAAATAAACTTGCGATAATTAAAAAGTACGATAATTAAAAGTGCGATTAAATAACAATAAATAAAAATGCGATAATTAGAAGTGCAATTAAATATAAAATAAAGGAAATTAAATATGAAATAAAAGAATTATGCTTATTTAAACTTCCGTAATCATGATGTTTGACGTGTTGATTTTAGTTTTATGCCCATGGGTTAATTGTCCTTTGTCCTGGATTATTCAATATGTCCGTCTGGTTTTTGTCCATAACAGTCCATCAGTCATAAATATAAATTACAAGTGTCCTTGTCAAATTATTATTATACCCGAAGATAAATATTCCAACTAATTGGGGATTCGAATTGTAACAAGGTTTTAATACTTTGTTTAATGAATACACCAGGTTATCGACTGCGTGTAAACCAAGGTTTTACTACTTTGTTAACAATTACACCAATTACCCTTGAATGTAATTTCACCCCTGTTTTAATTATTCTAGTGGCTATTAATCCATTCCCGTGTCCGGTTAAATGAACGATTATTCGTACATATAAATACCCCGCCCATCGTGTCCGATCGAGTGTATATGGTAATTTATAGGGACGCCCAATTGTAAATCTTTATATTAACATTAACAAACTTTCATTTAGTTAAACAAATATAAAGCCCATTAATAGCCCATAGTCTAGTTTCCACAAGTGTCGTTCTTTTGTCCAAACCCCAATTATGGTACAAAGCCCAATTACCCAATTTTAGTAATTAGCCCAACATCATGATTACTTCGTTCTAAATAAGCATAATAATAACTTAGCTACGAGACATTAATGTAAAAAGGTTGAACATAACTTACAATGATTAAAAATAGCGTAGCGTTACACGGACAGAATTTCGACTTACACCCTTACAACATTCGCTAACATACCCTTATTATTAGAATTAAAATTAAAATTAAAATTAAAATATAAATTATATATATATATCGTATATATTGAGAGAGATAGAGAAATAAGATATGAAATTTGATCAGAATTCGGTTTGCTTTATAGCCAGACTTGATTTTTGGGGCTCCGCGACTCGCGGCAAAATGCCCTTCAAACTCCGCGAGTCGCGGAGATATATTTACAGCTCACACCCTTGGAGTTTCTTGCTGCCGACGGTTTTTAATATATATATATAATATATATATAATTAATATAATTAATTATATATTATATTATATTTATATACATAGTTAACTTGTAATTTTTAGTCCGTTGCGTCGAGCGTTAAGAGTCGACTCTAGTCCCGGTTCCGGATTTTCGAACGTCCTCGCGTACAATTTAATATCTTGTACTTTGCGTTTTGAATCTTGTACTTCTGTAATTTCGAGACGTTTCTTATCAATAATTGGAACCTTTTTGATTTTCTTTTGTTCTTTTGAGCTTTTTGGTCGTTTGCGTCTTCAATTCGTCGAA
Source organism: Rutidosis leptorrhynchoides (assembly GCF_046630445.1). Classification (NCBI taxonomy): domain Eukaryota; kingdom Viridiplantae; phylum Streptophyta; class Magnoliopsida; order Asterales; family Asteraceae; genus Rutidosis; species Rutidosis leptorrhynchoides. The sequence continues at coordinate 56,812,680 of NC_092340.1, read as the reverse complement.
TCTGTCTTTTGTCTTCACCTTTTATTATTTAAACGAATATCACTTGTAAATAGAACAATTGCAACTAAAAGCTTGTCTTTCTTGAGGAATAATGCTATGAAATATATGTTCGTTTTTAGCATTATCAGTTATATTGCTATTTACTGCTAGAACTGGACGGCGTCCAGCATATTTGTCATTTTCATTTCAAGAACAAATATTCGTATTTAAACTACTTTCTTTCGAGATGTTTTGGGTTCATATACATTAGTCATTTATGCCAAACGTTTTCCAGTTACAATTTCTTTAATAAATGACTTTGATTTAATAATTAATGCGAATACTTTTCGGAAATGTCTCATATAGAGGGCGTGAACGCTAAACTGTGGGACCAGGAGTTAATATTCCGTTAGTGGATTCTGACGGGGTATTACAATATGCATCTCCTTCTGTAGCATCATTCATCTTTTTATAATTTATTACCATTCTTCGTTTTCCCCGTTTTAGTTCAATATGATTTTCAAAGTAAAAAGCTGGTGCTGAATGTGGTGATTTACTAGGTTCAATTACTCCTATATCTAATAATTTCTTACATTCTTCTTGAAATTCTTTTACATCTCTTTCAGAATAAGGGATATTGTTTGGGATATTAATTTCTTTATTTGGATCTTTCAATTTTATTTCTACTACAAGTTGTATTTTAACTACATGGCAACCTCATACATGCTTCAGCTAGCGGACATTGTTTCTACGTAGTTTCGTACCCTTGCAGTGGAATAGGAAAAAAAAGTCGTTTGATTTTATCAAGTGGGTTAGAACTTGATATTTGGTCTAAAAGTAGTTCTACTTCTTTTTCTTGTAATAACGTAAAAAGTTTAATTGTGATATTCCTAAATATCTCTAAGTTTTGAATGATGGTATACAGGTATTTTGACCGTTTCTGCTTTTTGGTTTGAATTTGGTAATATTGGGCATCATAAGGTAATATGATTTAAATATAACAAAATTTCATTCCTCGTCCCTGAACTTTTCATCAAATTTGACTCCATTTCCTTTTTTTTTTTTTTTTCTTTTTTGGCATTCCTCGTCCCTAATGTATCAAAAATCTACATCCCTCGTCCTCCTGTCTACTTTCTGTCTATTTTGCCGTTGTAGTGACCCGAACTTTTCCATGTTTATATATATTAATTGAGATTGATATTTACATGATTAAATGTTTCCAACATGTTAAGCAATCAAACTTGTTAAGACTTGATTAATTGAAATAGGTTTCATATAGACAATTGACCACCCAAGTTGACCGGTGATTCACGAACGTTAAAACTTGTAAAAACTATATGATGACATATATATGGTTATATATATAGTTAACATGATATTATGATAAGTAAACATATCATTAAGTATATTAACAATGAACTACATATGTAAAAACAAGACTACTAACTTAATGATTTTGAAACGAGACATATATGTAACGATTATCGTTGTAACGACATTTAATGTATATATATCATATTAAGAGATATTCGTACATCATAATATCATGATAATATAATAATTTAAAATCTCTTTTGATATTATAAACATTGGGTTAACAACATTTAACAAGATCGTTAACCTAAAGGTTTCAAAACAACACTTACATGTAACGACTAACGATGACTTAACGACTCAGTTAAAATGTATATACATGTAGTGTTTTAATATGTATTTATACACTTTTGAAAGACTTCAAGACACTTATCAAAATACTTCTACTTAACAAAAATGCTTACAATTACATCCTCGTTCAGTTTCATCAACAATTCTACTCGTATGCACCCGTATTTGTACTCGTACAATACACAACTTTTAGATGTATGTACTATTGGTATATACACTCCAATGATCAGCTCTTAGCAGCCCATGTGAGTCACCTAACACATGTGGGAACCATCATTTGGCAACTAGCATGAAATATCTCATAAAATTACAAAAATATGAGTAATCATTCATGACTTATTTACATGAAAACAAAATTACATATCCTTTATATCTAATCCATACACCAACGACCAAAAACACCTACAAACACTTTCATTCTTCAATTTTCTTCATCTAATTGATCTCTCTTAAGTTCTATCTTCAAGTTCTAAGTATTCTTCATAAATTCCAAAAGTTCTAGTTTCATAAAATCAAGAATACTTTCAAGTTTGCTAGCTCACTTCCAATCGTGTAAAGTGATCATCCAACCTCAAGAAATCTTTTTTTCTTACAGTAGGTTATCATTCTAATACAAGGTAATAATCATATTCAAACTTTGGTTCAATTTCTATAACTATAACAATCTTATTTCAAGTGATGATCTTACTTGAACTTGTTTTCGTGTCATGATTCTGCTTCAAGAACTTCGAGCCATCCAAGAATCCATTGAAGCTAGATCCATTTTTCTCTTTTCCAGTAGGTTCATCCAAGGAACTTAAGGTAGTAATGATGTTCATAACATCATTCGATTCATACATATAAAGCTATCTTATTCGAAGGTTTAAACTTGTAATCACTAGAACATAGTTTAGTTAATTCTAAACTTGTTCGCAAACAAAAGTTAATCCTTCTAACTTGACTTTTAAAATCAACTAAACACATGTTATATATCTATATGATATGCTAACTTAATGATTTAAAACCTGGAAACACGAAAAACACCGTAAAACCGGATTTACGCCGTCGTAGTAACACAGCGGGCTGTTTTGGGTTAGTTAATTAAAAACTATGATAAACTTTGATTTAAAAGTTGTTATTCTGAGAAAATGATTTTTATTATGAACATGAAACTATATCCAAAATTATGGTTAAACTCAAAGTGGAAGTATGTTTTCTAAAATGGTCATCTAGACGTCGTTCTTTCGACTGAAATGACTACCTTTACAAAAACGACTTGTAACTTATTTTTCCGACTAGAAACCTATACTTTTTTTGTTTAGATTCATAAAATAGAGTTCAATATGAAACCATAGCAATTTGATTCACTCAAAACGGATTTAAAATGAAGAAGTTATGGGTAAAACAAGATTGGATAATTTTTCTCATTTTAGCTACGTGAAAATTGGTAACAAATCTATTCCAACCATAACTTAATCAACTTGTATTATATATTATGTAATCTTGAGATACCATAGACACGTATACAATGTTTCGACCTATCATGTCGACACATCTATATATATTTCGGAACAACCATAGACACTCTATATGTGAATGTTGGAGTTAGCTATACAGGGTTGAGGTTGATTCCAAAATATATATAGTTTGAGTTGTGATCAATACTGAGATACGTATACACTGGGTCGTGGATTGATTCAAGATAATATTTATCGATTTATTTCTGTACATCTAACTGTGGACAACTAGTTGTAGGTTACTAACGAGGACAGCTGACTTAATAAACTTAAAACATCAAAATATATTAAAAGTGTTGTAAATATATTTTGAACATACTTTGATATATATGTATATATTGTTATAGGTTCGTGAATCAACCAGTGGCCAAGTCTTACTTCCCGACGAAGTAAAAATCTGTGAAAGTGAGTTATAGTCCCACTTTTAAAATCTAATATTTTTGGGATGAGAATACATGCAGGTTTTATAAATGATTTACAAAATAGACACAAGTACGTGAAACTACATTCTATGGTTGAATTATCGAAATCGAATATGCCCCTTTTTATTAAGTCTGGTAATCTAAGAATTAGGGAACAGACACCCTAATTGACGCGAATCCTAAAGATAGATCTATTGGGCCTAACAAACCCCATCCAAAGTACCGGATGCTTTAGTACTTCGAAATTTATATCATATCCGAAGGGTGTCCCGGAATGATGGGGATATTCTTATATATGCATCTTGTTATTGTCGGTTACCAGGTGTTCACCATATGAATGATTTTTATCTCTATGTATGGGATGTGTATTGAAATATAAAATCTTGTGGTCTATTGTTACGATTTGATATATATAGGTTAAACCTATAACTCACCAACATTTTTGTTGACGTTTTAAGCATGTTTATTCTCAGGTGATTATTAAGAGCTTCCGCTGTCGCATACTTAAATAAGGACAAGATTTGGAGTCCATGCTTGTATGATATTGTGTAAAAACTGCATTCAAGAAACTTATTTTGTTGTAACATATTTGTATTGTAAACCATTATGTAATGGTCGTGTGTAAACAGGATATTTTAGATTATCATTATTTGATAATCTACGTAAAGCTTTTTAAACCTTTATTGATGAAATAAAGGTTATGGTTTGTTTAAAAATGATTGCAGTCTTTGAAAAACGTCTCATATAGAGGTCAAAACCTCGCAACGAAATCAATTAATATGGAACGTTTTTAATCAATAAGAACGAGACATTTCAATTGGTATCCGAGCGTTGGTCTTAGAGAACCAGAAAATTTGCATTAGTGTGTCTTATCGAGTTTGTTAGGATGCATTAGTGAGTCTGGACTTCGACCGTGTTTTCTTTAAAAATGATTGCTTAACATTTTTGTTGGAAACTATATATTTTTAACATATGAATATTATGTGATATATTAATCTCTTAACGTGTTTGATATTATGGGATAGATGTCTACCTCTAGAACAAGTCCCATTGACTCACCTAATAATAATGAAGAGTCAAATGTAAATTGGAATGATTTGTGGACTGATTCACAAGTTCCCGAAGAGGAACCGGAAGAAGAGTCGGAACCGGAAGAAGAATCGGAACCGGAAGAAGAATCGGATCCGGATGAAGAAATAGAACCGGTGGGGGAAATAATAAAACGGTTAAGTAAAAGAAAATCCTCAACCAACCGACCAAAGTTAATTATGGTCAATGGTGTTTCCGCCAAGGAAGCAAAATATTGGGAGGATTACCAATTCTCCGATGAATCGGATTCCGACGAGAATTCCGATGATGTTATAGAAATTACCCCAACTGAATTTAAAAAGGCAAAAGAAAATAATAAGGGAAAGGGCATAAAAATAGAGAAATCTAATTCCAACCCCGATGAACTTTATATGTACCGTCAACCCCCGAAGTCCTTAAGTTGTAACAATGACCCGGGAACCTCTAAACCACCAGGTTTTTCTAAACCAATGTGGACAACGACGGCTCGTATTAGGGGAACATCATATATCCCTAGAAACTTGGCAAAACGAACCAAAACCGAAGAAGAAGAAACGAGCGAGTCGGAATAAGATAGTTGTATTCGTGTGGTGTAATATATGGAATATAGTGTTCTTATGCTTTATGATATATGTAAAAATTGCTTGTATTAATAAGTATTTTTTTTTATGAATCTAACTCTTGTCTATTTTACAGTTTAAAAACACAAAATGGATAGACAACCCAATATTTTAAGAGACCTACCCGGAGACATGATTGATGAAATCTTGTCTAGAGTCGGCCAGAATTCTTCGGCACAACTATTTAAGGCGAGATCAGTTTGTAAGACATTCGAAGAACGTTCCAAGAATGTCTTGGTTTATAAGAGACTTTCGTTTGAAAGATGGGGGATATCACATTGGGAAACCCATAAGTTACGATGTGTTTACTTTGACGCATATATTGCGGGGAACCCAAATGCTATTTTACGCAACGGGTTAAGAAATTATTTTGACTCAATATATCTGAATATTGGACTTTGTGATTTAGAAAAAGTGGCTAACATGCAACATAAAGAAGCATGTTATGCTTACGGATTAGTAATGTTCGCTTCTCACCAAAGTGAGAACAAGAACATCGGGCTACAACTATTAAACAAAACGTTTCCACAAGTGACGGAGTCGGTAATTGGGGTAAGAAATGAGGTTTTTAGATTATTACGGGACTGTTGGACATTACGTAACCCTCGTCCCTTTGATGACGTTACAACACGCTGTCTTATCAACGGCCATAACGGTTATGTTGCACAAGACCAAGGATGGGAAGTAGTCCTAGTAAAACCAGAATGCATGACTTGTTTCTGGACGTATGAATTACGTGTCTTTATTGCCTTTGCTGAACGACTTGTGTACTAGCTAGAATTGTCTTCACAACTATCTTGTATCAAAGTTATTGTGTGCTATATTTCATGCTTTATGTAAAATAAGCGGTATTGTAAGTTTGTAAAATATTGTATAAAAGTTTGAACGCGAAATATTATTATAATCAGTTTTTCATATAGAATTGTAGTAGTTGAATTGTATATTAGCTACTAAGTATGAACTTAACGGGTAGGTACTACCCGAATTTAAACTTATAAAACGCTAATATGAAGAAAAAGCTTTTATAAATAAGTTCATATTATGCTACGAAATACTATTAACTACTCTTAATATTCTGTATGATTAACTTGTTCCATTTAACTATTTTGAAGGAAATGGCACCGACTACTCGACACACCGTGAATATGAATGAAGAGGAATTCCGTACTTTTCTAGCTTCAAACATAGCCGCAGTACAGGCTGCGCTACATACCAACAATAACCTTGGATCTAGCAGTACAGGAAATCGTGTAGGATGCACCTACAAAGAATTCACTGCCTGCAAACCTTTGGAATTTGATGGAACCGAAGGACCGATCGGATTGAAACGGTGGACCGAGAAGGTTGAATCGGTGTTTGCCATAAGTAAGTGTACTGAAGAGGACAAAGTGAAGTACGCTACGCATACCTTCACAGGTTCTGCGTTAACATGGTGGAATACCTATCTAGAGCAAGTGGGACAAGATGATGCGTACGCACTACCGTGGTCAGCATTCAAGCACTTGATGAACGAGAAGTACCGTCCCAGAACCGAGGTCAATAAGCTCAAGACAGAACTTAGAGGGTTACGAACCCAAGGATTTGATATTACCACGTACGAAAGACGATTCACAGAATTGTGCCTATTGTGTCCGAGAGCATTCGAAGATGAGGAAGAGAAGATCGACGCGTTTGTGAAAGGATTACCGGAAAGAATCCAAGAAGATATAAGTTCACACGAGCCCGCCTCCATACAACAGGCATGTAGAATGGCTCACAAACTAGTGAACCAGATTGAAGAAAGAATTAAAGAACAGACTGCTGAAGAGGCCAATGTGAAGCAAGTCAAAAGAAAGTGGGAGGAAAACGGTGATAAGAATCACCAATACAACAACAACAGCAATTACAACAATAATCGCAACAATTATCCCAACAATCGCAACATCAATCGCAACTACAACAAACGGCCCAACAACAACAACAACAACAACAACAACTACAACAATCATCCCAACAACAATAATAACCGCAACAACAACAACAATCAGAAGCAGCTATGCCAAAGGTGTGAAAAGAATCACTTGGGGTTCTGCACCAAATTTTGCAACAAGTGTAAAAGAAATGGTCATAGCGCGGCGAAGTGTGAGGTCTACGGACTAGGGGTTAATAGAACGAAAGGAACAAATGGTGTCGGAACGAGTAATGGCGGAGCAAGTAGTGTCGGAGCAAGTTATGCCAATGTAGTTTGTTATAAATGTGGAAAACCGGGCCACATTATTAGAAATTGCCCGAACCAGGAGAACACGAATGGACAAGGCCGTGGAAGAGTTTTCAATATTAATGCGGCAGAGGCACAGGAAGACCCGGAGCTTGTTACGGGTACATTTCTTATTGACAATAAATCTGCTTACGTTTTATTTGATTCGGGTGCGGATAGAAGCTATATGAGTAGATATTTTTGTGCTAAATTAAGTTGTCCATTGACGCCTTTGGATAGTAAATTTTTACTCGAATTAGCAAATGGTAAATTAATTTCAGCAGATAATATATGTCGGAATCGAGAAATTAAACTGGTTAGCGAAACATTTAAGATTGACTTGATACCAGTAGAGTTAGGGAGTTTTGATATGATAATCGGTATGGACTGGTTGAAAGAAGTGAAAGCAGAGATCGTTTGTTACAAAAATGCAATTCGCATTATACGAGAAAAAGGAAAACCCTTAATGGTGTATGGAGAAAAGGGAAACACGAAGCTACATCTTATTAGTAATTTGAAGGCACAAAAACTAATAAGAAAAGGTTGCTATGCTGTTCTAGCACACGTCGAGAAAGTACAAACTGAAGAAAAGAGCATCAATGATGTTCCCATTGCAAAAGAATTTCCCGATGTATTTCCGAAAGAATTACCGGGATTACCCCTACATCGATCCGTTGAATTTCAAATAGATCTTGTACCAGGAGCTGCACCAATAGCTCGTGCTCCTTACAGACTCGCACCCAGCGAGTTGAAAGAACTGCAAAGCCAATTACAAGAACTTTTAGAGCGTGGTTTCATTCAACCAAGCACATCACCGTGGGAAGCTCCTGTTTTGTTTGTCAAGAAGAAAGATGGTACATTCAGGTTGTGTATCGACTACCGAGAGTTGAACAAACTTACCATCAAGAACCGCTACCCACTACCGAGAATCGACGACTTATTTGATCAACTACAAGGCTCGTCTGTTTATTCAAAGATTGACTTACGTTCCGGGTATCATCAAATGCGGGTGAAAGAAGATGATATTCCAAAGACTGCTTTCAGAACACGTTACGGTCATTACGAGTTTATGGTCATGCCATTTGGTTTAACTAATGCACCAGCTGTGTTCATGGACCTTATGAACCGAGTGTGTGGACCATACCTTGACAAGTTTGTCATTGTTTTCATTGATGACATACTTATTTACTCAAAGAATGACCAAGAACATGGTGAACATTTGAGAAAGGTGTTAGAAGTATTGAGGAAGGAAGAATTGTACGCTAAGTTTTCAAAGTGTGCATTTTGGTTGGAAGAAGTTCAATTCCTCGTTCACATAGTGAACAAAGAAGGTATTAAGGTGGATCCGGCAAAGATAGAAACTGTTGAAAAGTGGGAAACCCCGAAAACTCCGAAACACATACGCCAGTTTTTAGGACTAGCTGGTTACTACAGAAGGTTCATCCAAGACTTTTCCAGAATAGCAAAACCCTTGACTGCATTAACGCATAAAGGGAAGAAATTTGAATGGAATGATGAACAAGAGAAAGCGTTTCAGTTATTGAAGAAAAAGCTAACTACGGCACCTATATTGTCATTGCCTGAAGGGAATGATGATTTTGTGATTTATTGTGACGCATCAAAGCAAGGTCTCGGTTGTGTATTAATGCAACGAACGAAGGTGATTGCTTATGCGTCTAGACAATTGAAGATTCACGAACAAAATTATACGACGCATGATTTGGAATTAGGCGCGGTTGTTTTTGCATTAAAGACTTGGAGGCACTACTTATATGGGGTCAAAAGTATTATATATACCGACCACAAAAGTCTTCAACACATATTTAATCAGAAACAACTGAATATGAGGCAGCGTAGGTGGATTGAATTGTTGAATGATTACGACTTTGAGATTCGTTACCACCCGGGGAAGGCAAATGTGGTAGCCGATGCCTTGAGCAGGAAGGACAGAGAACCCATTCGAGTAAAATCTATGAATATAATGATTCATAATAACCTTACTACTCAAATAAAGGAGGCGCAACAAGGAGTTTTAAAAGAGGGAAATTTAAAGGATGAAATACCCAAAGGATCGGAGAAGCATCTTAATATTCGGGAAGACGGAACCCGGTATAGGGCTGAAAGGATTTGGGTACCAAAATTTGGAGATATGAGAGAAATGGTACTTAGAGAAGCTCATAAAACCAGATACTCAATACATCCTGGAACGGGGAAGATGTACAAGGATCTCAAGAAACATTTTTGGTGGCCGGGTATGAAAGCCGATGTTGCTAAATACGTAGGAGAATGTTTGACGTGTTCTAAGGTCAAAGCTGAGCATCAGAAACCATCAGGTCTACTTCAACAACCCAAAATCCCGAAATGGAAATGGGAAAACATTACCATGGATTTCATCACTAAATTGCCAAGGACTGCAAGTGGTTTTGATACTATTTGGGTAATAGTTGATCGTCTCACCAAATCAGCACACTTCCTGCCAATAAGAGAAGATGACAAGATGGAGAAGTTAGCACGACTGTATTTGAAGGAAGTCATCTCCAGACATGGAATACCAATCTCTATTATCTCTGATAGGGATGGCAGATTTATTTCAAGATTCTGGCAGACATTACAGCAAGCATTAGGAACTCGTCTAGACATGAGTACTGCCTATCATCCACAAACTAATGGGCAGAGCGAAAGGACGATACAAACGCTTGAAGACATGCTACGAGCATGTGTTATTGATTTCGGAAACAGTTGGGATCGACATCTACCGTTAGCAGAATTTTCCTACAACAACAGCTACCATTCAAGCATTGAGATGGCACCGTTTGAAGCACTTTATGGTAGAAAGTGCAGGTCTCCGATTTGTTGGAGTGAAGTGGGGGATAGACAGATTACGGGTCCGGAGATTATACAAGAAACTACCGAGAAGATCATCCAAATTCAACAACGGTTGAAAACCGCCCAAAGTCGACAAAAGAGCTACGCTGACATTAAAAGAAAAGATATAGAATTTGAAATTGGAGAGATGGTCATGCTTAAAGTTGCACCTTGGAAAGGCGTTGTTCGATTTGGTAAACGAGGGAAATTAAATCCAAGGTATATTGGACCATTCAAGATTATTGATCGTGTCGGACCAGTAGCTTACCGACTTGAGTTACCTCAACAACTCACGGCTATACATAACACTTTCCACGTCTCGAATTTGAAGAAATGTTTTGCTAAAGAAGATCTCACTATTCCGTTAGATGAAATCCAAATCAACGAAAAACTCCAATTCATCGAAGAACCCGTCGAAATAATGGATCGTGAGGTTAAAAGACTTAAGCAAAACAAGATACCAATTGTTAAGGTTCGATGGAATGCTCATAGAGGACTCGAGTTCACCTGGGAGCGTGAAGATCAGATGAAGAAGAAATACCCACATCTATTTCCAGAAGATTCGTCAACACCTTCAACAGCTTAAAATTTCGGGACGAAATTTATTTAACGGGTAGGTACTGTAGTGACCCAAACTTTTCCATGTTTATATATATTAATTGAGATTGATATTTACATGATTAAATGTTTCCAACATGTTAAGCAATCAAACTTGTTAAGACTTGATTAATTGAAATAGGTTTCATATAGACAATTGACCACCCAAGTTGACCGGTGATTCACGAACGTTAAAACTTGTAAAAACTATATGATGACATATATATGGTTATATATATAGTTAACATGATATTATGATAAGTAAACATATCATTAAGTATATTAACAATGAACTACATATGTAAAAACAAGACTACTAACTTAATGATTTTGAAACGAGACATATATGTAACGATTATCGTTGTAACGACATTTAATGTATATATATCATATTAAGAGATATTCGTACATCATAATATCATGATAATATAATAATTTAAAATCTCTTTTGATATTATAAACATTGGGTTAACAACATTTAACAAGATCGTTAACCTAAAGGTTTCAAAACAACACTTACATGTAACGACTAACGATGACTTAACGACTCAGTTAAAATGTATATACATGTAGTGTTTTAATATGTATTTATACACTTTTGAAAGACTTCAAGACACTTATCAAAATACTTCTACTTAACAAAAATGCTTACAATTACATCCTCGTTCAGTTTCATCAACAATTCTACTCGTATGCACCCGTATTTGTACTCGTACAATACACAACTTTTAGATGTATGTACTATTGGTATATACACTCCAATGATCAGCTCTTAGCAGCCCATGTGAGTCACCTAACACATCCGGGAACCATCATTTGGCAACTAGCATGAAATATCTCATAAAATTACAAAAATATGAGTAATCATTCATGACTTATTTACATGAAAACAAAATTACATATCCTTTATATCTAATCCATACACCAACGACCAAAAACACCTACAAACACTTTCATTCTTCAATTTTCTTCATCTAATTGATCTCTCTTAAGTTCTATCTTCAAGTTCTAAGTATTCTTCATAAATTCCAAAAGTTCTAGTTTCATAAAATCAAGAATACTTTCAAGTTTGCTAGCTCACTTCCAATCGTGTAAAGTGATCATCCAACCTCAAGAAATCTTTTTTTCTTACAGTAGGTTATCATTCTAATACAAGGTAATAATCATATTCAAACTTTGGTTCAATTTCTATAACTATAACAATCTTATTTCAAGTGATGATCTTACTTGAACTTGTTTTCGTGTCATGATTCTGCTTCAAGAACTTCGAGCCATCCAAGAATCCATTGAAGCTAGATCCATTTTTCTCTTTTCCAGTAGGTTCATCCAAGGAACTTAAGGTAGTAATGATGTTCATAACATCATTCGATTCATACATATAAAGCTATCTTATTCGAAGGTTTAAACTTGTAATCACTAGAACATAGTTTAGTTAATTCTAAACTTGTTCGCAAACAAAAGTTAATCCTTCTAACTTGACTTTTAAAATCAACTAAACACATGTTATATATCTATATGATATGCTAACTTAATGATTTAAAACCTGGAAACACGAAAAACACCGTAAAACCGGATTTACGCCGTCGTAGTAACACAGCGGGCTGTTTTGGGTTAGTTAATTAAAAACTATGATAAACTTTGATTTAAAAGTTGTTATTCTGAGAAAATGATTTTTATTATGAACATGAAACTATATCCAAAAATTATGGTTAAACTCAAAGTGGAAGTATGTTTTCTAAAATGGTCATCTAGACGTCGTTCTTTCGACTGAAATGACTACCTTTACAAAAACGACTTGTAACTTATTTTTCCGACTAGAAACCTATACTTTTTTTGTTTAGATTCATAAAATAGAGTTCAATATGAAACCATAGCAATTTGATTCACTCAAAACGGATTTAAAATGAAGAAGTTATGGGTAAAACAAGATTGGATAATTTTTCTCATTTTAGCTACGTGAAAATTGGTAACAAATCTATTCCAACCATAACTTAATCAACTTGTATTATATATTATGTAATCTTGAGATACCATAGACACGTATACAATGTTTCGACCTATCATGTCGACACATCTATATATATTTCGGAACAACCATAGACACTCTATATGTGAATGTTGGAGTTAGCTATACAGGGTTGAGGTTGATTCCAAAATATATATAGTTTGAGTTGTGATCAATACTGAGATACGTATACACTGGGTCGTGGATTGATTCAAGATAATATTTATCGATTTATTTCTGTACATCTAACTGTGGACAACTAGTTGTAGGTTACTAACGAGGACAGCTGACTTAATAAACTTAAAACATCAAAATATATTAAAAGTGTTGTAAATATATTTTAAACATACTTTGATATATATGTATATATTGTTATAGGTTCGTGAATCAACCAGTGGCCAAGTCTTACTTCCCGACGAAGTAAAAATCTGTGAAAGTGAGTTATAGTCCCACTTTTAAAATCTAATATTTTTGGGATGAGAATACATGCAGGTTTTATAAATGATTTACAAAATAGACACAAGTATGTGAAACTACATTCTATGGTTGAATTATCGAAATCGAATATGCCCCTTTTTATTAAGTCTGGTAATCTAAGAATTAGGGAACAGACACCCTAATTGACGCGAATCCTAAAGATAGATCTATTGGGCCTAACAAACCCCATCCAAAGTACCGGATGCTTTAGTACTTCGAAATTTATATCATATCCGAAGGGTGTCCCGGAATGATGGGGATATTCTTATATATGCATCTTGTTATTGTCGGTTACCAGGTGTTCACCATATGAATGATTTTTATCTCTATGTATGGGATGTGTATTGAAATATAAAATCTTGTGGTCTATTGTTACGATTTGATATATATAGGTTAAACCTATAACTCACCAACATTTTTGTTGACGTTTTAAGCATGTTTATTCTCAGGTGATTATTAAGAGCTTCCGCTGTCGCATACTTAAATAAGGACAAGATTTGGAGTCCATGCTTGTATGATATTGTGTAAAAACTGCATTCAAGAAACTTATTTTGTTGTAACATATTTGTATTGTAAACCATTATGTAATGGTCGTGTGTAAACAGGATATTTTAGATTATCATTATTTGATAATCTACGTAAAGCTTTTTAAACCTTTATTGATGAAATAAAGGTTATGGTTTGTTTAAAAATGATTGCAGTCTTTGAAAAACGTCTCATATAGAGGTCAAAACCTCGCAACGAAATCAATTAATATGGAACGTTTTTAATCAATAAGAACGGGACATTTCAGCCGTTACCCTCCTATCACGTGCAGAGCATGTGAGGGTAATTTTGGAAAAGGGATGAAGAATATAATTTTTGTATTTCTTTTAATAACACCTGCTCCCCACCTCTTCTTTGTTCATCATTATAGCTGCATATGAATCCAACACCATCATCTCTGAATCCATTCAAACCCACCTATAAATCCAACAATCAGTACATCCGTGTCAAGCAACTCAAATCAGTTATTAAATCCAGTAGCTTGTTTCTCACCATAGTTCATCATATTCAAGCTAAAACACCAAAAGCGAATCTGAATACGAAATTGAAGCTAGAAATCAGTTCCAGAAGCATCTATATGCACCGATTAACCTTATTTGTGAAAGATTAATCACCATAGCAACTCAAAATCTATCAGATTCATGATGAACAGGTCACGTGAAGGTTCATATGAACATGAAATTGAATGTGATGCTCTAGTTGTTTTCAAGCTTCGATCTATACATGAAAGATGTTCCAAATTCTTCAACTTTCACTCGAGAAGCATCTATAACAGCTGAGAAACCAAATTTTTTCAAGTGTTGACTTCGAATCTTGAACTGTTGTCATGTTATTCAAATCAAACTGAAGCTGCACATATTTGTAATGAATGAACACAAACGTGAATCAATGATTAATTTGGTATAATCATGTCGAAATCGTGCCAGAGACCTCAAGGCTTTGTTCTATGCTTGTTTAAGAAAGAACTCCATATATGAATGAATTTTGATGATGTAAAGTTGTTTTGATTGTTGTCGAGACTTAGGCTTTGTATAGGAATCATGAATTTGATCTCAGTTTGTAAAGGTGTGATTTGAGCTGATGATACATGATGATGAAAGAAGAATGTATACATGATTCTGATATTTGTTGAGGTTTCTGTAATCTGAGATGGAAATGAACTATCTGAATTTAAATTTGATTTTATTAGGGTTTATGATTTATAATTTTGGGACTAAATTGAATATTGAAGAAGAACACATAATTACGCTCCTAGTCCTATAGTTTGAATAAGACAAAACAATGACAAAAATACCCTCACATGATATGCATGTGATAAGAGGTAACGGCTGGTTTTGACAGAAAGTAGACGGGAGGACGAGGGATGTAGATTTTTGATACATTAGGGACGGGGAATGCACAAAAAAAAGAACATGGAGTCAAATTTGATGTAAAGTTCTGGAACGAGGAATAAAATTTTGTCTTTAAATATTGTGTAAATGGCATATATAGTCTTAAGAAATTATTTCCTATGCTCATAGACAAACCTGTATCCTGTTGATATAATGATCGTAAAGGAAATATTTTTCCTTCGATTATGACTCCAGATAACATACAAATCTTTTTTAATTCTAAAATCTTTTTATCAGCTATTTGAATTTTTAATGGTTTCTTTAGATTCTTCCATTTATTATTAGGTATTATATTTGGTGCTCCAATACATATTGATGCTCCCGAATCTACATATGCTAATACTTGTTTATCAAATATTTTTACTTTTATATATGTAGCGTTTGGATTTTCTTTATTCATTGTCAGATAATTCTTCTTCTGAAGATGTTGTTGATTCTTCATCTGAATCATATATTGGATATATTGAAAATATTTGTTCATTTTCTTCTAAATCACTTTCTATTGGTTCTAAATCTAATGATTGTAATATTTTTAATTGTTTTTTATCTTCTTTTTTCTTTTTAGGACATTCGTTAGCTTAGTGTCCTTCTTCTTGGCATATCCAACATTTACACTTCCTTTTTCCTTCCGAACAATATTTTTGTTTATTATACTTATTGTACCTTTTCTTTCTAAAGTATTTTTTCCCTATACTTTGGTTTCCATTTTTTATATGGTTTGGATTTCTTTTTATATCTAGTAATTTTATATCTAAAATACTTTCGAGTATATTTAGGTTTATAACATCAAAATTCTTGTGGTACTTCTATATCCTTACAACAATTTAATGTTTTATATCCTACTTGTTTTCGTTTTGACCCGTTAAATATTTGGGTGGAGTTTATTTAAGATTTTTTAAGAAAATGGTTATTTGACACTTTACCCCCTGTTTGGGGGGTCAATTTGAATATTTGAAAAAAGTGTGGGGGTCTTTGCTGGTGTAGTGAAATTTAATTAGGGATATTTAATGCTAACTCTAGGGTCTTTCCTGATAAAAAGTTTAATTGAATATGAAAATGGTTACATACATTACTCTTTCTCTCCCTGTTATTCCTGATAAATAATTAAATACGTTTCCTTTAGTTTTATACATTACATAATTCCAAGAGTCTACTGCAGTCATTCTTCTTAATTCTGGATTTATTAGTATGTTTAAATGAAGTCTATTGCTCCATTCTTAAAGTATTTTTCTAGGATCTATTACACAATCTAGATCTAGAATATTATCTACTCCTAACGTTTTTTGTGATAATTTAAACTCATTAGGTGGTTCGGTTTTCCATTTTCCTTTTCTTTTATAATATCCTTGCCTGTATGCATATTCATCCGATTCTAGAGGTGTATTAGGATAATCTCTTTTTAATGGTGTGTAATTCGTATGTGGATTTAAAGTTGATCCTTCTTCATTTTTTACTTCAGGCCAAATTGGGTTATTCTCATTATCCGAATCTATTTCAAATATTACTTCATTTTATATATTTATTGGGTTAGCTAATTCTGTTGAACTATTTATTTCTCTTTGTATTATTGATAATTGTTTCATCATTGATTGTATCTCTTCCATTTTATATTTTATAGGATTTTTCTAGTGAGATTTTCTGAACTTGTCTTTCTCTTAATAATTCCATTATTTCTTCTTTTGTTATACATTTACATTCATTTTTATTGAGATTATTAAGTTGATTTATAATATCTTGTATTTTGTCGTTATCTATTGGAACTAACTCTTTTTGTTCTGTTTTATTTTTTATTTTTATCATTTCCTTTATTATATAATCGATATCCTTTATTGTATTACTTAGAGTTTGTTGCTTATTGCATCCTATATAATTTATTAGATATTGTAACATATCTGTTATATTATTTAGTTGAGGATTCATTGTATAATATAAGTGAGGAACTTTGTTAGCATGTGTCAAACATTCTTCGAATTGTTGGTTTATTTGTACTTCTTTGTATGGTAATATCTTTCCATGTATAAATTTTTCAGAATAACAATTATTTTCTCTATATTCTTTTGGCAATTGTTTTAAGTATTCTGTTTCATGATTTCTTAATCTTGTGGATATTTCTTCAATCTTATTGAGATAGTCTTCTGTAAATGTTTTTAGTTTTTCAACTTCTTGTGATATAGTCATTTTAAACGTTATTTTTTTTAATGATTTTTCACTCTTCTTCCTCCTCAGCGAGAGAATGTGCTTCCTACGCTCTGATACCAGGAGACGACTAGGATTTGACTCGGGAATTCAGCTCGGAGGTCAGCTTAGAGGTAGAAGTCAGGCCCGATGTCTTATTTAAGTCTTTCGTAATTTCTAACGGAAATCTATTAAGGTGTCTTAATCTATTGGCGGAATATTTTATTCTTTTCAAATTGAGTACTTCTTCTTTGTTAATTTCATAATAATCTTTATAGATATTATCTTTAGTTGAACATCTTTTATTTCATATTAGATTTTATTTAAGTTGTTCATTTCTCTTAAATTAATTGGTGTTATGTTAATATTTTCTGATATAATTCTGCTAATTTATTCATCTCATAAGTTTTTTGTTTATTATGTTTGGAATCGTATTAGGAATTTCATTATTGTACTATTTGTTTGATTAATAGTTAAATTACCTGTTGTATAGTTAAAGGTTCATATATGTATATGTTTGATAGTTATAAGATGATAAGCGTAACTTATCATTTATTACTTTGAATGTAGAATAGATGTTAAATTCAAATCGGATATATTTTCAGTAGTTTGGCATACTTTTTGTCTTTTTATGATAATTACAACCGTGTTCATTTTTACTAGTGTTAATAGCATTAATGATCTTTATTAATAATTGTAAGTAATGAATGTGTCTATTTTGCTACTTTCAATCTTACGACTATTCAAGATAATTATAACAAGTGGATTCAGTTAGATTAGTAGAGATATTTTTAATTCCATTAAGATATATGTTAATAAACTTTTGATGATGTTTTATATTTATCGTTATAAATTCTTCTACTTGATTCCATATAATCATATATATCTTCATCTATTTGATGTAATATGTTTTTTCTTTTTCTAAACTTTCGTTTAGTCGTTCTATAGTTTTATTTATTCTTGAAATACTTTGCCATTTTTTATCTATTAATTCATTCCAAAAAGTATTACTTTCTGAACAACTAATTTGTCTTTTTGGACTCATTATTTTAACTTGTAAATTGAGTAAGCTCCGTGGATGGTCTTTGGATATATTTATAATGGTTATCTATTGTTATTCGATTATATTTAATTTGGTTGGTTATTATTGCAATACTAACTTTTGCTAAGATATTTTTAGGGTTTTATATCGATTCTTCTTTTAATATTTCTAATTCTTTTTCTAATCTGGTTATTTCTTCTAGTAGGGTTTTTATTCTAGACCATCTATATTTTAAACATTCTTCTCTAATTATATTAGATATTGAACAATTCATTTGTATTTTAGAACTCATAGTTTTTCATTTATTCCTTCTGCTAAATTTTGTAGAGTAGATACTTTCCTTTTAAGTAGATTTATACTTTCTTCTATATTATTTTCTTCTTGATTTTTAATTCTATTATCCGTAATTATTAATTCTATTGGAGAATCTATTTCTCTTAGATAGGTTGAATTTAATACTATTTGTATTTCTCATATGTGTATATATGAAATTTTTGCTCTTTTTTCTCGAGGTATCTCTCTTAGCTTATTATTTATACTATTTCTTTCTATTATTGGTAAATTTAGTGTTCCTTTTGCTTCAGATATTTCTATAGGTGTGTCGGATACCATTTTCCCTAAATATATTATATTTTTTCTCCATAGATTATTAAATAATGTATGTTTTATTCCTCAGGAAACGACTAGGATTCGACTCAGGAATTCAGCTCGGAGGTCAGCTTAGAGGTAGAAGTCAGGGTCGATGTCTTATTTAAATCTTACGTGATTTCTAATGGAAATCTATTAAGGTGTCTTAATCTATTGGCGGAATATTTTATACTTTTCAAATTGAGTACTTCTTCTTTGTTAATTTCATAATAATCTTTATAGATATTATCTTTAGTTGAACATCTTTTATTTTTGTTTGTTTCTATTTCTAGGATTTGTTCAAATTGTTTAATTTTTTCAATTATTTCTATAAAAGCTTTTTCTTTTATTTCATATTGGATTTTATTTAAGTTGTTCATTTTTCTTAAATTAATTGGTGTTATGTTAATATTTACTGTGAGATTATATAATTCTGCTAATTTATTCATCTCATAAGTTGTTTGTTTATTATGTTTGGAATCGTATTAGGAATCTCATTATTGTACTATTTATTTGATTCATAGTTAAATTACTTGTTGTATAGTTAAAGGTTCATATATGTATATGTTTGATAGTTATAGGATGATAAGCGTAACTTATCATTTATTACTTTGAATGTAGAATAGATGTTAAATTCAAATCGGATATATTTTCAGTAGTTTGGCATACTTTTTGTCTTTTTATGATAATTACAATCGTGTTCATTTTTACTAGTGTTAATAGCATTAATGATCTTTATTAATAATTGTACGTAATGAATGTGTCTATTTTGCTACTTTCAATCTTACGACTATTCAAGATAATTTTAACAAGTGGATTCAGTTAGATTAGTAGAGATATTTTTAATTCCATTAAGATATATGTTAATAAACTTTTGATAATGTTTTATATTTATCATTATAAATCGAATTCTTCTACTTGTTTCCATATAATCATATATATCTTCATCTATTTGATGTAAATATGTTTTTTCTTTTTCTAAACATTCATTTAGTCGTTCTATAGTTTTACTTGTTCTATACTTTGCCATTTTTTATCTATTAATTCTTTCTAAAAAGTATTACTTACTGAACAACTAATTTGTCTTTTTGAACTCATTTTTTTAACTTGTAAATTGAGTAAGCTTCGTGGATTGTTTTTGCATATATTTATAATGGTTATCTATTGTTATTCGATTATATTTAATTTGATTTGTTATTATTGCAATACTAACTTTTGCTAAGATATTTTCAATGATTTTTATCGATTCTTCTTTTAATATTTCTAATTCTTTTTCTAATCTGGTTATATTTTGTTGTAGAGTTTTTATTGAAATGTCCCGTTCTTATTGATTAAAAACGTTCCATATTAATTGATTTCGTTGCGAGGTTTTGACCTCTATATGAGACATTTTTCAAAGACTGCATTCATTTTTAAAACAAACCATAACCTTTATTTCATAGATAAAGGTTTTAAAAAGCTTTACGTAGATTATCAAATAATGATAATCTAAAATATCCTGTTTACACACGACCATTACATAATGGTTTACAATACAAATATGTTACAACAAAAATAAGTTTCTTGAATGCAGTTTTTACACAATATCATACAAGCATGGACTCCAAATCTCGTCCTTATTTAAGTATGCGACAGCGGAAGCTCTTAATAATCACCTGAGAATAAACATGCTTAAAAACGTCAACAAAAATGTTGGTGAGTTATAGGTTTAACCTATATATATCAAATCATAATAATAGACCACAAGATTTCATATTTCAATACACATCCCATACATAGAGATAAAAATCATTCATATGGTGAACACCTGGTAACCGACATTAACAAGATGCATATATAAGAATATCCCCATCATTCCGGGACACCCTTCGGATATGATATAAATTTCGAAGTACTAAAGCATCCGGTACTTTGGATGGGGTTTGTTAGGCCCAATAGATCTATCTTTAGGATTCGCGTCAATTAGGGTGTCTGTTCCCTAATTCTTAGATTACCAGACTTAATAAAAAGGGGCATATTCGATTTCGATAATTCAACCATAGAATGTAGTTTCACGTACTTGTGTCTATTTTGTAAATCATTTATAAAACCTGCATGTATTCTCATCCCAAAAATATTAGATTTTAAAAGTGGGACTATAACTCACTTTCACAGATTTTTACTTCGTCGGGAAGTAAGACTTGGCCACTGGTTGATTCACGAACCTATAACAATATATACATATATATCAAAGTATGTTCAAAATATATTTACAACACTTTTAATATATTTTGATGTTTTAAGTTTATTAAGTCAGCTGTCCTCGTTAGTAACCTACAACTAGTTGTCCACAGTTAGATGTACAGAAATAAATCAATAAATATTATCTTGAATCAATCCACGACCCAGTGTATACGTATCTTAGTATTGATCACAACTCAAACTATATATATTTTGGAATCAACCTCAACCCTGTATAGCTAACTCCAACATTCACATATAGAGTGTCTATGGTTGTTCCGAAATATATATAGATGTGTCGACATGATAGGTCGAAACATTGTATACGTGTCTATGGTATCTCAAGATTACATAATATACAATACAAGTTGATTAAGTTATGGTTGGAATAGTTTTGTTACCAATTTTCACGTAGCTAAAATGAGAAAAATTATCCAATCTTGTTTTACCCATAACTTCTTCATTTTAAATCCGTTTTGAGTGAATCAAATTGCTATGGTTTCATATTGAACTCTATTTTATGAATCTAAACAGAAAAAGTATAGGTTTATAGTCGGAAAAATAAGTTACAAGTCGTTTTTGTAAAGGTAGTCATTTCAGTCGAAAGAACGACGT
Organism: Rutidosis leptorrhynchoides; assembly: GCF_046630445.1. NCBI lineage: Eukaryota > Viridiplantae > Streptophyta > Magnoliopsida > Asterales > Asteraceae > Rutidosis > Rutidosis leptorrhynchoides. Next base: position 56,790,634 of record NC_092340.1, on the reverse strand, counting down.
CTAGATGACCATTTTAGAAAACATACTTCCACTTTGAGTTTAACCATAATTTTTGGATATAGTTTCATGTTCATAATAAAAATCATTTTCTCAGAATAACAACTTTTAAATCAAAGTTTATCATAGTTTTTAATTAACTAACCCAAAACAGCCCGCGGTGTTACTACGACGGCGTAAATCCGGTTTTACGGTGTTTTTCGTGTTTCCAGGTTTTAAATCATTAAGTTAGCATATCATATAGATATAGAACATGTGTTTAGTTGATTTTAAAATTCAAGTTAGAAGGATTAACTTTTGTTTGCGAACAAGTTTAGAATTAACTAAACTATGTTCTAGTGATTACAAGTTTAAACCTTCGAATAAGATAGCTTTATATGTATGAATCGAATGATGTTATGAACATCATTACTACCTTAAGTTCCTTGGATAAACCTACTGGAAAAGAGAGAAATGGATCTAGCTTCAATGGATCCTTGGATGGCTCGAAGTTCTTGAAGCAGAATCATGACACGAAAACAAGTTCAAGTAAGATCATCACTTGAAATAAGATTGTTATAGTTATAGAAATTGAACCAAAGTTTGAATATGATTATTACCTTGTATTAGAATGATAACCTACTGTAAGAAACAAAGATTTCTTGAGGTTGGATGATCACCTTACAAGATTGGAAGTGAGCTAGCAAACTTGAAAGTATTCTTGATTTTATGAAACTAGAACTTTTGAAATTTATGAAGAACACTTAGAACTTGAAGATAGAACTTGAGAGAGATCAATTAGATGAAGAAAATTGAAGAATGAAAGTGTTTGTAGGTGTTTTTGGTCGTTGGTGTATGGATTAGATATAAAGGATATGTAATTTTGTTTTCATGTAAATAAGTCATGAATGATTACTCATATTTTTGTAATTTTATGAGATATTTCATGCTAGTTGCCAAATGATGGTTCCCACATGTGTTAGGTGACTCACATGGGTTGCTAAGATCTGATCATTGGAGTGTATATACCAATAGTACATACATCTAAAAGCTGTGTATTGTACGAGTACGAATACGGGTGCATACGAGTAGAATTGTTGATGAAACTGAACGAGGATGTAATTGTAAGCATTTTTGTTAAGTAGAAGTATTTTGATAAGTGTCTTGAAGTCTTTCAAAAGTGTATGAATACATATTAAAACACTACATGTATATACATTTTAACTGAGTCGTTAAGTCATCGTTAGTCGTTACATGTAAATGTTGTTTTGAAACCTTTAGGTTAACGATCTTGTTGAATGTTGTTAACCCATTGTTTATTATAACAAATGAGATGTTAAATTATTATATTATCATGATATTATGATATATAATATATCTTAGTATGATGTATATACAGTTAAATGTCGTTACAACGATAATCGTTACATATATGTCTCGTTTCGAAATCATTAAGTTAGTAGCCTTATTTTTACATATGTATTTCATTGTTAATACACTTAATAATATATTTACTTATCATTTAACATAATTAACCAAGTGTATCAATATCTTAATATGATTCATATGTACCTAGTAAGACGTTGTTATAACGATAATCGTTATATATATCGTTTTCGAGTTTCTTAAATTAATAGTCTCATTTTTATGTATATAACTCATTGTTAAAATACCTAATGAGATACATACTTATAATAAAAACATGTTAACTATATATATAACCATATATATGTCATCGTATAGTTTTTATAAGTTTTAACGTTCGTGAATCACCGGTCAACTTGGGTGGTCAATTGTCTATATGAAACATATTTCAATTAATCAAGTCTTAACAAGTTTGATTGCTTAACATGTTGGAAACATTTAATCATGTAAATATCAATCTTAATTAATTTATATAAACATGGAAAAGTTCGGGTCACTACATTTATTCTAGACCATCTATATTTTAAACATTCTTCTCTAATTTTATTAGATATTGAACAATTCATTTGTATTTTAGAACTCATAGTTTTTCATTTATTCCTTATGCTAAATTTTGTAGAGTAGATACTTGCCTTTTAAGTAGATTTATACTTTCTTCTATATTATTTTCTTCTTTATTGTTCGTTCCTACAACCAATGGTCTTTCTATATGGATTTTTCTAATTGATCTAGAAGAGCTTATTCGTCTTAATTGATTATTTCTTTCTAAAGGTTTCTTTTTAATAATTCTTTTTTGAGTACTAGTTTTTTCAAATATTTCATCTATTGAAATTCTTTCTCTATCTTTAAACTCTATTGAATGATTTGAGTTACTAAGTGCGTATCCTATTACATATGAAATACTAAAGGGGTAATCTCCTTGTTCCATTAAATCTTGTCTTTTAAAATTAAAAGCTATTCCTACCGAGTTATCTAAATTTTTTGTATCTAGGGGTATTCCATATTGCTACTTCAAATTTTACTGTAGTATATCCAAAATTTTCTTGAATAATCCCTATTATTGATTCTTCTTGATATTTAATTCTATTATCCGTAATTATTAATTCTATTGAGGAATCTATTCTTCTTATATAGATTGATTTTAATACTATTTGTATTCTTCCTATGTGTATATATGAAATTTTTGCTCTTTTTTCTCGAGGTATCTCTCTTAGCTTATTATTTATACTATTTCTTTCTATTATTGGTAAATTTAGTGTTCCTTTTGCTTCAGATATTTCTATAGGTGTTTCGGATACCATTTCCCTAAGTATATTATATTTTTTTCTCCATAGATTATTAAATAATGTATGTTTTATTCCTTGACCTTCTTTTATATTTATTTTACTATTTTTCTCTATTTCTTTTATTTTTGTCGCTTCTATTAATATTTCTAAACTATATGCTTCTCCTGTTTCTTGTGTATTTATATAAGTAAATATATCTGTATTTTTCTCCATCTATAGAAAGAATGCAATATTAGACTCCATTAATCTTATTCTAGGAATTATATGTCTAGTATTTCCTATTTTAATTAATATTTTTTCTTTAGCTATTTCAAAATGATCAAATTGATCTATAAGGTCTGTTCCAAATAATACTTGAACAAGGTTTTCTTTCTCTAATATTTTTATTTTTGTTTTTAATACTAAAGTTTCAGACAATATTATATTTATAATAACATATTCTTTTATTGCATATGTTGATCCTAAAAAACTTGCTTCTTCTGGTGTTGTTAGCTTATATATTTTTTCATTTTCTAAAAAATTTTCATTAATAAAAGATTGACATGATCATGTGTCTATTAATATTATTGCTATACGATTATTAATTAGTCCTATAACATGATATAGCAAATTATAGTAATCAGTAAGATCAAAGTTTTGAGTTTTCATACCTGAATTTGTCTTCTGGGATTGACGTTGCTTTTGATGAGTAATTTCCTTTCTTGGTTATGATTTTGTATCTTTAATTTATTATTTTGAGTATATGAAAAGTGCGAACTGCTATTCAGAACTTTAAAAGTTCAACAATTCTTCAAACTTAAGAGCAGCATTAAATATCAAATATTCATCTCGGCTAGGGTTATTCCTGGTAAAAAGACCCCCACACTTTTAAGGTTTGAAGTGTGGGGGTCTTTTTATCAGGAATAACCCTAGCCGAGATGAATATTTGATATTTAATGCTGCTCTGAAGTTTGAAGAATTGTTGAACTTTTAAAGTTCTAAATAGCAGTTCACATTTTTCATATACTCAAAATAATAAATTAAAGATATTTAAATACGTTTGAGTGCATCATTAAATACTATACGATTATTAAAAATGGCAAAGTGCCTTAGGGTTAAATACGTTTTACCTACACAAGTGTAGGGTTTTTGTGATAACCCGGAAATTTTTGACCAAATTTAAACTTTATCTTTAAATGATTTAACGTTTTCGACACGATAAACAAAGTCTATGAAGTTGAATCTCAAAATTTTAGAACTGTTTCATTACATTTGACTGCTCTCGTCGATTCATGAACAATTATATGTATGTATATATATATATATATATATATATATATATATATATATATATATATATATATATATATATATATATATGTACAAGTAAAAACGACTTTCCTACAGTAAAACACTATTTGCTACAGTAAAATGACTTTGCTACAGTAAAATACTATTTGCTACAGTAAAATACTATTTGCTACAGTGAAACCGTATTTTGCTACAGCGCTACAGTGAATGATTGCTGCAGTAAATACTATTTGCTACAGTAAACACTATTTGCTACAGTAAACGCTATTTGATGTCGACGAACTAGCAAACAAAAACGGATAAGGCGGCCATGCGATCGCATGGCAAAAACACTGAAAACTCATGCGATCGTATGAGGTACTGTAGCAGGCCACATACTATAAAAGCTCGATTCATTCCTCCGTATTATTATTTTTTTATATTATTATTATTATTATTATTATTATTATTATTATTATTATTATTATTATTATTATTATTATTAAGATTAATATTATTATTATTAATCTTATTATAATATTATTATTAATAGTATATATACCTAAAATACTACGACGAAGTTATGAGCGTGTCACCTTCAAAATGAGTTTTTGAGCGGGATAGAGCTAAGGAAATTATGGGTTATTGCTAAGGAGGTTATGGGTAATGTTCGAGGGTATATTTGTGAATCAAATCTAGTATTTATCATCTCTGTTGCGTCTACGTACTTTCCTACAATATTGAATCTCAATATTGATACGTAAGCACTCATATTTTATCTTTTATACATTAATTGTGTATCCATGTCTAGTGCTCGAGTATATATATTTATGCATGCTTGTATGCTAAATTTTGTCGTTAAACAGTTATGATGAATCACGAAGTAAATACATATATTACTGATAAAAGGTATATGATATGCATGTTTTTGGAAAGCTGGCGAAAAATCAATAACTTTTCATTTAGAAATCGCGCAATTTCGGTGAACGAATTAAAAGATATGATCAACTGAATTATGATTGACATTGATTGAAATTGCTTTTGAAACTTGGTTGTAAGAATGATAAATTGGATTTTTGAATATTACCAGCCAAGTAAATGAATCCATATATATGGCACGTCTCGTTTTGTTGAATTATTGTCAAAATTGTCTTTTTAAAACGACTTTGGATAACTTTTGTATGTCGATCTCGAGCATTAGGATTGTGATACACTATGACCTGACCTAGCTTGATAGACATTTATTGACCAACATATGTTCTCTAGGTTGAGATATACGGTTATTTGGTAATCCGAGTTTCGATCACATTTTGGTGAACGACTTTATATGCTGCTAAGGTGAGTTTCATTTGCTCCCTTTTTAATTGCTTTTGCAATCTATATTTTTGGGCTGAGAATACATGCACTTTATTTTAAACGATGGACACAAGTACATACTAAATTCTATACTGAGTTTGAACCGAAAATCCCTTAGCTTTGGTAACTAGTAACTGCCGGTTATAAGAACTGGTGGGCGCGAGTAGTAGTATATGGATCCATAGGGCTTGATATCCCCGTCCGAGCTAGAGCGCTAGCCTTTTAACGGACGTATGCTATTTGAGAAGCGTACACGTTGGTTTGCGTGTATTATTAAGATGATTATACAAAGGTATAAAATATATATACGTTAAGTTTAGTTACCAGGGTGCTCAAGTTCGTAGAATATTTTGATAAACATTTCTGGATGAAACAACTGAAATCTTGTGATCCACTTTTATATAATCTATTGATATACGTTTATGGATGAAACAACTGAAATCTTGTGATCCACTTTTATATACAGATTATACGAAACAATAAAACTGTGAACTCACCAACCTTTGTGTTGACACTTGTTAGCATGTTTATTCTCAGGTTTCCTAGAAGTCTTCCGCTATTTACTTATATGTTAGACAAGCTATGTGCATGGAGTCTTACATGACATACTTTTCAAGGAAACGTTGCATTCACAAAATCATCACCATGTATCTTATTTTGACTGCATTGTCAACGGAAGTATCATTGTAAACTATTATTTACGATGATTGTCTATATGTAGAAATCATCAGATGTCGAAAACTTTGATTTAAATATTCATTTATGGTGTGCCTTTTCAAAAGAATGCAATGTTTACAAAACGTATCATATAGAGGTCAAATACCTCGCAATGAAATCGATGAATGACGTATTGTCCATATGGATTTGGAGCGATTGTCACAGTTGGTATCAGAGCATTGGTCCTAGCGAACCAGGTCTTGCATGAGTGTGTCTAACTGATAGTTGTTAGGATGCATTAGTAAGTCTGGACTTCGACCGTATCTGCATGTCAAAAGTTTTGCTTATCATTTTTGTCGGAAATTACCTGCTTATCATTCCTAGTCTAGACACGTGTTACTGCATTGATTGCATGAATAGTGTATAAACAAAATTTATATCTTAGCGTATCTGTTACTGTAAACTTTTTCTGACATCTTCCGAAAATTTCTCCGTGATTTATGGAATTTGGTATTATATATACATATGTAAATTATGTATTGAAGAATACAAAACTAAATTCTATAATCTAATTCATATAAAAAAAAATCATCTCCCTAATTAAACAAGATGGATCCCGTATCTAGTTCAAATTCCTTAAACTCTGACAGCTATTCCGATATGGATATTCACCTGAATTCTGAAGACAGTGTAACCGGAATGGATCAACCAATTAGCCATCATCTATTCTGGATGAATTGGGGATGGGTTCATAGCCTACTTAATTATTGGAGACAAGAAGAAGGCGATCCCTTCCATCCACCACATTGCCCTCTTAGCGAAGAACCTGAAGCACTTACCGGCGAACCTGTTCGTAATACAATTTTCTCTCTCATCTCCAGAATATCTCGTCATGATCATATACTCTCTCAAATTCTGGATCTTATTCATCCGCTCGTCCGAACCGCCAATCATCCCGGTGTAGTAGAAGAAGTCAACGAGCTTCGCGCTCGGGTAGTGGCTTTGGAGAATATGGTGCAAATGTTACAAGCACCAGCAGAATCTCTGGCAACAACAGTACCACCGACAACAACACCAACAGTACCATTACCACCATCAACAACATCCGCACCGCAAGCCTCAGCATCACAATGTGTACCTTGAACATCAACGTCATACGCATCGTAGTTACTAAGAAATACCAGCAACAATAACCGATGAAGTATTAACTTATTTCCCCTGAAGAAATTTTATGTATATTTAATATATATGAATTTTGAAATCAAAATAAATCTTTTCGTACTAAGCTATTACGTGTGAATCTTAACTGGTAGGTACTACTCGGTTAGTTCATATTACTAATATGCAATGATGTACATCCTTCCTTAACAACTTAACCATTGTTAACTACAATCTCTGTTTCAACTTAATGAATTCCATTTCATAATAAACCAAGTGTATTATTCAATTACATAATTGATTTTACATTTTCATTTTCGATGTACTCGAAACTTTCCAGAAAACATCATATGTGCTTTGTAAGGTTCACAAAGATTCCACAAGCATCAACATCCTTCACCGAGAAATAAGAATAAATAATGAAGTATCGATTACATTAGCGAAATACTCCGCAAAGATTATGTAATCTTTAATGTTTTAGAGATTAATCATTTCTAAGTCAAGTCGAAAATCAAATGAGCTTAATATGATATTAACTCATTAAATCTGTATTATATTTGGGAAAAAAATATACATACATATATTTTCATAAAGACGGTAATAAAAATTCTTTTGTACAAAGTATTAATTATGAAATCTTTAACGGGTAGGTACTACTCGAGAAATATTTAAGTTCACAATTAATATGTTACACTGTACATTCTTCAATTTTGATTAAAAAATCATTAACTATACTCACTATCTTCACAATGATACACAATCATTTCATACAAATTCAATCACATATTCTGATATCGACGGATCAAAATCCAAGCCATAACTCTGAACCGGTGACATCATTCTTAGATCTCTACACCTTTCAAAGCTATACTTTGACTTCAAAACTATGCAAGATCCTTTAGCATTGTTTTTACTGAAAATAACCTTGCAATTCCTTTTCAAAGTATCCAGTATTATCAACCATTCAACCAGTCAACGACGACCTTTCAGACTTGAAATTTTGGCATATACGTTTTCATTACTAGGGAACCTTTCATGTTCCACCACATTAGCAGTAAATTTACCAACAACTTCATTGACCTTTGACCTTCCGAAAAATCCTTATACTCATTGAAACTATATCATGTACTCATCCACATATTGTAACGGCAATTGCCATACCAACTATCGAGAATTAGCAATCAGTATTTTGAAATCTTGTAGCACGTCTACGCCAACAGTTATATGTGTACATATAACGTCTACCTCCTGGACTTACATACTTCGAATGTGAAGTTTCCGAAAAACACCCCAAACTACGAAACTAGTTCTCCGAATTTTGGAAAAATGTTGATGAAGCAGCAAAAACTGTAAACGACCTTAACAGTCAAAAGTTTGATGACAAAGAATAGTATGGTGGTAAAGCTGAGAAAAAGAGAAGGTTTAAAATTGAAAAACGGATTGAGCAGACCATGAAGGAGGCTGTGGACAAATCACAAAGACTAAATTTACCTTACAAGAATCCAAATGATTCAGAGTCTGCTGAAATCATTAGCGAATACCTTGCTCCTTTCTCTAAAACCTTTACGGACAATATTCTTCATCATCATCTTATCTTAAATATTCTAAGATCTGATCGTATCTCCCATTATAAATATCCTCCATATTTTCGAGGATATTTTTCGAAACCATTCTTATCTGAAATCATTACCTCTTCGCGCTATCTGTGTTACATCATAAAAGAAACTATTTTAGTTTCTAAAATCTGAAAAATTTGAAAAAATGGATGTTTTGAAGTAATGTTGGGAACTGAAGCATGAGTTAGTATAATATAATGACACTTGATCAACGTGATTATATTACAGTAAGTCATGTTGAGTTTTGATAAGGCTAAAAAGGAACATATATTTCATAGCATTATCCCCCAAGAAAGACAAGATTTTAGTTGCAATTGTTCCATTTTCAAGTAATATTCGTTTATATTAAATAAGTGCGAAGACAAAAGGCAAAAACGACGAATTGAAGACACAAAGGTCCAAAAAGCTCAAAAGTACAAGATACAATCAAAAAGGTTCAAATTATTGATGAGGAACGTCTAAAAATGACAAGAGTACAAGTTACAAAACGCAAAGTACAAGATATAAAATTGTACGAAAGGACGTTCGAAAATCCGGAACCGGGGCATGAACCAACTTTCAGCGCTCGACGCAGCGGTGTAAAAATTACGAGTCAACTATGCACAAGAATAAAATATAATATTTAAATAATTCATAATAAGAATAATATTAAATAATAAAAAGTTGTTAATTGAGCATAGTTCAGGGGTCGTAAATGAAAATTCAATTTCTATATAACGATCTATGTAATGATGAATTGAGGGAACTTCTAGGAGATTTTTTTCGATCTCTTTTTTTTTCTTCTATCTTTTTCTTATTTTTCTATCTATCAATATCAATATCTATATTCTATATCTCTATCATAATGTTAACTTAATAAGATATAACAATAATCTTAATTTTAATTTTAAATTATGATAATAATAAGATTTATGATAGAGATCTTTTGAGTATGTAAGTCGAAATTCTGTCCGTGTAACGCTACGCTATTTTTAATCATTGTAAGTTATGTTCAACCTTTTTACATTAATGTCTCGTAGCTAAGTTATTATTATGCTTATTTAAAACGAAGTAATCATGATGTTGGGCTAATTACTAAAATTGGGTAATTGGGCTTTGGACCATAATTAAGGTTTGGGCAAAAGACCGACACTTGTGGAAATTGGATTATTGACTATTAATAGATGGGGGGTATTGTCTAATTGAGTGACAACTCATTGGAGTCTGTCGAACCTATCTTCAAATTAATTATCCTAATAATTAATAATGATTATGGTTGTCCTATTTAGTGACGTTCATATGGAATCTGTTATAATCATTTAATTAATCAATTGGGTTGGGTAATTGATTATTCATTCTGATCAAGTGGATGAATTAATATTCATAGACTAATTAAAACAGGGGTGGATTACATACAGTGATAACTGGTGTAATTATTGACAGAAGTGATAACTGCGTCACAGTTTAAATCCTTAATTAGTTGGAATATTTGACTTCGGGTATAAGGGTAATTTGACGAGGATACTCGCACTTTATATTTATGACCGATGGACTATTATGGACAAAAACCAGATAGACGTATCAAATAAACCAGGACAAAGGACAATTAACCCATGGTAATAAATTAAAATCAACACGTCAAACATCATGATTACGGAAGTTTAAATAAGCATAATTCTTTTATTATATTTCTCATCGTATCTTTATTTACTGTCATTTTATTACTCGCAATTTTATTTATTGTCATTTTATTTATTGTCATTATTTTACGCACTTTAATTATCGTCATTTATCTTTGCGCTTAAAATATAGAATCGACAAACCGGTCATTAAACGGTAAAACCCCCCTTTTATAATAATATTACTACTTATATAATTATATATATTTTGTATAAATATAGTTAAAAATATAGTAAGTATCACCAGCTCCCTGTGGAACGAACCGGACTTACTAAAAACTACACTACTCTACGATTAGGTACACTGCCTATAGTGTTGTAGCAAGGTTTAGGTATATCCCACTCCGTAAATTAATAAAACTTGTGTCATATTTTGTAGTATTTTGTATTAAAAATAATACTATTTCTTACCCTCACGCTACATCATCAAGTTTTTGGCGCCGCTGCCGGGGAGCGCTAAAACGCTATATTTTTAATTATAATAATATTGAAATAAAATATAATAATATAATAATATTGAAATAGAATATAATAATATAATAATATTGAAATAGAATATAATAATATAAAAATATTTAAGAATCAAAAATTTACGTAAATTTTAAAAAAAAAAGTCGTATTTATTAAATACTTCAGGGGTACATTATGTAACTTATAATTAATAATTGATATCATGTCGCTTTCATGTGAATAGTAAATTAATTAATTTATTTTCATTTACTATTCATGAATAGTAAATGAATTAAAAAAAAAAAAGTTTTAAAAAAAAAAAAATTATAATTATAAAAAAATTATTAATTTGTAAAAAAAAAAATCGTTTAAAAAAAAAAAAAAAAATCGTTTTTTTTTAAAAAAAAAAAAAAAAAAAAAAAAAAAATTTGTGTAAAAAAAAAAAAAAAATCGTTTTTTTTAAAAGAAAAAAAAATAGTTTTAAAAAAAAAATTTTGTAAAAAAAAAAAAAAAAAATCGTTTTTTTTTTAAAATTTAAAAAAAAAAAAAAACGAAAAAAAAAAAAAAAAAAAAAAAAAAAAAAAAACGTAAAAAAAAAAAAAAAAAAAACGTAAAAAAAAAAAAAAACAAAAACGTAAAAAAAAAAAAAAACGTAAAAAAAAAAAAAAAAAAAAAATTATTAAAAAAAAATATATATATTTTTTTAAAATTTTGTCTATAAAAAAAAATGTTTTTTTTTAGTTTTATTACCTTTAGATTTTTAGACTATAGTCGCAACTTTTAGTATTAAGTTTAGTTTTGCCATAGTTATTTTTACTTCTAGAATTTTTAGGCTTTGCCGTAAAATCCCTTAAGTGCTTATTCCTTAGACTAAGTTTTAGGTGCTTTAGAATTTTACGACGCCGTATTTCGCACTACTTTCTTATTTTTATTTTTCGACGCCTATTTTTCGACCTTTTATTTTTCGACATTTTTCGACGCGCAATCTATTTCTTTCTTATTTCTCGCCATTCTAGTTTTTAGGACTTAGAATTTTTTTCTACTTCTTCTCTAAATTTCTTAAAATTACGAAAATTTATTTTAAGTGGTTAAATTGATAGACATCAAAATTTTCTGGTTCGTAGTAATAGTTGGATTTGTACGTGGACCGGGTTATTGGAGCCAAACAGTCCTCAATTATATTGAGACCAAACGAATCCTGCCCCTCTGCTGCATCTTTTGGCTATTCGAAACGTGGGCAAAATCAGAAAAGTCTATTAATTGGATAACTTATTATAATTTTTCTTTCCTTTTTAAAAACTAATAGGATATTCAGTGAATGCACCGAGCAAGACGTTCGCCGCCGGTCATACGTTCACCACCTGTAACTAGATCAAGACATTTAGCAAATATAACCGCCGTTGATTTTTCTTTAGAATCGTCATCCAGTCGCCCAAGTACTTCAGTTCAAATTTCCGATAATCCATTTTTTGAACCCGACCTCACAATTGAGAATTCGGAAAATATTCAGGAACGGTTTGTAGATCCCGAACCATTAAACTTTCCTCCGGAACCACCAATCATTCAAACAGAGATTGTTGAGGAAGAAACCATTAAATCAGAAACCTCTAGTGATTCAGATACAACACTTCCAATCATGAAAAATCTAGAACCTCTAAGTATGGAAGACCGAATGAGAGTTACACGCACGGGCCAAGGTCACGCCATTATTAAACCAGAAGTTAATGCTCCAGATTATGAAATTAAAGGACAAATCCTACACATGGTAACTAACCAATGCCAATTCAGTGGTGCACCGAATGAAGACCCAAACGAACATCTTCGTACGTTTAATAGAATTTGTACACTATTCAAAATCCGAGAAGTGGAAGATGAGCAGATCTATCTCATGTTGTTTCCCTGGACTTTAAAGGGAGAAGCCAAAGATTGGTTAGAATCGTTACCTGAAGGGGCGATTGACACATGGGATGTTTTAGTTGAAAAATTTCTTAAACGATTCTTTCCGGCATCCAAAGCCGTGAGACTTCAAGGAGAAATTGTTACGTTCACGCAAAAGCCAAATGAAACATTATATGAGGCGTGGACAAGATTCGGAAGGATGTTGAGAGGATGTCCTCAACACGGATTAGATACTTTTCAAATAGTACAAATCTTCTATAAAGGCGTAGACATCGCCACACGAAAAGACATCGACATAACCGCTGGTGGATCCATTATGAAGAAAACCGCAACTGAAGCTTACAAAATTATTGATAACACAGCCTCCCACTCGCATGAGTGGCACCAAGAAAAAGATATCTTTCGATCATCTAAAGCGGCTAGAGCCGATTCTAGCCCTGACTTTGATTCCGTTTCCGCAAAAATAGATGCTTTCGAAAGACGAATGGAAAAGATGAATAAAGATATTCACGCAATACGAATCAGTTGTGAGCAATGCGGTGGACCACACTTATTGAAAGATTGTCACATTGAACCAACGATGGAACAACGAGAGAATGTTTCCTATATGAACCAAAGGCCGGGAAATAATTATCAAAATAATTATCAACCGCCAAGGCTAAACTTAAATCGAAATCAAAACATTCTTTACAATCCAAAAGGACCCGAAAATAACTGGTATAACCAACAAGGTCCGAATAACCAACCAACTCAAAACAACACTTTCAATCAACAAAGACCTAGCTTGTATAAACCACCACAACAACCCGAAGAGAAAAAGCCAAATCTAGAAGAAATGATGGCAAAGCTGATTGAATCTCAAACACAATTCATTACATCTCAAACCCAAACGAACGAGAGGTTTGATCAGTCATTAAGAATTCAACAAGCTTCCATTTTGAATCTAGAAAAACACGTAGGTACTCTTGCTAGCATGATGAGTGAGAGGGAACAAGGAAAGCTACCGAGTAATACTGAAGTAAATCCTCGGAATGAGAATGTTAATATGGTGTCAACGAATTCTGAAAAACCAGCATCAGAAGATGGGAAGGTTTTAGATGAGAGTAACAATGAAGAAGTTACACCACCACCACCCGAGTATGTAAAGCCAGTGGTGGCACCATACAAACCACCCATCCCGTTTCCAAGAAAAGGAGTTGAGTATGAGCAAGTGATAGGTAATAAAGATTGTGATACCTCTGGAAAGAAGAAGAAGAAAAAGAATAAGAAAGTGCAAGAAACAAAAGCCGTAAATATAAACCCGGTGAAGACAGTTCCACCAAAACCTCCACCTAGGGTAGGTGATCCGGGTGAATTTATTGTTCCTTGTCTACTTAGTGATTGTGTCATGTATGATGCACTAGCAGATTTAGGTGCGAGTGTAAGTGTTATGCCTCTTTCCTTATATAAGAGATTAGGTGTAGGTGAGTTAACTCCAACGGATATGAGTGTTCGACTCTTTGATCAAACCATTAAGCACCCAGTTGGAATTGCTGACAACCTACCCATTCAAGTAGGCAATTTAACCTTTCTAGTCGAATTCATTGTCATTGACATAGAAGAGGACCCAAACGTTCCTCTAATTTTAGGTCGACCATTCTTTGCGTCCACCGGGGCGTTATTTGATGTAGGAAATGGAAGAATGACACTTAAAAGTGGTGACAAATCGATCACCTTTATGATTCGAAAATCTAAACCTCCACCAACCAAAACCGTTGAACCAATAAAAACGATTGGTAATAACCATGTTGTTTTACCAACTCCAACGGTAGTGCTTAATAATAATAAAACGCCTAAGTGTGGGGAAAATGAAGTAACACCTAATGATGACCTGATAACAAAGAACCCCGTTGTTGATACGAAATTAAATGACCCCGTTATTAACAGTTCAATGAAGAAACTTTTTAAACGGGCTATCGATGCTAGAAGTAAGGGGAACTTTAAGTTATGTAACCGGTTAGTATCCAATCTGTCGCCTAAAGAAAAGGCGAAACTAGTTGAATTTTGGGATATTACGGAAGAAGCCGGGCACTGGCTTAAAGAAAAAGTCACAGATAGGCAAGTTGATTATGGACCAAAAGAAATTGACGATGAAGTTAATCACAATTTCGACACCACAGCTACCTAAGTGTGGGGAGATTCAAATGTTCTAAGAAAATGTTATCTAGAGTTAGTTGTTCTGTTCTCGTGTAGTTCCGAGAATGGAATCCGATTGGTCTTTTCCGCTAGCAGACACTAAAGAACTAGTTTTCTCCCCCCATTCTGAATTTTTGTTTTTTTAGGTTTTATATGAAATTAATATGCTTTTAAGTTTTGTGTGATATTTAAAAACAAAATTTACTTTATTTCATTAAGTTGAAAAAAAAAAAAATGATTTATAAAATTCGTCGTAAGTTGAAGACTAGGTTATAGAGCCGAAATTGCTTTACCCAAGGACGGGGCGATAAATTTTGTTATCATTATTTTTTTAATTTTATTGATCTAAAGTATGCAAAAAAAATATATATATATATATATATATATATATATATATATATATTATATTTTATAAATTTTTAAACGTGGGATAATATATCAAACTTTAAAAATATGTATATATATGTTTGTATTTTATGTTATGTACAAAACAGGGTAAAACAGCGCACTTTCAAAGACTAGCATTAAGTTCAGCAAAAGCTACTAATTTTGACGACAAGACGCAAAATATCAAATGTGATATGACAACAACATGTTTACAAACTGGGTATTTTTAATCACTTTTCTACACTAATCACCCTCATGAATTTATAATTATAGTCTGATTTCATGCAAATGAGGGCATTGCATGATCTCAAGTGTGGGGAAGGGTTATAAATTCTCTCAGGTTTATACTTGGTTTATTTGCCAAATTTTGTAAAAATTTGAAAAATTTTCAACTAAATGAACTCAAAATCATGTTTATACATATTTATGAACGATGAAAACTAGGTGTTAATACCGAAATTATCGTTACCTCGAAAAGGACATAAATTGATAAACAACTTAAAACGCTTGAATTCATTTAAAATGGAATAAAGGAGAATAAAAAGGCAAAGAAAGAAACTAAGTGTGGGGAGAATGTACCAAGTTATTCAATTAAAAACTATCTATCACATATTTTTGTACAAACAATTGAAAATACTTTTGTTTTGAACGATAATCAACTGTTTTATCCGATGAAAGAAAAGAAGAGATGGATCTACACGATGAATCAATTCCATCATTTGAAGGAAGTAAAGTCTTCCGAAAAAGACACGCGCTTCTTGATTTAGGTCATGAAGTTGTCGTCCAGACCAGCTGTAGGTTGACGAAAAATCTAGAAAAGTCATCTCTAAAATCAGCAGGAAATCCACGGACCTCAGCATCAAACAGGGTCGCCAAGTGGTCAGATTTATCCTAACCATGAGAAGGATTTATCTCGTACAATGGGGAGGCACCGTGCAAATTAGCTTGATAAGACTAATGAATCAGATCCCCAGAAAAGGATAATCTCCTTAAAGATTAAAAATCAGCTTTTAAGACTGATAATACTCAATCCTAGAGATTGACCTTAAAGATTGAGAATTCAAACTCATGGAATTCAATGATATCTAAACTCGAGCTTGAACGAGAAAATATTTTGATCAAAAATACAAACCGATTTGTTTTCTGAAAAACCATTTTCAATGCGTTCATTACCATTGAACGTAAAATCCTAAGAAATTCACCTGGAATTCATTAGGTCACCTGAACCAAATCGGGTGTCAACCGTAAGAATGGTGGTTGCATAGCATGGTCGGAGACAGGACCTTGTGCCAGACCGAAAAATTATAGGATGATCTTTACTATCACTCCTACCAAGGATAGTTCTAGCATCCGACACGTTAATAAGACCATAATCATCTGCATGTCACGGGACATTGCCTTAACAGTTTCTTGTTCATCGCTTTCCTTTACAACCGGACGGTAGTTTACCGAAAGGTAATATACGGAACAAGTAAACTGGATGTGTGCTTTCCGATACCGGGATAGCAGTGGATTACACGAACCTAAATGTTTTTAGCCAAAATATTGATCCACAAATATATTTTGCAACACCGATGGTGGGTCAAATCAGAAAACTTGTCTAGGGTAAAATCTAGCTTGAATTTTTAAAAGATCAAATGTTTTCATAAAGATCCAATTTCCTAAAGGATCTACATTTTTATAGTCATGTGGGACTGTAAACCGCCTTTCAAATGTGCACTTTGCTTTGGAAACCGAAAGTAAATCGGCTATTTGATTGCAAGTGTCGTTGACCTAAACCCAAGGCAACTGTGGATGACACACCCACCTTTAACCATCATTAATGTCATTGTTTATACCGCTATATCAAAATCACTGATGTACAAAATGTGATGAATAAAAAAGTGATTCATGTATGTTTTTATTTCAAGTTCTGTATTGCTTGAGGACAAGCAACGCTAAAGTGTGGGGATATTGATAAGGCTAAAAAGGAACATATATTTCATAGCATTATCCCCCAAGAAAGACAAGATTTTAGTTGCAATTGTTCCATTTTCAAGTAATATTCGTTTATATTAAATAAGTGCGAAGACAAAAGGCAAAAACGACGAATTGAAGACACAAAGGTCCAAAAAGCTCAAAAGTACAAGATACAATCAAAAAGGTTCAAATTATTGATGAGGAACGTCTAAAAATGACAAGAGTACAAGTTACAAAACGCAAAGTACAAGATATAAAATTGTACGAAAGGACGTTCGAAAATCCGGAACCGGGGCATGAACCAACTTTCAGCGCTCGACGCAGCGGTGTAAAAATTACGAGTCAACTATGCACAAGAATAAAATATAATATTTAAATAATTCATAATAAGAATAATATTAAATAATAAAAAGTTGTTAATTGAGCATAGTTCAGGGGTCGTAAATGAAAATTCAATTTCTATATAACGATCTATGTAATGATGAATTGAGGGAACTTCTAGGAGATTTTTTTCGATCTCTTTTTTTTTCTTCTATCTTTTTCTTATTTTTCTATCTATCAATATCAATATCTATATTCTATATCTCTATCATAATGTTAACTTAATAAGATATAACAATAATCTTAATTTTAATTTTAAATTATGATAATAATAAGATTTATGATAGAGATCTTTTGAGTATGTAAGTCGAAATTCTGTCCGTGTAACGCTACGCTATTTTTAATCATTGTAAGTTATGTTCAACCTTTTTACATTAATGTCTCGTAGCTAAGTTATTATTATGCTTATTTAAAACGAAGTAATCATGATGTTGGGCTAATTACTAAAATTGGGTAATTGGGCTTTGGACCATAATTAAGGTTTGGGCAAAAGACCGACACTTGTGGAAATTGGATTATTGACTATTAATAGATGGGGGGTATTGTCTAATTGAGTGACAACTCATTGGAGTCTGTCGAACCTATCTTCAAATTAATTATCCTAATAATTAATAATGATTATGGTTGTCCTATTTAGTGACGTTCATATGGAATCTGTTATAATCATTTAATTAATCAATTGGGTTGGGTAATTGATTATTCATTCTGATCAAGTGGATGAATTAATATTCATAGACTAATTAAAACAGGGGTGGATTACATACAGTGATAACTGGTGTAATTATTGACAGAAGTGATAACTGCGTCACAGTTTAAATCCTTAATTAGTTGGAATATTTGACTTCGGGTATAAGGGTAATTTGACGAGGATACTCGCACTTTATATTTATGACCGATGGACTATTATGGACAAAAACCAGATAGACGTATCAAATAAACCAGGACAAAGGACAATTAACCCATGGTAATAAATTAAAATCAACACGTCAAACATCATGATTACGGAAGTTTAAGTAAGCATAATTCTTTTATTATATTTCTCATCGTATCTTTATTTACTGTCATTTTATTACTCGCAATTTTATTTATTGTCATTTTATTTATTGTCATTATTTTACGCACTTTAATTATCGTCATTTATCTTTGCGCTTAAAATATAGAATCGACAAACCGGTCATTAAACGGTAAAACCCCCCTTTTATAATAATATTACTACTTATATAATTATATATATTTTGTATAAATATAGTTAAAAATATAGTAAGTATCACCAGCTCCCTGTGGAACGAACCGGACTTACTAAAAACTACACTACTCTACGATTAGGTACACTGCCTATAGTGTTGTAGCAAGGTTTAGGTATATCCCACTCCGTAAATTAATAAAACTTGTGTCATATTTTGTAGTATTTTGTATTAAAAATAATACTATTTCTTACCCTCACGCTACATCATCAAGTTTCTAATGGAACGTGACAAAGGTTCACAGATCACACCCTCATCATAAACCATGTTACATAACTCTTTCATTCTATATAATCTCTAAATATATCAAGAAAATATATTTCTTGATGATTCGGTCTTTTCCGGATATTCTGGTAATTTGACAAGTCAGATTGTGCCATTACCGTTTCTTTCTTAGAACATTAATTATGTTTATTCCGAAATTCATACCTACGAATTCTGGACCATTATTCGCTTGACTTAAAGTCGGGAAGAGAAAACGAAGCATGAAGCTCCGAAATATAATGGAAAATATAAAGCCCGAAAACAACCCCGAAATTACAAACCGTGTATATCAATGCGTATAGCAATATAAAGACTCGGGAGAATGAAAAACAATATAACCCCAAGGTAATAGTAGAAGAAAATAACCTCCTCTGGTGGCAGATGAAAAAGAAGAATGAATGATATGATAGCCAAGAAAATATCAAGAATCAGAACTGGATGAAGCATTTTCACAAATCTTTTGTAAGTATGAAATAAGAAAGAAGATTATAGGAGTGGTGAGAATAAATGAAACGGAAGAGGTTAATTTATAGCAAAATATCAGACATAGCAATCGAGGCAGATTACGCATTTAATCAAAGGAAATTCTAATTTCCTTAAATTTCGAAGAATCAAATCTTATTTAAATTATGAAGATTTTCTATTCCTTAAATTCCGAAAATCAATCGTTACTACATCAAGAGATAAGACGAATCTCTATTCTCCATTTCACTTTATTACGATAACTTCTCACATACGCTTCGAGTAATCAGATTGTTTTATCCGTATTATTCAATGGTGATAAAATTCTATTTACCAACTCATATTCGTCATGAAAACATTTTTATTGTCAGCCATGACGACCTCACTCAAATTTCGGGACGAAATTTCTTTAACGGGTAGGTACTGTGACAACCCGGAAATTTTTGACCAAATTTAAACTTTATCTTTAAATGATTTAACGTTTCCGACACGATAAGCAAAGTCTATGAAGTTGAATCTCAAAATTTTAGAACTGTTTCATTACATTTGACTGCTCTCGTCGATTCATGAATAATTATATGTATGTATATATATATATATATATGTACAAGTAAAAACGACTTTCCTACAGTAAAACACTATTTGCTACAGTAAAATGACTTTGCTACAGTAAAACACTATTTGCTACAGTGAAACCGTATTTTGCTACAGTGCTACAGTGATTTGTTACAGTAAAACACTATTTGATGTCGACGAACTAGCAAACAAAAACGGATAAGGCGGCCATGCGATCGCATGGCAAAAACACTGAAAACTCATGCGATCGCATGAGGTACTGTTGAAATGTCCCGTTCTTATTGATTAAAAACGTTCCATATTAATTGATTTCGTTGCGAGGTTTTGACCTCTTTATGAGACGTTTTTCAAAGACTGCATTCATTTTTAAAACAAACCATAACCTTTATTTCATAAATAAAGGTTTAAAAAGCTTTACGTAGATTATCAAATAATGATAATCTAAAATATCCTGTTTACACACGACCATTACATAATGGTTTACAATACAAATATGTTACATCGAAATCAGTTTCTTGAATGCAGTTTTTACACAATATCATACAAACATGGACTCCAAATCTTGTCCTTATTTTAGTATGCAATAGCGGAAGCTCTTAATATTCACCTGAGAATAAACATGCTTTAAACGTCAACAAAAATGTTGGTGAGTTATAGGTTTAACCTATATATATCAAATCGTAACAATAGACCACAAGATTTCATATTTCAATACACATCCCATACATAGAGATAAAAATCATTCATATGGTGAACACCTGGTAACCGACATTAACAAGATGCATATATAAGAATATCCCCATCATTCCGGGACACCCTTCGGATATGATATAAATTTCGAAGTACTAAAGCATCCGGTACTTTGGATGGGGTTTGTTAGGCCCAATAGATCTATCTTTAGGATTCGCCTCAATTAGGGTGTCTGTTCCCTAATTCTTAGATTACCAGACTTAATAAAAAGGGGCATATTCGATTTCGATAATTCAACCATAGAATGTAGTTTCACGTACTTGTGTCTATTTTGTAAATCATTTATAAAACCTGCATGTATTCTCATCCCAAAAATATTAGATTTTAAAAGTGGGACTATAACTCACTTTCACAGATTTTTACTTCGTCGAGAAGTAAGACTTGGCCACTGCTGATTCACGAACCTATAACAATATATACATATGTATTAAAGTATGTTCAAAATATATTTACAACACTTTTAATATATTTTGATGTTTTAAGTTTATTAAGTCAGCTGTCCTCGTTAGTAACCTACAACTAGTTGTCCACAGTTAGATGTACAGAAATAAATCGATAAATATTATCTTGAATCAATCCACGACCCAGTGTATACGTATCTCAGTATTGATCACAACTCAACTATATATATTTTGGAATCAACCTTAACCCTGTATAGCTAACTCCAACATTCACATATAGAGTGTCTATGGTTGTTCCGAAATATATATAGATGTGTCGACATGATAGGTCGAAACATTATATACGTGTCTATGGTATTTCAAGATTACATAATATACAATACAAGTTGATTAAGTTATGGTTGGAATAGATTTGTTACCAATTTTCACGTAGCTAAAATGAGAAAAATTATCCAATCTTGTTTTACCCATAACTTCTTCATTTTAAATCCGTTTTGAGTGAATCAAATTGCTATGGTTTCATATTGAACTCTATTTTATGAATCTAAACAAAAAAAGTATAGGTTTATAGTCGGAAAATAAGTTACAAGTCATTTTTGTAATGGTAGTCATTTCAGTCGAAAGAACGACGTCTAGATGACCATTTTAGAAAACATACTTCCACTTTGAGTTTAACCATAATTTTTGGATATAGTTTCATGTTCATAATAAAAATCATTTTCTCAGAATAACAAATTTTAAATCAAAGTTTATCATAGTTTTTAATTAACTAACCCAAAACAGCCCGCGGTGTTACTACGACGGTGTAAATCCGGTTTTACGGTGTTTTTCGTGTTTCCAGGTTTTCAATCATTAAGTTAGCATATCATATAGATATAGAACATCTGTTTAGTTAATTTTAAAAGTCAAGTTAGAAGGATTAACTTTTGTTTGCGAACAAGTTTAGAATTAACTAAACTATGTTCTAGTGATTACGAGTTTAAACCTTCGAATAAGATAGTTTTATATATATGAATCGAATGATGTTACGAACATAATTACTACCTCAAGTTTAGTAGGTAAACCTACTTGAAGTGACAAGAAATGATCTAGCTTCAAAGGATCTTGGATGGCTTGAAAGTTCTTGAAGTAGGATCATGACACAAAAACAAGTTCAAGTAAGATTTTTACTCGAATTAAGATAGTTTATAGTTATAGAAATTGAATCAAAGTTTGAATATGAATATTACCTTGAATAAGAAAGATAACCTACTGTATATAACAAAGGTTTCTTGATCTTATATGATTACTTGGAATGGATTAGAAAGCTTGGAAGTAAATTAGTAAACTTGAAGGGATTTTTGAAGTGTTCTTAAAGTGTTCTTCCTATGATGATTATAGCTTGATTCTTGAAGTGATTTTTGATGAAGATGATGATTAACTACTGGAAAAATACGTTCATAATAGTGTGTGTGTGTGTGTTGAGAGAGAATTAGAAAGAGAATTGGAAGTGAAATGGAGTGAATTTGGATGTCAGCGTAGCTCTTTTGTCAGCGTAGCTCTTTTGTCGACTTTGGGTGGTTTTCAACCGTTGTTGAATTTGGATGATCTTTTCGGTAGTTTCTTGTATAATCTCCGGACCCGTAATCTATCTATCCCCCACTTCACTCCAACAAATCGGAGACCTGCACTTTCTACCATAAAGTGCTTCAAACGGCGCCATCTCAATGCTTGAATGGTAGCTGTTGTTGTAGGAAAATTCTGTTAACGGTAGATGTCGATCCCAACTGTTTCCGAAATCAATAACACATGCTCGTAGCATGTCTTCAAGCGTTTATATCGTCCTTTCGCTCTGCCCATCAGTTTGTGGATGATAGGCAGTACTCATGTCTAGACGAGTTCCTAATGCTTGCTGTAATGTCTGCCAGAATCTTGAAATAAATCTGCCATCCCTATCAGAGATAATAGAGATTGGTATTCCATGTCTGGAGACGACTTCCCTCAAATACAGTCGTTCTAACTTCTCCATCTTGTCATCTTCTCTTATTGGCAGGAAGTGTGCTGATTTGGTGAGACGATCAACTATTACCCAAATAGTATCAAAACCACTTGCAGTCCTTGGCAATTTAGTGATGAAATCCATGGTAATGTTTTCCCATTTCCATTCCAGGATTTCGGGTTGTTGAAGTAGACCTGATGGTTTCTGATGCTCAGCTTTGACCTTAGAACACGTCAAACATTCTCCTACGTATTTAGCAACATCGGCTTTCATACCCGGCCACCAAAAATGTTTCTTGAGATCCTTGTACATCTTCCCCGTTCCAGGATGTATTGAGTATCTGGTTTTATGAGATTCTCTAAGTACCATTTCTCTCATATCTCCAAATTTTGGTACCCAAATCCTTTCAGCCCTATACGGGGTTCCGTCTTCCCAAATATTAAGATGCTGCTCCGATCATTTGGGTATTTCATCCTTTAAATTTCCTTCTTTTAAAACTCCTTGTTGCGCCTCCTTTATTTGAGTAGTAAGGTTATTATGAATCATTATATTCATAGATTTTACTCGAATGGGTTCTCTGTCTTTCCTGCTCAAGGCATCGGCTACCACATTTGCCTTCCCCGGGTGGTAACGAATCTCAAAGTCGTAATCATTCAACAATTCAATCCACCTACGCTGCCTCATATTCAGTTGTTTCTGATTAAATATGTGTTGAAGACTTTTGTGGTCAGTATATATAATACTTTTGACCCCATATAAGTAGTGCCTCCAAGTCTTTAATGCAAAAACAACCGCGCCTAATTCCAAATCATGCGTCGTATAATTTTGCTTGTGAATCTTCAATTGTCTAGACGCATAAGCAATCACCTTCATTCGTTGCATTAATACACAACCAAGACCTTGCTTTGATGCGTCACAATAAATCACAAAATCATCATTCCCTTCAGGCAATGACAATATAGGTGCCGTAGTTAGCTTTTTCTTCAATAACTGAAACGCTTTCTCTTGTTCATCCTTCCATTCAAATTTCTTCCCTTTATGCGTTAATGCAGTCAAGGGTTTTGCTATTCTGGAAAAGTCTTGGATGAACCTTCTGTAGTAACCAGCTAGTCCTAAAAACTGGCGTATGTGTTTCGGAGTTTTCGGGGTTTCCCACTTTTCAACAGTTTCTATCTTTGCCGGATCCACCTTAATACCTTTTTTGTTCACTATGTGACCGAGGAATTGAAATTCTTCCAACCAAAATGCACACTTTGAAAATTTAGCGTACAATTCTTCCTTCCTCAATACTTCTAACACCTTTCTCAAATGTTCACCGTGTTCTTTGTCATTCTTTGAGTAAATAAGTATGTCATCAATGAAAACAATGACAAACTTGTCAAGGTATGGTCCACACACTCGGTTCATAAGGTCCATGAACACAGCTGGTGTATTAGTTAAACCAAATGGCATGACCATAAACTCGTAATGACCGTAACGTGTTCTGAAAGCAGTCTTTGGAATATCATCTTCTTTCACCCGCATTTGATGATACCCGGAACGTAAGTCAATCTTTGAATAAACAGACGAGCCTTGTAGTTGATCAAATAAGTCGTCGATTCTCGGTAGTGGGTAGCGGTTCTTGATGGTAAGTTTGTTCAACTCTCGGTAGTCAATACACAACCTGAATGTACCATCTTTCTTCTTGACAAACAAACAGGAGCTCCCCACGGTGATGTGCTTGGTCGAATGAAACCATGCTCTAAAAGTTCTTGTAATTGGCTTTGCAGTTCTTTCATCTCGCTGGGTGTGAGTCTGTAAGGAGCACGAGCTATTGGTGCAGCTCCTGGTACAAGATCTATTTGAAATTCAACGGATCGATGTGGGGGTAATCCCGGTAATTCTTTCGGAAATACATCGGGAAATTCTTTTGCGACGGGAACATCATTGATGCTCTTTTCTTCAGTTTGTACTTTCTCGACGTGTGCTAGAACAGCATAGCAACCTTTTCTTATTAGTTTTTGTGCCTTCAAATTACTAATAAGATGTAGCTTCGTGTTGCCCTTTTCTCCGTACACCATTAAGGGTTTTCCTTTTTTGCGTATAATGCGAATTGCATTTTTGTAACAAACGATCTTTGCTTTCGCTTCTTTCAACCAGTCCATACCGATTATCACATCAAAACTCCCTAACTCTACTGGTATTAAGTCAATCTTAAATGTTTCGCTAACCAGTTTAATTTCTCGATTCCGACATATATTATCTGCTGAAATTAATTTACCATTTGCTAATTCGAGTAAAAATTTACTATCCAAAGACGTCAATGGACAACTTAATTTAGCACAAAAATCTCTACTCATATAGCTTCTATCCGCACCCGAATCAAATAAAACGTAAGCAGATTTATTGTCAATAAGAAACGTACCCGTAACAAGCTCCGGGTCTTCCTGTGCCTCTGCCGCATTAATATTGAAAACTCTTTCGCGGCCTTGTCCATTCGTGTTCTCCTGGTTCGGGCAATTTCTAATAATGTGGCCCGGTTTTCCACATTTATAACAAACTACATTGGCATAACTTGCTCCGACACTACTTGCTCCGCCATTACTCGTTCCGACACCATTTGTTCCTTTCGTTCTATTAACCCCTGGTCTGTAGACCTCACACTTCGCCACGCTATGACCATTTCTTTTACACTTGTTGCAAAATTTGGTGCAGAACCCCGAGTGATACTTTTCACACCTTTGGCATAGCTGCTTCTGATTGTTGTTGTTGTTGCGGTTATTATTGTTGTTGGGATGATTGTTGTAGTTGCTGTTGTTGTTGTTGTTGTTGTTGTTGTTGTTGGGCTGTTTGTTGTAGTTGCGATTGATGTTGCGATTGTTGGGATAATTGTTGTAATTGCTGTTGTTGTTGTATTGGTGATTCTTATCACCGTTTTCTTCCCACTTTCTTTTGACTTGCTTCACATTGGCCTCTTCAGCAGTCTGTTCTTTAATTCTTTCTTTAATCTGGTTCACTAGTTTGTGAGCCATTCTACATGCCTGTTGTATGGAGGCGGGCTCGTGTGAACTTATATCTTCTTGGATTCTTTCCGGTAATCCTTTCACAAACGCGTCGATCTTCTCTTCCTCATCTTCGAATGCTCCAGGACACAATAGGCACAATTCTGTAAATCGTCTTTCGTACGTGGTAATATCAAATCCTTGGGTTCGTAACCCTCTAAGTTCTGTCTTGAGCTTATTGACCTCGGTTCTGGGACGGTACTTCTCGTTCATCAAGTGCTTGAATGCTGACCACGGTAGTGTGTACGCATCGTCTTGTCCCACTTGCTCTAGATAGGTATTCCACCATGTTAACGCAGAACCTGTGAAGGTATGCGTAGCGTACTTTACTTTGTCCTCTTCAGTACACTTACTTATGGCAAACACCGATTCGACCTTCTCGGTCCACCGTTTCAATCCGATCGGTCCTTCGGTTCCATCAAATTCCAAAGGTTTGCAGGTAGTGAATTCTTTGTAGGTGCATCCTACACGATTTCCTGTACTGCTAGATCCAAGGTTATTGTTGGTATGTAGCGCAGCCTGTACTGCGGCTATGTTTGAAGCTAGAAAAGTACGGAATTCCTCTTCATTCATATTCACGGTGTGTCGAGTAGTCGGTGCCATTTCCTTCAAAATAGTCAAATGGAACAAGTTAATCATATAGAATATTAAGAGTAGTTAATAGTATTTCGTAGCATAATATGAACTCATTTATAAAAGCTTTTTCTTCATATTAGCGTTTTATAAGTTTAAATTCGGGTAGTACCTACCCGTTAAGTTCATACTTAGTAGCTAATATACAATTCAACTACTACAATTCTATATGAAAAACTGATTATAATAATATTTCGCGTTCAAACTTTTATACAATATTTTAAAAACTTACAATACCGCTTATTTTACATAAAGCATGAAATATAGCACACAATAACTTTGATACAAGATAGTTGTGAAGATAATTCTAGCTAGTACACAAGTCGTTCAGCAAAGGCAATAAAGACACGTAATTCATACGTCCAGAAACAAGTCATGCATTCTGGTTTTACTAGGACTACTTCCCATCCTTGGTCTTGTGGAACATAACCGTTATGGCCGTTGATAAGACAGCGTGTTGTAACGTCGTCAAAGGGACGAGGGTTACGTAATGTCCAACAGTCCCGTAACAATCTAAAAACCTCATTTTTACCCCAATTACCGACTCCGTCACTTGTGGGAACGTTTTGTTTAATAGTTGTAGGCCGATGTTCTTGTTCTCACTTTGGTGAGAAGCGAACATTACTAATCCGTAAGCATAACATGCTTCTTTATGTTGCATGTTAGCCGCTTTTTCTAAATCACGAAGTCCAATATTCGGATATATTGAGTCAAAATAATTTCTTAACCCATTGCGTAAAATAGCATTTGGGTTCCCCGCAATATATGCGTCAAAGTAAACACATCGTAACTTATGGATTTCCCAATGTGATATCCCCCATCTTTCGAACGAAAGCCTTTTATAAACCAAGGCATTCTTGGAACGTTCTTCGAATGTCTTACAAACTGATCTCGCCTTAAATAGTTGTGCCGAAGAATTCTGACCGACTCTAGACAAGATTTCATCAATCATGTCTCCGGGTAGGTCTCTTAAAATATTGGGTTGTCTATCCATTTTGTGTTTTTATACTGTAAAATAGACAAAAGTTATATTCATAAAAAAAAATACTTATTAATACAAGCAATTTTTACATATATCATAAAGCATAAGCACACTATATTACATATATTACACCACACGAATACAACTATCTTATTTCGACTCGCTTGTTTCTTCTTCTTCGGTTTTGGTTCGTTTTGCCAAGTTTCTAGGGATATATGATGTTCCCCTAATACGAGCCGTCGTTTTCCACATTGGTTTAGAAAAACCTGGTGGTTTAGAAGTTCCCGGGTCATTGTTACAACTTAAGGACTTCGGGGGTTGACGATACATATAAAGTTCATCGGGGTTGGAATTAGATTTCTCTATTTTTATGCCCTTTCCCTTATTATTTTCTTTTGCCTTTTTAAATTCAGTTGGGGTAATTTCTATAACATCATCGGAATTCTCGTCAGAATCCGATTCATCGGAGAATTGGTAATCCTCCCAATATTTTGCTTCCTTAGCGGAAACACCATTGACCATAATTAACCTTGGTCGGTTGGTTGAGGATTTTCTTTTACTTAACCGTTTTATTATTTCGCCCACCGGTTCTATTTCTTCATCCGGTTCTGATTCTTCTTCCGGTTCCGATTCTTCTTCTGGTTCCGACTCTTCTTCCGGTTCCTCTTCGGGAACTTGTGAATCAGTCCACGAATCATTCCAATTTACATTTGACTCTTCATTATTATTAGGTGAGTCAATGGGACTTGTTCTAGAGGTAGACATCTATCATATAATATCAAACGCGTTAAGAGATTAATATATCACATAATATTCACATGTTAAAAATATATAGTTTCCAACAAAATTTGTTAAGCAATCATTTTTCAAGTAAACACGGTCGAAGTCCAGACTCACTAATGCATCCTAACAAACTCGATAAGACACACTAATGCAAAATTCTAGTTCTCTAAGACCAACGCTCTGATACCAACTGAAATGTCCCGTTCTTATTGATTAAAAACGTTCCATATTAATTGATTTCGTTGCGCGGTTTTGACCTCTATATGAGACGTTTTTCAAAGACTGCATTCATTTTTAAAACAAACCATAACCTTTATTTCATAAATAAAGGTTTAAAAAGCTTTACGTAGATTATCAAATAATGATAATCTAAAATATCCTGTTTACACACGATCATTACATAATGGTTTACAATACAAATATGTTACATCGAAATCAGTTTCTTGAATGCAGTTTTTACACAATATCATACAAACATGGACTCCAAATCTTATCCTTATTTTAGTATGCAACAGCGGAAGCTCTTAATATTCACCTGAGAATAAACATGCTTTAAACGTCAACAAAAATGTTGGTGAGTTATAGGTTTAACCTATATATATCAAATCGTAACAATAGACCACAAGATTTCATATTTCAATACACATCCCATACATAGAGATAAAAATCATTCATATGGTGAACACCTGGTAACCGACATTAACAAGATGCATATATAAGAATATCCCCATCATTCCGGGACACCCTTCGGATATGATATAAATTTCGAAGTACTAAAGCATCCGGTACTTTGGATGGGGTTTGTTAGGCCCAATAGATCTATCTTTAGGATTCGCGTCAATTAGGGTGTCTGTTCCCTAATTCTTAGATTACCAGACTTAATAAAAAGGGGCATATTCGATTTCGATAATTCAACCATAGAATGTAGTTTCACGTACTTGTGTCTATTTTGTAAATCATTTATAAAACCTGCATGTATTCTCATCCCAAAAATATTAGATTTTAAAAGTGGGACTATAACTCACTTTCACAGATTTTTACTTCGTCGAGAAGTAAGACTTTGCCACTGCTGATTCACGAACCTATAACAATATATACATATATATTAAAGTATGTTCAAAATATATTTACAACACTTTTAATATATTTTGATGTTTTAAGTTTATTAAGTCAGCTGTCCTCGTTAGTAACCTACAACTAGTTGTCCACAGTTAGATGTACAGAAATAAATCGATAAATATTATCTTGAATCAATCCACGACCCAGTGTATACGTATCTCAGTATTGATCACAACTCAAACTATATATATTTTGGAATCAACCTCAACCCTGTATAGCTAACTCCAACATTCACATATAGAGTGTCTATGGTTGTTCCGAAATATATATAGATGTGTCGACATGATAGGTCGAAACATTGTATACGTGTCTATGGTATCTCAAGATTACATAATATAAAATACAAGTTGATTAAGTTATGGTTGGAATATATTTGTTACCAATTTTCACGTAGCTAAAATGAGAAAAATTATCCAATCTTGTTTTACCCATAACTTCTTCATTTTAAATCCGTTTTGAGTGAATCAAATTGCTATGGTTTCATATTGAACTCTATTTTATGAATCTAAACAAAAAAAGTATAGGTTTATAGTCGGAAAATAAGTTACAAGTCGTTTTTGTAAAGGTAGTCATTTCAGTCGAAAGAACGACGTCTAGATGACCATTTTAGAAAACATACTTCCACTTTGAGTTTAACCATAATTTTTGGATATAGTTTCATGTTCATAATAAAAATCATTTTTCTCAGAATAACAAATTTTAAATCAAAGTTTATCATAGTTTTTAATTAACTAACCCAAAATAGCCCGCGGTGTTACTACGACGGCGTAAATCCGGTTTTACGGTGTTTTTCGTGTTTCCAGGTTTTAAATCATTAAGTTAGCATATCATATAGATATAGAACATGTGTTTAGTTAATTTTAAAAGTCAAGTTAGAAGGATTAACTTTTGTTTGCGAACAAGTTTAGAATTAACTAAACTATGTTCTGGTGATTACGAGTTTAAACCTTCGAATAAGATAGTTTTATATATATGAATCGAATGATGTTACGAACATAATTACTACCTCAAGTTTAGTAGGTAAACCTACTGGAAGTGACAAGAAATGATCTAGCTTCAAAGGTTCTTGGATGGCTTGAAAGTTCTTGAAGTAGGATCATGACACAAAAACAAGTTCAAGTAAGATTTTTACTCGAATTAAGATAGTTTATAGTTATAGAAATTGAATCAAAGTTTGAATATGAATATTACCTTGAATAAGAAAGATAACCTACTGTATATAACAAAGGTTTCTTGATCTTAGATGATTACTTGGAATGGATTAGAAAGCTTGGAAGTAAATTAGTAAACTTGAAGGGATTTTTGAAGTGTTCTTGAAGTGTTCTTCCTATGATGATTATAGCTTGATTCTTGAAGTGATTTTTGATGAAGATGATGATTAACTACTGGAAAAATACGTTCATAATAGTGTGTGTGTGTGTGTTGAGAGAGAATTAGAAAGAGAATTGGAAGTGAAATGGAGTGAATGATGAGTGGTAATTGGTGAGTGGTGAGTGGGGTTAAAAGGAGTTCTAGTTAGTTGAGTAGCTCATGGTAGAAGTTAAAATTGATTAGTCATACATGACATAATCAAGAGTGGAATCCCATGCTAGTTCCTATTGGTATATACCCATAGTAAGTACGTTTTGAAGCTGTGTATAATACGGGTAAGAATACGACTAGAATTCTTGATGAAGAAAAGAATGGGAAAGTAACTGTAACCATTTTCGTTAAGTATGAGTGTTTTGATATATGTCTTGAAGTCTTCCAAAAGTATTTTAATATATCTAAATACACTACATGTATATACATTTTAACTGAGTCGTTAAGTCATCGTTAGTCGTTACATGTAAGTGTTGTTTTGAAACCTTTAAGTTAACGATCTCAATTAATGTTGTTAACCCATTGTTTATTATATCTAATGAGATGTTAAATTATTATATTATCATGATATTATGATATATTAATATATCTTAATATGATATATATACATTTAAATGTCGTTACAACTATAATCGTTACATATATGTCTCGTTTCGAAATCCTTAAGTTAGTAGTCTTGTTTATATGTATATAACTCATTGTTAATATACTTATGGAGATACTTACTTATCATAATCTCATGTTAACCATATGTATATCCATATATATATCGTCATATCGTTTTTACAAGTTTTAACGTTCGTGAATCGCCGGTCAACTTGGGTGGTCAATTGTCTATATGAAACATATTTCAATTAATCAAGTCTTAACAAGTTTGATTGCTTAACATGTTGGAAACATTTAATCATGTAAATATCAATCTCAATTAATATATATAAACATGGAAAAGTTCGGGTCACTACAACTGTAGCAGGCCACATGCTATAAAAGCTCGATTCATTCCTCCGTATTATTTTTTTTTTATATTATTATTACATACTATAAACTCACTTATGTTTACGGTCTTCAAGGGAATGGAATTTCTTTTTTAGTATGTCGAGATCCCAATCAAATTTGGTGGCTACAATGAATCAATCAAGTTGTTAATAACAATAATAATAATAGCAACATATTTTAACAAGTGTGATTAATATAAGTATGCATGTACGTACGTACCTCTCACGCCATGTCCTCTATTCAAACAAACAATACACGTTTCTCCTTCGCCCACAAACGTTTCTCCTTCGCCCACGGTTGTGCAATTGGGTTCGAAATTGCACCGAAGAAACCAGAGATCATATTTGATTTCTTCTTCAAAAATATGGTCATCATAGTTTCCCAAGTGCACGGGAAAGAATTCGTAAACCTCAGCCTTCTTCAGATGTTGATCACTTCGTCGATTATCACGTGGATTAGGCTTTTTATGTGCATCTCGAAAGCAGCCTGGAAATGAAAACATAAAGTAGTTATGAAGCAAATTAATTAATTAATTTAATGTGATTATTAATTAATTATCATGACTGATTCTATCAAACTTAAAAACAAATCAAACCAAAATTCTAACAGGCACAAAAAAAAAAAAGAAAAAAAAAAAAGAATAGGCGTACAGCAATAATATCAAGCATAGCATCCTGGTTGGACTGATAATGTTGGACAAATTTGGAATTAAACAGATTCACCAAATGTTGGACTAATTTTTCATTATGAGGATAAAGATAGCCATAATAATCCTGGATTTGCGCACGTCCCTCACAGAACACCTTAACCATCTCAAGGGTTTTGCTATTGGTGTTGACTTTAGCTTCGCCAAATTTGCGTATGTACAAGGATCGGATCGTTCGAGACTCCCTATTAAAGGGCTCGGCCTCAATGAGTAACCCGTCCGAACATTCGATCTTCAAGTTATCCAAGTTAATCATGATATCGCCAAAACGGTCCGTATCTCGATCGCTATCTGCCATTTGTTTTTGCTGCTTTCCTGCTACAATCAATGGATCAATCAATCAAATCAAAGTTGTTAATAATAGAAAAAGGAATATATAATCGATATTCATTCTTATTCAGCTCTTCATATTCGTAAAGTAGTAGTTAGTTGTATACAAAAAAAGGATCAAAACAAATAATAGGAATACTAATACAACATCTAGACTAGTAGATTTCATTTGATATTATTATAAGGTTTATATTATTAGCTTAACTTACTGACATGTGTAAAGTGATCTGTGCCTATAATTTGGTTCATACTCAGATTTTATAGTTTTATTCTTCCTATTAACCCTCTTTTACATATTCTAACTGTTCCACTTGTTGAGAAATTTTGTCAAACACTTGGTCGGCAAGTACTTTCATCTCATTCATTCTTGGTTGATGTCATTTAGTCAATAAATTTAAATAATATTTATTATTATTATTAAATAACTTAATCAATAATTTATAATACTAATAATATATATGATACGTATCAGTTACATACCAGATATTTTAGTTAATCATAACTTGTGCTTAATATAATGAGTGGTTATATTATATAATGAGAGGTTATATATCTCATCTCATCTCATCTCATACAGATATATAACTTGTGCTTAATATAATGAATATTATAACTGCTGAAATTTCCATCCACCGAAGAAGTAACTTCCTTTCCTATATGTTAAATTACGTATAATTAACTACTATATGTTAATCATCTTTGGGGAACTCGCTACGATATGTTCAATTACGTATAATTAACTATTTTAAACCGCATATTATAGTTTGATCATCATTAATGGATTCAGTGCATTCAAATGCTTCATCATCGTCAAAAGATGGCCCTCCCAATCAACCAAATGAAAAGGTCTATGTTCTCATCTTTTGTTCTGAACTTTAATCATAGATCCGACATCAAATGAACAGTTGATGTAGTTTATTCTGTATTATTATTATTATTAAGTTGATAGCATATCGAGTGATACATTAAAATTTTTAATCTATATACACTATTAATTTCCAATTCATTTTAAAATTGGGCGGGTTTACGTTTTGCTTAGTGTTAATTTGTTTTCGAAGGGAAACAAAACTAGACCTTCAATCCGTTCAACATGTGATACTGATACGTTACTATACATCAGTTTATACTCAGTTCATTATAAGATATGAATCGTACTGCTTATGTTTTGGGATGTTATTAAACCATTAACACTAAGAAAAACGTATTGAAAGTCTATGTCGTGAGGAATGAATCATAATGAGAATGAGATATGAAGCATGATGAGTCATTAATTTTAATTTATGTTTGGATATGAAGGTGGAAAACCTGTTGAAATTTGAGGTGGACTTCAATTACAAAATTATGTGTCAAAGGCTTGAGACCGACAAACTTATCACAGAAGTAGTTGAGGTATGCTAAGGAAATATATTCATTGATGGTTCACATTATCTAATCATATCTAACTAGTGTTTTGTCTATCATTAATGGGTTTGACAAATTATGTTATTATTGGTTCAGAATGTACAACATCAACTGTTCATCATCTAGGAAAAGATGTAAAAAAATAAAAAATGTAAGTTTATTAGTAATAGGCATCAAACTGAACAATCAAAGTATTTATCTGTGAAAACCATTCTGCTAATATTTTTAATGTATAATGAAAATGAATTGCATGTTAGAGTTAGGGTGGGATGTATGAGTAGCACTCTCTTTATTTATTGCTCTTTATACGTTACATATTACTTGGACCCACTACGTGTCAGTTATCATCAGCAATTACCCAATTACAGCAGATTACATTGTCCTAAAATATTGGGTGTTAATTTCAAATATCAATAGTTATGGTTCTT
Source organism: Rutidosis leptorrhynchoides (assembly GCF_046630445.1). Lineage (NCBI taxonomy): Eukaryota > Viridiplantae > Streptophyta > Magnoliopsida > Asterales > Asteraceae > Rutidosis > Rutidosis leptorrhynchoides. The sequence continues at coordinate 56,755,526 of NC_092340.1, read as the reverse complement.
ATTGGAGTTCTGTGTTACTTTGTTTCTAAATATATAACAGTTACAACAAATAACATATGCTAATAAAACCATTAAAGAAGGCTTAGTTAATTAGTTAGTCTATGTAAATTAATTTATGTGTATGAATTAGAATTTGTTCATTTGTTGAATAATTGTGCAGGTTATGAGGGCTTGGGATTTGAGAGCAGCTGCTGGCAAAGGCGTTTCATCCTCAGCAAGATGCCCTGACTCTGAGATGTAGGAATTATTAGTGGGCTTGCTAGAATTGGGCTCGCTGAGTATTTTGGGGAAACTGATACTGGGCCGCCTGATGGGCCTGTTGTTCTTACATTTCTGGCTGGCTCGAGAAGGAATAGGCTAAAAGCCGTTTACTTTTACTCCCTCTTTTACACTTGTTGAGAAATTTTGTCAAACACTTGTCGGCAAGTACTTACATCTCATTCATTCATTCATTCTTGGTTGATGTTATTTAGTCAATAATTTAATAATATTTATTATTTATTATTATTATTATTTTATAATTAATAATTTAATCAACGATTTATAATACTAATAATATATACTAATACTAATAATAATTATGCACCTTTTCGAAGGATATTGCAATCTCCGTTTTTCCTTTTTCCTTTTTCCTTTGCTCCATCACACATATTTTCATTACTGTCACAATCAATCAATCAATCAATCAATTTGTTCATACACTATATTAAGGACCGAATCAAATAGATTCAACAGAAAAACTCTTTTGGATCGTTTCTATAGAAACAGAAAACATTATGTTTTGGGGAATCGATATTTCATGTGTTTGTTTGTTTGTTTAGAATGAATTAAATGAACGTACCTGTAACTTATCCCGATTTCCATCGGTGAAGACTCTGTAATCGCGAGTTCCATGAGTCTTGATCGAACGACGTACTCAAGGGTTTTTTGTAATTGTGGGATATTAACTGACGGCTTTTGTAATCACTGACTTGGGCTAAATTGATTGTCTGGGCCTAATTTGTTTAAGCACTATATTATTTATTTATTTATTTATTTATTATTATTATTATTATTATTATTATTATTATTATTATTATTATTATTATTATAATTATTTATTTATTTATTTATTTATTTATTTATTTACTATTATTATTATTATTATTATTATTATTATTATTATTATTATTATTATTATTATTATTATTATTATTATTATTATTATTATTATAAACTTAAAAGTTTTAAAACTTACAAAAAATTAGTGGGAAGCCTAGAGACAATCTGGGCCCCCACACCTCTAGCAATAGCAAAACCTATCCTAGTAAAAATATGAGGAGCAGCACTGGCACCAATATCTTGCGCCATCGAACACTTCTGAACCCGCTTTAGCAAAGAAACAGCCTCCTTCTCTAATTCCCCAAGGGAAGAAAATGATAAAGGAATGAAACCATAACCAAACGCCTGACAGCTAGATTCGTACTTGACCCGCTTCCGACGAGCCGCATCAACCACAGCACGTCCAGGGACAAAGTCAGAAAGCCCAGACTGTGTCAAAGGAGAAGACCCTGTCAAGTCAACACAAACATCGCGACCACAATCCCAGGAATAAAGTAACACATCTGCCGGTCTGAGGGCCCTGTCGTTCCCTCCAGACAACCCAATGTCAACTTCCTTTCTCGCTGAAATCCCAGATCGATAACAAATATCAACAAGGGAATCCCGAACAAAATTATGTCGATGCTTAATACCCACCATACCAGCACAAGACACCGTGTGATCCCCAAAAATATCCCCAGTAAAAACCCTTGAACAGGCAGAGCATGCCGTCGAGATAGAGAACAATGGAACACCTAACCGGTAGCACAACACACATCGGTAAGTCTTTGCATTCATCGTCTGACCCAACCCCAAAATAGGGACTGCCCTTAGCCAAGCAGAGGTGTGATCACCCTGCTGTGATTTCCATAAGGCCGATTGTCGGGGAGATAATGAAAAAGTGGATTCTGCAGAAGCGGTAACCTTTGTGAAATAAACATCTGCCAATTTCTTCATGAGTATTGGGGCAGCGACCTCACTTGGATTACCTAAAATATCAAACCCAACTGTTTTATTAAACAGACCCAATGCATCTCCAAAATCACGACCAAGACCAACAATACCTGCATGACGTAGGAGCTTGGTCTGCAACCCAGCAGACTGTAATCGAGAAGCCAGAAAAGCATAATGACGAACATCTCCCGCAGAATAAACACCAAGCCCTCCAAATGCAAATGGCAAGGTGGCAAGCCGCCACTGCCAATCACCAAACCCAGGCCCTGAAGCAGTAACAATACGCTCTAAGGAAGATCGAAGGGCTCCATTGAAAGCGCGTGGAGCCGCCTCAAATATACAAGGAGGACAAGTACGCAAGGTAAAGTAGAGTTTAGAAACTCCCGTACATGTCCTAAGCAACAACCACTCACACTGAGGATCATCAAGCTTAGCAACCTTATCCATAAGCGCAATGGACTTGGTCACCCTTTGCATCACCAGTTCACTACTAAAACCAGGATCGGAACTTGCGGGGGCCCCAAGCAACTTAACACCATTTAAAGGTCGAGCAATATTAGGAGGAAAGACACCTACTTGCCTGCTGCGAGGGTCCTCCGTAGGCCAGAAAATTTCTGTTTTTTCAACGTTGAGATGTAGCCCAAAACGAGGCCCATCCTCCATAATCAAATGCAAAACCTTCCCCACCACCAAAGTGTCCCCAATAATAGTGCCATCATCCAAATACCACGCCTGAAGACAAACCTCAAAATTATCTCTGATTTTAGAAACCAAGGGTTGTAAGACCAAAGCAAAAAGCAGCGGACCAAGGGGATCACGCTGTTGTACCCCCTGAGAAGACCATAATGTGTGGTTCCCATAATACAATCTGGCTGGATTAGAGTAGCAAAATTCAACCCACCGAGAAATGCTCGGACAAAGGCGGCGAACTTCACGTAACATGACTGTACGATCAACTAGATTGAAGGCATTTTGAAAATCAACTAATAACATAGAGAGGCCAACATCAGAGCCACGATCCTCAATCAACCGATTCACAGCATGAAGAATTGCCTCACCACCTGAAGAAACACCAACACCAAATTGAAGACCATCGAAGTAACTTCCCAAAGACTGGCCAACCATAGCAGCGCCAACCTTCGAAACAAGACGTCGCCAAACAGTACCCACAGCTATAGGACGAAGACCACCGCCGGGCTTGACAAGCGGTGTGAGGGGAGCACTAGCTATATACTCTCCTAATTCCATAGGGCACCTTCCAGCTAGAAAGAGATTAACGACCCCGGTAATAGAGCCAACCAACTCATCCGAGACTGCCACAGCAGCACCACTCAAGCAATCCATAAGGTGTTGTGCACGTAAACCATCTCTACCACATGAAGTGCCCCGAGAAAAACTTTTAATCTGGCCCAAAACAACAGCAGAAGTCGTAACGAGGTGAAGGTGATCAACCGTCATATCAGGCAAGGATGGAGCTATAGAAGAAGGGTGCTAAGACAGCAAGTCCGCCAGGGTGGCGTCATTATAAGGAGCAACGCCTGATGAAGAAAGAACACGAGCTGCAGCGGTGTAATGGCCATCACAAATCTTCCTACGACACTGCTTAATATTACGCTCTTCCAAATCAAGGACCTCATCATCAACCACTGACAACATAGGAGAATCCTCTGCCAAATACTCCCTCACAACCTGTAAACTTCCACCCGCTATCCCCCACGAGCAAATAGCACGGGAAATATTCTCTTCCTGATGCCGACGCTTTATCGAAGACCTAGACTCCCGACTACTCCGTGGCCGTAAGGTTTTAAGGGTACAAAGGGGTAACACCAACAAAGAGACCCAACTAGAAATGTCATCAGGCTTAGAGATCACCTTATCAAGAGCACCTTTCAAAACCCGAGAAAACCCCAAACGACACTTGAGAGGGATAGACTTAACCGTGCGAAACCCCTTAGAGAACAACTGATCAAGGAGAGCCACGTCAAAACCATCGTTATGATCACGCACCGAACCATCCTCAATACAAAGTCGAGCAGGAGAAGAGGGAGCTAGTGGCTTGGAAAAATTATGAAGCACAAAACGAACAACACCATTTCCCTCATCGGGGGGCGGCACATCCGGTCCCCTACCATGACGACACTTAGCACGCACCGTGTGTGTTTTGTAGCAAACACCACATAACCAAATCCCCATACGCCTAAAAGTAACATCGGCCTCAGTATAAACACCCAAATTAGAAGTAAGAGAATGTCGAGTGATATCCCGCGCATCGATACCACAATGACGATCACTAAGATGCTTGATAAGTGAACTTCTAACTAGCCCATTTCCACTCCCATTTTGACAGCCACTAAGACCCGCAAAGGGACAATGAAACTTCACAGCGGCATACGACATAGCTGCACACAACATTTAGTTGTAGTGCATAGCTAAAATGACAGATGCAAAATCCCCATACTCCAATAAAATTATAACCATGAAGCCAAGATAAAACTCACAGGGGACTTTTAACAAACACCTGGTGGGCACAGATTCTATTGTATAATGAAACAGATTCTACTGTAGCTGCCGTCCGATTGCTGGAAGGAAGGAGATGTAAGACAACCGTAACATGTGCTAAACGCATTAAACATGTGCTTATCACCACTCTCATCCACTCAAAGTGGTTAAGCAATGAAGTCACAGACAGATATTGTCTACTTGACAAATGAAATACTCGATGTACTAGATCTTGAAGACGTACCAAATGGGTCCCAGTTTTATTAATTTCAAACCCATAACTTGACACAGTACTGAAAACTCTGGCTGTATTGTAAAGATCCGACGAGTTCGGTTTTGAGAGCGTGATTGATTTACCTGAAATTAGATAACCCGACCCGGATTTGATAGAATCACCGAAGAACTCTCTCCCGAAAACTTTGAACAGAGCGAGAGAATGCAAGCATTGTTTATCACTATCACTATTATATATTATTATTTATTATATTATATTATATTTTATATATATATATATATATATATATCACTATTATATATTATTATTATATTATATTATATTATATTATATTATATTATATTATATATATATATATATATATATATATATATATATATATATACACACACACACACACACATTAAAAGAGATTCTTAATTAGATAATAAATGTTTTCAAAACCCCCTTAATCACCGTTAGATTAGAAAATTACGTTACAATATCCCTTAATCCAACGATCATTAACCATCCACTAAAAATATTAGCTAATAAATTAATTTTATATAAACTTCTCCCTAAAATACCCTTATTAATAAAAACAAGATTTGTGGTCCGCGCTTCGCGGCGGATTAGTGTCATTTTAACGCTACTATATCGTTAGACAGTTTTCGCTCTGAAAGTCATCAAAACGATGTCCACTCTTTTCAGATCATTTACGCAATGGCAGGCAACTGTTATGGTAATATTCTACTATATAAATGAAAAATACGTAAACAACTGGATATATGTTACAGTCTGGGTTGCAATGCTCAATTTTGAAATGTCCCGTTCTTATTGATTAAAAACGTTCCATATTAATTGATTTCGTTGCGAGGTTTTGACCTCTATATGAGACATTTTTCAAAGACTGCATTCATTTTTAAAACAAACCATAACCTTTATTTCATAGATAAAGGTTTTAAAAAGCTTTACATAGATTATCAAATAATGATAATCTAAAATATCCTGTTTACACACGACCATTACATAATGGTTTACAATACAAATATGTTACAACAAAATAAGTTTCTTGAATGCAGTTTTTACACAATATCATACAAGCATGGACTCCAAATCTCGTCCTTATTTAACTATGCGACAGCGGAAGCTCTTAATAATCACCTGAGAATAAACATGCTTAAAACGTCAACAAAAATGTTGGTGAGTTATAGGTTTAACCTATATATATCAAATCATAATAATAGACCACAAGATTTCATATTTCAATACACATCCCATACATAGAGATAAAAATCATTCATATGGTGAACACCTGGTAACCGACATTAACAAGATGCATATATAAGAATATCTCCATCATTCCGGGACACCCTTCGGATATGATATAAATTTCGAAGTACTAAAGCATCCGGTACTTTGGATGGGGCTTGTTGGGCCCGATAGATCTATCTTTAGGATTCGCGTCAATTAGGGTGTCTGTTCCCTAATTCTTAGATTACCAGACTTAATAAAAAGGGGCATATTCGATTTCGATAATTCAACCATAGAATGTAGTTTCACGTACTTGTGTCTATTTTGTAAATCATTTATAAAACCTGCATGTATTCTCATCCCAAAAATATTAGATTTTAAAAGTGGGACTATAACTCACTTTCACAGATTTTTACTTCGTCGGGAAGTAAGACTTGGCCACTGGTTGATTCACGAACCTATAACAATATATACATATATATCAAAGTATGTTCAAAATATATTTACAACACCTTTAATATATTTTGATGTTTTAAGTTTATTAAGTCAGCTGTCCTCGTTAGTAACCTACAACTAGTTGTCCACAGTTAGATGTACATAAATAAATCGATAAATATTATCTTGAATCAATCCACGACCCAGTGTATACGTATCTCAGTATTGATCACAACTCAAACTAAATATATTTTGGAATCAACCTCAACCATGTATAGCTAACTCCAACATTCACATATAGAGTGTCTATGGTTGTTTCGAAATATATATAGATGTGTCGACATGATAGGTCGAAACATTGTATACGTGTCTATGGTATCTCAAGATTACATAATATACAATACAAGTTGATTAAGTTATGGTTGGAATAAATTTGTTACCAATTTTCACGTAGCTAAAATGAGAAAAATTATCCAATCTTGTTTTACTCATAACTTCTTCATTTTAAATCCGTTTTGAGTGAATCAAATTGCTATGGTCTCATATTGAACTCTATTTTATGAATCTAAACAGAAAAAGTATAAGTTTATAGTCGGAAAAATAATTTACAAGTCGTTTTTGTAAAGGTAGTCATTTCAGTCGAAAGAACGACGTCTAGATGACCATTTTAGAAAACATACTTCCACTTTGAGTTTAACCATAATTTTTGGATATAGTTTCATGTTCATAATAACAATAATTTTCTCAGAATAACAACTTTTAAATCAAAGTTTATCATAGTTTTTAATTAACTAACCCAAAACAGCCCGCGGTGTTACTACGACGGCGTATATCCGGTTTTACGGTGTTTTTCGTGTTTCCAGGTTTTAAATCATTAAGTTAGCATATCATATAGATATAGAACATGTGTTTAGTTGATTTTAAAAGTCAAGTTAGAAGGATTAACTTTTGTTTGCGAACAAGTTTAGAATTAACTAAACTATGTTCTAGTGATTACAAGTTTAAACCTTCGAATAAGATAGCTTTATATGTATGAATCGAATGATGTTATGAACATCATTACTACCTTAAGTTCCTTGGATAAACCTACTGGAAAAGATAAAAATGGATCTAGCTTCAATGGATCCTTGGATGGCTCGAAGTTCTTGAAGCAGAATCATGACACGAAAACAAGTTCAAGTAAGATCATCACTTAAAATAAGATTGTTATAGTTATAGAAATTGAACCAAAGTTTGAATATGATTATTACCTTGTATTAGAATGATAACCTACTGTAAGAAACAAAGATTTCTTGAGGTTGGATGATCACCTTACAAGATTGGAAGTGAGCTAGCAAACTTGAAAGTATTCTTGATTTTATGAAACTAGAACTTTTGGAATTTATGAAGAACACTTAGAACTTGAAGATAGAACTTGAGAGAGATCAATTAGATGAAGGAAATTGAAGAATGAAAGTGTTTTTAGGTGTTTTTGGTCGTTGGTGTATGGATTAGATATAAAGGATATGTTATTTTGTTTTCATGTAAATAAGTCATGAATGATTACTCATATTTTTGTAATTTTATGAGATATTTCATGCTAGTTGCCAAATGATGGTTCCCACATGTGTTAGGTGACTCACATGGGCTGCTAAGAGCTGATCATTGGAGTGTATATACCAATAGTACATACATCTAAAAGCTGTGTATTGTACGAGTACGAATACGGGTGCATACGAGTAGAATTGTTGATGAAACTGAACGAGGATGTAATTGTAAGCATTTTTGTTAAGTAGAAGTATTTTGATAAGTGTCTTGAAGTCTTTCAAAAGTGTATGAATACATATTAAAACACTACATGTATATACATTTTAACTGAGTCGTTAAGTCATCGTTAGTCGTTACATGTAAATGTTGTTTTGAAACCTTTAGGTTAACGATCTTGTTAAATGTTGTTAACCCAATGTTTATAATATCAAAAGAGATTTTAAATTATTATATTATCATGATATTATGATGTACGAATATCTCTTAATATGATATATATACATTAAATGTCGTTACAACGATAATCGTTACATATATGTCTCGTTTCAAAATCATTAAGTTAGTAGTCTTGTTTTTACATATGTAGTTCATTGTTAATATAATTAATGATATGTTTACTTATCACAATATCATGTTAACTATATATATAACCATATATATGTCATCATATAGTTTTTACAAGTTTAACGTTCGTGAATCACCGGTCAACTTGGGTGGTCAATTGTCTATATGAAACCTATTTCAATTAATCAAGTCTTAACAAGTTTGATTGCTTAACATGTTGGAAACATTTAATCATGTAAATTTCAATCTCAGTTAATATATATAAACATGGAAAAGTTCGGGTCACTACAGTACCTACCCGTTAAATAAATTTCGTCCCGAAATTTTAAGCTGTTGAAGGTGTTGACGAATCTTCTGGAAATAGATGCGGGTATTTCTTCTTCATCTGATCTTCACGCTCCCAGGTGAACTCGGGTCCTCTACGAGCATTCCATCGAACCTTAATAATTGGTATCTTATTTTGCTTAAGTCTTTTAACCTCACGATCCATTATTTCGACGGGTTCTTCGATGAATTGAAGTTTTTCGTTGATTTGGATTTCATCTAATGGAATAGTGAGATCTTCTTTAGCAAAACATTTCTTCAAATTCGAGACGTGGAAAGTGTTATGTACAGCCGCGAGTTGTTGAGGTAACTCAAGTCGGTAAGCTACTGGTCCGACACGATCAATAATCTTGAATGGTCCAATATACCTTGGATTTAATTTCCCTCGTTTACCAAATCGAACAACGCCTTTCCAAGGTGCTACTTTAAGCATGACCATCTCTCCAATTTCAAATTTTATATCTTTTCTTTTAATGTCAGCGTAGCTCTTTTGTCGACTTTGGGCGGTTTTCAACCGTTGTTGAATTTGGATGATCTTCTCGGTAGTTTCTTGTATAATCTCCGGACCCGTAATCTGTCTATCCCCCACTTCACTCCAACAAATCGGAGACCTGCACTTTCTACCATAAAGTGCTTCAAACGGCGCCATCTCAATGCTTGAATGGTAGCTGTTGTTGTAGGAAAATTCTGCTAACGGTAGATGTCGATCCCAACTATTTCCGAAATCAATAACACATGCTCGTAGCATGTCTTCAAGCGTTTGTATCGTCCTTTTGCTCTGCCCATCAGTTTGTGGATGATAGGCAGTACTCATGTCTAGACGAGTTCCTAATGCTTGCTGTAATGTCTTCCAGAATCTTGAAATAAATCTACCATCCCTATCAGAGATAATAGAGATTGGTATTCCATGTCTGGAGATGACTTCCTTCAAATACAGTCGTGCTAACTTCTCCATCTTGTCATCTTCTCTTATTGGCAGGAAGTGTGCTGATTTGGTGAGACGATCAACTATTACCCAAATAGTATCAAAACCACTTGCAGTCCTTGGCAATTTAGTGATGAAATCCATGGTAATGTTTTCCCATTTCCATTCCGGGATTTTGGGTTGTTGAAGTAGACCTGATGGTTTCTGATGCTCAGCTTTGACCTTAGAACACGTCAAACATTCTCCTACGTATTTAGCAACATCGGCTTTCATACCCGGCCACCAAAAATGTTTCTTGAGATCCTTGTACATCTTCCCCGTTCCAGGATGTATTGAGTATCTGGTTTTATGAGCTTCTCTAAGTACCATTTCTCTCATATCTCCAAATTTTGGTACCCAAATCCTTTCAGCCCTATACCGGGTTCCGTCTTCCCGAATATTAAGATGCTTCTCCGATCCTTTGGGTATTTCATCCTTTAAATTTCCCTCTTTTAAAACTCCTTGTTGTGCCTCCTTTATTTGAGTAGTAAGGTTATTATGAATCATTATATTCATAGATTTTACTCGAATGGGTTCTCTGTCCTTCCTGCTCAAGGCATCGGCTACCACATTTGCCATCCCCGGGTGGTAACGAATCTCAAAGTCGTAATCATTCAACAATTCAATCCACCTACGCTGCCTCATATTCAGTTGTTTCTGATTAAATATGTGTTGAAGACTTTTGTGGTCGGTATATATAATACTTTTGACCCCATATAAGTAGTGCCTCCAAGTCTTTAATGCAAAAACAACCGCGCCTAATTCCAAATCATGCGTTGTATAATTTTGTTCGTGAATCTTCAATTGTCTAGACGCATAAGCAATCACCTTCGTTCGTTGCATTAATACACAACCGAGACCTTGCTTTGATGCGTCACAATAAATCACAAAATCATCATTCCCTTCAGGCAATGACAATATAGGTGCCGTAGTTAGCTTTTTCTTCAATAACTGAAACGCTTTCTCTTGTTCATCATTCCATTCAAATTTCTTCCCTTTATGCGTTAATGCAGTCAAGGGTTTTGCTATTCTGGAAAAGTCTTGGATGAACCTTCTGTAGTAACCAGCTAGTCCTAAAAACTGGCGTATGTGTTTCGGTGTTTTCGGGGTTTCCCACTTTTCAACAGTTTCTATCTTTGCCGGATCCACCTTAATACCTTCTTTGTTCACTATGTGACCGAGGAATTGAACTTCTTCCAACCAAAATGCACACTTTGAAAACTTAGCGTACAATTCTTCCTTCCTCAATACTTCTAACACCTTTCTCAAATGTTCACCGTGTTCTTGGTCATTCTTTGAGTAAATAAGTATGTCATCAATGAAAACAATGACAAACTTGTCGAGGTATGGTCCACACACTCGGTTCATAAGGTCCATGAACACAGCTGGTGCATTAGTTAAACCAAACAGCATGACCATAAACTCGTAATGACCGTAACGTGTTCTGAAAGCAGTCTTTGGAATATCATCTTCTTTCACCCGCATTTGATGATACCCGGAACGTAAGTCAATCTTTGAATAAACAGACGAGCCTTGTAGTTGATCAAATAAGTCGTCGATTCTCGGTAGTGGGTAGCGGTTCTTGATGGTAAGTTTGTTCAACTCTCGGTAGTCGATATACAACCTGAATGTACCATCTTTCTTCTTGACAAACAAAACAGGAGCTCCCCACGGTGATGTGCTTGGTCGAATGAAACCACGCTCTAAAAGTTCTTGTAATTGGCTTTGCAGTTCTTTCATCTCGCTGGGTGCGAGTCTGTAAGGAGCACGAGCTATTGGTGCAGCTCCTGGTACAAGATCTATTTGAAATTCAACGGATCGATGTGGGGGTAATCTCAGTAATTCTTTCGGAAATACATCGGGAAATTCTTTTGCAATGGGAACATCATTGATGCTCTTTTCTTCAGTTTGTACTTTCTCGACCTGTGCTAGAACAGCATAGCAACCTTTTCTTATTAGTTTTTGTGCCTTCAAATTACTAATAAGATGTAGCTTCGTGTTGCCCTTTTCTCCGTACACCATTAAGGGTTTTCCTTTTTCTCGTATAATGCGAATTGCATTTTTGTAACAAACGATCTCTGCTTTCACTTCTTTCAACCAGTCCATACCGATTATCACATCAAAACTCCCTAACTCTACTGGTATTAAATCAATCTTAAATGTTTCGCTAACCAGTTTAATTTCTCGATTCCGACATATATTATCTGCTGAAATTAATTTACCATTTGCTAATTCGAGTAAAAATTTACTATTCAAAGGCGTCAATGGGCAACTTAATTTAGCACAAAAATCTCTACTCATATAGCTTCTATCCGCACCCGAATCAAATAAAATGTAAGCAGATTTATTGTCAATAAGAAACGTACCCGTAACAAGCTCCGGGTCTTCCTGTGCCTCTGCCGCATTAATATTGAAAACTCTTCCACGGCCTTGTCCATTCGTGTTCTCCTGGTTCGGGCAATTTCTAATAATGTGGCCTGGTTTTCCACATTTATAACAAACTACATTGGCATAGCTTGCTCCGACACTACTTGCTCCGCCATTACTCGTTCCGACACCATTTGTTCCTTTCGTTCTATTAACCCCTGGTCCGTAGACCTCACACTTCGCCGCGCTATGACCATTTCTTTTACACTTGTTGCAAAATTTGGTGCAGAACCCCGAGTGATACTTTTCACACCTTTGGCATAGCTGTTTCTGATTGTTGTTGTTGTTGCGGTTATTATTGTTGTTGGGATGATTGTTGTAGTTGCTGTTGTTGTTGTTGTTGTTGTTGTTGTTGTTGAGCCGTTTGTTGTAGTTGCGATTGATGTTGCGATTGTTGTTGTTGTTGTATTGGTGATTCTTATCACCATTTTCCTCCCACTTTCTTTTGAATTGCTTCACATTGGCCTCTTCAGCAGTCTGTTCTTTAATTCTTTCTTCAATCTGGTTCACTAGTTTGTGAGCCATTCTACATGCCTGTTGTATGGAGGCGGGCTCGTGTGAACTTATATCTTCTTGGATTCTTTCCGGTAATCCTTTCACAAACGCGTCGATCTTCTCTTCCTCATCTTCGAATGCTCCCGGACACAATAGGCACAATTCTGTGAATCGTCTTTCGTACGTGGTAATATCAAATCCTTGGGTTCGTAACCCTCTAAGTTCTGTCTTGAGCTTATTGACCTCGGTTCTGGGACGGTACTTCTCGTTCATCAAGTGCTTGAATGCTGACCACGGTAGTGCGTACGCATCGTCTTGTCCCACTTGCTCTAGATAGGTATTCCACCATGTTAACGCAGAACCTGTGAAGGTATGCGTAGCGTACTTCACTTTGTCCTCTTCAGTACACTTACTTATGGCAAACACCGATTCGACCTTCTCGGTCCACCGTTTCAATCCGATCGGTCCTTCGGTTCCATCAAATTCCAAAGGTTTGCAGGCAGTGAATTCTTTGTAGGTGCATCCTACACGATTTCCTGTACTGCTAGATCTAAGGTTATTGTTGGTATGTAGCGCAGCCTGTACTGCGGCTATGTTTGAAGCTAGAAAAGTACGGAATTCCTCTTCATTCATATTCACGGTGTGTCGAGTAGTCGGTGCCATTTCCTTCAAAATAGTCAAATGGAACAAGTTAATCATACAGAATATTAAGAGTAGTTAATAGTATTTCGTAGCATAATATGAACTCATTTATAAAAGCTTTTTCTTCATATTAGCGTTTTATAAGTTTAAATTCGGGTAGTACCTACCCGTTAAGTTCATACTTAGTAGCTAATATACAATTCAACTACTACAATTCTATATGAAAAACTGATTATAATAATATTTCGCGTTCAAACTTTTACACAATATTTTACAAACTTACAATACCGCTTATTTTACATATAGCATGAAATATAGCACACAATAAATTTGATACAAGATGGTTGTGAAGATAATTCTAGCTAGTACACAAGTCGTTCAGCAAAGGCAATAAAGACACGTAATTCATACGTTCAGAAACAAGTCATGCATTCTGGTTTTACTAGGATTACTTCCCATCCTTGGTCTTGTGGAACATAACCGTTATGGCCGTTGATAAAACAGCGTGTTGTAACTTCGTCAAAGGGACAAGGGTTACGTAATGTCCAACAGTCCCGTAACAATCTAAAAACCTCATTTCTTACCCTAATTACCGACTCCATCACTTGTGGGAACGTTTTGTTTAATAGTTGTAGCCCGATGTTCTTGTTCTCACTTTGGTGAGAAGCGAACATTACTAATCCGTAAGCATAACATGCTTCTTTATGTTGCATGTTAGCCGCTTTTTCTAAATCACGAAGTCCAATATTCGGATATATTGAGTCAAAATAATTTCTTAACCCATTGCGTAAAATAGCATTTGGGTTCCCCGCAATATATGCGTCAAAGTAAACACATCGTAACTTATGGATTTCCCAATGTGATATCCCCCATCTTTCGAACGAAAGCCTTTTATAAACCAAGGCATTCTTGGAACGTTCTTCGAATGTCTTACAAACTGATCTCGCCTTAAATAGTTGTGCCGAAGAATTCTGACCGACTCTAGACAAGATTTCATCAATCATGTCTCCGGGTAGGTCTCTTAAAATATTGGGTTGTCTATCCATTTTGTGTTTTTATATTGTAAAATAGACAAGAGTTAGATTCATAAAAAAAATACTTATTAATACAAGCAATTTTTTTTACATATATCATAAAGCATAAGCACACTATATTACTTATATTACACCACACGAATACAACTATCTTATTCCGACTCGCTTGTTTCTTCTTCTTCGATTTTGGTTCGTTTTGCCAAGTTTCTAGGGATATATGATGTTCCCCTAATACGAGCCGTCGTTATCCACATTGGTTTAGAAAAACCTGGTGGTTTAGAGGTTCCCGAGTTATTGTTACAACTTAAGGACTTTGGGGGTTGACGATACATATACAGTTCATCGGGGTTGGAATTAGATTTCTCTATTTTTATGCCCTTTCCCTTATTATTTTCTTTTGTCTTTTTAAATTCAGTTGGGGTAATTTCTATAACATCATCGGAATTCTCGTCGGAATCTGATTCATCGGAGAATTGGTAATCCTCCCAATATTTTGCTTCCTTGGCGGAAACACCATTGACCATAATTAACCTTGGTCGGTTGGTTGAGGATTTTCTTTTACTTAACCATTTTATTATTTCCCCCACCGGTTCTATTTCTTCATCCGGTTCCGATTCTTCTTCCGGTTCCGATTCTTCTTCCGGTTCCGAATCTTCTTCCGGTTCCTCTTCGGGAACTTGTGAATCAGTCCACGAATCATTCCAATTTACATTTGACTCTTCATTATTATTAGGTGAGTCAATGGGACTTGTTCTAGAGGTGGACATCTATCACATAATATCAAACGCGTTAAGAGATTAATATATCACATAATATTCACATGTTAAAAATATATAGTTTCCAACAAAATTTGTTAAGCAATCATTTTTCAAGTAAACACGGTCGAAGTCCAGACTCACTAATGCATCCTAACAAACTAGATAAGACACACTAATGCAAAATTCTGGTTCTCTAAGACCAACGCTCGGATACCAACTTAAATGTCCCGTTCTTATTGATTAAAAACGTTCCATATTAATTGATTTCGTTGCGAGGTTTTGAACTCTATATGAGACGTTTTTCAAAGACTGCATTCATTTTTAAAACAAACCATAACCTTTATTTCATAGATAAAGGTTTTAAAAAGCTTTACATAGATTATCAAATAATGATAATCTAAAATATCCTGTTTACACACGACCATTACATAATGGTTTACAATACAAATATGTTACAACAAAATAAGTTTCTTGAATGCAGTTTTTACACAATATCATACAAGCATGGACTCCAAATCTCGTCCTTATTTAACTATGCGACAGCGGAAGCTCTTAATAATCACCTGAGAATAAACATGCTTAAAACGTCAACAAAAATGTTGGTGAGTTATAGGTTTAACCTATATATATCAAATCATAATAATAGACCACAAGATTTCATATTTCAATACACATCCCATACACAGAGATAAAAATCATTCATATGGTGAACACCTGGTAACCGACATTAACAAGATGCATATATAAGAATATCCCCATCATTCCGGGACACCCTTCGGATATGATATAAATTTCGAAGTACTAAAGCATCCGGTACTTTGGATGGGGCTTGTTGGGCCCGATAGATCTATCTTTAGGATTCGCGTCAATTAGGGTGTCTGTTCCCTAATTCTTAGATTACCAGACTTAATAAAAAGGGGCATATTCAATTTCGATAATTCAACCATAGAATGTAGTTTCACGTACTTGTGTCTATTTTGTAAATCATTTATAAAACCTGCATGTATTCTCATCCCAAAAATATTTGATTTTAAAAGTGGGACTATAACTCACTTTCACAGATTTTTACTTCGTCGGGAAGTAAGACTTGGCCACTGGTTGATTCACGAACCTATAACAATATATACATATATATCAAAGTATGTTCAAAATATATTTACAACACCTTTAATATATTTTGATGTTTTAAGTTTATTAAGTCAGCTGTCCTCGTTAGTAACCTACAACTAGTTGTCCACAGTTAGATGTACAGAAATAAATCGATAAATATTATCTTGAATCAATCCACGACCCAGTGTATACGTATCTCAGTATTGATCACAACTCAAACTAAATATATTTTGGAATCAACCTCAACCATGTATAGCTAACTCCAACATTCACATATAGAGTGTCTATGGTTGTTCCGAAATATATATAGATGTGTCGACATGATAGGTCGAAACATTGTATACGTGTCTATGGTATCTCAAGATTACATAATATACAATACAAGTTGATTAAGTTATGGTTGGAATAGATTTGTTACCAATTTTCACGTAGCTAAAATGAGAAAAATTATCCAATCTTGTTTTACCCATAACTTCTTCATTTTAAATCCGTTTTGAGTGAATCAAATTGCTATGGTCTCATATTGAACTCTATTTTATGAATCTAAACAGAAAAAGTATAAGTTTATAGTCGGAAAAATAAGTTACAAGTCTTTTTTGTAAAGGTAGTCATTTCAGTCGAAAGAACGACGTCTAGATGACCATTTTAGAAAACATACTTCCACTTTGAGTTTAACCATAATTTTTGGATATAGTTTCATGTTCATAATAACAATCATTTTCTCAGAATAACAACTTTTAAATCAAAGTTTATCATAGTTTTTAATTAACTAACCCAAAACAGCCCGCGGTGTTACTACGACGGCGTAAATCCGATTTTACGGTGTTTTTCGTGTTTCCAGGTTTTAAATCATTAAGTTAGCATATCATATAGATATAGAACATGTGTTTAGTTGATTTTAAAAGTCAAGTTAGAAGGATTAACTTTTGTTTGCGAACAAGTTTAGAATTAACTAAACTATGTTCTAGTGATTACAAGTTTAAACCTTCGAATAAGATAGCTTTATATGTATGAATCGAATGATGTTATGAACATCATTACTACCTTAAGTTCCTTGGATAAACCTACTGGAAAAGAGAAAAATAGATCTAGCTTCAATGGATCCTTGGATGGCTCGAAGTTCTTGAAGCAGAATCATGACACGAAAACAAGTTCAAGTAAGATCATCACTTAAAATAAGATTGTTATAGTTATAGAAATTGAACCAAAGTTTGAATATGATTATTACCTTGTATTAGAATGATAACCTACTGTAAGAAACAAAGATTTCTTGAGGTTGGATGATCACCTTACAAGATTGGAAGTGAGCTAGCAAACTTGAAAGTATTCTTGATTTTATGAAACTAGAACTTTTGGAATTTATGAAGAACACTTAGAACTTGAAGATAGAACTTGAGAGAGATCAATTAGATGAAGGAAATTGAAGAATGAAAGTGTTTGTAGGTGTTTTTGGTCGTTGGTGTATGGATTAGATATAAAGGATATGTTATTTTGTTTTCATGTAAATAAGTCATGAATGATTACTCATATTTTTGTAATTTTATGAGATATTTCATGCTAGTTGCCAAATGATGGTTCCCACATGTGTTAGGTGACTCACATGGGCTGCTAAGAGCTGATCATTGGAGTGTATATACCAATAGTACATACATCTAAAAGCTGTGTATTGTACGAGTACGAATACGGGTGCATACGAGTAGAATTGTTGATGAAACTGAACGAGGATGTAATTGTAAGCATTTTTGTTAAGTAGAAGTATTTTGATAAGTGTCTTGAAGTCTTTCAAAAGTGTATGAATACATATTAAAACACTACATGTATATACATTTTAACTGAGTCGTTAAGTCATCGTTAGTCGTTACATGTAAATGTTGTTTTGAAACCTTTAGGTTAACGATCTTGTTAAATGTTGTTAACCCAATGTTTATAATATCAAAAGAGATTTTAAATTATTATATTATCATGATATTATGATGTACGAATATCTCTTAATATGATATATATACATTAAATGTCGTTACAACGATAATCGTTACATATATGTCTCGTTTCAAAATCATTAAGTTAGTAGTCTTGTTTTTACATATGTAGTTCATTGTTAATATAATTAATGATATGTTTACTTATCATAATATCATGTTAACTATATATATAACCATATATATGTCATCATATAGTTTTTACAAGTTTTAACGTTCGTGAATCACCGGTCAACTTGGGTGGTCAATTGTCTATATGAAACCTATTTCAATTAATCAAGTCTTAACAAGTTTGATTGCTTAACATGTTGGAAACATTTAATCATGTAAATATCAATCTCAGTTAATATATATAAACATGGAAAAGTTCGGGTCACTACAAATTTAACAACAAAACGAATCAAAACAAATTAAATTTTGAGGCTTCTAAACAAATTACTTATTCGGCAAAAACCTTATGATCTATATAATTTTAGTAGGTTTTTTAAACGATAAAAAATCAAATAATATACAGTATATTGAAAAAGGTGATGAAAAATAAAAATATAACCCTTTTTACCTATATTTTTTAGGCTTCTATTACGATAGAATTGTATTAGTAAATTGGAATTAGATTTGTATGTATTTGCAAAAAAAAAAAAAAAAAAAAATGCTACAGTTATACTACAGTACTGCTAAAGTGCTGCTACAGTGATAAAGGGGTACTTGGCGGATCCGTATTGGTTCGTCATTTACATGAATTAGTATATATATTAATAATAAAACACAGAACACTCACCAAACCCTAACTAGATTTCATTCGCTTCCTCTTCTCATCTCAAAATTGATGTTGTGCTCATTGATCTACTCCTGAACGAGTCATGTGGGTGATTCACGTGCATATGTCTATCCATTCTCGCTCTCATTCATCGCGTCCGCTACAAACTCTATTTTTGTGCAAGTGGTGGTGAGATTCATTAGTTCTTTTCGTTTGTTGTGGTTTGTGACGTGTTTCTATTGCCTGATTCGTTAGAATCCAGTGAAGAGAGCTAAGGTTATAATTGATGATTTCTCATAAACCTTCTACTTTTTTTCAGTGCCTATGATTTTTCTTAATTTGATGATAGTAATTGGTGTTTATCGTTTGTTGTTTTGTGCTTCACATTACAATTAGTCATTGTTAGATTGTTTTAATCAATTTTTAGATGTTTATCTCAGGTTTTTGTTTTAAAGTTAATATCTACAGCTTTTATTTTATTTTATTTTATTTTCTTTAAAGTATATTACGTTATATACTTGATCATTCTGTTGTGTTACTGCTATTGTATGTTAAACTTTTGATCAGTGCTTTAGAACCCAATGTGTTTAGTTAATTCCATTAATTGCAGATATAACAATATACGTTCAGTTAGTGATTTACCTAACGAATAACGTTCTTGACCATATTTTTTTAACCGTAGAAAGAGACCTCGACAATCAAAGTAGCCTGACTCTAATAATATGGTGTAAAAGCTAATAGCTATATAATTTTCACAATACCGATCATCGATTATGTGCTTTATAACTTCGTTTCTAGCTTTATGAATTTAGTGAAAGTTATGAAATAAATCATATTGAAAGATAGATAACTATAGATGAGGCATACAATGTCGGGTGACTTTATCTCTTTTATCCCACCATTATCCACAAATTACAACTGTTTGCGCATCTATGTGTAGTAATCTCGGAGCTTTATTGGGTATTCTTGATGATTATTTTGAGGGATACTATCCAGAGGAAATGATTGAGCCTTATGTACATGGTTTAAATCCTATTTCAAGCACTGAACTGTCTACGTATAAATTCCTGGAGTACATTATCTTTTAGATTAAGTTTGATGATATATTTGTTTATCTGTAACTAATCAAGTTCATGGTTCGTTTGTTACTAATTCTCAAGCCCGGGAGAATTCAGTTGCTTAAGGCTAGGGACTATTCTGTAGTTTTTAAATTTTTGAGCAACTTTTTGTAATAAGGTAATAGTTGAGGGGATGACTAAATGTACCTATACTAAAGTTATGTAACTGTACTTAACTTGTATGTATCAGATGGGTGTTGCTGCAGTATTTCACTTGTATGTTTTCCCAACAGTACCATACAAATGTGGAGAACGATGTGTGCGTGATGTATCTGTGATGTCAGACTATGCATCATTAGGTGCACCACCAGATCCCGAAGAGGTACGAGACTGCGAAAAAACACCTAGAGTATGCCTTGGTCACCTTGATGAGAGACCAAAATGTCCTAAGTTGCATCAGAGTGTTCGTGATGTTGTCTTCAGAATTGGTGAAATTGTGAGTTCTTTAACCTTTAAAAAAAATGATACAGATTAAAAAATAGGCGAGTTAGGTAAAGAACCAAAATAGGTTGATATGGGTTGACCTCAGTTAGGACGTATACACTAGGACATTGAAAAGTCGATTGAGACGTACGTTGACCAGCATTGACTTTTAAATAAATAAATATATTAAATATTAAATATTAATATTTGAAACATAAACATTTTAAACATAAATGAATCGCCTTTAAAAAGAGAAAAAAAAAAACATAAATGAATTACAAATAAGATGATGTGATGTTAGTTTAAATAATATATATGTTTTTATAATGTTTTCTATAAATATAGTGTATTTATTAACTTGTTTTGATAGTTGAACCAACGTTGACCGACTTTGTTCAGTGGTTCTTAATTACTAAGGTTTGCTAAAAATAATGTTGTAGTTAAATTTGAATATTCCTGCTATATGTCATAAGAGGTTAAGGCACATGTCTGGAGTAGCAGAGACTTCAGTAATCAGGGTACAAGACTCGCAACCGGTTATTGGTGATGGAAACTCACTACCAGTTGATGTTATGGGTCGACCCAATTTGATCGATCTGACTAGCGAGGACATTGGTCAGAGCGATACGATAGCCATGAGTACTAACACCCATAAAGACTACAAGGTTAAAGCGTCACCATATATTTCTCATCAGAGAAATCAAATGGGTGAGGGAAACTCACAACCAGTTAATGTTATGGGTCGAACCCATTTAGTCGATCTGACTAACAAGGATATTGGTCAGAGCAAAAGGACTAAAAACCACGAAGACTACAAGGTTATAACATCAACATCGATTTCTCATCAACCGAGAAATCAAATGGGTGATCACGGAACAGAAAGTGGTTCTGGACATTGCACGGTGAGTAGTCCATACAGTGCAGATGGTAATATTATTAGGTCGGTTATTAATGATAAGTGGGGAAACCAAGATGGACAGAGGTCATCAAAACCCGTTTTAATTTGGTAAAAGTTTAATTGCTGGCATTTTTGTTGCTTAGGTTACTTTTCATAACAACTGACATTAAATGGATTCAGGCCTTTGATTCTTAAGCTTAGAACTATTGTGTGGTTTTTATTTTGATTCAAATGGTTTGACGAGAGAGCGATATGCATATTACCTGTCAACTGGGTGTTGGTTATAGTTTTGGTTAATTCAAATGGTTGCTTTGTATTTGTGAATGGATGTTATCCCACATAGGTGGGAGGAAGAAGTGGGAGGGGGTGACTTGGTTATAAAAGGAGTGTTAAGCTACACTTCCAAATTGCACCAATCAATACACTTTAAATATTTGATTATTTCTTTCTTTCTTACCCTTGTTTGAGAGTTGTATTAGTTAAATATTTTGGAGAGTGTAATTGACTAAAGAGAGTCTTCTATATCATTGTAACAATTTGTGATATAGTGTATTTCTCTCTTTGAGGCTGGTGGTTTTTCTCCTGTTTTGGAGTTTCCACGTTAAATCTTGTATTGTGTATTGTTCTTATTTCTTTACTATTATTGTTGGACTGGGTGGTGGGAATTAGTGAGATCATAATTTCCTAACAACTGGTATCAGAGTGTCAGGTTTGACAGGGGTTGTAAAGACCGTCCTAATCCGTACGGACGAAGTCATCAACATCTGGTCCCATTGCGAGGTACTGACCTAAATATGCCATGTACGACTCCAAGTAATATCTTTAAAATGAGCAAATGCACAGCAGAAGACTTAACTCATACCTGAGAATAAACATGCTTAAAAGTGTCAACTAAAAGGTTGGTGAGTTCATATGTTTATCATATACAATCATAAAATTCAGTAATTTTGATAGACCACAAGATTTCAGTTTCATAAGTATATGTACACTCGCAAGTGTATAAAAGTATTCTATAAGTTGTTGAGCGCTTCAGTAACCATACTTAACAATTAATGTGGCATATTCCCTTTATTATGAAATCTCCCTACACTGTACCAAGTGTAGTAAAAACGAAGTACTATGCAACCGTTTACGATACTAGAGCGACTAGCCCGGTTGGGGTGGTCAAACCCGATAGATCTATCAATAGGATTCGTGCTTACATGTTATTCCAACATGTAAATATTAGTTACCAAGCTATTAGGGAAGATATGCAAGGTGGTACAACTCAACGTAGAATATATTTTAAGTACTTGTGTCTATGGCGTAAAACATAAAAGCAGCGCATGTATTCTTAGCCCAAAAATATATTGCAAAAGCAATTAAAAATGGAGCAAATAAAAATCACCATAGTGTATTTTGTAGTAAAAATACATATGACGACATTTAACAAGTGTAGGGTTGGCCTCGGATTCACGAACCTATATATATATTAACACATATAATTAACATGTAATAATAATCAAACTAGTTTATATATATTACTTATTTAATTTAGTAATATATTTGTTATTTCAAAGGTTATATATATTTGTTTTGGTATATTAATATTTATACATATAGTTATACTAATACATATGTATCTAATAATTAGTATTATATTGTTAAGTCAAAAATTTGTTATATATAAATATTTATGTAAATAATGTTATTAGGTTTAATATATAATGTATATGTAATATTAATATAGTTATAGTATATGTAATGAGTATTTTTTTATATACAAAATATTTATTTGTTAAAACGATAGTTTTCAAAATAATGACTTACTAATAATAATAAAAATAACTTTATTAATAATGATAATACAAATAATAAAAATGATATTGTTAATAATGATACTTATGTTAATAATAATAATAATAATAATAATAATAATAGTAATAATAATAATAATAATAATAATAATAATAATAATAATTAATAATAATAATAATAATAATAATAACAATAATAAAAATGATACTAATACTAATGTTAATGAAAATAATAATAATCTATATTGCTTTCAAAATAATAATAATAATAATAATAATAATAATAATAATAATAATAATAATAATAATAATAATAATAATAATAATAATAATAATAATAATAATAATAATAATAATAATAATAATAATAATAATAAGCTTAGAAAGGCTACCTCAATGTATAAGCCTTAAAAAAAAATAAACGCCTCTGTCCGAACTCGAACCCGCGATCTCTCGTTCAATAAACACACGTCCAACCACTGCTCCACCAGTTACTTTATGATTATAACTTAAATTTTTATTTATTTAACCTTACTATTCTCGATATTTATCTTTGATTATTACTTCAACACTTAATTATTATCATCATCATTTACTTTATGTATCATCGTTCTCCTACTTCATTTATCATCATCTTATCACATCATAACTTCATCATCTATTTATAATCTAGTATCATACAAATCGTACATCATTATCAATCGTCCAACAACCCATACCCATCGTCATTGTTTCATTTTATAACATGCATGTGTACCCATTTCATCATTATCTAGCCCACCAAGAATTTATTTCAAAGGTCTATGACATAACCCAATTAACAATTTTGTTACCTGCGACCCAAATCAAATTTGGTCCACCTTTGTTTATAGCCTAATGATATAAGGGAGCCCAAGAAACAATTTAGAAATCAGAAAAAAATAAAAAAAATTGTACTTGTTTTCTTGCGACAGAAAAGAACGGAAGAAACAAAATGGACATCTTGCACCTTTTGTTTGTGGGAAAACCATCTCACTTTGCCCACCTTTTAACTTTTTTTTTTTATATTCATACATATCTTCAAGATAATGTTTTTAATAATCCCGCTATATTATATGTACCGCTAATACTCCCGTTCCTAAAAAAAGTTGGAAATGTTTGAGTTGTTTAATGCATGCCCATGTGTCACCATACCATTCGATGTTTGGTGTCTTCAACTTTAAACTTCTAGCAACATGATAGTGATACGAAACACCAACTCCCGGTATATAAACTTTTAAGATATTTCAAAAGTTCATTTTGTCGGTGTTATTTTGATAGCATAGAAGTAAGCCAATTCACTACTTCTCTTTTCTTATTTATTGGTTCTGGATTAAATAGATTTTATGAGATTCAAGAGAAAAATGAGGGTTAGGAGGTGATTAAAGGTGGCGTATTAACTGCAGAAGTACGCAGCAGCAAAACAGGAGAAAAAGGTGACGGTTTGTTGGGTTTTTGGATGAATATTGATCCCGAAAACAGTAGCAGTTATGGTTTGTGTTGGGGTTGGTTTAGGGGTGTCCAAAAAGTGGTGGGTTGAAGTATTGATGATCGAGAAGCAAAGGAGAAAAGAAAAAAAATATAATGGTTTGGTTGATTGATTCAATAAACATACAAGTGGGTATATATAATAAGAGATAGATAGGAAAAAGTAATAGAGTAATATTCACTTACTCACATCAGTTCACGGACGAAATTATTTGGAACAAGTGGAATGAAGAAACAAGAAAAAAGTAAACACAGTACCATCATTTAAAATCACGTGAATTTATTTGTTGGTATGCTACAGACAGTTTTCGCGGGGTGTGTATCGTGCTCCGTTGTTAATTAGTGACGGATAAAAGTATTCAGAAAAATCCCAAATTTTTAAATTAATTATCTTTATTTATTTCAGTCATTATGATATAAAGTTCGATCATTAATTATTTGAAATTATTAATTAAAAATTAAATTAATTATTAGCTCCCAACCCCAAGTAAAATATGCTAAGTGTAAAACTTAACAAATAACTCCTAAATATATACTTAATAAGCCTATAAATTATATAACTCATTTTCGGATCACCGTTTATTTGAAAATCACATAAGTTAATTTTTAACTCGATTAATAACTATCAAGATGAGCGTTTATCAAATAAATTCTAAATCATATATATCTATATTCAATATACTTTTCATATATATATATATATATATATATAGATTTATGGTAATATCATATATTATTTTATTTACACAAATGAATTAAATCACATTAGTTTCTCTTTCATATTTATATATTTATATTTAAATATGTATGTATTTATTTACATAGAGTGGTTCGTAAATCGTCGGGAATAGTCGAAGGTCAAATGAATATAAGAAGCAGTTCAAAATTTTTGAGACTCAACCTTATCAGACTTTACTTATCGTGTCAAAATATAATATCGTATCGAGAGTTTGATTTAAAATTAGTCAAAATTTTCCGGGTCATTACAGTACCTACCCGTTAAAGAAATTTCGTCCCAAAATTTGGGTGGGGTGGTCATGGCTAACAATAAAAATGTTTTCATGACGAATATGAGTTGATAAATAGAGTTTTATCATTATTGAGTAATATAGATAAAACAATTTGATTATGTGATGAGTACGAGTGAAGCTATCACAAAAGAGTGAAATGAATAAATAAAGTTTCGTCTTAACTTTTGACGTTGTCTTGGTTGAATTTACGGAATTCAAGGGATTAAGGAAATCTTCAAAATCTAAATAAGATCTGAGTCTTCGGAATTTAAGGAAATTAGGATCTTTTTAATTAAATGTGGTCATCTGTCTTGATTGCTACGTCTTATATTTTCATTATAAATTAAACCCTTCCATTCCATTATTTTCATCACTCCTTATACTTTCTTTCTTAATTCTTACTTCTAAAAGATTTTGAAAATGCCTCATCCAGTTCTAATCCTTGATATTTTCCTAATTATCATTTCTGTCATCTTTCTTTTAAATCATCCTCCAAAAGAATCTGTTTACTTCTACTATTACCTTGAGGTGATACTATTCTTAATTCTACCGTGTCTTTATATTGCTATTCGTATTAATATCCATGATTTGTAACCTCCGTGTTGTTATTGAGCTTTATATTTTCTCTTATATTTTGGAGCTCTTTGCCTTTTTATTTTCTTCTCAACCTCTAGTAAAGCGAGTAATGGTCCAGAATTCGTAAATATGGAGTTTTGAATGAACTTAATGTTCTAAACAAGAAAGAACGTAATAGCACGATTTGATTTGTCAAAATACCAGAATCACTGAGGATAGAACTATCAAGAATATATTTTCTTGATATGTTCAAAAGTTAAGCATAATGAAAGAGTTATGTAACATGGTACATGATGACGGTATAGTCTGTGAATCATCATGTTTCATTTGAAACTCAGCATGACTTACTGTAATATAATCACGTTGATCAAGTGTCATTATATTATACTAACCCATGCATCAGTTCCCAACACTACTTCAAAAATGTTCATATTTTAAATTCGAAGGTTCGCAGAATATAGAAACTAAAACAGTTTCCTTTTATGATATAATACGGATAGCGCAGAGAGATAACTAATATCGAACGAGAATATTTATGAAGATATCTTCAGAAATATTGAGGATATTAATAAAGAAAGGTACGATGATATCTTAGGATTTCAGAATCAAATTGTGATGAAGAAATTCATTCACGATGATTTAGAGTGGTTAAGGAGTAAGGTATTCGCTAAAGATTTCATCAGAAATAGAATGATCTGGATTCTTTATGTACAAGTTCAGTCCTTGTAATTTGTTCAGAGTCTCCTTCATGGTTTGCTCAATCCGGTTTCCAGTTCCTACTTTTCTGAGCTTTACCAACATACTATTCTTTATCTTTATACCTTAGACGGTTAAGGTCGTGTACAGTTTTTGCTGATGTATTCAGCTTATACAGTTTTTGCTGCTGTATTCAGCTTTTTTTTTTCCTTCAGAATTTGGAGTATTGATTTGTAGACTGGGTGCTTTTTAGAATTTCAGATTGGAAAATCATAATTCTAAGAGATAAATATTATATGTATACATATAACTGTTGATGTAGTCATGCTGCAAGATTTTAAAATACTGATTGCCGATTCTTGGTAATTAGTATGGCGATTCTCGTTACAAGATGCGAATGAGTATATGATAGGATTTTAATGATTAAATATAATGGTTCTTCGTAAAATCAAAGATCAATGAAGTTGCAGGTAAGTTTACTGCTAATGTGGTGGGCTATAAATGGTTCCCTGATAACGATGACAAAAGGCAACTTATATATCGAGGTTATAATAAGACTAACCTGAATGAAAGTCGAAATTGTTTGCTGGAGCTGTGACAAAATTGTCTACTTTGAAAAGGAATTGCAAAGTTATTTTTGGTAATACCAACGCCAAAAGAGTTAGCATAGATACGTGTTAAACGTTTACTCAGGTTCCGAGACTTTTTCAGGTGCATAACTATATGCATAAATCTCTCCTTCCGTAGATGAAGTGAGGTTGGTTCATCCTTTCGATTGAGGTGTTTTCAAGAATCATGAAAGGTTTGAACGCAGATTGTAATCGTCAAGATACAAATGAGGTTTAAGATGAGATCAAGTGGCAAACTTGAAGAAATGTTTAGTTTCATATGTTATATTCAATATTTTAATTCATTTTAATTCATTTTAATTGTCTAATATTATTAGTCCACAGTCGATAGTCGACAGTTACAGTCCAATAATTCATATATACTTTAATATATAATATTTGAATTAATTAATACGTATCGTGACCCGTGTACATGTCTCAGACTCGATCACAACTCAAACTATATATATTATTGTAGAATCAACCCCAACCCTGTATAGCTAACTCCAGCATTACTGCATATATAGTGTCTATGGTTATTCCAAATAATATATATAGATGCGTCGATATGATATGTTAAAACCTTGTATACGTGTCCCGATATTTAAAGTGCGTAAAATAAATAACATAAATTAAATGACGATAAATAAAATTGCGAGAATTAAAATTGCGATAAATAAAATGCGATAAATAAATTGCGATAAATAAATTGCAATAAATAAATTGCGATAAATAAAATGTAATACGGAATTAACAGTTAGCTAGGAACAATTAGCTAGGAACAGTTAGCGTGGATTCTTAACAATTTTTTTTTTTTTTTTTGTAGTTAATTTGTTTGTTTCTAACAAATTTTATTTTGTCCAGTGTTTTCTTCATTATGCCACTTGTTGGATTCTGATAGATCAAAATCCAAATATAAAATTGAATGAAAATGGTTATTCTGTGGTGAACGGATACGTATATCGGTAGTTGTAAGTAGGATAGTAAATGACTGTTGAATCAGCTTCGACGAATGTACAGTGTAACTTATTAAGGTGAAATCTAAATATTCCTCGGGTATTACCTACCCATTAAAATATTTTCACCATTAACAGTTTGTACAAAAGAATTTTTAATTACAATCTTTATGAAAACATATATACGTATATATTTTCTTCAGATGTAATCATGGATTTAATGAGTTAATATGATATTAAACTCATTTGGTTTACGTTTAGAACTAGAGTACATAATCTCTAAAACATTAGAGGTTACATAACCATCATGTCGAACGAAGATAAATGATGTAGAACGTCATGTAGAATGATGATTATTCTCGAGGTACAGAATGAGGTGTTGAGGCATGTGATGTTGAAACTTGGGTTGTTGGTGGTAGTGTTAGTGCCGGTGATGTTGCTGAAGCTGGTAAATTTTGCACCATATTCTCTAAATTTATTTCTCGAGCGCGAAGTTTGTTGACTTCTTCTATTATTTTGGGATGATTGTCGGTTGGAACGAGCGAATGAATAAGGTTTAGTATCTGAGATATTATGTAATCAAGAAGAGAGATTCAAGAAATGAGGGTGAAAATGATATTTCGGACTGGTTCACTGGTAAGTGCTTCAGGTTCTTCGCCAAGAGGTGAATTTAGTTGATGGAAAGGATCACCTTCTTTTTGTCTCCAATGATTAAGTATGCTACAAACCTATCAGATGAATTAGTTGATTCATTCTGGTGACACTGCTTTCGGAGCTTAGGTGAAAATCCATATCGGAATAGCTGTCGGAATCCGAGGAATTGGAACTGGTTGAGGGATTCATCTCGTACGATCAGATGAAGGATTTTTTGATAAAAAGTAGATTATAGGATGTAGATTAGTACTCTATAATACGTAATTTACATATACATATATAAAACTAAAATTCCATAAGTTACGGAGAAATCTACGGAAGCTGTCAGGCAAAGGTAACAATAACAGATACGCTAAGATATGAATTTATCTATACCCAGTCTATGCAATAGAGGCCATAAGACATGTCTAGACTTTAAAGATGAAAAGCAAATAATTTTCGACACTAAATGATAAGCAAAACTTTTGACATGCAGACACGGTCGAAGTTCAGACTCACTAATGCATCTAAACAACTATCAGTTAGACACATTAATGCAAGACCTGGTTCGCTAGGACCACCGCTCTGATACCACCTGTAAAGACCCGTCCTAATCCGTACGGACGAAGTCATCAACATCTGGTCCCATTGCGAGGTACTGACCTAAATATGCCATGTACGACTCCAAGTAATATCTTTAAAATGAGCAAATGCACAGCAGAAGACTTAACTCATACCTGAGAATAAATATGCTTAAAAGTGTCAACTAAAAGGTTGGTGAGTTCATATGTTTATCATATACAATCATAAAATTCAGTAATTTTGATAGACCACAAGATTTCAGTTTCATAAGTATATGTACACTCGCAAGTGTATAAAAGTATTCTATAAGTTGTTGAGCGCTTCAGTAACCATACTTAACAATTAATGTGGCATATTCCCTTTATTATGAAATCTCCCTACACTGTACCAAGTGTAGTAAAAACGAAGTACTATGCAACCGTTTACGATACTAGAGCGACTAGCCCGGTTGGGGTGGTCAAACCCGATAGATCTTTCAATAGGATTCGTGCTTACATGTTATTCCAACATGTAAATATTAGTTACCAAGCTATTAGGGAAGATATGCAAGGTGGTACAACTCAACGTAGAATATATTTGTTAAGTCACCATAGTGTATTTTGTAGTAAAAATACATATGACGACATTTAACAAGTGTAGGGTTGGCCTCGGATTCACGAACCTATATATATATATATTAACACATATAATTAACATGTAATAATAATCAAACTAGTTTATATATATTACTTATTTAATTTAGTAATATATTTGTTATTTCAAAGGTTATATATATTTGTTTTGATATATTAATATTTATACATATAGTTATACTAATACATATGTATCTAATAATTAGTATTATATTGTTAAGTCAAAAATTTGTTATATATAAATATTTATGTAAATAATGTTATTAGGTTTAATATATAATGTATATGTAATATTAATATAGTTATAGTATATGTAATGAGTATTTTTTTTATATACAAAATATTTATTTGTTAAAACGATAGTTTTCAAAATAATGACTTACTAATAATAATAAAAATAACTTTATTAATAATGATAATACAAATAATAAAAATGATATTGTTAATAATGATACTTATGTTAATAATAATAATAATAATAATAATAATAATAATAATAATAATAATAATTAATAATAATACTAATAACAATAATAAAAATGATACTAATACTAATGTTAATGAAAATAATAATAATCTATATTGCTTTCAAAATACTAATAATAATAATAATAATAATAATAATAATAATAATAATAATAATAATAATAATAATAATAATAATAATAATAATAATAATAATAATAATAATAATAATAAGATTAGAAAGGCTACCTCAATGTATAAGCCTTTAAAAAAAATAAACGCCTCTGTCCGGACTCGAACCCGCGATCTCTCGTTCAATAAACACACGTCCAACCACTGCTCCACTAGTTACTTTCTGATTATAACTTAAACGTTTATTTATTTAACCTTACTATTCTCGATATTTATCTTTGATTATTACTTCAACACTTAATTATTATCATCATCATTTACTTTATGTATCATCGTTCTCCTACTTCATTTATCATCATCTTATCACATCATAACTTCATCATCTATTTATAATCTAGTATCATACAAATCGTACATCATTATTAATCGTCCAACAACCCATACCTATCGTCATTGTTTCATTTTATAACATGCATGTGTACCCATTTCATCATTATCTAGCCCACCAAGAATTTATTTCAAAGGTCTATGACATAACCCAATTAACAATTTTGTGACCTGCGACCCAAATCAAATTCGGTCCACCTTTGTTTATAGCCTAATGATATAAGGGATCCCAAGAAACAATTTAGAAATCAGAAAAAAAAATAAAAAAAATGTACTTGTTTTCTTGCGACAGAAAAGAACGGAAGAAACAAAATGGACATCTTGCACCTTTTGTTTGTGGGAAAACCATCTCACTTTGCCCACCTTTTGACTTTTTTATTTTTTTTATTTTTTATTCATACATATCTTCAAGATATGCAAGATAATGTTTTTAATAATCCCGCTATATTATATGTACCGCTAATACTCCCGTTCCTACAAAAAGTTGGAAATGTTTGAGTTGTTTAATGCATGCCCATGCGTCACCATACCATTCGATGTTTGGTGTCTTCAACTTTAAACTTCTAGCAACATGATAGTGATACAAAACACCAACTCCCGGTATATAAACTTTTAAGATATTTCCAAAGTTCATTTTGTCGGTGTTATTTTGATAGCATAGAAGTAAGCCAATTCACTACTTCTCTTTTCTTATTTATTGGTTCTGGATTAAATAGATTTTATGAGATTCAAGAGAAAAATGAGGGTTAGGAGGTGATTAAAGGTGGCGTATTAACTGCAGAAGTACGCAGCAGCAAAACAGGAGAAAAAGGTGACGGTTTGTTGGGTTTTAGGATGAATATTGATCCCGAAAACAGTAGCAGTTATGGTTTGTGTTGGGGTTGGTTTAGGGGTGTCCAAAAGGTGGTGGGTTGAAGTATTGATGATCGAGAAGCAAAGGAGAAAAGAAAAAAAAATATAATGGTTTGGTTGATTGATTCAATAAACATACAAGTGGGTATATATAATAAGAGATAGATAGGAAAAAGTAATAGAGTAATACTCACTTACTCACATCAGTTCACGGACGAAATTATTTGGAACAAGTGGAATGAAGAAACAAGAAAAAAGTAAACACAGTACCATTATTTAAAATCATGTGAATTTATTTGTTGGTATGTTACCGACAATTTTCGCAGGGTGTGTATCGTGCTCCGTTGTTAATTAGTGACAGATAAAAGTATTCAGAAAAATTCCAAATTTTTAAATTAATTATCTTTATTTATTTCAGTCATTATGGTATAAAGTTCGATCATTAATTATTTGAAATTATTAATTAAAAATTAAATTAATTATTAGCTCTCAACCCCAAGTAAAATATGCTAAGTGTAAAACTTAACAAATAACTCCTAAATATATACTTAATAAGCCTATAAATTATATAACTCATTTTCGGATCACCGTTTATTTTAAAATCACATAAGTTAATTTTTAACTCGATTAATAACTATCAAGATGAGCGTTTATCAAATAAATTCTAAATCATATATATCTATATTCAATATACTTTTCATATATATATATATATATATATATATATATATATATATATATATATATATATATATATATATATATATATATATAGATTTATAGTAATATCATATATTATTTTATTTACATAAATGAATTAAATCACATAAGTTTCTCTTTCATATTAATATATTTATATTTAAATATGTATGTATTTATTTACATAGAGTGGTTCGTGAATCGTCGGGAATAGTCGAAGGTCAAATGAATATAAGAAGCAGTTCAAAATTTTTGAGACTCAACCTTATCAGACTTTACTTATCGTATCAAAATATAATATCGTATCGAGAGTTTGATTTAAAATTAGTCGAAATTTTCCGGGTCATTACAGGGGTCTCGATTATAGGAGTCGGAGTATGTTCTGTGGTTGCCACGGGAGTGGATCATCCACATCATAAACGAGTTCTATTGATCGTATAGGGTATCTGGTTAGACAATATTTTTCTGATTTGGAGTAAGTGGTGTCTAGAATTTGTAGTGGACTGGGTGTTGGATTTTCCAATTTAACGGATCCTGTGCGCCACTCCACTACATACGTCGGCCAGTCGAAACGTGAGCAAAATCAGAGAAAGTGTTGTTTATAGGATACGGATACGACGTCGAAGTTCAGTCCAATGAGGTTTGATGTAGAGAAATTTGATGGGAGGATCAATTTTGACTTATGGCAGGTTCAAGTTAAGGA
Source organism: Rutidosis leptorrhynchoides (assembly GCF_046630445.1). Classification (NCBI taxonomy): domain Eukaryota; kingdom Viridiplantae; phylum Streptophyta; class Magnoliopsida; order Asterales; family Asteraceae; genus Rutidosis; species Rutidosis leptorrhynchoides. The sequence goes on along the minus strand of NC_092340.1, from coordinate 56,721,837 downwards.
TGTGTTGATTCAGTCCGGGTTACACAAGGCATTGAAAGGTAAACCCACCTTTGTTCCCAGCAGTGATTCTAGTAGTAAGTTCGATGAAGAAGAATGGGATGATATGGATTTGAGGGCAACAAGTGCGATTCGTTTGTGTCTTGCAAAGAACGTGCTTGTAAATGTGCACGGGTTATCAACGGCAAATGAGCTTTGGGTTAAACTAGAGCAGTTGTACCAGGTCAAGGGCATCTCAAATCGGTTATGTCTTAAAGAACAATTTCATACTCTGCGTATGGATGGGGGTTCAAAGATTTCAGATCATCTAAGTATTCTTAACGGCATTGTTTCGGATCTGGAGGCTATTGGAGTTAAAATGGATGATGAAGATAAAGCTTTGAGGTTGATATTATCTTTATCATCGTCCTATGAGCACATGAAACCTATTCTAATGTACGGGAAAGAAATGTTGAAGTTTGAAGATGTTACTAGCAAGCTCCTATCCGAGGAGAAAAGATTAGAAGGTAACGGGGTCTCGTCATCAGAAGCTACAGTACTGTTGTGTTCGGATAGGCAGAAGAGAAACTCTAGAAAGAATCTGACATGCTGGAAGTACGGGAAGACTGAACATGTAAGGGTTAATTGTCCCGGTGGAGCTATTACGGCAAATGGCTCCAAAGATGCTAACATTGTCTCCGTCGTTTCGTAGAGTGACGAATTCTTCTGAAGGCATGTCATCCTCATGGTGTATCCGCGCCACCATGGAAAGGGATATTCGTTAGCGGTTCCACAATTGCACATGGGCATTGGTTTGGCTTTATGCAGGTTGTGTGGTGGAAACGGATGTTGTAGCTGATGAAACTTCCAGGGAAAGCCAAACAGGAAGTTGCACCTTAACAGTTCAGCTGGGTATACAACATGTACAGATATAAAATGCTTGGAATGTGATATTCTAAGTGCTATACTCTTTATGGTGGAGTATGATAATTCTGTTTAGAGTTATGATTATCTGTTATGACAATGATTGTCGGGTCTTGACAATGTTCGATGAAGATGCAAATTTTATTTCTTGGGTTAGTGATAATGCTAAAAACGAACACATATTTCATAGCATTATCCTTCAAGAAATACAAGCTTTTAGTTACAATTGTTCTATTTACGAGTGATATTCGTTTAAATAATAAAAGGTGAAGACAAAAGACAGATTCGACGATTTGAAGACGCAAACGACCAAAAAGCTAAAAAGTACAAAGTACAATCCAAGTGGTTCAAATTATTGATGAGAAACGTCTAGAAATTACAAGAGTACAAGCCGCAAAAAGCAAAGTACAAGATATTAAATAGTACGCAAGGACGTTCGAAAATCCGGAATCGAGACATGAACCAACTATCAGCACGCGACGCAACGGACCAAAAATTACAAGCCAACTATGCACAAGAATATAATATAATATATAATTAATTATATATATTATTATATATTATAATTAAAAGCAGCCCACGTTTAAATCACTATGGTGAGCTGGAATCCAAAGCTCCGCACTCGCGAAGCTGTGAAGCACAAAAACTCCGCAGTCGCAGAGCACAACAGTTCAAAGTAGGCCTATAAAAGGCCGCGCATTCTGATCGATTTCATTACACCTTTTTCTTTTCCTTTCTCATATCATATACGTTACATATATATATATATATATATATATATATATATATATATATATATATATATATATATATATATATATATATATTTTATAATTATATTTTTAATTTAAGTTTAATAATAATTAGGTTATGTTGGCGAATATATTAAGTTTGTAAGTCGAATTTCTATCCGTGTAACACTACGCGATTAATACTCATTGTAAGTTATGTTCAACCTTTTTAAATTAATGTCTCGTAGCTAAGTTATTATTATGCTTATTTAATCCGAAGTAATCATGATGTTGGACTAAATATTAAAGACGGGGTTATTGGGCTTTGTACCATAATTGGGGTTTGGACAAAAGATCGACACTTGTGGAAATTAGACTATGGGCTATTAATGGGCTTTATATTAACCAACCGATACCTCGTTAATTTAATATAAAGGTCACAATTTGATGTATCTATATATAACCACATACGCTTAATCAGGTACGGTGGGCGGGATATTTATAAATAAGAATTATTGTTCATTTGACCGGACACGGGGATGGATTAATAGTCACTGGACTCATTAATACAGGGGTGGATTACATTCAAGGGTAATTGGTGTAATTGTTAACAAAGTATTAAAACCTTGGATTACAGGCAGTCGATAACCTGGTGTATTCATTAAACAAAGTATTATGACCTTGTTACAGTTCGAATCCCCAATTAGTTGGAATATTTGACTTCGGACAATAAGATTAATTTGACGAAGACTCCCGCACTTTATAATTATGACTGATGGACTATTATGGACAAAACCAGATGGACATATCGAATAATCCAGGACAAAGGAAAATTAACCTATGGTAATAAATTAAAATCAACACCTCAACATCATGATTACGGAAGTTTAAATAAGCATAATTCCTTTATTTTATATCTCATTGTACTTTTAATTATCGCAATTTTATTTATCGTTATTTTATTTATCGTTATTTTATTTATCGCACTTTTAATTATCGTCATTTACTTTACGCTTTAAATTAAGTTGTATTTATATTTAATATTTTACATTAGGTTTTAATTGTGACTTAAGACATAAAATCGACAAACCGGTCACTAAACGGTAAAAACCCCCTTTTATAATAATAATTATATATATATATATATATATATATATATATATATATATATATATATATATATATATATATATATATATATATATATATATATATATATATATATATATTGATACAAATATAGTTTAAAATAAATATAGCGTTAAACTCAGCTAGCTCCCTGCGGAACAAACCGGACTTACTAAAAACTACACTACTTTACGATTAGGTACACTGTCAATAGTGTTGTAGCAAAGTTTAGGTATATCCACTCTATAAATAAATAAATAACTTGTGTAAAATTGTATCATATTTAATAGTATTTCGCAATAAAAATATAACTATTTCATATACACCTCGCATAACATCAAGTATTTTTGGCGCCGCTGCCGGAAAACACTCAAACACCGAAGCGAAATGCTATAAAAAAATTAGTTTTTAAGTTATTTTTGTAAAAATATATTTATATAAGTTATTAGTTTAAAAAAAATATATAAAAACATAAATATATATATATATATATATATATATATATATATATATATATATATATATATATATATATATATATATATATATTTATATATCTATATTTTTAAGTTTTTAAAATTAAAAAGTTTTTATTTTTAGTTACAAAAATTAATAAGTAATTGTTAAAATATAAGTTTTATTTAAGTTATATTTTATAAAATTTAAAATCATAAAATTAAATCAAAGTAAAAAAAAAAAATGCTGAACCTGCGTAATTTGAGCCTGCAGCTCATTTGAACCTGCATCATCCGCACTCGCGGAACTTTTGGGCAGCTAGGATCTGCACTCGCAGAGCAGTCTGACAAACTGAAACCTGGTACGCATTAATTACGCAGTTAGGGTTATAATTATTTATAATTAATAATAATTAGGGTTTTAGTTTAATATTAATTAGTTTTAGTTTATTTAAATTTGTATTTTTAAGTTTTAATTTGTTTTATTAATATATAAATTAATACTTTTATAAAATAATAATATAAAAATAATATATTTATAAAAATTGTACTTTTATAACTTTAAGTTTTATTTTTATATTTCGTATCTTTTTAATCGTTTAATTCGTAATTTGTATTTTTATCGTTCGTAATTAGTTTTAAACTTAGTTTTTGCCGTAGTTATTTTATATTTCTAAATTTCTAGACTTTGCCGTAAAATCCCTTAAGTGCTTTTTCTTTAGATTAAGACTTAAGCGCTTTAGAATTTTACGACATCACTTATCGCTTTAGTTTTAAATAGATTTTAGTGCCTAATTAAGTTATTGCCGTTTTGGATATAGAATTCCTTTTAAGCTTTAATTCCTTTAGACGTAATTTTTAATATTTAGTTTTTAGACTTTTAAGTTTCGACGCTTTACTTTCTTATTATTAATTTTTAACATTTTATTTTTTTCGACGTTTTTCGACACACTCTTCTTCTTTCTCATTTCTACGCTCTAGTTTTTAGGACATAGAATTTTCTTTAAACTTCGACGAAAAAATTATTTTAAGCGGTTAAATTGATAGACATCCAAAATTTTCTGCTTCGTAGTAATAGTTGGATTTGTTAGTGGCTAAGTTGTGGATTTTTCGACTTAAAGGATCCTGGCTCCCTGCTGCATCTTTTGGCTATTCGAAACGTGGGCAAAAGTAGAAAAGTCTATTAATTTGATAACTTATATAATTTTTATCTTTATAACTAATAGGATATTTAGTGAATGCACCGAGCAAAACGTTCACCACCTTTCATACGTTCACCACCTGTAACTCGATCAAGACATCTAGCCAATATTGTCGCCGTTGATTTTTCTTTAGAATCGTCATCTAGTCAACCAAGTACTCCAATTCAAATTTCTGATAATCCATTTTTTGAACCCAACCTCACAATTGAGAATCCGGAGGATATTCAGGGACAACTCAGAGATCCTGAACCACTAATCATTCCTCCTGAACCACAAATTACTTATCCAGAGATTGTCGGGGAAGAAACTATTAAATCATAATCCTCTAGTGATTCAGATTCAACAAATTCAATCATGGAAAATCCGGAACCTCTAAGTATGGAAGACCGAATGAGGGCTAAACGCACTGGCCAAGGTCACGCAATTACTCAACCAGACATTAATGCGCCAGATTATGAAATCAAAGGACAAATCCTACACATGGTAACAAATCAATGCAAATTTAGTGGTGCGCCGAAGGAAGATCCAAACGAACATTTTCGAACTTTTAATAGGATCTGTACTCTATTTAAAATCAGAGAAGTTGAGGATGAACAGATCTATCTCATGTTATTTCCCTGGACTTTAAAAGGAGAAGCCAAAGATTGGTTAGAATCGTTACCTGAAGGAGCGATTGATACATGAGATGTTTTAGTTGAGAAATTTCTTAAAAGATTCTTTCCAGCATCTAAAGCCGTGAGACTTCAAGGAGAAATTGTTACGTTCGCGCAAAAGCCAAATGAAACTTTATATGAAGCGTGGACAAGATTCGGAAAGTTGTTGAGAGGATGTCCTCAACATGGTTTAGACACTTATCAAATAGTACAAATATTCTACCAAGGATGAAACATTACTACACGAAAAGACATCGACATAGCAGCTGGTGGTTCCATTATGAAGAAAACTGCAACTGAAGCTTACAAAATTATTGATAACACTGCTTCCCACTCACATGAGTGGCACCAAGAAAAATATATCGTTAGATCATCTAAAGCGGCTAGAGCCGATTCTAGCTATGACTTTGATTCCATTTCCGCAAAGTTAGATGCTTTCGAGAGACGAATGGAAAAGATGACGAAAGATATTCATGCAATACGAATTAGTTGTGAGCAGTGTGAAGGACCACATTTGACAAAAGATTGTCTCAGTATTGAACAAACAATGGAACAAAGAGAGAATGTTTTATATATAAACCAAAGGCCTAGAAATAATTACCAAGGTAATTATCAACCGTCAAGACCAAACTACAATCAAAATCAGAATTATAACCGAAATGTTCCATACAACAACCAACAAGGTCCTAGCAATCAACAAGTATCTAATAATACTTACAACCAGCAAAGACCTATTTTTCCAAATAAACCACCACAAATCGATGATAAAAAGCCAAATTTAGAAGATATGATGTCGAAGCTAGTTGAATCTCAAACACAGTTTTTCACATCTCAGAAACAAACTAATGAACAAAATGCTCAAGCATTTAGAAATCAACAAGCTTCTATTCAAAATCTGGAACAAGAAGTAAGTAACCTAGCAAGGTTGATAGGTGAAAGAAAACCAGGGAGTCTACCTAGCGATACAAATGTTAACCCCCAGAATGAAACAGCTAAAGCCATTACCACGAGAAGTGGTATTACACTTAAACCACCTGAAATACCTGTAATTTCTGATGACTCTATTCCTACTACACAGGCACCACAGCCCGAGCAAGAGAAGGAAACATAACCGGTAGTTGAAAAGGTTAATGAAGATAACACAGTTAAGGCTAAACCTTATGTTAAACCATACCAACCACTGCTTCCTTACCCAAGTAAAATGAGAAAAGAAAGACTTGAAGTCGAGCAATCCAAATTCTTGGATATGTTTAAACAAATAAATGTCAATCATCCTTTCATTGATGTGATTTCAGGAATGCCAAGATATGCTAAATTCTTGAAAGATCTAATCACAAATAGAAAGAAAATAGAAAAACTTTCGGCTGTTAATATGAATGCTAATTGCTCTGCAGTGCTGTTGAATAAACTACCAGAAAAATTATCAGATCCAGGAAGTTTCACAATTCCATATTTTCTGGGTAGTCTTAGTTCAATAGAAGCATTGGCAGACTTAGGTGCTAGTATAAATTTAATGCCGTATTCATTATACGCTAAACTAGACCTTGGAGAATTGAAACCAACACGAATAAGCATACAACTTGCCGATCGATCAGTAAAATATCCTAGAGGGATAATGGAAAACATTCTAGTTAAAGTTGGTACTTTAGTATTTCCAATAGATTTTGTTATTCTGGACATGAAAGAAGATTCTCGAGTTCCTCTTATATTAGGAAGAACATTCTTAAACACGGCTAAAGCAATAATAGACGTGTTCAGTAAGAAACTGACCCTAAGTATAGAGGACGAGAGTGTTACATTTTCTGTTGATAGAGCCATGCAACAACCACAATCTGCAGATGATACATGTTATTATATTCAAACTATAGATTCACATGCAGAATTGTTACAAGAATTTTCAGAATTACAAGGAACAGGAGAATGTTCTTTAGGAGAAGGGACTGAACCAATTGATGAAGCTAAAATGTTAGCTACACTTATGGCTAATGAATACGAACCAACAATAGAAGAACTTCAAATGTTATAAGAGGAAGACAGATATCGATACAAATCATCGATAGAAGAACTACCGATATTAGAGTTAAAGCCACTTCCAAACCATTTGGAATACGCTTATTTTCATGGTGAATCTGAATTACCTGTAATAATATCATCTTCTCTTACGAAAAATGAAAAACCTCGACTCATTTCTGTGTTAAAAGCTCATAAACCAGCTATTTCATGGAAGATTCATGACATTAAAGGCATAAGTCTTTCATATTGCGCACATAAATTCCTTATGGAAGAAGGTCATAAAACATATGTGCAACGCCAACGAAGACTAAATCCAAATATGCAAGATGTTGTTAAGAAAGAAATTATTAAACTGCTAGATGCAGGTTTAATTTATTCAATCTCTGATAGTCCATGAGTAAGCCCAGTTCAATGCGTACCTAAGAAGGGTAGCATGACTGTCATCACAAATGAAAAAGATGAGCTTATTCCTACTAGGACTGTAACAGGATGGCGTGTTTGTATTGATTATAGAAAATTAAATGACGCCACTAGAAAAGATCACTTTCCCTTACCTTTTATTGATCAAATATTGAAAAGATTAGCCGGAAATAGTTACTATTGTTTTCTTGACGGTTTTTCCGGATATTTTCAAATTCCAATCGCACCCGAGGACCAAGAGAAAACCACCTTCACGTGCCCTTATGGTACTTTGCTTACAAACGCATGCCATTTGGACTTTGCAACGCCCCTGCAACCTTTCAAAGGTGCATGATGGCGATTTTTCACGACATGATAGAAGAATGCATGGAAGTTTTCATGGATGACTTTTCAGTCCTCGGTGATACTTTTGAAAAATGTCTAGTTAATCTTGAATGAATGCTTATTAGATGCGAACAATCAAATCTAGTACTTAATTGGGAGAAATGCCATTTCATGGTTAGAGAAGGCATCGTTCTTGGTCATAAAATTTCAAAGGAAGGAATTGAAGTGGATAGAGCTAAAGTAGATGTAATTGCTAAACTTCCACATCCCACCAATGTTAGAGGAGTTAGGAGTTTTCTAGGGCATGCCGGTTTTTACCGATGTTTCATAAAAGATTTTTCTAAAATTGCCACTCCTATGAATAAACTCCTAGAAAAGGATGCTCCATTCATCTTTTCGGATGAATGCATCAAATCTTTTAATATTCTTAAAGAAAAATTCACTAATGCGCCGATCATGATAACTCCAAATTGGAATCTACCATTTGAACTCATGTGCGATGCAAGTGATTTTGCAATGGAGCCGTTTTAGGTCAAAGAATTGAAAAACGATTTCAACCTATCTATTACGCTAGTAAGACATTACAAGGAGCACAAACGAATTACACAACTACTGAAAAAGAACTCCTTGCTATTGTCTTTGCTTTTGACAAATTTCGTTCATATCTCGTTCTAGCAAAAACGGTGGTCTATACTGATCATTCTGCTCTTAGATACTTATTTTCAAAACAAGATGCTAAACCACGATTAATCCGTTGGATCTTACTCTTACAAGAGTTCAATATTGAAATTTGAGACAAAAAGGGAGCAGAAAACCTTGAAGCTGATCATCTTTCTCGTCTTGAAAATCCTGAATTAGAAGTTCTAAATGATTCAGCCATATAAGATAACTTTCCAGATGAATATCTATTGAAAATCGATTATAGTGAAATTCCATGGTTTGCAGACTATGCAAACTAATTAGTATGTAGATTCCTTGAAAAAGGGTTGTCGTACCAAAAATGAAAGAAATTCTTTAGTGATATAAAACACTATTTTTGGGAAGATCCACATTTGTTTAAAAGTTGTCCCGATGGAATAATCCGCCGATGTGTATTCAGGGATGAAGCTAGTCAAATCTTAAACCATTGTCACACAGGACCAACAGGAGGGCATTATGGGCCTCAACTTACAGCAAGAAAAGTTTACGATGCTGGATTCTATTGGCCTACAATTTTCAAAGACATACACCTTCTTTGTAAATCCTGTGATGCTTGTCAAAGGGCCGGAAAAATAAGTCAACGTGATGAAATGCCACAAAATGTCATTCAAGTATGTGAAGTATTTGACGTTTAGGGTATTGATTTTATGGGTCCATTTCCAAAATCTCATAATAATCTCTACATTCTCGTTGCCATTGATTATGTATCTAAATTGGCGGAAGCACAAGCTCTCTCAACTAACGATGCATGAGTTGTAGTCAACTTCTTAAAACGTCTTTTTGCTAGGTTCGGAACACCGAAAGCTTTAATAAGTGATCGAGATACTCATTTTTGTAATAATCAACTTGAGAAAGTTCTCAAAAGATATGGAGTAACTCATAAAATCTCAACCGCTTATCATCCATAAACAAGTGGACAAGTTGAAAATACCAACCGAGCATTAAAACGTATTCTAGAAAAAACCGTAGGATCAAATCCAAAGGAATGGTCCATGAAATTGGAGGATGCACTCTGGGCTTTTAGAACAGCTTGCAAAACTTCAATTGGAACCACACCTTTTAAACTTGTTTACGGAAAAGCATGTCACCTTCCATTAGAAATTGAGCATAAAGCATTTTGGGCTTTGAAGACATGTAATCTTAATTTGCATGTAGCCGGACGTCTACGGTTAAGTCAACTAAACGAATTAGAAGAATTAAGACATGAAGCATATGAAAATTTGTTAATCTATAAAGAAAGAACGAAGAAATGGCATGATAAAAGAATCAGAAGTTCAAAAGAATTTAAAGAAGGAGACAGAGTTCTTCTTTTCAATTCACGATTCAAGCTATTTCCTGGAAAATTGAAATCAAGATGGTCTGGACTATATGGAACAATAGAGTTGATAAATTCAAATGGGATTGAATTTAAAGTTAATGGTCACAGAGTTAAACATTACATACATGGTCCAATGGAAGTTGTCAATGAAGTCAATCATAATTTCACCACCCAAGAAAACCCTCAGAATGAAAACATAAATATGTTATCATCAACATATGAAAAACCCAAATTGGAAGATGGGGAAGCTTAAAATTGGAGTGATGAAGAAGAATTCCTATACAAACCTCCCATTCCAAGAAACGAAGAAAAATGTGAACAAGAAGTTCAACTAGAAGTGAAAGAACCAAGAAAAGATCACCCGAAAAAGGTTAACAAACCAACTCTACTTACTAAAGTAGGAGACCCAGGTGAATTTATCATTTCTTGCTTGCTTAATGATGGTGCTATGCATAATCGACTCGCAGATTTAGGAGCAAGTGCAAATATTATGCCTCTTTCCTTATACAAAAGATTAGGTGTGGGTAAATTAAGACCAACCAGCATAGTTGTTCAATTATTTGACCAAACCATTAAACACCCGGTTGGAATAGCAAATAATTTACTTGTTAAAGTGGGAAGTTTGACCTTTGTTGCAAACTTCATAGTTATTAATATGGAGGAAGACCTTGATATTCCTCTAATTTTAGGTCGCCCATTTTTAGTAACCACCGAAGCATTCATTAATGTAAGAGAATGTAGAATGACACTTAGGGATGATGACAAATCGGTTACCTATGTGAACCGAAAGTTTAGATTACCACCAACAAAAACTGTTGAACCCATAAAAACTCCTATGTGTGGGGAAGATGAAGAAACACCTAATGATAACCCGATAACAAAGAACCCCGTTATTGATACGAAATTAGATGAACCCGTTTTCAACAGTTCAACGAAGAAACTTTATAAACGGATTCAAGATGCTAGGATTAAGGGGAACTTTAAGTTATGTAACCGATTAGTATCCAATTTGTCGCCTAAATAAAAGGCAATTTTAATTGAATTTGTGAATGTTACAGAAGAAATCAATCAATGGCTTGAAGCCAAAGTCAGAGATATGCAAGTTGTTGATGATCCAATTGAAGATAACAATGTAGTTAATCACAATTTCAACACCACAGCTAACTAAGTTTGGGGAGAATCAAGTCTTTTTAAGGATAATATATATTTATGTTAGAGTTAGATTTTCTGTTTTCGTGTAGTTCTCGAAAATGGAATCCGAATGGTCTTTCCCTAGCAGACCCTAAAGAACTAGTCTTCTCCCCCCATTCTGAATTTTTATTTTTTTTAGGTTTTACGAGATGAAGAATTCCTTTGATTTGAACCATGGTCTACTACTACACGCTTTGATTACTAAACGTAATAATGACACACTCTCGAGTGAAGTGGTATCATTCATAAGAGGTAAAATGGACGAAGTGAGAAAAGAACTCATGAACAATCATAATAAGATACATTTTGGTAAAGGAAAATCAAAATCCGCAACAAAAAGAAGAGCACGACACCTTGAAAGATGTCATAAATGCGAAAAATGGTCACACGAAGGAAAATGTTCGAACAATCAGACACATTCCAATACCGAGTTCGTTACTTTATGCAGAGAAGGACCGTTCATATGTTTAGAAGAAAAGTTATTGAAAAATCGAAGTTACGCTTACGTAGCTATGGAAAACCAAATCGAACGACTCTCCTATGAGTCGGCTAAAGCAGGTCTCTGAGAATTCTATCTCACAGGTAAGTATGTACAGTTTTTATTTGTTTTTATTTATTGCTTTTAACCCTTTGATAATAAACGCTGAATCATTCGCTATAAAGTATTAAATTGATATTCAATAAAATTAGGTATGCGAAACCGAAATTATTGATATCATACAAAAATTTAATTCATCACTACGAAATTTACCATTTATTCATAAGGTATAAATATCTTTAATCAATCAATTCAAAATATTTCAAAAATTCGTCAGGAGTAAAACTAGGTAATATAGCCGAAATTACTTTACCCAAAAGAGGGGCGTATATTTTTGATAATATTTGATTGATTAAAGTGGGATAAAAGACCAAAAAGATTTTTAATTTTATTTTTACCATATTTTTAAAATTAATATTGTAATTTTTTAAAATCAATATATTTAAGTTTGTAAATATTTTAAAAACTAATATTTTTTTAATATAATTTTGTAAAACCAAAATATATAAATATTAATAATATTTATATGAAATTTTATGCATTTTAAATTTAAGTTTGGTGTGAATTTAAAAACAAAATTTACTTTATTTCATTAAGTTAAAAATATGATTTCTAAAATTCGTTGTAAGTTGAAGACTAGGTTATGTAACCGAAATTGCTTTACCAAAGGGCGGGGCGAGAAATTTTGTTATCATTATTTTTAATCTTATTGATTTAAAGTATGCCAAAAACATTTAAAAAAACCCAAAAATCTTTGCTTTTAAAACAAACGCCAATATGTTTGGAAACTTTGGTAAAATTTTAATCATTTTTCTACGCTAATCACCCTCAATAATTTAAATTGTTACTGATTTCTTGCAAATGAGGGCATTGCAAGATCTTAAGTGTGGGAAGGGGTTAAATTCTTTCGTTTTAAAAAAAAAAATGTAAAGACTTGGTTACTATTAAAAATACTAGTAACGCAGTAGTTGTATTAGAATCTAGTGCTCTCTGATAATAAAGAACAGCCATAGTCTTATATACTGACTACCCACTTCTAGTAAAATTTTTAAAAATTTTCAAATAAATGAATTCAAAATCATGTTTATACATATTTATGAACGATAAAACTAGGTGTTAATACCAAAATTGTCGTTACCTCGTAAAGGACATAAATTGAGAAACAACCCAAAATGTTAGAATTCATTTAAAATGGAATAGAGGAGAATAAAAAGGTAAAGAAAGGAAAATAAAAGCCAAGTGTGGGAAATTTTTACCAAGTTATTTAAATCACATATCACATATCTTTGTACAAATAATTAAAGATACTTTTGTTTTGAATGATTTTATCAGTTTTACCCGATTTCTTATAATATATTTGAAAGAAATGTGCCACTTGATTTAAAAGGAAGTAAAGTCTTCCGAGAAAAAGACACGCGCTTCTTGATTTAGGTCAGGAAGTTGTCGTCCAGACCAGTTGTAGAGTTTACGAAAAACCTTGAAAAGTTTTCTTGAAAATCAGCTGGAAATCCACGGACCTCAGCATCAAATAGGGTCGCCAAGTGGTCAGACTTATCCTAACCATGAAAGGATCTGTGTCGTACAATGGGGGGCACTGTGCAAATTAGCTTATAAGACTAATGAATCAGATCCACAGAAAGGATAATCTCCTTAAAAGATCAAAAATCAGCTTTTAAGCCTGATATTACTCAATCCTTGAGATTGACCTTAAAGATTGAGAATTACAAACTCATGGAATTCGATGATATCTAAACTCGAGCTTGAAAGAGAAAATATTTTGATCAAATTACAAACCGATTTGTTTTTTGAAAATCCATTTTAATACGTTCATTACCATTGAACGTAAAATTCTAAGAATTCACCAGAATTCATTAGGTCACCTGAACCAAATCGGGTGTCAACCGTAAGAACGGTGGTTGCATAGCATGGTCGAAGACAGGACCTTGTGCCAGACCGGAAAAAAATTATAGGGTGATCTTTACTATTACTCCTACAAAGGATAGTAATTGCATCCAACACGATATAGATCATAATTATCTGCATGTCACGGGACATTGCCTTAACAGTTGCTTGTTCAACGCTTTCCTTTACAACCGGACGGTAGTTTACCGAAAGGTAATATACGGAGCAAGTAAACTGGACGTGTTATTTTCCTAATACAAGGTTAGCAAGTGGGTGTCACAAAACCGCAAGTTTTAAGCTAAAATTTTCAAATCTAAAACCCACAAAACCCACAAAAATATTTTGCAAACATCGGTGAAGGGTTATTCCGGAAAACTTATCTAGGGTAAAAACTAGATTGAATTTTTAAAAGATCAAATGTTTTCATAAAGATCCAATTTCCTAACGGATCTAAATTTTTATAGTCATGTAGGACTGTAAACCACATCTTTACCATCATTGTTCATATCGCCGTATTGAAATCACTGATGTACAAAGTGTGAAGAATAAAGAAGTGATTCTAGTAAAGTTTTATTCAAGATCTATATTGCTTGAGGACAAGCAACGCTCAAGTGTGGGAATATTTGATAATGCTAAAAACGAACACATATTTCATAGCATTATCCTTCAAGAAAGACAAGCTTTTAGTTGCAATTATTCTATTTACGAGTTATATTCGTTTAAATAATAAAAGGTGAAGACAAAAGACAGATTTAACGATTTGATGACGCAAACGACCAAAAAGCTAAAAAGTACAAAGTACAATCCAAGTGGTTCAAATTATTGATGAGAAATGTCTAGAAATTATAAGAGTACAAGCCGCAAAAAGCAAAGTACAAGATATTAAATAGTACGCAAGGACGTTCAAAAATCCGGAACCGAGACATGAACTAACTATCAGCACGCGACGCAACGGACCAAAAATTACAAGTCAACTATGCATAAGAATATAATATAATATATAATTAATTATATATATTATTATATATTATAATTAAAAGCAGCCCACGTTTAAATCACTATGGTGAGCTGGAATCCAAAGCTCCGCACTCGCGGAGCTGTGAAGTACAAAAACTCCGCAGTCACGGAGCACAACAGTTCAAAGTGGGCCTATAAAAGGCCGCGCATTCTGATCGATTTCATTACACCTTTTTCTTTTCCTTTCTCATATCATATACGTTATATATATATATATATATATATATATATATATATATATATATATATATATATATATTTATTTTTATAATTATAATCTTAATTTAAGTTTAATAATAATTAGGTTAAGTTGGCGAATATATTAAGTTTGTAAGTCGAATTTATGTCCGTGTAACACTACGCGATTAATACTCATTGTAAGTTATGTTCAACCTTTTTAAATTAATGTCTCGTAGCTAAGTTATTATTATGCTTATTTAAGCTAAAGTAATCATGATGTTGGACTAAATATTAAAGACGGGGTTATTGGGCTTTGTACCATAATTGGGGTTTGGACAAAAGATTGACACTTGTGGAAATTAGACTATGGGCTATTAATGGGCTTTATATTAACTAAACGATACCTCGTTAATTTAATATAAAGGTTACAATTTGACGTATCTATATATAACCACATACGCTTAATTGGGTACGCTGGGCGGGATATTTATAAATACGAATTATTGTTCATTTGACTGGACACGGGGATGGATTAATAGTCACTGGACTCATTAATACAGGGTGGATTACATTCAAGGGTAATTCTTGTAATTGTTAACAAAGTATTAAAACCTTGGATTACACACAGTCGATAACCTGGTGTATTCATTAAACAAAGTATTAAGACCTTGTTACAGTTCGAATCCCCAATTAGTTGAAATATTTGACTTCGGATAATAAGATTAATTTGACGAAGACTCTCGCACTTTATAATTATGACTGATGGACTATTATGGACAAAACTAGATGGACATATCAAATAATCCAGGACAAAGGACAATTGACCTATGGTAATAAATTAAAATCAACACGTCAACATCATGATTACGGAAGTTTAAATAAGCATAATTCCTTTATTTTATATCTCATCGTACTTTTAATTATCGCAATTTTATTTATCATTATTTTATTTATCGTACTTTTAATTATCGCACTTTTATTTATCGTCCTTTACTTTACGCTTTAAATTAAGTTGTATTTATATTTAATATTTTACATTAGGTTTTAATTGTGACTTAAGACATAAAATTGACAAACCGGTCACTAAACGGTAAAAACCCCCTTTTATAATAATAATTAATAATAATAATAATAATAATAATAATAATAATAATAATAATAATAATAATAATAATAATAATAATAATAATAATAATATTACTTATATATATATTGATACAAATATAGTTTAAAATAAATATAGCGTTAAACTCAGCTAGCTCCCTGCGGAACGAACCGGACTTACTAAAAACTACACTACTTTATGATTAGGTACACTGCCTATAGTGTTGTAGCAAGGTTTAGGTATATCCACTCTATAAATAAATAAATAACTTGTGTAAAATTGTATCGTATTTAATAGTATTTCGAAATAAAAATATAACTGTTTCGTATACACCTCGCATAACATCAGTTAGAGGTAATGTCAGCGGTATGAAGATGAGAATCTTGAAGTTGTCATCGAGAAAGCATCTACGTTGGTTTCTTTTGCAAAGTGGAAGCATGGTTATCTTCTTCTATCCAAAAGGTGGAGATTTGTTGGTTATAGTTTTGGTTAGAAGAAATGGATATGGTTGCTTTGTATTTGTGAATGGATGTTATCCCACATAGGTGGGAGGAAGAAGTGGGAGGGGGTGACTTGGTTATAAAAGGAGTGTTAAACCTCACTTCCAATTTGCACCAATCAATACACTTTAAGTATTTAATTATTTCTTTCTTTCTTACCCTTGCTTGAGAGTTGTATTAGTTAAATATTTTGGAGAGTGTAGTTGGTTTAAGAGAGTCGTCTAAATCATTGTAACAATTTGTGATATAGTGTATTTCTCTCTTTGGGGCCGGTGGTTTTTCTCCTGTTTTGGAGTTTCCACGTTAAATCTTGTGTTATGCATTGTTCTTATTTCTTTACTATTATTGTTGGGCTGCGTGGTGGGAATTAGTGAGATTGTAATTTCCTAACATTGGGTAATGTAGAGGAATATTGTAAGTCATGGGAATATATTTGATAAAGGCTTTATGTTATTATGCAGGTGACATCTTAAAATAAGTGGGTCAAAATTGAAGATTGGTGTATGGAGTTAGTACTCCTGACAAGGTAATATGAATTAACCTATCAAAATACTCATAATTATATAATGTGTTGAATTTTATACATGATAACAAGCATTTTGAAAAAGCGTATGCTTTATTTTTAACGGGTCAATTGGTGAAGCTAAAATATGAGGTTAATAAGTTTTGATTATTAATTTTATTCTATACAAATAGTTTTATGATCATATATAACGGATGGTTGTGTATACAATTTGTGTACAATTAACAAGGGAATAAAAAGTGTCTCTGGGTTAAAATTAGTTTGAGACGAGGCTTTACTTTGAAACCAAAATTGCCCAAATAAGAACTTCACCATGACCCATTATTAAGTAATTAATGTCCATTATACCAGTTATCCCCAAGCTTCATGCAGGGCAGCAATAGTTTTTAAAATAAACATTGAGAAGACAACAAAGTACCTTCTCATAGAGCAGTCAAAGTAGTGACCTCAAATTGTAAGTTTTTGCCCTCCCTTCTCAATTTATTTATATGTAAATAATATTTTCAGGATTATCTTGAAGCCATAGAAATAGAATATTTAACAGTTATCTCTTTATTAATATAAGGCTATTCACATATAGAGTATGACTCATACCGAGTCACCTTGAAGAATATACGGATCTTCAATCATAGTGTATATATTCATATTCTCCTAAATACATTAATTACTTGAATTTTATTGTTCATTTTTATCTGATCTATGACCTAGAATTGCTTCACACAGAAATTTTCTCAACATAAATTGTTCATATAAAATGGAATACTGAGATGGGTTTGTGTAATTAAAAGGGTAACTTTTACAACATGTTAAAAGGTGCAATTACATTGGTGAACTTCTTTAGTTATATAAATAAATAATTGATCTATTTTAATATATTTGCAAAAAATACAATTGTTACAATGTCCTTTTTCTGATAGAAACACTTAGATCATGTGCTTACTCGAATGCAATAAGTTGTTTTTCATTCGTTTGGCTCATTTTTCACATATCTGACTCAATCCCTTTTTACCTTCTATTGTATTTTATAGATAGATTGCATTTACCTTTCATTTTACTTATACATATTTGTTAAAACTGAAGTTAAAAAATAAGAGACATTGTTAAAATGATTATTTTATGTAGGTTTTTGTGCAAGTGGTGGTCACATATGAGGATTGATTATTAATGCAATTGAAGTGGCTAAGATTATGATTCATAAGAGTTTGAATAATCATGGTCAGCCGTCTTGAGCGATTGAGTGTTACTATGTCTTTAGTGAATGGCCATGTCGCATCAACTATCATTCGCTGTGATGCCAAATCAAGATTTGAGAAGCCAACGGGACGTTTTACCCCATTGTAGTTGTAGTGACCCGAACTTTCCAAGTTTATATATATATTAAATGAAATTGTTATTTACATGATTAAGTGTTTCCAACATGTTAAGTAATCAAACTTGTTAAGACTTGATTAATTGAAATAGGTTTCATATAGACAATTGACCACCCAAGTTGACCGGTGATTCACGAACGTTAAAACTTGTAAAAACTATACGATAACATATATATGGTTATATATATAGTTAACATGATTTTATTATAAGTATGTATCTCATTAGGTATTTTAACAATGAGTTATATACATAAAAATGAGACTATTAATTTAAGAAACTCGAAAACGATATATATAACGATTATCGTTATAACAACGTCTTACTAGGTACATATGAATCATATTAAGATATTGATACACTTGGTTAATTATGTTAAATGATAAGTAAATATATTATTAAGTGTATTAACAATGAAATACATATGTAAAAATAAGACTACTAACTTAATGATTTCAAAACGAGACATATATGTAACGATTATCGTTGTAACGACATTTAACTGTATATATATCATACTAAGATATATTATATATCATAATATCATGATAATATAACAATTTGACATCTCATTTGTTATAATAAACAATGGGTTAACAACATTCAACAAGATCGTTAACCTAAAGGTTTCAAAACAACACTTACATGTAACGACTAACGATGACTTAACGACTCAGTTAAAATGTATATACATGTAGTGTTTTAATATGTATTCATACACTTTTGAAAGACTTCAAGACTCTTATAAAAATACTTCTACTTAACAAAAATGCTTACAATTACATCCTCGTTCAGTTTCATCAACAATTCTACTCGTATGCACCCGTATTCGTACTCGTACAATACACAGCTTTTAGATGTATGTACTATTGGTATATACACTCCAATGATCAACTCTTAGTAGCCCATGTGAGTCACCTAACACATGTGGGAACCATCATTTGGCAACTAGCATGAAATATCTCATAAAATTACAAAAATATGAGTAATCATTCATGACTTATTTACATGAAAACAAAATTACATATCCTTTATATCTAATCCATACACCAACGACCAAAAACACCTAAAAACACTTTCATTCTTCAATTTTCTTCATCTAATTGATCTCTCTCAAGTTCTATCTGCAAGTTCTAAGTGTTCTTCATAAATTCCAAAAGTTCTAGTTTCATAAAATCAAGAATACTTCCAAGATTGCAAGTTTACTTCCAAGTTTCTAAATCCATTCCAAGTAATCATCCAAGATCAAGAAACTTTTGTTACTTACAGTAGGTTATCTTTCTAATACAAGGTAATAATCATATTCAAACTTTAATTCAATTTCTATAACTATAACAATCTTATTTCGAGTGGGAATCTTACTTGAAATTGTTTTCGTGTCATGATTCTGCTTCAAGAACTTTCAAGCCATCCAAGGATCCTTTGAAGCTAGATCTATTTTTCTCATTTCCAGTAGGTTTATCCAAGGAACTTGAGGTAGTAATGATGTTCATAACATCATTCGATTCATACATATAAAGCTATCTTATTCGAAGGTTTAAACTTGTAATCACTAGAACATAGTTTAGTTAATTCTAAACTTGTTCGCAAATAAAAGTTAATCCTTCTAACTTGACTTTTAAAATCAACTAAACACATGTTCTATATCTATATGATATGCTAACTTAATGATTTAAAACCTGGAAACACGAAAAACACCGTAAAACCGGATTTACGCCGTCGTAGTAACACCGCAGGCTGTTTTGGGTTAGTTAATTAAAAACTATGATAAACTTTGATTTAAAAGTTGTTATTCTGGGAAAATGATTTTTATTATGAACATGAAACTATATCCAAAAATTATGGTTAAACTCAAAGTGGAAGTATGTTTTCTAAAATGGTCATCTAGACGTCGTTCTTTCGACTGAAATGACTACCTTTACAAAAACGACTTGTACCTTATTTTTCAGACTATAAACCTATATGTTTTCTGTTTCGATTCATAAAATAGAGTTCAATATAAAACCATAGCAATTTGATTCACTCAAAACGGATTTAAAATGAAGAAGTTATGGGTAAAACAAGATTGGATAATTTTTCTCATTTTAGCTACGTGAAAATTGGTAACAAATCTATTCCAACTATAACTTAATCAACTTGTATTGTATATTATATAATCTTGAGATACCATAGACAAGTATACAATGTTTCGACCTATCATGTCGACATATCTATATATATTTCGGAACAACCATAGACACTCTATATGTGAATGTTGGAGTTAGCTATACAGGGTTGAGGTTGATTCCAAAATATATATAGTTTGAGTTGTGATCAATACTGAGATACGTATACACTGGGTCGTGGATTGATTCAAGATAATATTTATCGATTTATTTCTGTACATCTAACTGTGGACAACTAGTTGTAGGTTACTAACGAGGACAGCTGACTTAATAAACTTAAAACATCAAAATGTATTAAAAGTGTTGTAAATATATTTTGAACATACTTTGATATATATGTACATATTTGTTATAGGTTCGTGAATCAACCAGTGGCCAAGTCTTATTTCCCGACGAAGTAAAAATCTGTGAAAGTGAGTTATAGTCCCACTTTTAAAATCTAATATTTTTGGGATGAGAATACATGCAGGTTTTATAAATGATTTACAAAATAGACACAAGTACGTGAAACTACATTCTATGGTTGAATTATCGAAATCGAATATGCCTCTTTTTATTAAGTCTGGTAATCTAAGAATTAGGGAACAGACACCCTAATTGACGCGAATCCTAAAGATAGATCTATTGGGCCTAACAAACCCCATCCAAAGTACCGGATGCTTTAGTACTTCAAAATTTATATCATATCCGAAGGGTGTCCCGGAATGATGGGGATATTCTTATATATTCATCTTGTTAATGTCGGTTACCAGGTGTTCACCATATGAATAATTTTTATCTCTATGTATGGGATGTGTATTGAAATATGAAATCTTGTGGTCTATTGTTACGATTTGATATATATAGGTTAAACCTATAACTCACTAAAATTTTTGTTGACGTTTAAAGCATGTTTATTCTCAGGTGAATACTAAGAGCTTCCGCTGTTGCATACTAAAATAAGGACAAGATTTGGAGTCCATGTTTGTATGATATTGTGTAAAAACTGCATTCAAGAAACTGATTTCGATGTAACATATTTGTATTGTAAACCATTATGTAATGGTCGTGTGTAAACGTGATATTTTAAATTATCATTATTTGATAATCTACGTAAAGCTTTTTAAACCTTTATTTATGAAATAAAGGTTATGGTTTGTTTTAAAAATGAATGCAGTCTTTGAAAAACGTCTCATATAGAGGTCAAAACCTCGCAACGAAATCCATTAATATGGAACGTTTTTAATCAATAAGAACGGGACATTTCAGTTGGTATCCGAGCATTGGTCTTAGAGAACCAGAATTTTGCATTAGTGTGTCTTATCGAGTTTGTTAGGATGCATTAGTGAGTCTGGACTTCGACCGTGTTTACTTGGAAAAAAAAAAAAAAGATTGCTTAACAAATTTTGTTGGAAACTATATATTTTTAACATGTGAATATTATGTGATATATTAATCTCTTAACATGTTTGATATTATGTGATAGATGTCTACCTCTAGAACTAGTCCCATTGACTCACCTAATAATAATGAAGAGTCAAATGTAAATTGGAATGATTCGTGGACTGATTCACAAGTTCCCGAAGAGGAACCGGAAGAAGAGTCGGAACCGGAAGAAGAATCGGAACTGGAAGAAGAACCAGTGGGGGAAATAATAAAACGGTTAAGTAAAAGAAAATCCTCAACCAACCGACGAAGGTTAATTATGGTCAATGGTGTTTCCGCCAAGGAAGCAAAATATTGGGAGGATTACCAATTCTCCGATGAATCGGATTCCGACGAGAATTCCGATGATGTTATAGAAATTACCCCAACTGAATTTAAAAAGGCAAAAGAAAATAATAAGGGAAAGGGCATAAAAATAGAGAAATCTAATTCCAACCCCGATGAACTTTATATGTATCGTCAACCCCCGAAGCCCTTAAATTGTAACAATGACCCGGGAACCTCTAAACCACCAGGTTTTTCTAAACCGTTGTGGAAAACGACAGCTCGTATTAGGGGAACATCATATATCCCTAGAAACTTGTCAAAACGAACCAAAACCGAAGAAGAATAAACGAGCGAGTCGGAATAAGATAGTTGTATTCGTGTGGTGTAATATATGTAATATAGTGTGCTTATGCTTTATGATATATGTAAAAATTGCTTGTATTAATAAGTATTTTTTTATGAATCTAACTCTTGTCTATTTTACAGTATAAAAACACAAAATGGATAGACAACCCAATATTTTAAGAGACCTACCCGGAGACATGATTGACGAAATCTTGTCTAGAGTCGGTCAGAATTCCTCGGCACAACTATTTAAGGCGAGATCAGTTTGTAAGACATTCGAAGAATGTTCCAAGAATGCCTTGGTTTATAAAAGGCATTCGTTCGAAAGATGGGGGATATCACATTGGGAAATCCATAAGTTACGATGTGTTTACTTTGACGCATATATTGCGGGGAACCCAAATGCTATTTTACGCAACGGGTTAAGAAATTATTTTGACTCAATATATCCGAATATAGGACTTCATGATTTAGAAAAAGGGGCTAACATGCAACATAAAGAAGCATGTTATGCTTACGGGTTAGTAATGTTCGCTTCTCACCAAAGTGAGAACAAGAACATCGGGCTACAACTATTAAACAAAACGTTTCCACAAGTGACGGAGTCGGTAATTGGGGTAAGAAATGAGGTTTTTAGATTGTTACAGGACTGTTGGACATTACGTAACCCTCGTCCCTTTGACGACGTTACA
Source organism: Rutidosis leptorrhynchoides (assembly GCF_046630445.1). Lineage (NCBI taxonomy): Eukaryota > Viridiplantae > Streptophyta > Magnoliopsida > Asterales > Asteraceae > Rutidosis > Rutidosis leptorrhynchoides. Next base: position 56,698,776 of record NC_092340.1, on the reverse strand, counting down.
ACACGCTGTCTTATCAACGGCCATAATGGTTATGTTCCACAAGACCAAGGATGGGAAGTAGTCCTAGTAAAACCAGAATGCATGACTTTTTTCTGGACGTATGAATTACGTGTCTTTATTGCCTTTGCTGAACGACTTGTGTACTAGCTAGAATTATCTTCACAACCACCTTGTATCAAATTTATTGTGTGCTATATTTCATGCTATATGTAAAATAAGCGGTATTGTAAGTTTGTAAAATATTGTATAAAAGTTTGAACGCGAAATATTATTATAATCAGTTTTTCATATAAAATTGTAGTAGTTGAATTGTATATTAGCTACTAAGTATGAACTTAACGGGTAGGTACTACCCGAATTTAAACTTATAAAACGCTAATATGAAGAAAAAGCTTTTATAAATGAGTTCATATTATGCTACGAAATACTATTAACTACTCTTAATATTCTGTATGATTAACTTGTTCCATTTGACTATTTTGAAGGAAATGGCACCGACTACTCGACACACCGTGAATATGAATGAAGAGGAATTCCGTACTTTTCTAGCTTCAAACATAGCCGCAGTACAGGCTGCGCTACATACCAATAATAACCTTGGATCTAGCAGTACAGGAAATCGTGTAGGATGCACCTACAAAGAATTCACTGCCTGCAAACCTTTGGAATTTGATGGAACTGAAGGATCGATCGGATTGAAACGGTGGACCGAGAAGGTCGAATCGGTGTTTGCCATAAGTAAGTGTACTGAAGAGGACAAAGTGAAGTACGCTACGCATACCTTCACAGGTTCTGCGTTAACATGGTGGAATACCTTTCTAGAGCAAGTGGGACAAGAAGATGCGTACGCACTACCGTGGTCAGCATTCAAGCACTTGATGAACGAGAAGTACCATCCCAGAACCGAGGTCAATAAGCTCAAGACAGAACTTAGAGGGTTACGAACGCAAGGATTTGATATTACCACATACGAAAGACGATTCACAGAATTGTGCCTATTGTGTCCGGGAGCGTTCGAAGATGAGGAAGTGAAGATCAACGCGTTTTGTGAAAGGGTTACCGGAAAGAATCCAAGAAGATATAAGTTCACACGAGCCCGCCTCCATACAACAGGCATGTAGAATGGCTCACAAACTAGTGAACCAGATTGAGGAAAGAATTAAAGAACAGACGGCTGAAGAGGCCAATGTGAAGCAAGTCAAAAGAAAGTGGGAGGAAAACGGTGATAAGAATCACCAATACAACAACAACAGCAATTACAATAATAATCGCAAAAATTATCCCAACAATCGCAACATCAATCGCAACTACAACAAACGGCCCAACAACAACAACAACAACAACAACAACAACAACAACAGCAACTACAACAATCATCCCAACAACAATAACAACCGCAACAACAACAACAATCAGAAGCAGCTATGCCAAAGGTGTGAAAAGTATCACTCGGGGTTCTGCACCAAATTTTGCAACAAGTGTAAAAGAAATGGTCATAGCGCGGCGAAGTGTGAGGTCTACGGACCAGGGGTTAACAGAACGAAAGGAACAAATGGTGTCGGAACGAGTAATGGCGGAGCAAGTTATGCCAATGTAGTTTGTTATAAATGTGGAAAACCGGGCCACATTATTAGAAATTGCCAGAACCAGGAGAACACGAATGGACAAGTCCGCGGAAGAGTTTTCAATATTAATGCGGCAGAGGCACAGGAAGACCCGGAGCTTGTTACGGGTACGTTTCTTATTGACAATAAATCTGCTTACGTTTTATTTAATTCGGGTGCGGATAGAAGCTATATGAGTAGAGATTTTTGTGCTAAATTAAGTTGCCCATTGACGCCTTTGGATAGTAAATTTTTACTCGAATTAGCAAATGGTAAATTAATTTCAGCAGATAATATATGTCGGAATCGAGAAATTAAACTGGTTAGTGAAACATTTAAGATTGACTTGATACCAGTAGAGTTAGGGAGTTTTGATGTGATAATCGGTATGGACTGGTTGAAAGAAGTGAAAGCAGAGATCGTTTGTTACAAAAATGCAATTCGCATTATACGAGAAAAAGGAAAACCCTTAATGGTGTACGGAGAAAAGGGCAACACGAAGCTACATCTTATTAGTAATTTGAAGGCACAAAAACTAATAAGAAAAGGTTGCTATGCTGTTCTAGCACACGTCGAGAAAGTACAAACTGAAGAAAAGAGCATCAATGATGTTCCCGCCGCAAAAGAATTTCCCGATGTATTTCCGAAAGAATTACCGGGATTACCCCCACATCGATCCGTTGAATTTTAAATAGATCTTGTACCAGGAGCTGCACCAATAGCTCGTGCTCCTTACAGACTCGCACCCAGCGAGATGAAAGAACTGCAAAGTCAATTACAAGAACTTTTAGAACGTGGTTTCATTCGACCAAGCACATCACCGTGGGGAGCTCCTGTTTTGTTTGTCAAGAAGAAAGATGGTACATTCAGGTTGTGTATCGACTACCAAGAGTTGAACAAACTTACCATCAAGAACCGCTACCCACTACCGAGAATCGATGACTTATTTGATCAACTACAAGGCTCGTCTGTTTATTCAAAGATTGACTTACGTTCCGGGTATCATCAAATGCGGTGAAAGAAGATGATATTCCAAAGACTGCTTTCAGAACACGTTACGGTCATTACGAGTTTATGGTCATGCCGTTTGGTTTAACTAATGCACCAGCTGTGTTCATGGACCTTATGAACCGAGTGTGTGGACCATACCTTGACAAGTTTGTCATTGTTTTCATTGATGACATACTTATTTACTCAAAGAATGACCAAGAACACGGTGAACATTTGAGAAAGGTGTTAGAAGTATTGAGGAAGGAAGAATTGTACGCTAAGTTTTCAAAGTGTGCATTTTGGTTGGAAGAAGTTCAATTCCTCGGTCACATAGTGAACAAAGAAGGTATTAAGGTGGATCCGGCAAAGATAGAAACTGTTAAAAAGTGGGAAACCCCGAAAACTCTGAAACACATACGCCAGTTTTTAGGACTAGCTGGTTACTACAGAAGGTTCATCCAAGACTTTTCCAGAATAGCAAAACCCTTGACTGCATTAACGCATAAAGGGAAGAAATTTGAATGGAAGGATGAACAAGAGAAAGCGTTCCAGTTATTGAAGAAAAAGCTAACGACGGCACCTATATTGTCATTGCCTGAAGGGAATGATGATTTTGTGATTTATTGTGACGTATCAAAGTAAGGTCTCGGTTGTGTATTAATGCAACGAACAAAGGTGATTGCTTATGCGTCTAGACAATTGAAGATTCACGAACAAAATTATATGATGCATGATTTGGAATTAGGCGCGGTTGTTTTTGCATTAAAGACTTGGAGGCACTACTTATATGGGGTCAAAAGTATTATATATACCGACCACAAAAGTCTTCAACACATATTTAATCAGAAACAACTGAATATGAGGCAGCGTAGGTGGATTGAATTGTTGAATGATTACGACTTTGAGATTCGTTACCACCCGGGGAAGGCAAATGTGGTAGCCGGCGCCTTGAACAGGAAGGACAGAGAACCCATTCGAGTAAAATCTATGAATATAATGATTCACACTAACCTTACTACTCAAATAAAGGAGGCGCAACAAGGAGTTTTAAAAGAGGGAAATTTAAAGGATGAAATACCCAAAGGATCGGAGAAGCATCTTAATATTCGGGAAGACGGAACCCGGTATAGGGCTGAAAGAATTTGGGTACCAAAATTTGGAGATATGAGAGAAATGGTACTTAGAGAAGCTCATAAAACCAGATACTCAATACATCCTGGAACGGGGAAGATGTACAAGGATCTTAAGAAACATTTTTGGTGGCCGGGTATGAAAGCCGATGTTGCTAAATACGTAGGAGAATGTTTGACGTGTTCTAAGGTCAAAGCTGAGCATCAGAAACCATCAGGTCTACCTCAACAACCCGAAATCCCGGAATGGAAATGGGAAAACATTACCATGGATTTCATCACTAAATTGCCAAGGACTGCAAGTGGTTTTGATACTATTTGGGTAATAGTTGATTGTCTCACCAAATCAGCACACTTCCTGCCAATAAGAGAAGATGACAAGATGGAGAAGTTAGCATGACTGTATTTGAAGGAAGTCGTCTCCAGACATGGAATACCAATCTCTATTATCTCTGATAGGGATGGCAGATTTATTTCAAGATTCTGGCAGACATTACAGCAAGCATTAGGAACTCGTCTAGACATGAGTACTGCCTATCATCTACAAACTGATATGCAGAGCGAAAGGACGATACAAACACTTGAAGACATGCTACGAGCATGTGTTATTGATTTCGAAAACAGTTGGGATCGACATCTACCGTTAGCAGAATTTTCCTACAACAACAGCTACCATTCAAGCATTGAGATGGCGCCGTTTGAAGCACTTTATGATAGAAAGTGCAGGTCTCCGATTTGTTGGAGTGAAGTGGGGGATAGACAGATTACGGGTCCGGAGATAATACAAGAAACTACCGAGAAAATCATCCAAATTCAACAAAGATTGAAAACCGCCCAGAGTCGACAAAAGATCTACGCGGACAGTAAAAGAAAAGATATAGAGTTTGAAATTGGAGAAATGGTCATGCTTAAGGTTTCACCTTGGAAAGGCGTTGTTCGATTTGGTAAACGGGGGAAACTAAATCCAAGGTACATTGGACCATTCAAGATTATAGATCGTGTCGGACCAGTAGCTTACCAACTGGAGCTACCTCAATAACTCGCGGCTGTACATAACACTTTCCACGTCTCAAATTTGAAGAAATGTTTTGCTAAAGAAGATCTCACTATTCCGTTGGATGAAATCAAAATCAATGAAAAACTTCAATTCATTGAAGAACCCGTCGAAATAATGGATCGTGAGGTTAAGAGACTTAAACAAAACAAGATACCGATTGTTAAGGTTTGATGGAATGCTCGTAGAGGACCCGATTTCACCTGGGAGCGTGAAGATCAGATGAAGAAGAAATACCCGCATTTATTTCCAGAAGATACGTCAACACCTCCAACTGTTTAAAATTTCGGGACGAAATTTATTTAACGGGTAGGTACTGTAGTGACCCGAACTTTTCCAAGTTTATATATATATTAAATGAAATTGTTATTTACATGATTAAGTGTTTCCAACATGTTAAGCAATCAAACTTGTTAAGACTTGATTAATTGAAATAGGTTTCATATAGACAATTGACCACCCAAGTTGACCGGTAATTCACGAACGTTAAAACTTGTAAAAACTATACGATGACATATATATGGTTATATATATATAGTTAACATGATTTTATTATAAGTATGTATCTCATTAGGTATTTTAACAATGAGTTATATACATAAAAATGAGACTATTAATTTAAGAAACTCGAAAACAATATATATAACGATTATCGTTATAACAACGTCTTACTAGGCACATATGAATCATATTAAGAATTCCATCGAACCTTAACAATTGGTATCTTGTTTTGCTTAAGTCTTTTAACCTCACGATCCATTATTTCGACGGGTTCTTCAATGAATTGAAGTTTTTCGTTGATTTGGATTTCATCTAACGGAATAGTGAGATCTTCTTTAGCAAAACATTTCTTCAAATTCGAGATGTGGAAAGTGTTATGTATAGCCGCGAGTTGTTGAGGTAACTCAAGTCGGTAAGCTACTGGTCCGACACGATCAATAATCTTGAATGGTCCAATATACCTTGGATTTAATTTCCCTCGTTTACCAAATCGAACAACACCTTTCCAAGGTGCAACTTTAAGCATGACCATCTCTCCAATTTCAAATTCTATATCTTTTCTTTTAATGTCAGCGTAGCTCTTTTGTCGACTTTGGGCGGTTTTCAACCGTTGTTGAATTTAGATGATCTTCTCGGTAGTTTCTTGTATAATCTCCGGACCCGTAATCTGTCTATCCCCCACTTCACTCCAACAAATCGGAGACCTGCACTTTCTACCATAAAGTGCTTCAAACGGTGCCATCTCAATGCTTGAATGGTAGCTGTTGTTGTAGGAAAATTCTGCTAACTGTAGATGTCGATCCCAACTGTTTCCGAAATCAATAACACATGCTCGTAGCATGTCTTCAAGCGTTTGTATCGTCCTTTTGCTCTGCCCATCAGTTTGTGGATGATAGGCAGTACTCATGTCTAGACGAGTTCCTAATGCTTGCTGTAATGTCTGCCAGAATCTTGAAATAAATCTGCCATCCCTATCAGAGATAATAGAGATTGGTATTCCATGTCTGGAGACGACTTCCTTCAAATACAGTCGTGCTAACTTCTCCATCTTGTCATCTTCTCTTATTGGCAGGAAATGTGCTAATTTGGTGAGATGATCAACTATTACCCAAATAGTATCAAAACCACTTGTAGTCCTTGGCAATTTAGTGATGAATCCATGGTAATGTTTTCCCATTTCCATTCCGGGATTTTGGGTTGTTGAAGTAGACCTGATGGTTTCTGATGCTCAGCTTTGACCTTAGAACACGTCAAACATTCTCCTACATATTTAGCAACATCGGCTTTCATACCCGGCCACCAAAAATATTTCCTGAGATCCTTGTACATCTTCCCCGTTCCAGGATGTATTGAGTATCTGGTTTTATGAGCTTCTCTAAGTACCATTTCTCTCATATCTCCAAATTTTGGTACCTAAATCCTTTCAGCCCTATACCGGGTTCTGTCTTCCCGAATATTAAGATGTTTCTCCGATCCTTTGGGTATTTCATCCTTTAAATTTCCCTCTTTTAAAACTCCTTGTTGCGCCTCCTTTATTTGAGTAGTAAGGTTATTATGAATCATTATATTCATAGATTTTACTCGAATGGGTTCTCTGTCCTTCCTGCTCAAGGCGTCAGCTACCACATTTGCCTTCCCCGGGTGATAACGAATCTCAAAGTCGTAATCATTCAATAATTCAATCCACCTACGCTGCCTCATATTCAGTTGTTTCTTATTAAATATGTGTTGAAGACTTTTGTGGTCGGTATATATAATACTTTTGACCCCATATAAGTAGTGCCTCCAAGTCTTTAATGCAAAAACAACCGCGCCTAATTCCAAATCATGCGTCGTATAATTTTGTTCGTGAATCTTCAATTGTCTAGACGCATAAGCAATTACCTTTGTTTGTTGCATTAATACACAACCGAGACCTTGCTTTGAGGTGTCACAATATATCACAAAATCATCATTCCCTTCAGGCAATGACAATATAGGTGCCGTAGTTAGCTTTTTCTTCAATAACTGAAACACCTTCTCTTGTTCATCCTTCCATTCAAATTTCTTCCCTTTATACGTTAATGCAGTCAAGGGTTTTGCTATTTTGGAGAAATCTTGGATGAATCTTTTGTAGTAACCAGCCAATCCTAAAAATTGACGTATATGCTTCGGAGTTTTTGGGGTTTCCCACTTTTCAACGGTTTCGATCTTTGCCGGGTCCACCTGGATACCTTCTTTGTTCACTATGTGACCGAGGAATTGAACTTCTTCCAACCAAAATGCACACTTTGAAAACTTAGCGTACAGTTTTTCTTTCCTCAATACTTCTAGCACTTTTCTCAAATGTTCTTCGTGCTCTTGATCATTCTTTGAGTAAATAAGTATGTCATCGATGAAAAACATGACAAACTTGTCAAGATATGGCCCACACACTCGGTTCATAAGGTCCATGAACACAGCTGGTGCGTTAGTCAATCCAAAGAGCATAACCATAAACTCGTAATGACCATAACGCGTCCTAAAAGCAGTTTTTGAAATATCATCCTCCTTTACTCGCATTTGATGATATCCAGAACGTAAATCGATCTTCGAATAAACCGACGAGCCTTGTAGTTGATCAAATAAGTCATCAATTCTCGGTAGTGGGTAGCGGTTCTTGATGGTAAGTTTGTTCAACTCTCGGTAGTCGATACACAACCTGAATGTACCATCTTTCTTCTTGACAAACAAAACAGGAGCTCCCCACGGTGATGTGCTTGGTCGAATGAAACCACGCTCTAAAAGTTCTTGTAATTGGCTTTGTAGTTCTTTCATCTCGCTGGGTGCGAGTCTGTAAGGAGCACGAGCTATTGGTGCAGCTCCTGGTACAAGATCTATTTGAAATTCAACGGATCGATGTGGGGGTAATCCCGGTAATTCTTTCGGAAATACATCGGGAAATTCTTTTGCGACGGGAACATCATTGATGCTCTTTTCTTCAGTTTGTACTTTCTCGACATGTGCTAGAACAGCATAGCAACCTTTTCTTATTAGTTTTTGTGCCTTCAAATTACTAATAAGATGTAGCTTTGTGTTGCCCTTTTCTCCGTACACCATTAAGGGTTTTCCTTTTTCTCGTATAATGCGAATTGCATTTTTGTAACAAACGATCTCTGCTTTCACTTCTTTCAACCAGTCCATACCGATTATCACATCAAAACTCCCTAACTCTACTGGTATCAAATCAATCTTAAATATTTCGCTAACCAGTTTAATTTCTCGATTCCGACATATATTATCTGCTGAAATTAATTTACCATTTGCTAATTCGAGTAAAAATTTACTATCCAAAGGCGTCAATGGACAACTTAATTTAGCACAAAAATATCTACTCATATAGCTTCTATCCGCACCCGAATCAAATAAAACGTAAGCATATTTATTGTCAATAAGAAACGTACCCGTAACAAGCTCCGGGTCTTCCTGTGCCTCTGCCGCATTAATATTGAAAACTCTTCCGCGGCCTTGTCCATTCGTGTTCTCCTGGTTCGGGCAATTTCTAATAATGTGGCCCGGTTTTCCACATTTATAACAAACTACATTGGCATAACTTGCTCCGACACTACTTGCTCCGCCATTACTCGTTCCGACACCATTTGTTCCTTTCGTTCTATTAACCCCTGGTCCGTAGACCTCACACTTCGCCGCGCTATGACCATTTCTTTTACACTTGTTGCAAAATTTGGTGCAGAACCCTGAGTGATACTTTTCACACCTTTGGCATAGCTGCTTCTGATTGTTGTTGTTGTTGTTGCGGTTATTATTGTTGTTGGGATGATTGTTGTAGTTGCTACTGCTGTTGTTGTTGTTGTTGGGCCTTTTGTTGTAGTTGCGATTGATGTTGTGATTGTTGGGATAATTGTTGCGATTATTGTTGTAATTGCTGTTGTTGTTGTATTGGTGATTCTTATCACCGTTTTCCTCCCACTTTCTTTTGACTTGCTTCACATTGGCCTCTTCAGCAGTCTGTTCTTTAACTCTTTCTTCAATCTGGTTCACTAGTTTGTGAGCCATTCTACATGCCTGTTGTATGGAGGCGGGCTCGTGTGAACTTATATCTTCTTGGATTCTTTCCGGTAATCCTTTCACAAACGCGTCGATCTTCTCTTCGTCATCTTCGAATGCTCCCGGACACAATAGGCACAATTCTGTGAATCGTCTTTCGTACGTGGTAATATCAAATCCTTGGGTTCGTAACCCTCTAAGTTCTGTCTTGAGCTTATTGACCTCGGTTCTGGGACGGTACTTCTCGTTCATCAAGTGCTTGAATGCTGACCACGGTAGTGCGTACGCATCATCTTGTCCCACTTGCTCTAGATAGGTATTCCACAATGTTAACGCAGAACCTGTGAAGGTATGCGTAGCGTACTTCACTTTGTCCTCTTCAGTACACTTACTTATGGCAAACACCGATTCGACCTTCTCGGTCCACCGTTTCAATCCGATCGGTCCTTCGGTTCCATCAAATTCCAAAGGTTTGCAGGCAGTGACTTCTTTATAGGTGCATCCTACACGATTTCCTGTACTGCCAGATCCAAGGTTATTGTTGGTATGTAGCGCAGCCTGTACTGCGGCTATGTTTGAAGCTAGAAAAGTACGGAATTCCTCTTCATTCATATTCACGGTGTGTCGAGTAGTCGGTGCCATTTCCTTCAAAATAGTCAAATGGAACAAGTTAATCATACAGAATATTAAGAGTAGTTAATAGTATTTCGTAGCATAATATGAACTCATTTATAAAAGCTTTTTCTTCATATTAGCGTTTTATAAGTTTAAATTCGGGTAGTACCTACCCGTTAAGTTCATACTTAGTAGCTAATATACAATTCAACTACTACAATTCTATATGAAAAACTGATTGTAATAATATTTCGCTTCAAACTTTTATACAATATTTTACAAACTTACAATACCGCTTATTTTACATAAAGCATGAAATATAGCACACAATAACTTTGATACAAGATAGTTGTGAAGATAATTCTAGCTAGTACACAAGTCGTTCAGCAAAGGCAATAAAGACACGTAATTCATACGTCCATAAACAAGTCATGCTTTCTGGTTTTACTAGGACTACTTCCCATCCTTGGTCTTGTGGAAAATAACCGTTATGGCCGTTGATAAGACAGCGTGTTGTAACGTCGTCAAAGGGACGAGGGTTACGTAATGACCAACAGTCTCGTAATAACCTAAAAACCTCATTTCTTACCCCAATTACCGACTCCGTCACTTGTGGGAACGTTTTGTTTAATAGTTGTAGCCCGATGTTCTTGTTCTCACTTTGGTGAGAAGCGAACATTACTAACCCGTAAGCATAACATGCTTCTTTATGTTGCATGTTAGCCGCTTTTTCTAAATCACGAAGTCCTATATTCGGATATACTGAGTCAAAATAATTTCTTAACCCATTGCGTAAAATAGCATTTGGGTTCCCCGCAATATATGCGTCAAAGTAAACACATCGTAACTTATGGATTTCCCAATGTGATATCCCCCATCTTTCGAACGAAAGCCTTTTATAAACCAAGGCATTCTTGGAACGTTCTTCGAATGTCTAACAAACTGATCTCGCCTTAAATAGTTGTGCCGAGGAATTCTGACCGACTCTAGACAAGATTTCATCAATCATGTCTCCGGGTAGGTCTCTTAAAATATTGGGTTGTCTATCCATTTTGTGTTTTTATACTGTAAAATAGACAAGAGTTAGATTCATAAAAAAAATAGTTATTAATACAAGCAAATTTTACATATATCATAAAGCATAAGCACACTATATTACATATATTACACCACACGAATACAACTATCTTATTCCGACTCGCTCGTTTCTTCTTGTTCGGTTTTGGTTCGTTTTGCCAAGTTTCTAGGGATATATGATGTTCCCCTAATACGAGCCGTCGTTGTCCACATTGGTTTAGAAAAACCTGGTGGTTTAGAGGTTCCCGGGTCATTGTTACAACTTAAGGACTTCGGGGGTTGATGATACATATAAAGTTCATCGGGGTTGGAATTAGATTTCTCTATTTTTATGCCCTTTCTCTTATTATTTTCTTTTGCCTTTTTAATTTCAGTTGGGGTAATTTCTATAACATCATCGGAATTCTCGTCGGAATCCGATTCATCGGAGAATTGGTAATCCTCCCAATATTTTGCTTCCTTGGCGGAAATACCATTGACCATAATTAACCTTGGTCAGTTGGTTGAGGATTCTCTTTTACTTAACCGTTTTATTATTTCCCCCACCGGTTCTATTTCTTCTTCCGGTTCTGATTCTTCTTCCGGTTCCGATTCTTCTTCCGGTTCCGACTCTTCTTCCGGTTCCTCTTCGGGAACTTGTGAATCAGTCCACGAATCATTCCAATTTACATTTGACTCTTCATTATTATTAGGTGAGTCAATGGGACTTGTTCTAGAGGTAGACATCTAGCACATAATATCAAACACGTTAAGAGATTAATATATCACATAATATTCATATGTTAAAAATATATAGTTTCCAACAAAAATGTTAAGCAATCATTTTTAAAGAAAACACGGTCGAAGTCCAGACTCACTAATGCATCCTAACAAACTCGATAAGACACACTAATGCAAATTTTCTGGTTCTCTAAGACCAACGCTCGGATACCAACTGAAATGTCCCGTTCTTATTGATTAAAAACGTTCCATATTAATTGATTTCGTTGCGAGGTTTTGACCTCTATATGAGATGTTTTTCAAAGACTGCATTCATTTTAAAACAAACCATAACCTTTATTTCATCAATAAAGGTTTAAAAAGCTTTACGTAGATTATCAAATAATGATAATCTAAAATATCCTGTTTATACGCGACCATTACATAATGGTTTACAATACAAATATGTTACAACGAAATAAGTTTCTTGAATGCAGTTTTTACACAATATCATACAAGTATGGACTCCAAATCTTGTTCTTATTTTAGTATGCAACAGCGGAAGCTCTTAGTATTCACCTGAGAATAAACATGCTTTAAACGTCAACAAAAAAGTTGGTGAGTTATAGGTTTAACCTATATATATCAAATCGTAACAATAGACCACAAGATTTCATATTTCAATACACATCCCATACATAGAGATAAAAATCATTCATATGGTGAACACCTGGTAACCGACATTAACAAGATGCATATATATAAGAATATCCCCATCATTCCGGGACACCCTTCGGATATGATATAAATTTCGAAGTACTAAAGCATCCGGTACTTTGGATGGGGTTTGTTAGGCCCAATAGATCTATCTTTAGGATTCGCGTCAATTAGGGTGTCTGTTCCCTAATTCTTAGATTACCAGACTTAATAAAAAGGGGCATATTCGATTTCAATAATTCAACCATAGAATGTAGTTTCACGTACTTGTGTCTATTTTGTAAATCATTTATAAAACCTGCATGTATTCTCATCCCAAAAATATTAGATTTTAAAAGTGGGACTATAACTCACTTTCACAGATTTTTACTTCGTCGGGAAGTAAGACTTGGCCACTGGTTGATTCACGAACCTATAACAATATATACATATATATCAAAGTATGTTCAAAATATATTTACAACACTTTTAATATATTTTGATGTTTTAAGTTTATTAAGTCAGCTGTTCTCGTTAGTAACCTACAACTAGTTGTCCACAGTTAGATGTACAGAAATAAATCGATAAATATTATCTTGAATCAATCCACGACCCAGTGTAAACGTATCTCAGTATTGATCACAACTCAAACTATATATATTTTGGAATCAACCTCAACCCTGTATAGCTAACTCCAACATTCACATATAGAGTGTCTATGGTTGTTCCGAAATATATATAGATGTGTCGACATGATAGGTCGAAACATTGTATACGTGTCTATGGTATCTCAAGATTTCATAATATACAATACAAGTTGATTAAGTTATGGTTGGAATAGATTTGTTACCAATTTTCACGTAGCTAAAATGAGAAAAATTATCCAATCTTGTTTTACCCATAACTTCTTCATTTTAAATCCGTTTTGAGTGAATCAAATTGCTATGGTTTCATATTGAACTCTATTTTATGAATCTAAAAAGAAAAGTATAGGTTTATAGTCAGAAAAATAAGTTACAAGTCATTTTTGTAAAGGTAGTCATTTCAGTCGAAAGAACGACGTCTAGATGACCATTTTAGAAAACATACTTCCACTTTGAGTTTAACCATAATTTTTGGATATAGTTTCATGTTCATAATAAAAATCATTTTCTCAGAATAACAACTTTTAAATCAAAGTTTATCATAGTTTTTAATTAACTAACCCAAAACAGCCCGCGGTGTTACTACGACGGCGTAAATCCGGTTTTACGGTGTTTTTCGTGTTTCCAGGTTTTAAATCATTAAGTTAGCATATCATATAGATATAGAACATGTGTGTAGTTAATTTTAAAAGTCAAGTTAGAAGGATTAACTTTTGTTTGCGAACAAGTTTAGAATTAACTAAACTATGTTCTAGTGATTACGAGTTTAAACCTTCGAATAAGATAGTTTTATATATATGAATCGAATGATGTTATGAACATCATTACTACCTCAAGTTTAGTAGGTAAACCTACTGGAAGTGACAAGAAATGATCTAGCTTCAAAGGATCTTGGATGGCTTGAAAGTTCTTGAAGTAGGATCATGACACAAAAACAAGTTCAAGTAAGATTTTTACTCGAATTAAGATAGTTTATAGTTATAGAAATTGAATCAAAGTTTGAATATGAATATTACCTTGAATAAGAAAGATAACCTACTGTATATAACAAAGGTTTCTTGATCTTAGATGATTACTTGGAATGGATTAGAAAGCTTGGAAGTAAATCAGTAAACTTGAAGGGATTTTTGAAGTGTTCTTGAAGTGTTCTTCCTATGATGATTATAGCTTGATTCTTGAAGTGATTTTTGATGAAGATGATGATTAACTACTGGAAAAATACTTTCATAATATTGTGTGTGTGTGTTGAGAGAGAATTAGAAAGAGAATTGGAAGTGAAATGGAGTGAATGATGAGTGGTAATTGGTGAGTGGTGAGTGGGGTTAAAAGGAGTTCTAGTTAGTTGACTAGCTCATGGTAGAAGTTAAAATTGATTAGTCATACATGACATAATCAAGAGTAGAATCCCATGCTAGTTCCTATTGGTATATACTCATAGTAAGTACGTTTTGAAGCTGTGTATAATACGGGTAAGAATACGACTAGAATTCTTGATGAAAGAAAAGAATGGAAAAGTAACTGTAACCATTTTCATTAAGTATGAGTGTTTTGATATATGTCTTGAAGTCTTCCAAAAGTATTTTAATACATCTAAATACACTACATGTATATACATTTTAACTGAGTCGTTAAGTCATCGTTAGTCGTTACATGTAAGTGTTGTTTTGAAACCTTTAAGTTAACGATCTCAATTAATGTTGTTAACCCATTGTTTATTATATCTAATGAGATGTTAAATTATTATATTATCATGATATTATGATATATTAATATATCTTAATATGATATATATACATTTAAATGTCGTTACAACGATAATCGTTACATATATGTCTTTTTTCGAAATCCTTAAGTTAGTAGTCTTGTTTATATGTATATAACTCATTGTTAATATACTTATGGAGATACTTACTTATCATAATCTCATGTTAACCATATGTATATCCATATATATATATATCGTCATGTCGTTTTTACAAGTTTTAACGTTCGTGAATCGCCGGTCAACTTGGGTGGTCAATTGTCTATATGAAACATATTTCAATTAATCAAGTCTTAACAAGTTTGATTGTTTAACATGTTGGAAATATTTAATAATGTAAATATCAATCTCAATTAATATATATAAACATGGAAAAGTCCGTGTCACTACAATGTGAGTCACCTAACACATGTGAGAACCATCATTTGGCAACTAGCATGAAATATCTCATAAAATTACAAAAATATGAGTAATCATTCATGACTTATTTACATGAAAACAAAATTACGTATCCTTTATATCTAATCCATACACCAACGACCAAAAACACCTACAAACACTTTCATTCTTCAATTTTCTTCATCTAATTGATCTCTCACAAGTTCTATCTGCAAGTTCTAAGTGTTCTTCATAAATTCCAAAAGTTCTAGTTTCATAAAATCAAGAATACTTCCAAGATTGCAAGTTTACTTCCAAGTTTCTAAATCCATTCCAAGTAATCATCCAAGATCAAGAAACCTTTGTTACTTACAGTATGTTATCTTTCTAATACAAGGTAATAATCATATTCAAACTTTAATTCAATTTCTATAACTATAACAATCTTTTTTCGAGTGGAAATCTTACTTGAAATTGTTTTCGTGTCATGATTCTGCTTCAAGAACTTTCAAGCCATCCAAGGATCCTTTGAAGCTAGATCAATTTTTCTCATTTCCAGTAGGTTTATCCAAGGAACTTGAGGTAGTAATTATGTTCATAACATCATTCGATTCATACATATAAAGCTATCTTATTCGAAGGTTTAAACTTGTAATCACTAGAACATAGTTTAGTTAATTCTAAACTTGTTCGCAAATAAAAGTTAATCCTTCTAACTTGACTTTTAAAATCAACTAAACACATGTTCTATATCTATATGATATGCTAACTTAATGATTTAAAACCTGGAAACACGAAAAACACCGTAAAACTGGATTTACGCCGTCGTAGTAACACCGCGGGCTGTTTTGGGTTAGTTAATTAAAAACTATGATAAAATTTGATTTAAAAGTTGTTATTTTGGGAAAATGATTTTTATTATGAACATGAAACTATATCCAAAAATTATGGTTAAACTCAAAGTGGAAGTATGTTTTCTAAAATGGTCATCTAGACGTCGTTCTTTCGACTGAAATGACTACCTTTACAAAAACGACTTGTAACTTATTTTTCCGACTATAAACCTATACTTTTTCTGTTTATATTCATAAAATATAGTTCAATATGAAACCATAGCAATTTGATTCACACAAAACGGATTTAAAATGAAGAAGTTATGGGTAAAACAAGATTGGATAATTTTTCTCATTTTAGCTACGTGAAAATTGGTAACAAATCTATTCCAACCATAACTTAATCAACTTGTATTGTATATTATGTAATCTTGAGATACCATAGACACGTATACAATGTTTTGACCTATTATTTTGACACATCTATATATATTTCGGAACAACCATAGACACTCTATATGTGAATGTTGGAGTTAGCTATACAGGGTTGAGGTTGATTCCAAAATATATATAGTTTGAGTTGTGATCAATACTGAGATACGTATACACTGGGTCGTGGATTGATTCAAGATAATATTTATCGATTTATTTCTATACATCTAACTGTGGACAACTAGTTGCAGGTTACTAACGAGGACAGCTGACGTAATAAACTTAAAACATCAAAATGTATTAAAAGTGTTGTAAATATATTTTGAACATACTTTGATATATATGTACATATTTGTTATAGGTTCGTGAATCAACCAGTGGCCAAGTCTTACTTCCCGACGAAGTAAAAATCTGTGAAAGTGAGTTATAGTCCCACTTTTAAAATCTAATATTTTTGGGATGAGAATACATGCAGGTTTTATAAATGATTTACAAAATAGACACAAGTACGTGAAACTACATTCTATGGTTGAATTATCGAAATCGAATATGCCCCTTTTTATTAAGTCTGGTAATCTAAGAATTAGGGAACAGACACCCTAATTGACGCGAATCCTAAAGATAGATCTATTGGGCCTAACAAACCCCATCCAAAGTACCAGATGCTTTAGTACTTCGAAATTTATATCATATCCGAAGGGTGTCCCGGAATGATGGGGATATTCTTATATATGCATCTTGTTAATGTCGGTTACCAGGTGTTCACCATATGAATGATTTTTATCTCTATGTATGGGATGTGTATTGAAATACGAAATCTTGTGGTCTATTGTTACGATTTGATATATATAGGTTAAACCTATAACTCACCAACATTTTTGTTGACGTTTAAAGCATGTTTATTCTCAGGTGAATACTAAGAGCTTCCGCTGTTGCATACTAAAATAAGGACAAGATTTGGAGTCTATGTTTGTATGATATTGTGTAAAAACTGCATTCAAGAAACTGATTTCGATGTAACATATTTGTATTGTAAACCATTATGTAATGGTCGTGTGTAAACAGGATATTTTAGATTATCATTATTTGATAATCTACGTAAAGCTTTTTAAACCTTTATTTATGAAATAAAGGTTATGGTTTGTTTTAAAAATGAATGCAGTCTTTGAAAAACGTCTCATATAGAGGTCAAAACCTCGCAACGAAATCAATTAATATGGAACGTTTTTAATCAATAAGAACGGGACATTTCAGTAGTGCTGTACAAAATGTGCTCCATATCCAAAAGGTCAAGATCATGGAAATCTCGAAACCATCTTTTTTCTGCGTGTCAAATATCATTGATTTTGTGTAAGTACCATAATTGACTTATGGATTTAATAGTTGCAAAACTGTTGACTGTTATTTCAACATACGTATGAGTACATTACGTTCTTAAATATTTGCACTTAAAATAATCCTCATGTTACTCTTTAGTTTATAAAACACGTCATAATTACTTTGGAACACAGATTAAAAAAAATTTCCTTCTTAACAATGATAACAATTACTCTTACAAGATCTATATAGTTCTTTAACTACTAAGGATGTTGATCATTAGCTAATCTCTGTTATGTTCTATAATGATCATTAGCTATTCTCATTTGTTACTATACAACAACAAAACCCAATACCACATGAGTGGTGTATGGGGGAGGTGAGATGTAGACAATCCTTCCCATATCCGAGAATAAAGACAAGTCATTTCTCTACCCAGAGTGAAACACTCTCAAAAGTAGAGAAAGTCATCCCTCTCTCTATTCGACGGATAAAGAGATTGCTTCCGAAAGGACCTCCGGCCTTTAAGTAGGAAAAAGTTAAAAAAAAATAAAAAATAATAAAATAAAAATAAGTAGACGCCTTGAAAATGGTAAAATCAAATTTTCATGGGTTTTAAATCCCATCTGGAATTTAATTTAGGCTCTAAGAGTCAGTCAAGTCGCCAATAAATCGACGATTGCTGTCGACTAAATAGAGCCTAATCTCATTTGTTACTATGAATCTGATATATTGAAGGTTGTATGCAAAAATATAATTTGGGTGACTTTTAACCCATCTCACATATTTATTTTTAAGTACATTTTATGTTTGACTTCTTTCGGATGAAACACAACCCGTATTGACTCGGTTATTAATAAAAGTTTAGTGGCATCAGATGCTAACATTGTTTAGTGTCACTCTCATCAGAAACGAGTATCTGGAAAGCTAATTTATGGAGGTCAAGCTGACAAAAGCAGCTTGTGAGTTTATTTTCATGCTTAACAACTTGTTTGGTAGTTGTGAATTAAGCTAATCAGGACAGAGGAGGCAAGTTCGACCCATTTCTGTATTTTTTTATCTGAACAACTTGCAAAAGTTAAGAAAGATGAGAAAAATGAAATGGGCCGGAAATCACTTAAATAGTTATATCAAATGCTTAATACCTCCTATCACTTTCATAAAAAAGTCATATTATTAATTCAATACATTTGTAATTATGTAGTTAAAGAAATGGTCAAAAAGTGTTGACGAGACCTGCAACTAATTATGTTTTTTGTCTGTTTAAGAAAGATTTCTCCTACCATTTTGCTTGATGTACCATAAGACTCATTGATCATGATCGAGGAGATATTCGGTACTTTACTTCCGATAGTAATGGTAAAAATTTGACAATTGAATCATAATTTTGAAATAACTTTAGGTATCAACTATTGTTTTGGTTTATCATGAAGGTTAGAAAAATCAAACGAAGCATTGACCGCTTTGACCCGATGAGAACCAACCATATTTGTCTACTAATCTGCATCAGGTCATGTAGTCTTAACTTATAAAGATATATTAATAATTTATCTTCTATACAGGTATAATGGAATGACTCCATATTGCACCTTTCTGTTTAGCACTCTCTAGAACAGAGGAAATCTCAACTATGAACACATTGCTATAGCGTAACGTTGATGTAGTGTTAGTAATATTTAGTGCTAAAGATGATTTATTACTCACGGTTTTCTACTATTTCGGATTATGCTAAAAAAATGTTTACGTTAAATGGATGTTGAGTAACGGGTCAAAACATGGGTTGAACCAAAACTCTAAATCGTCCATATTTGTAGTACTAACTTTTAAAGTTGATTTTTCACGTATCAACACACAAGTTATGATACGTTAAAATATTATTAGTTTCCGAGTGAAATGAATACGTAGGTTTTATACACTCAAACTACTATTTGGGTGATTTTTAACCTAATTTGCCTATTCTTTCTACACATATCTTTCTGTATACCTTGACTCATGTAAATATTTTTATTTTTATTTCATTTTTAGGTGGCACATGAAAGTATGACTCTTCTCTTTATCACATGAAGTTATATATGTTGGTTAATGTAGTAACCCGAACTAATCCTCCCGAACGAAGTCATCAACAGTTGGTCCCATTGCGATGATCGACTCCAAGTAATATCCTTAATTTGAGCTAATGCACAGCGGAAGACTTAATTCGTACCTGAGAATAACATGCTTTAAAAAGTCAACATAAAGTTGGTGAGATATATAGATTTGATGCTAGCAGCGTTATAACAATGGACCACAAGATTTCATGTTCATAAACATAATACACTCGCAAGTGTATGAAAAGTATTCCAAGCAGTGGGCACCCGGTAACTAGCCTTAACAAGAGTGTGTACCCCTGAGTTATATAATATGTGCACCGAATCAAGTGCGTTCCGTTAACCTCGAAGTACTAAACACCCGTTCTTCTAGTTTACTAGAACAACATCTGGGTGGGGGTGTAAAACCCGATAGATCTATCTTTAGGATTCGCGCCTACCAGTTCATAAACCAATAGTTAAAGTTACCAAGCTAGGGGATTTTTTGATTCAAACCCATGTAGAACGTAATTTTAGTCACTTGTGTCCATAACGTAAATCATTTATAAAAACAGTGCATGTATTCTCATCCCAAAAATATTTAAAGTTCAAAAAGGGACTATATACTCACCTAATGTATTTTGTAGTAAAAATACATATAACACCATTTGTAACTTATAAGGTTGGCCTTCGATTCACGAACCTATATCATTTATATATTTATTAACACATAATCGTAATCGAACAAAATTTAAATATTATATCCTAAATTACATATTATATATATTGAATTTTTATATATATATTTCAAATGATTAATATTAATATATATATATAATATATATATATATATATATATATATATATATATATATATATATATATATATATATATATATATCTGATGAAAATATCTAATTTGTTATTTATGAATATTTATAAAAAAAAAAATTGATTATTGTGATTAATACATACATATAACCTTAAAACTTTTAATTTCATAATAATTTTAATGTTAACAATTTTGATAATACTAATAAGAATAATACTAATATTTATAAAATAACTTTTATTAAATTCATAAGAATAAAATTAATAATAATAAACTTAATCCTAATAATAATAATACTAATTATAAAGAAATAAAAAGAAGAAATGTTATACCCTTAAATAAGTTTTCTTAAAAAAAATGCCCACAACGGGACTCGAACCCGTGACCTCACGCCCACACAACACTCCTCCTAACCATTGCTCTATCCGTTCATTTCTGTTATACTTTCTGACTAGAACCATATGAAGTATTTCGGTTTTTGTTTTTCCCATGCAAAACCCACTTAACAAACGAGTCCCTTTACAAACTTAAAACCCATTTAGCAGCCCATAATTCAGTCTCTAGTCCAACAGCAAAAACAGCCCAAGGCTGATACGGTACTCCTTTAAAACATAGGATTCGAACAGAAAAAAATATAAGCCGTCATTATTAACTTTCCACCTTATAATCCACTATCAATTGATTATTTGGAAGTGGGTACACAATAATTAAAAGTCATCGGCCAGATTTATAAAAGAGAAGGGGAACGTGTAATTCCATTTTACTTCCCTATTTAAAAGATCGATGCAAACGTTATTCTCTTTTCTTTTTTTTTTTATTCGAAAGACAGAAGGAAGAGTAAACCTTCTGCAGCAAACAATAAATAGTGGTAGATGTGGTTGTGGTTCGAATAGAGAAGGAAGTAGAAATAGCGGGCTTCTTGTGTTCATTACTCGGTTATAAACAGGAACGAAGCAGTTCAATGGTGTTGGTGTCTTAGAATAGTGCAGATCTTGGTGGTTTGAGGTGGTAGTGTTTACGAAGGGAGCAAGACAAAGAGAGTGTCGTTTATTGAGGGTTGAAGGGTGGTGTTCGAGAGTGGTCCAAAGGTGGTGATTACTCAATGGTGTTGGTTATTTATTAATCGAAAAGAAACAGAAACATGGTATATCAGCTATTATCGAATCATCTTTGAACTGAACAATAATTAAACGGGTGGGTTTGTGTATTGTTCGGATAGAAGAAACAAAAGCGTGTGAAAGAATAGAATGATGACAATCAAATACGGTCTCAAGGTGGTTCTTGTGATTGTGATGTGAGTGTAACAAAAACAGTTTTTCAAGGGTGATAAGTGGCGGTGGTTATTGCAGGTGGCGGCTGTAGACGGTGGCAAGGTAGCAGAGATCAAAGTTTGCAAAGTGATGATGATCTCTCATAACTGGATTTGATCGAATTTTATAAAAAAAATAAAGATATTAGATGGTTAATCAGTTCTCTCGCAAACATAAAGGATAATTGGTTGATTTATATAATACTGATAAATGTTAATCAAAATCACGAGCAAACAGAAAAAAAATAAAGTGAAGGAGACAGGTTTGGATAGTTAGATGATAGAATAACACGTGATGATAATTTTAACAGATTATATGGAATACCGTTTTTTATATATATATATATATATATATATATATATATATATATATATATATATATATATATATAGTAATTAATAATTAATAATAAATATATGTAATTAATAATATCTCTGTTAATAATATAATAATAATAATAAGAATAAGAATATGCATATTAATATTAATACGAATGATGACATTAATAACTTTAATTAAAATGATTGTTTTAATAATTAAGTTAATAATAATACATTTATCAATCATAATAGTATTTAAAATTATAATATTCATAGTAATAATCAAAATTATATAATAATGATAGTAATAATAGTAATACTAATAAATATTATTAGTGACCCTAATAATAATACTAGTTATGATAATATCGATAACAAAATAACAATTCATACATTTTAAATTTCATATCTTATACCTTGTTAACGTTAACAATTAATAGATATATATCATATATACACATAAATGTTCGTGAATTGTCAGGCTTGGTCAAAAGGGTAACTAATCATCCAGATATAGATTTCAAACTTTCTAGATTCAAAATTAGGGTTTTTGCTTATCGTGTCGGAAACATATAAAGAATAAGGTTTAAATTTGGTCGGAAATTTCCGGGTCGTTACAGTACCCACCCGTTAAAGAAATTTCGTCCCCGAAATTTGGTAGAGGTTGTCATAAATAATAATAGGAATGTTTTCATGACGAATATGAGATAATAACGGAGTTTTATCATTATTGATAGATATAGATAAAACATTTCGATCATGTGAAGCGTACAAGTGAAGCTATCACAAAAGAGTGAAATGAGTAATATGGTATCTTTTTACTGATGACGTGGTTATAATTGATTTCCGGAATTCATGAGATTTAAAGAAAATTGTTCGTAATAAGATTTGGTTCTTCGGCGATTTAGGAAACAGAATCTCTTTTGATTTAATGCGGCAAATCTGTTGTGATTTCTTTGTCGGATATTTCACTTATAAAACTACTCCCTTCGTTTCTTCTTCCCGTCCTCAAGTCAAGCGAGTAATGGTTCAGAATTCGTAGGTATAAGATTTGAAATGAACATAGCTATTATTCTCAGAAAGAAATGGTAATGGCACGACTTTGATTTGTCAAATTACCATAATATCCAGAAAGATAGAACTATCAAGATGATTTGTTCTTAATACGTTTCGGAATTGTAAGAGTCATGTAACATGGCACATGATGACGTACTGTGAATCATCACATTCCATTAGAAACTTAACATGGCTTACTATAATATAATGAAGTTGATCAAGTTTCATTATATTATACTAATTCATGCATCAGTTCCTAACACTGCTTCAGAACATTCCTATTTTAAACTCGAAAGTTTTAGAGCTTAGAAACTAACACAGTTTCCTTGGTATTGTAACGCAGAAATTACGGAAAGATAAATGATCTCAGATAGAGATAGTTGTGAAAATATCTCCTGAAATATAGAGAATATGTATAACAGAAAATATGAAGATATTTTATAATATCTAAGATAAGATAATAATGAAGATTATCATCCGGAAAGGTTTAGAATATCGAGTAGGGTTCTTACTAACGATTTCAGCAGGTTCTGAATCGTTTGGATTCTGTGAACGCAGATTCAGTTCTTGTGATTTATCCACACCTTCCTTCATACTTTGCTCCATCCGTTTTCCAGTTCCAAATCTCCCCTCTTTCTGAGCTTTACCAACACATGATGCTTTATCGTCATCTTTTGACCGTTAAGGTCGTTTACGGTTTTTGATGCTTTATCAGCATTTCAAGAATTACTTCATAGTCCAGGGTGTTTTTCAGAAACTTCTCATTCAAAGTATGAAATTCTTAGGGATAGACGCTATAGGTATAACTGGAGAAGTTCTGCGAGATTTTCAAGATACTAATTGCGGGTTCTGCCCAAGAGATAACAAATTGCTGATACATCTGGCGATGATTTCATGGAATATAAAAGGTTCTCCGGTAATGATGGCGAAAGGGCAAGGTATAAATATCGAGGTTATAATAAAAGTAGTCTTACTGAGAAGTCGAAGTGGAGCTGTGACAAAATTAGCTTCTTGAAAAGGAATCGTATGGTTGTTTTTGAATGATAAGGAATTCGACGCGGATAGGTTTTAACTATAACTTCGGTTTCGAAAGTTTTTCAGGTGCATAACTGTATGCATGAATCTTTCTTCCATAGACGAGGTGCGGCTTGTTCAACTTCTCGATCGAGGTGTTTTTAAGAATCATGAAAAGATCTGAACGCGGATTGTAATCGTCAAGATACGAATGAGGTTTAAGATAGAATCAAGTGGCAAACTTGAAGATTAGTTTAGTTTCATATGTTATAATCAATATTTTAATTCATTTTACTTGTCCATAGTTAGCAGTCTATTGTCCGATTGTCCAATGGTCCAATAATAGTTCAATATATTCATATATAATTTAATATACATAATTAATACGTATCGTGACCCGTGTACCGGTCTCAGTGTCGATCACAACTCAAAGTATATATATATTTTGGAATCAACTCCGACCCTGTATAGCCAACTCCCACCTTCACATATAGAGTGTCTATGGTTGTTCCGAAATATATATATAGATGGGTCAATATGATAAGTCGAAACCTTGCATACGTGTCCCGTTATTTAAAATGCGTAAAATAAATAAATATATATCATGACCCATTATACAACGTGTTGTCTCAGAATTAATCCGACGTATTGTTGTACATGCGTCCCGACGGTATGTACAGTGCAGAAATTTAAATTGCGAGAATGTAAATTGCGATAAATTAAATGTTAATCAGTTAGCTGGGAGCAGTTAGCCGGAACAGTTAGCGTGTAATCCTAACCAAATTTCAATTAGTTAATTCATCTGTTTCTATCAAAATTTTATTTTGTCCAATATTTTCTTCTTTATGCCACTTGTTGTATTCTGATAGATCAAAATCCAAATATGAAATTTGAATGGAAATGGTTATTCTGTGGTGAACGGATACGTATATCGGTAGTTGTAAGTAGAATAGTAAATGATCGTTGAATCAGATTCGATGAATGTACAGTGTAACTTATTAATGTGAAATCTAAACATTCCTCGGGTACTACCCACCCGTTAAAATATTTTCATCATTAACAGTTTGTACAAAAGAATTTTTAATTACAATCTTTATGAAAATATACTTGCATATATATTTTCTTCAGATGTAATCATAGATTTAATGAGTCAATAAGATATTAAACTCATTTGATTTATCGCTACTACGAGATTACATAATCTCTAAAACTTTAGAAATTACATAATCGCCATGACGAGCGAAGATGAATGAGGTAGAACGATACGTAAAGCGGAGATAATCGATGTAGAACGATATGTAGAACGAAGATCATACTTGAAGTACAGATGGTGATATTGAGGCGTGTGAGGTTGATATCCGAAGTATAGATCGTGATGTTGAAATTTTACGACGCGATTGTGGTTTGGGGGTGATAAGGATATCATTGACGTTGATGATGGTGATGATATTGATAGTGCTGGTACTGAAGATTGCGGTGTTGATGTTACTGGAGGTACTGGTTATGCTGTCGGTGCTGCCGCTGATGTTTGTAACCTTCGCACCAGGTTCTCCAAAGCCGTCACACGAGCGTGTAGTTCGTTAACTTCTGCTAGTACACCGGGATGATTGGCGGTCGAAGCGAGCGGATGAACAAGATTTGCGATATGGGATATTATGTAATCGTGACGAGATTCTCTAGGAATGAGCGAGAAAATGATGTTTTCGAATAGGTTCGTCGGTAAGTGCTTCAGGTTCATCGCCAAGAGGTAATTGGATGGATGGAAAGGATCTTCAATGTGAAATGATTTCCGGATATCGGATGATATTCTAACTATATAGAATATCTATATGTAATACTAAAGATTTCGTAGGCTACAAAGGATGTTACGGCATATATCAGGCAAATCTACAGATACGCCAAGATAGGAATTATCAGATACGTTAAGATATGAAATTCGTCTATACACTATCGATGCACTAAATGCAGTAGAGCGTGTCTAGACTTGAGAATGATAGGCAGGCAATTTTCTAAGGATGATAAGCAGATGATTTTCGACTAAAATGATAAGCAAAACTTTTGACAGGCAGACACGGTCAAAGTCCAGACTCACTAATGTATCCTAACAACTACCAGTTAGACACACTAATGCAAGGCCTGGTTCACTAAGACCAACGCTCTGATACCAACTGTAGTAACCCGAACTAATCCTCCCGAACGAAGTCATCAACAGTTGGTCCCATTGCGATGATCGACTCCAAGTAATATCCTTAATTTGAGCTAATGCACAGCGGAAGACTTAATTCGTACCTGAGAATAACATGCTTTAAAAAGTCAACATAAAGTTGGTGAGACATATAGATTTGATGCTAGCAGCGTTATAACAATGGACCACAAGATTTCATGTTCATAAACATAATACACTCGCAAGTGTATGAAAAGTATTCTAAGCAGTGGGCACCCGGTAACTAGCCTTAACAAGAGTGTGTACCCCTGAGTTATATAATATGTGCACCGAATCAAGTGCGTTCCGTTAACCTCGAAGTACTAAACACCCGTTCTTCTAGTTTACTAGAACAACATCTGGGTGGGGGTGTAAAACCCGATAGATCTATCTTTAGGATTCGCGCCTACCAGTTCATAAACCAATAGTTAAAGTTACCAAGCTAGGGGATTTTTTGATTCAAACCCATGTAGAACGTAATTTTAGTCACTTGTGTCCATAACGTAAATCATTTATAAAAACAGTGCATGTATTCTCATCCCAAAAATATTTAAAGTTCAAAAAGGGACTATATACTCACCTAATGTATTTTGTAGTAAAAATACATATAACACCATTTGTAACTTATAAGGTTGGCCTTCGATTCACGAACCTATATCATTTATATATTTATTAACACATAATCGTAATCGAACAAAATTTAAATATTATATCCTAAATTACATATTATATATATTGAATTTTTATATATATATTTCAAATGATTAATATTAATATATATATATAATATATATATATATATATATATATATATATATATATATATATATATATATATATATATATATATCTGATGAAAATATCTAATTTGTTATTTATGAATATTTATAAAAAAAAAAATTGATTATTGTGATTAATACATACATATAACCTTAAAACTTTTAATTTCATAATAATTTTAATGTTAACAATTTTGATAATACTAATAAGAATAATACTAATATTTATAAAATAACTTTTATTAAATTCATAAGAATAAAATTAATAATAATAAACTTAATCCTAATAATAATAATACTAATTATAAAGAAATAAAAAGAAGAAATGTTATACCCTTAAATAAGTTTTCTTAAAAAAAATGCCCACAACGGGACTCGAACCCGTGACCTCACGCCCACACAACACTCCTCCTAACCATTGCTCTATCCGTTCATTTCTGTTATACTTTCTGACTAGAACCATATGAAGTATTTCGGTTTTTGTTTTTCCCATGCAAAACCCACTTAACAAACGAGTCCCTTTACAAACTTAAAACCCATTTAGCAGCCCATAATTCAGTCTCTAGTCCAACAGCAAAAACAGCCCAAGGCTGATACGGTACTCCTTTAAAACATAGGATTCGAACAGAAAAAAATATAAGCCGTCATTATTAACTTTCCACCTTATAATCCACTATCAATTGATTATTTGGAAGTGGGTACACAATAATTAAAAGTCATCGGCCAGATTTATAAAAGAGAAGGGGAACGTGTAATTCCATTTTACTTCCCTATTTAAAAGATCGATGCAAACGTTATTCTCTTTTCTTTTTTTTTTATTCGAAAGACAGAAGGAAGAGTAAACCTTCTGCAGCAAACAATAAATAGTGGTAGATGTGGTTGTGGTTCGAATAGAGAAGGAAGTAGAAATAGCGGGCTTCTTGTGTTCATTACTCGGTTATAAACAGGAACGAAGCAGTTCAATGGTGTTGGTGTCTTAGAATAGTGCAGATCTTGGTGGTTTGAGGTGGTAGTGTTTACGAAGGGAGCAAGACAAAGAGAGTGTCGTTTATTGAGGGTTGAAGGGTGGTGTTCGAGAGTGGTCCAAAGGTGGTGATTACTCAATGGTGTTGGTTATTTATTAATCGAAAAGAAACAGAAACATGGTATATCAGCTATTATCGAATCATCTTTGAACTGAACAATAATTAAACGGGTGGGTTTGTGTATTGTTCGGATAGAAGAAACAAAAGCGTGTGAAAGAATAGAATGATGACAATCAAATACGGTCTCAAGGTGGTTCTTGTGATTGTGATGTGAGTGTAACAAAAACAGTTTTTCAAGGGTGATAAGTGGCGGTGGTTATTGCAGGTGGCGGCTGTAGACGGTGGCAAGGTAGCAGAGATCAAAGTTTGCAAAGTGATGATGATCTCTCATAACTGGATTTGATCGAATTTTATAAAAAAAATAAAGATATTAGATGGTTAATCAGTTCTCTCGCAAACATAAAGGATAATTGGTTGATTTATATAATACTGATAAATGTTAATCAAAATCACGAGCAAACAGAAAAAAAAATAAAGTGAAGGAGACAGGTTTGGATAGTTAGATGATAGAATAACACGTGATGATAATTTTAACAGATTATATGGAATACCGTTTTATATATATATATATATATATATATATATATATATATATATATATATATATATATATAGTAATTAATAATTAATAATAAATATATGTAATTAATAATATCTCTGTTAATAATATAATAATAATAATAAGAATAAGAATATGCATATTAATATTAATACGAATGATGACATTAATAACTTTAATTAAAATGATTGTTTTAATAATTAAGTTAATAATAATACATTTATCAATCATAATAGTATTTAAAATTATAATATTCATAGTAATAATCAAAATTATATAATAATGATAGTAATAATAGTAATACTAATAAATATTATTAGTGACCCTAATAATAATACTAGTTATGATAATATCGATAACAAAATAACAATTCATACATTTTAAATTTCATATCTTATACCTTGTTAACGTTAACAATTAATAGATATATATCATATATACACATAAATGTTCGTGAATTGTCAGGCTTGGTCAAAAGGGTAACTAATCATCCAGATATAGATTTCAAACTTTCTAGATTCAAAATTAGGGTTTTTGCTTATCGTGTCGGAAACATATAAAGAATAAGGTTTAAATTTGGTCGGAAATTTCCGGGTCGTTACAGTTAATTAGGCTTTTACAATGGTCTTGATTTGTTATTTGATTCATGGTCTTGATTTGTTATTTGGTTCATGAAGTTATCTTTTACAATGGTCTTGATTTGTTATCACATGAAGTTATTTGGTTCATGATTTGTATTCAGGTATGCTATTCATTGTGATGTACAATGAAGGTAGTTTTGTCTTTAATTTTTTTCTTAACGTTCTTAACTTTTTTTTAGTTTATATGTCAAAGTAGGGTTTAGAGTTTAGGTTTAGTGTTTAGGATTTTGGGTTTAGGGTTTTGGTTTATGTAACGATTCGGGAATTTCCGACCAAATTTAAACTTTATCTTTATATTAATCCGACACGATAAGCAAAGTTTGTTAAGTTAAGTCTCAAGGATTTGAAACTATATTCATACATTCATTTAACCTCGACCAAATTCCAATGATTCACGAACCATTATAGGAACTGATATGTTTATATATGTATATGTATATATATATATATATTATAACTTGAAAACATTACGCGTTAAATTATTTTTCTAAACGAAATAAAAATAAACTTTGAAATATAAAAAGTTTTGAAAAACTAAATGTTATATTAGTAAATAAAGATTTTGAATA
The DNA here is from genome assembly GCF_046630445.1 of Rutidosis leptorrhynchoides. NCBI lineage: Eukaryota > Viridiplantae > Streptophyta > Magnoliopsida > Asterales > Asteraceae > Rutidosis > Rutidosis leptorrhynchoides. The sequence goes on along the minus strand of NC_092340.1, from coordinate 56,668,584 downwards.
CAAACGTATATTTCTAAATATGTATATATAAATATCTATATATTTTAACTTAGTCATAAAACGTCCCGATTTAAAATAGAATATTTTGTTAAACAACGAGCCACTGATTTATGGAAGCAAATGACCACAACACTCAATTATATAAGTTAGAATTTTTATAAAGTAATTTGTTGATGAGAAAGTCAAATTATTATTAAGGGTACACGTCGCGTAACATAAAAGGCTAATTTTCTAAACGTACGAAAGTGCGCTCGAAAAACCGAAAGTGGTACATGAGTCGAGTGACAACGTACGAGTCATTTGAACAAAAATTACATTTTTACTATGCACGTAAATATAATATAATATTTAATTAATTCTAAAGATTAAATATATTATATATTAATATAATTAAAAATGTGCGTGTCGGCAAAGAAAAACAAAATGTGAGCTGGATTCTTTGTTCATGTGAGTGCATGACTTATGGCCTTAGACCCCATGCGATCGCATGGGGGTCTATGGCTGGGCACATATATATATCTCAGCTCGTACGACTGGTAACACACACATACATTAAACATATTACTCCCTCTGATCCTATTATTATTATTATTATTATTATTATTATTATTATTATTATTATTATTATTATTATTATTATTATTATTATTATTATTATTATTATTATTATTATTATTATTATTATTATTATTATCATTATTATTATTATTATTATTATTATTATTATTATTATTATTATTATAATTATTATTATTATTAATCATATTATTATTAAGAGTATTAAGTGTTATTATTATTATGTATTATACATAAAATATTACGACGAAGTGCTGCTCGCGTGATTTCGAACTTAGTTTTTCGAGTGGGATAGGGCTAAGGAAATTATGGGTTATAGCTATGGAGGTGATGGGTAATGTTCATGGGTATGTTCGTGAGGTCAATCTAGTGTTTATCATCTCCGTTGCGTCTACGTACCTTTCCTGCAATATTGAATCACAATATTGATAAGAGCATTCATATCTTATCTTTTATATATTCTTTGTGTATGCAAGTCTAGTACTCGAGTATATATATTTATGCATGCTTGTATGCTAAATTTCGTTGTTAAACAGTTTATGATGAATCACGAATTAAATACATATATTACTGATAAAAGGTATATGATATGCATGTTTTTGAAAAGTTGGCGAAAAATCAATAACTTTTCATTTAGAAATCGCGTAGTTTCGATGAACGAATCAAAAGATATGGTCAACTGAATTATGATTGACGTTAATTGGAATTGCTTTTGAATCTGCAATTAATATTTAAACAACTTGTTTGTAAGATTGATAAATTGGATTTTTGAATATTACCAACCGAGTAAATGAATCCTTATATAAGGTACGTCTCGTTTTGTTGAACTATTGTCAAAATTGACCTTTTGAAACGACTTTGGATAACTTTTGCATGTCGATCTCGAGCATTAGGATTGTGATACACTATGACCAGACCTAGCTTGTTAATCATTTATTGACCAACATATATTCTCTAGGTTGAGATCTACGGTTATTTGGGTATTCCGAGTTTCGGTCACATTTCGGTGAACAACTTTATGTGCTGCTAAGGTGAGTTTCATTTGCTCCCTTTTTAATTGCTTTTGCAATCTATATTTTTGGGCTGAGAATACATGCGATTTATTTTAAACGCAATGGATACAAGTACATATTAAATTCTATGCTGAGTTTAAACCGAAAATCCCTTAGCTTTGGTAACTAGTAACTGCCAGTTATAAGAACTGGTGGGCGCGAGTAGTAGTATATGGATCCATAGGGCTTGATATCCTCGTCCGAGCTAGAGCACTAGCCTTTTAACGGACGTATGCTATTTGAGAAGCGTACACGTTGGTTTGCGTGTATTACTAAGATGATTATACAAAGGGTATAAATTATATATACGTTAAGTTTAGTTACCAGGGTGCTCAATTTCGTAGAATATTTGATAAACGTTTCTGGATGAAACAATTGAAAACTTGTGATTCACCTTTATATACAGATTATGCGTAACATTAAAACTATGAACTCACCAACCTTTGTGTTGACACTTTTAAGCATATTTATTCTCAGGTTTCTAGAAGTCTTTCGCTATTTGCTTATACGTTATACAAGCTTTGTGCATGGAGTCATACATGCTTTATTCAAGAAAACGTTGCATTCACAAAACCATCATCATGTATATATTTTGACTGCATTGTCAACGAAAGTATTATTGTAAACTATTATTTACGGTGATTGTCTATATATAGAAATCATCAGATGTCGAAAACCTTGGATTTAAATATTCATTATGGTATACCTTTTCCAAAGAATGCAATGTTTATAAAATGTATCATATAGAGGTCAAATACCTCGCAATGAAATCGATGAATGGCGTATTCTTCCATATGGATTTGGAGCGATCATCACAGTTGGTATCAGAGCATTGGTCCTAGTGCACCAGGTCTTGCATGAGTGTGTCTAACTGATAGTTGTTAGGATGCATTAGTAAGTCTGGGCTTCGACCGTGTCTGCATGTTAAAAGTTTTGCTTATCATTTCTTGTCAGAAATTACATGTTTATCATTCTTAAGTCTAGACACGTTTTCCTGTATTTATTGCATAAATAGTGTATAGACAAAAATTCATATCTTAGCGTATCTGTTACTGTAAACTTTTCCTGACATCTTCCGAAAATTTCTCCGTGATTTATGAAATTTGGTATTATATATACATATGTAAATTATGTATTGAAGAATACCAAACTAAATTCTATAATCTAATTCATATCAAAAATCATCTCTCTAATTATACAAGATGGATCCCGTATCTAGTTCAAATTCCTTAAACTCCGACAGCTATTCCGATATGGATATTCACCTGAATTCCGAAGACAGTGTAACCGGAATGGATCAACCAATCAGCCATCACCTATTCTGGATGAATTGGGGATGGGTTCGTAGCCTGCTTAGTCATTGGAGACAAGAAGAAGGTGATCCCTTCCATCCACCACATTTCCCTCTTGGCAAAGAACCTGAAGCACTTACCGGCAAACCTGTTCGAGACACCATTTTCTCTCTCATTTCCAGAGTATCTCGTCACGATAATATACTATCTCAAATTCTGAATTTCATTCACCCGCTAGTTCGAACCGACAATCACCCCGGTGTAATAGAAGAAGTCAACGAGCTTCGCGCTCGGGTAGTGGCTTTGAAAAATATGGTGCAAAGGTTACAAGCACCAGCAGCATCACCGGCATCAACAGTACCACCATCAACAACATCAACAGTACCATTACCACCAACAACAACCTCCGCATCCCACACCTCAACATCACAATTTGTACCTCGAACAACAACGTCATAGATACCAAGGAATACCAACAACAACAAACGATGAAGTATTGATTCATAATTTCACTGAAGAAATATTCTGCAGAGAATATGTAGTTTCTAAAAGTTTTGGAGATTACTTATTCTAGTTCTAATTGTAAACCAGATGAGTGAGCGAATAGAAATGATGAAATAAAACCCTGATCGGAATGGTGGACAATTTACAAGCTAGATCTGTTTTACGAGCAGCATCAACAGTACCGTCAGCATCACCAGCACCGTCAGTACCGTCAGCATCGTCATCATCAGCAGCATCTACAACATCACAAGCTCCGCCAGATCCATAATCACCGCAAACATCATCACTAATCAACAACGCGCATATCGTATCAACGAGTTATGAAGTATTAACTCATTCCCTCTGAAGAAATTTTATGTATATTATATATATATATGAATTTTGAGATCAAAATAAATCTTTTCGTACTAAGCTATTACGTGCGAATCTTAACTACTCGGTTAGTTCATGTTATTAATATGTTATGATGTACATCCTTCATTAATGACTTAACAATCGGTAACTATAATCTCTGCTTCAACTTAATAGATTCCAAATCAAGTGTATTATTCAAATACATGTTTGATTTTACACTTTCATTTTCGATGTACTTGAAACTTTCCAGAAAACATCATTCGTACCTTGCTTTAGCAAGAGTTCCATAAGCACCAACATGATTCACTGAGGAAATATCAATAAAACTGAATAACGAAGTATTGATTATATTAGTGAAATACTCCGCGAAAATTATGTAATCTCTGATGGTTTAGAGATTATTCATTTCTAATTCCAGCCAAAAATCAAATAAGCTTAATATGATATTAACTCATTAAATCTGTATTACATCTGAAGAAAATATACATACATATATTTTTATAAAGACTGTAATAAAAATTCTTTTATACAAAATGTTACTTGTGAAACTTTTAACGGGTAGGTAATACCCGGGAGATATATAAAGTCACAATTAATATGTTCGATTTTGATTCAGCAAATTATCAACTATACTCACTACTTTCACAATGATATACATTCTTTCATAGAAATCAAAACAACCATTTTAATCCAAATTTGATTACATATTCGGATTTTGACAAATCAGAATCCAAGTTAAGATTTAACAGAAGATATCACTCTTAGATTCTTACATCTTTCAAATACCATACTTTGAATTCAAAACTGTACTAGAACATCATATGTATACATATAACATTCATCTCTTAGAATTATGAGCTTTCATTCTGAAATTCTGAAAAACAACCAGTCTACGAATCAATACTCTGAATGTTGAAAAGGCTGATGAAGCAGCAAAAACTGTAAACGACTTTAACAGTCAAAAGTTTGATGATAAAGAATAGTGTGTTGGCAAAGCTCAGAAAAGTTGGAACTGGAAAACGGATTGAGCAAACCATGAAGGAGGCTGTGGACAAATAACAAAGACTAAACCTGCCTTCAAAGAATACAAATGATTCAGTATCTGCTGAAGTCATTAACGAATACCTTGCTCCTGACTCAAAATCCGTTACGAACAAATCTTCTTCATCATCCTTCGATATTAGAAATTCTAAGATATTATCATATCTTTCATTATAAATATCTTCGATATTTCTGAAGATATCTTCATAACTATTATCATCCGAAATTATTTATCTCTTCACCCTATCTGTGTTACATCATAAAAGAAACTATTTTAGTTTCTAATTTCTGAAAATTTCGAAAAATGGATGTTTTTGAAGTAGTGTTGGGAATTGAAGCATGAGTTAGTATAATATAATGACACTTGATCAACGTGATTATATTGCAGTAAGTCATGCTGAGTTTCTAATGGAACGTGATAAAGGTTCACAGATCATACCCTCATTATAAACCATGTTACATAACTCTTTCATTCTATTTAACCTCTCAACTATCAAGAAAATATTTTCTTAATGATTCGGTCTTTTTCGAGGTATTCTGGTAATTTGACAAGTCAGATTGTGCTATTACCGTTTCTTTCTTAGAACATTAATTATGTTCATTCCGAAATTCATACCTACGAATTCTGGACCATTATTCGCTTGATTTAAAAGTCGAGAAAATAAAACAAAAGCATGAAGCTTCAAAATATCTATGGGAGTATATATAAATCACAGTAAATTAAAGAGAGTATTAACTGTGGATGTCAATAATTATGGAAAGACAGAAGCAGAGACATCGAAATATAAGGGGAGTTATAAAGCCAATAACAACACATAAATTACAAACCGTATATATCAATGCTTATCGCCACATAAAGACACGGGAGAATTAAAATCACTATAACCCCAAGGGCAAAGTAGAAGTAAGCAGATTCCTCTGGTAGAAGTTGGAAAAAGGAGAATGATTGTTACGATAGTAAGGGTGAGGACAAGGATTAGAACTGGATTAAGCATTTTCACAATCTTTTGAATTTGGAAATTTAGTATAGGAATGGTAAAAGATACGAAACGGAAGAAGTTAATTTATAGTGAAATGTTTGATAGTGAAATCAAGGCAGATCTCCGCATTTAATTAGAGAATCCTAATTTCTTGATTCGCCAAAGAATCAAATCTTTTAGATTTCGAAGATTTTCTTTAATTCCCTTGAATTCCGGAATTCAACCAAGACAACGTCAAAAGTTAAAACAAAACTTTATTTCAAATTTCATTTCTTTTATGATAGCTTCACTCGTACTCTTCAAGTAATCGAATCATTTTATCTATATCACTCAATGATGATAAAACTCTAATTTCTAGCTCGTATGTGTCATGAAAACATTCTTATTGTTAGCCATGACAACCACACTCAAATTTCGGGACGAAATTTCTTTAACGGGTAGGTACTGTGACGACCCGAGAAATTTTGACCAAATTTAAACTTTATCTTTATATTAATCCGACACGATAAGCAAAGTTTGTTAAGTTAAGTCTCAAGGATTTGAAACTATATTCATACATTCATTTAACCTCGACCAAATTCCAATGATTCACGAACCATTATAGGAACTAATATGTTTATATATGTATATGTATATATATATTATAACTTGAAAACGTTACGCATTAAATTATTTTTCTAAACGAAATAAAAATAAACTTTGAAATATAAAAAGTTTTGAAAAACTAAATGTTATATTAGTAAATAAAGATTTTGAATACAAACTTATATTTCTAAATATGTATATATAAATATCTATATATTTTAACTTAGTCATAAAACGTCCCGATTTAAAATAAAATATTTTGACAAATAACGAGCCACTGATTTATGGAAGCAAATGACCACAACACTCAATTATATAAGTTACAATTTTTATAAAGTAATTTGTTGATGAGAAAGTAAAATTATTATTAAGGGTACACGTCGCGTAACATAAAAGGCTAGTTTTCTAAACGTACGAAAGTGCGCTCGAAAAACCGAAAGTGGTACATGAGTTGAGTGACAACGTACGAGTCATTTGAACAAAAATTACATTTTTACTACGCACGTAAATATAATATAATATTTAATTAATTCTAAATATTAAATATATTATATATTAATATAATTAAAAACGTGCGTGTCGGCAAAGAAAAACAAAATGTGAGCTGGATTCTTTGTTCATGTGAGTGCATGACTTATGGCCTTAGACCCCATGCGATCGCATGGGGGTCTATGGCTGGGCATATATATATATATATATATATATATATATATATATATATATATATATATATATATATATATATATATATATATATATATATATATATATATATATCTATCTCAGCTCGTACGACTGGTAACACACACATATACATTAAACATATTACTCCCTCTGATCCTATTATTATTATTATTATTATTATTATTATTTATATTATAATTATTATTATTATTAATCATATTATTGTTATTAGGAGTATTAAGTGTTATTATTATTATGTATTATACAAAAAATATTACGACAAAGTGCTGATCGCGTGATTTCAAACTTAGTTTTTCGAGTTGGATAGGGCTAAGGAAATTATGGGTTATAGCTATGGAGGTGATGGGTAATGTTCATGGGTATGTTCGTGAGGTCAATTTGTATTTATCATCTCCGTTGCGTTTACGTACCTTTCATGCAATATTGAATCACAATATTGATACATGAGCATTCATATCTTATCTTTTATATATTATTTGTGTATCCATGTCTAGTAATCGAGTATATATATTTATGCATGCTTATATAATAAATTTTGTCGTTAAACAGTTTATGATGAATCACGAATTAAATACATATATTACTGATAAAAGGTATATGATATGCATGTTTTTGGAAAGCTGGCGAAAAATCAATAACTTTTCATTTAGAAATTGCGTAATTTCGATGAACGAATCAAAAGATAAGGTCAACTGAATTATGATTGACGTTAATTGGAATTGCTTTTGAATCTGCAATTAATATTTAAACAACTTGTTTGTAAGATTGATAAATTAGATTTTTGAATATTACCAACTGAGTAAATGAATCCTTATATAAGGTACGTCTCGTTTTGTTGAACTATTGTCAAAATTGACCTTTTGAAACGACTTTGGATAACTTTTGCATGTCGATCTCGAGCATTAGGATTGTGATACACTATGACCAGACCAAGCTTGTTAAACATTTATTGACCAACATATGTTCTCTAGGTTGAGATCTACGGTTATTTGGGTATTCTGAGTTTCGGTCACATTTCGGTGAACAACTTTATGTCCTGCTAAGGTGAGTTTCATTTGCTCCCTTTTTAATTGCTTTTGCAATCTATATTTTTGGGCTGAGAATGCATGCGATTTATTTTAAAAGCAATGGATACAAGTACATACTAAATTCTATGCTGAGTTTAAACCGAAAATCCCTTAGCTTTGGTAACTAGTAACTGCCAGTTATAAGAACTGGTGGGCGCGAGTAGTAGTATATGGATCCATAAGGCTTGATATCCTCGTCCGAGCTAGAGCACTAGCCTTTTAACGGACGTATGCTATTTGAGAAGCGTACACGTTGGTTTGCGTGTATTACTAAGATGATTATACAAAGGGTATAAATTATATATACGTTAAGTTTAGTTACCAGGGTGCTCAATTTCGTAGAATATTTGATAAATGTTTCTGGATGAAACAACTGAAAACTTGTGATTCACCTTTATATCGCAACATTAAAATTATGAACTCACCAACCTTTGTGTTGACACTTTTAAGCATGTTTATCCTCAAGTTTCTAGAAGTCTTCCGCTGTTTTCTTATACGTTATACAAGCTTTGTGCATGGAGTCATACATGCTTTATTCAAGAAAACGTTGCATTCACAAAACCATCATCATGTATCTATTTTGACTGCATTGTCAACAGAAGTATTATTGTAAACTATTATTTACGGTGATTGTCTATATATAGAAATCATCAGATGTCGAAAACCTTGGATTTAAATATTCATTATGGTATACCTTTTCCAAAGAATGCAATGTTTATAAAATGTATCATATAGAGGTCAAATACCTCGCAATGAAATCGATGAATGGCGTATTCTTCCATATGGATTTGGAGCGATCGTCACAGTTGGTATCAGAGCATTGGTCCTAGTGCACCAGGTCTTGCATGAGTGTGTCTAACTGATAGTTGTTAGGATGCATTAGTAAGTCTGGGCTTCGACCGTGTCTGCATGTTAAAAGTTTTGCTTATCATTTCTTGTCAGAAATTACATGTTTATCATTCTTAAGTCTAGACACGTTTTCCTGTATTTATTGCATAAATAGTGTATAGACAAAAATTCATATCTTAGCGATCAACGGTAACAAATCCATCCAAATATAATAACAATGTATCATTACAAAAGAACGAATACGAGCACCATTTTTAAATAAGTACATCTTTTTCCAAAAGAATTCATCAAAAAATAGATTAATATCTATCACACGTCTATCCATTCACTCATTGAGTAACCTATAAAAAAATTCATAATAATTGTATATGTTAAGTATGTATAAGCATACACTAAATAGTTGTTTAATATTGTACCTTTGGCATTTGAAGTCGAACACGTCTACATTTCTTGGTAGCGAAATCATCTATTATCTCATGTATTGAAAGTGTTTCTACAATATCTTTCTCAAGGGTACTAATTCCAACATTAGCAAAACACCAAACACATTACCAACGGTAGCAAATTTAAATGTAAAAACATTACCAAAAGTGGAATAACTAAAATATTGTTTTTCACAAATAACAACGATTAAGATCACTAAAGCAAACATGTTTATTATTTATCCTGCAAATTAAATGGGTAAAAAGCTTACCTGAGAAATACTCTTCAGTATCGATATTCTTATTTAAAAAATGAGGAGAAAAGAACAATATCAAGTCACACAAACGTGTAAGATAAGATCAAGTCACCCACAATCCCTTTTATCTATTTGATCTATTGCATCTTGAATTTCTAAAATCACACAACGATATACAAGGTATATCAGCAAACATGGTGATTTCAGTAGCAGAATTGTAATAAAAAGATGAGAATTTTTTTGACCTTGGAATTAATTGCTCCACTAATCACATCTATCATAGCCTACATCTGTAGTGACCCGAACTTTTCCATGTTTATATATATATTAAATGAAATTGTTATTTACATGATTAAGTGTTTCCAACATGTTAAACAATCAAACTTGTTAAGACTTGATTAATTGAAATAGGTTTCATATAGACAATTGACCACCCAAGTTGACCGGTGATTCACGAACGTTAAAACTTGTAAAAACTATATGATGACATATATATGGATATATATATATATATATATATATATATATATATATATATATATATATATATATATATATATATATATAGTTAACATGATATTATGATAAGTAAACATATCATTAAGTATATTAACAATGAACTACATATGTAAAAGCAAGACTACTAACTTAATGATTTTGAAACGAGACATATATGTAACGATTATCGTTGTAACGACATTTAATGTATATGTATCATATTAAGATATATTCATACATCATATTATCATGATAATATAATAATTTAAAATCTCATTTGATATTATAAACATTGGGTTAACAACATTTAACAAGATCGTTAACCTAAAGGTTTCAAAACAACATTTACATGTAACGACTAACGATGACTTAACGACTCAGTTAAAATGTATATACATGTAGTGTTTTAATATGTATTCATACACTTTTGAAAGACTTCAAGACACTTATCAAAATACTTCTACTTAACAAAAATGCTTACAATTACATCCTCGTTCAGTTTCATCAACAATTCTACTCGTATGCACCCGTATTCGTACTCGTACAATACACAGCTTTTAGATGTATGTACTATTGGTATATACACTCCAATGATTAGCTCTTAGTAGCCCATGTGAGTCACCTAACACATGTGGGAACCATCATTTGGCAACTAGCATGAAATATCTCATAAAATTACAAAAATATGAGTAATCATTCATGACTTATTTACATGAAAACAAAATTACATATCCTTTATATCTAATCCATACACCAACGACCAAAAACACCTACAAACACTTTCATTCTTCAATTTTCTTCATATAATTGATCTCTCTCAAGTTCTATCTTCAAGTTCTAAGTGTTCTTCATAAATTCTACAAGTTCTAGTTTCATAAAATCAAGAATACTTCCAAGTTTGCTAGCTTACTTCCAATCTTGTAGAGTGAACATCCAACCTCAAGAAATATTTCTTATTTACAGTAAGATATCTTTCTAATATAAGGTAATACTCATATTCAAACTTTGATTCAATTTCTATAACTATAACAATCTTATTTCGAGTGAAAATCTTACTTTAACTTGTTTTTCGTGTCATGATTCTGCTTCAAGAACTTTCAAGCCATCCAAGGATCCTTTGAAGCTAGATCCATTTTTCTCATTTCCAGTAGCTTTATCCAGAAAACTTGAGGTAGTAATGATGTTCATAACATCATTCGATACATACATATAAAGCTATCTTATTCGAAGGTTTAAACTTGTAATCACTAGAACATAGTTTAGTTAATTCTAAACTTGTTCGCAAACAAAAGTTAATCCTTCTAAATTGACTTTTAAAATAAACTAAACACATGTTCTATATCTATATGATATGCTAACTTAATGATTTAAAACCTGGAAACACGAAGAACACTGTAAAACCGGACATACGCCGTCGTAGTAACACCGCGGGCTGTTTTGGGTTAGTTAATTAAAAACTATAATAAACTTTGATTTAAAAGTTGTTCTTCTGGGAAAATGATTTTTCTTATGAACATGAAACTATATCCAAAAATCATGGTTAAACTCAAAGTGGAAGTATGTTTTCTAAAATGGTCATCTAGACGTCATTCTTTCGACTGAAATGACTACCTTTAAAAAACTAATTGTAACTTATATTTCTGACTATAAACCTATACTTTTTCTGTTTATATTCATAAAATAGAGTTCAATATGAAACCATAGCAATTTGATTCACTCAAAACGGATTTAAAATGAAGAAGTTATGGGTAAGACAAGATTGGATAATTTTTCTTATTGTAGCAACGTGAAAATTGGTAACAAATCCATATTAATCATATCCTAGCTAACTTATATTGTATTATACATGTATTCTAATATATTATGTAATCTTGAGATACCATAGACACGTATGCAAATGTTTTGACATATCATATAGACCCATGTGTATAGACCCATGTGCATATATATATGGATATATATATATAGTTAACATGATATTATGATAAGTAAACATATCATTAAGTATATTAACAATGAACTACATATGTAAAAGCAAGACTACTAACTTAATAATTTTGAAACGAGACATATATGTAACGATTATCGTTGTAACGACATTTAATGTATATATATATATATATCATATTAAGATATATTCATACATCATATTATCATGATAATATAATAATTTAAAATCTCATTTGATATTATAAACATTGGGTTAACAACATTTAACAAGATCGTTAACCTAAAGGTTTCAAAACAACATTTACATGTAACGACTAACGATGACTTAACGACTCAGTTAAAATGTATATACATGTAGTGTTTTAATATGTATTCATACACTTTTGAAAGACTTCAAGACACTTATCAAAATACTTCTACTTAACAAAAATGCTTACAATTACATCCTCGTTCAGTTTCATCAACAATTCTACTCGTATGCACCCGTATTCGTACTCATACAATACACAGCTTTTAGATGTATGTACTATTGGTATATACACTCCAATGATTAGCTCTTAGCAGCCCATGTAAGTCACCTAACACATGTGGGAACCATCATTTGGCAACTAGCATGAAATATCTCATAAAATTACAAAAATATGAGTAATCATTCATGACTTATTTACATGAAAACAAAATTACATATCCTTTATATCTAATCCATACACCAACGACCAAAAACACCTACAAACACTTTAATTCTTCAATTTTCTTCATATAATTGATCTCTCTCAAGTTCTATCTTCAAGTTCTAAGTGTTCTTCATAAATTCTACAAGTTCTAGTTTCATAAAATCAAGAACACTTCCAAGTTTGCTAGCTTACTTCCAATCTTGTAGAGTGATCATCCAACCTCAAGAAATATTTCTTATTTACATTAAGATATCTTTCTAATACAAATTAATACTCATATTCAAACTTTGATTCAATTTCTATAACTATAACAATCTTATTTCGAGTGGAAATCTTACTTTAACTTGTTTTTCGTGTCATGATTCTGCTTCAAGAACTTTCAAGCCATCCAAGGATCCTTTGAAGCTAGATCCATTTTTCTCATTTCCAGTAGCTTTATCCAGAAAACTTGAGGTAGTAATGATGTTCATAACATCATTCGATTCATACATATAAAGCTATCTTATTCGAAGGTTTAAACTTGTAATCACTAGAACATAGTTTAGTTAATTCTAAACTTGTTCGCAAACAAAAGTTAATCCTTCTAACTTGACTTTTAAAATTAACTAAACACATATTCTATATCTATATGATATGCTAACTTAATGATTTAAAACCTGAAAACACGAAGAACACTGTAAAACCGGACATACGCCGTCGTAGTAACACCGCGGACTGTTTTGGGTTAGTTAATTAAAAACTATGATAAACTTTGATTTAAAAGTTGTTCTTCTGGGAAAATGATTTTTCTTATGAACATGAAACTATATCCAAAAATCATGGTTAAACTCAAAGTGGAAGTATGTTTTCTAAAATGGTCATCTAGACGTCGTTCTTTCGACTGAAATGACTACCTTTACAAAAATGAATTGTAATTATATTTCTGACTATAAACCTATACTTTTTCTATTTAGATTCATAAAATAGAGTTCAATATGAAACCATAGCAATTTGATTCACTCAAAACGGATTTAAAATGAAGATGTTATGGGTAAGACAAGATTAGATAATTTTTCTTGTTGTAGCAATGTGAAAATTGGTAACAAATCTATATTAATCATATCCTAGCTAACTTATATTGTATTATACATGTATTCTAATATATTATGTAATCTTGGGATACCATAGACACGTATGCAAATGTTTTGACATATCATATCGACCCATGTGTATATATTATTTGGAACAACCATAGACACTCTATATGCAGTAATGAGGGAGTTAACTATACAGGGTTGAGGTTGATTCCAAAAATATATATACTTTGAGTTGGGATCTAGCCTGAGATGTGTATACACTGGGTCGTGGATTGATTCAAGATAATATATATCAATTTTTTTTGTACATCTAACGTTGGACAACTAGTTGTAGGTTACTAACGAGGACAGCTGACTTAATAAACTTAAAACATCAAAATGTATTAAAAGTGTTGTAAATATATTTTGAATATACTTTGATATATATGTACATATTTGTTATAGGTTTGTGAATCGACCAGTGGCCAAGTCTTACTTCCCGACGAAGTAAAAATCTGTGAAAGTGAGTTATAGTCCCACTTTTAAAATCTAATATTTTTGGGATGAGAATACATGCAGGTTTTATAAATGATTTACAAAATAGACACAAGTACGTGAAACTACATTCTATGGTTGAATTATCGAAATCGAATATGCCCCTTTTTATTAAGTCTGGTAATCTAAGAATTAGGGAACAGACACCCTAATTGACGCGAATCCTAAAGATAGATCTATTGGGCCTAACATAAAATGTCCCGTTCTTATTGATTAAAAACGTTCTATATTAATTGATTTCGTTGCGAGGTTTTGACCTCTATATGAGACGTTTTTCAAAGACTGCATTCATTTTTAAAACAAACCATAACCTTTATTTCATAGATAAAGGTTTTAAAAAGCTTTACGTAGATTATCAAATAATGATAATCTAAAATATCCTGTTTACACACGACCATTACATAATGGTTTACAATACAAATATGTTACAACAAAATAAGTTTCTTGAATGCAGTTTTTACACAATATCATACAAGCATGGACTCCAAATCTCGTCCTTATTTAAGTATGCGATAGCGGAAGCTCTTAATAATCACCTGAGAATAAACATGCTTAAAACGTCAACAAAAATGTTGGTGAGTTATAGGTTTAACCTATATATATCAAATCATAATAATAGACCACAAGATTTCATATTTCAATACACATCCCATACATAGAGATAAAAATTCATTCATATGGTGAACACCTGGTAACCGACATTAACAAGATGCATATATAAGAATATCCCCATCATTCCGGGACACCCTTCGGATATGATATAAATTTCGAAGTACTAAAGCATCCGGTACTTTGGATGGGGTTTGTTAGGCCCAATAGATCTATCTTTAGGATTCGCGTCAATTAGGGTGTCTGTTCCCTAATTCTTAGATTACCAGACTTTATAAAAGGGGCATATTCGATTTCGATAATTCAACCATAGAATGTAGTTTCACGTACTTGTGTCTCTTTTGTAAATCATTTATAAAACCTGCATGTATTCTCATCCCAAAAATATTAGATTTTAAAAGTGGGACTATAACTCACTTTCACAGATTTTTTACTTCGTCGGGAAGTAAGACTTGGCCACTGGTTGATTCACGAACCTATAACAATATATACATATATATCAAAGTATGTTCAAAATATATTTACAACACTTTTAATATATTTTGATGTTTTAAGTTTATTAAGTCAGCTGTCCTCGTTAGTAACCTACAACTAGTTGTCCACAGTTAGATATACAGAAATAAATCGATAAATATTATCTTGAATCAATCCACGACCCAGTGTATACGTATCTCAGTATTGATCACAACTCAAACTATACATATTTTGGAATCAACCTCAACCCTGTATAGCTAACTCCAACATTAACATATAGAGTGTCTATGGTTGTTCCGAAATATATATAGATGTGTCGACATGATAGGTCGAAACATTGTATACGTGTCTATGGTATCTCAAGATTACATAATATACAATACAAGTTGATTAAGTTATGGTTGGAATAGATTTGTTACCAATTTTCACGTAGCTAAAATGAGAAAAATTATCCAATCTTATTTTACCCATAACTTCTTCATTTTAAATCCGTTTTGAGTGAATCAAATTGCTATGGTTTCATATTGAACTCTATTTTATGAATATAAACAGAAAAAGTATAGGTTTATAGTCGTAAAAATAAGTTACAAGTCGTTTTTGTAAAGGTAGTCATTTCAGTCGAAAGAACGACGTCTAGATGACCATTTTAGAAAACATACTTCCACTTTGAGTTTAACCATAATTTTTGGATATAGTTTCATGTTCATAATAAAAATCATTTTCTCAGAATAACAACTTTTAAATCAAAGTTTATCATAGTTTTTAATAAATAACCCAAAACAGCCCGCGTTGTTACTACGACGGCGTAAATCCGATTTTACGGTGTTTTTCGTGTTTCCAGGTTTTAAATCATTAAGTTAGCATATCATATAGATATAGAACATGTGTTTAGTTGATTTTAAAAGTCAAGTTAGAAGGATTAACTTTTGTTTGCGACCAAGTTTAGAATTAACTAAATTATGTTCTAGTGATTACAAGTTTAAACCTTCGAATAAGATAGCTTTATATGTATGAATCGAATGATGTTATGAACATCATTACTACCTTAAGTTCCTTGGATAAACCTACTGGAAAAGTGAAAAATGGATCTAGCTTCAACGGATCCTTGAATGGCTCGAAGTTCTTGAAGTAGAATCATGACACGAAAACAAGTTCAAGTTCTATCTTCAAGTTCTAAGTGTTCTTCATAAACAAGTTCAAGTAAGATTTCTTGAGGTTGGATGATCACCTTACAAGATTGGAAGTGAGCTAGCAAACTTGAAAGTATTCTTGATTTTATGAAACTAGAACTTTTGGAATTTATGAAGAACACTTAGAACTTGAAGATAGAACTTGAGAGAGATCAATTAGATAAAGAAAATTGAAGAATGAAAGTGTTTGTAGGTGTTTTTGGTCGTTGGTGTATGGATTAGATATAAAGGATATGTAATTTTGTTTTCATGTAAATAAGTCATGAATGATTACTCATATTTTTGTAATTTTATGAGATATTTCATGCTAGTTGCCAAATGATGGTTCCCACATGTGTTAGGTGACTCACATAGGCTGGTAAGAGCTGATCATTGGAGTGTATATACCAATAGTACATACATCTAAAAGCTGTGTATTGTACGAGTACGAATACGGGTGCATACGAGTAGAATTGTTGATGAAACTGAACGAGGATGTAATTGTAAGCATTTTTGTTAAGTAGAAGTATTTTGATAAGTGTATTGAAGTCTTTAAAAAGTGTATAAATACATATTAAAACACTACATGTATATACATTTTAACTGAGTCGTTAAGTCATCGTTAGTCGTTACATGTAAGTGTTGTTTTGAAACCTTTAGGTTAACGATCTTGTTAAATGTTGTTAACCCAATGTTTATAATATCAAATGAGATTTTAAATTATTATATTATCATGATATTATCATGTATGAATATCTCTTAATATGATATATATACATTAAATGTCTTTACAACGATAATCGTTACATATATGTCTCGTTTAAAAATCATTAAGTTAGTAGTCTTGTTTTTACATATGTAGTTCATTGTTAATATACTTAATGATATGTTTACTTATCATAGTATCATGTTAACTATATTTATATCCATATATATGTCATCATATAGTTTTTACAAGTTTTAACGTTCGTGAATCACCGGTCAACTTGGGTGGTCAATTGTCTATATGAAACATATTTCAATTAATCAAGTATTAACAAGTTTGATTGCTTAACATGTTGGAAATATTTAATCATGTAAATATCAATCTCAATTAATATATATAAACATGGAAAAGTTCGGGTCACTACAGTACCTACCCGTTAAATAAATTTCGTCCAGAAATTTTAAGCTGTTGAAGGTGTTGACGAATCTTCTGGAAATAGATGCGGGTATTTCTTCTTCATCTGATCTTCACGCTCCCAGGTGAACTCGGGTCCTCTACGAGCATTCCATCGAACCTTAACAATTGGTATCTTGTTTTGCTTAAGTCTTTTAACCTCACGATCCATTATTTCGACGGGTTCTTCGATGAATTGAAGTTTTTCGTTGATTTGGATTTCATCTAACGGAATAGTGAGATCTTCTTTAGCAAAACATTTCTTCAAATTCGAGACGTGGAAAGTGTTATGTACAGCCGCGAGTTGTTGAGGTAACTCAAGTCGGTAAGCTACTGGTCCGACACGATCAATAATCTTGAATGGTCCAATATACCTTGGATTTAATTTCCCTCATTTACCAAATCGAACAATGCCTTTCCAAGGTGCAACTTTAAGCATGACCATCTCTCCAATTTCAAATTCTATATCTTTTATTTTAATGTCAGCGTAGCTCTTTTGTCGACTTTGGGCGGTTTTCAACCGTTGTTGAATTTGGATGATCTTCTCGGTAGTTTCTTGTATAATCTCCGGACCCGTAATCTGTCTATCCCCCACTTCACTCCAACAAATCGGAGACCTACACTTTCTACCATAAAGTGCTTCAAACGGCGCCATCTCAATGCTTGAATGGTAGCTGTTGTTGTAGGAAAATTCTGCTAATGGTAGATGTCGATCCCAACTGTTTCCGAAATCAATAGCACATGCTCGTAGCATGTCTTCAAGCGTTTGTATTGTCCTTTCGCTCTGCCCATCAGTTTGTGGATGATAGGCAGTACTCATATCTAGACGAGTTCCTAATGCTTGCTGTAATGTCTGCCAAAATCTTGAAATAAATCTGCCATCCCTATCAGAGATAATAGAGATTGGTATTCCATGTCTGGAGACGACTTCCTTCAAATACAGTCGTGCTAACTTCTCCATCTTGTCATCTTCTCTTATTGGTAGGAAGTGTGCTGATTTGGTGAGACGATCAACTATTACCCAAATAGTATCAAAACCACTTGCAGTCCTTGGCAATTTAGTGATGAAATCCATGGTAATGTTTTCCCATTTCCATTCCGGGATTTCGGGTTGTTGAAGTAGACCTGATGGTTTCTGATGCTCAGCTTTGACCTTAGAACACGTCAAACATTCTCCTACGTATTTAGCAACATCGGCTTTCATACCCAGCCACCAAAAATGTTTCTTGAGATCCTTGTACATCTTCCCCGTTCCAGGATGTATTGAGTATCTGGTTTTATGAGCTTCTCTAAGTACCATTTCTCTCATATCTCCAAATTTTGGTACCCAAATCCTTTCAGCCCTATACCGGGTTCCGTCTTCCCGAATATTAAGATGCTTCTCCGATCCTTTGGGTATTTCATCCTTTAAATTTCCTTCTTTTAAAACTCCTTGTTGCGCCTCCTTTATTTGAGTAGTAAGGTTATTATGAATCATTATATTCATAGATTTTACTCGAATGGGTTCTCTGTCCTTCCTGCTCAAGGCATCGGCTACCACATTTGCCTTCCCCGGGTGGTAACGAATCTCAAAGTCGTAATCATTCAACAATTCAATCCACCTACGCTGCCTCATATTCAGTTGTTTCTGATTAAATATGTGTTGAAGACTTTTGTGGTCGGTATATATAATACTTTTGACCCCATATAAGTAGTGCCTCCAAGTCTTTAATGCAAAAACAACCGCGCCTAATTCCAAATCATGCGTCGTATAATTTTGTTCGTGAATCTTCAATTGTCTAGACGCATAAGCAATCACCTTTGTTCGTTGCATTAATACACAACCGAGACCTTGCTTTGATGCATCACAATAAATCACAAAATCATCATTCCCTTCAGGCAATGACAATATAGGTGCCGTAGTTAGATTTTTCTTCAATAACTGAAACGCTTTCTCTTGTTCATCATTCCATTCAAATTTCTTCCCTTTATGCGTTAATGCAGTCAAGGGTCTTGCTATTCTGGAAAAGTCTTGGATTAACCTTCTGTAGTAACCAGCTAGTCCTAAAAACTGGCGTATGTGTTTCGGAGTTTTCGGGGTTTCCCACTTTTCAACAGTTTCTATCTTTGCCGGATCCACCTTAATACCTTCTTTGTTCACTATGTGACCGAGGAATTGAACTTCTTCCAACCAAAATGCACACTTTGAAAACTTAGCGTACAATTCTTCCTTCCTCAATACTTCTAACACCTTTCTCAAATGTTCACCGTGTTCTTGGTCATTCTTTGAGTAAATAAGTATGTAATCAATGAAAACAATGACAAACTTGTCAAGGTATGGTCCACACACTCGGTTCATAAGGTCCATGAACACAGCTGGTGCATTAGTTAAACCAAACGGCATGACCATAAACTCGTAATGACCGTAACGTGTTCTGAAAGCAGTCTTTGGAATATCATCTTCTTTCACCCGCATTTGATGATACCCGGAACGTAAGTCAATCTTTGAATAAACAGACGAGCCTTGTAGTTGATCAAATAAGTCGTCAATTCTCGGCAGTGGATAACGGTTCTTGATGGTAAGTTTGTTCAACTCTCGGTAGTCGATACACAACCTGAATGTACCATCTTTTTTCTTGACAAACAAAACAGGAGCTCCCCACGGTGATGTGCTTGGTCGAATGAAACCACGCTCTAAAAGTTCTTGTAATTGGCTTTGCAGTTCTTTCATCTCGCTGGGTGCGAGTCTGTAAGGAGCACGAGCTATTGGTGCAGCTCCTGGTACAAGATCTATTTGAAATTCAACGGATCGATGTGGGGGTAATCCCGGTAATTCTTTCGGAAATACATCGGAAAATTCTTTTGCGACGGGAACATCATTGATGCTCTTTTCTTCAGTTTGTACTTTCTCGACGTGTGCTAGAACAGCATAGCAACCTTTTCTTATTAGTTTTTGTGCCTTCAAATTACTAATAAGATGTAGCTTCGTGTTGCCCTTTTCTCCGTACACCATTAAGGGTTTTCCTTTTTCTCGTATAATGCGAATTGCATTTTTGTAACAAACGATCTCTGCTTTCACTTCTTTTAACCAGTCCATACCGATTATCACATCAAAACTCCCTAACTCTACTGGTATCAAATCAATCTTAAATGTTTCGCTAACCAGTTTAATTTCTCGATTCCGACATATATTATCTGCTGAAATTAATTTACCATTTGCTAATTCGAGTAAAAATTTACTATCCAAAGGCGTCAATGGACAACTTAATTTAGCACAAAAATCTCTACTCATATAGCTTCTATCCGCACCCGAATCAAATAAAACGTAAGCAGATTTATTGTCAATAAGAAACGTACCCGTAACAAGCTCCGGGTCTTCCTGTGCCTCTGCCGCATTAATATTGAAAACTCTTCCGCGGCCTTGTCCATTCGTGTTCTCCTGGTTCGGGCAATTTCTAATAATGTGGCCCGGTTTTACACATTTATAACAAACTACATTGGCATAACTTGCTCCGACACTACTTGCTCCGCTATTACTCATTCCGACACCATTTGTTCCTTTCGTTCTATTAACCCCTGGTCCGTAGACCTCACACTTCGTCACGCTATGACCATTTCTTTTACACTTGTTGCAAAATTTGGTGCAGAACCCCGAGTGATACTTTTCACACCTTTGGCATAGCTGCTTCTGATTGTTGTTGTTGTTGCGGTTATTATTGTTGTTGGGATGATTGTTGTAGTTGCTGTTGTTGTTGTTATTGTTGTTGCTGGGCCGTTTGTTATAGTTGCGATTGATGTTGCGATTGTTGGGATAATTTTTGCGATTATTGTTGTAATTGCTGTTGTTGTTGTATTGGTGATTCTTATCACCGTTTTCCTCCCACTTTCTTTTGACTTGCTTCACATTGGCCTCTTCAGCAGTCTGTTCTTTAATTCTTTCTTCAATCTGGTTCACTAGTTTGTGAGCCATTCTACATGCCTGTTGTATGGAGGCGGGCTCGTGTGAACTTATATCTTCTTGGATTCTTTCCGGTAATCCTTTCACAAACGCGTCGATCTTCTCTTCCTCATCTTCGAATGCTCCCGGACACAATAGGCACAATTCTGTGAATCGTCTTTCGTACGTGGTAATATCAAATCCTTGGTTTCGTAACCCTCTAAGTTCTGTCTTGAGCTTATTGACCTCGGTTCTGGGACGGTACTTCTCGTTCATCAAGTGCTTGAATGCTGACCACGGTAGTGCGTACGCATCGTCTTGTCCCACTTGCTCTAGATAGGTATTCCACCATGTTAACGCAGAACCTGTGAAGGTATGCGTAGCGTACTTCACTTTGTCCTCTTCAGTACACTTACTTATGGCAAACACCAATTCGACCTTCTCGGTCCACCGTTTCAATCCGATCGGTCCTTCGGTTCCATCAAATTCCAAAGGTTTGCAGGCAGTGAATTCTTTGTAGGTGCATCCTACACGATTTCCTGTACTGCTAGATCCAAGGTTATTGTTGGTATGTATCGCAGCCTGTACTGCGGCTATGTTTGAAGCTAGAAAAGTATAGAATTCCTCTTCATTCATATTCACGGTGTGTCGAGTAGTCGGTGCCATTTCCTTCAAAATAGTCAAATGGAACAAGTTAATCATACAGAATATTAAGAGTAGTTAATAGTATTTCGTAGCATAATATGAACTCATTTGTAAAAGCTTTTTCTTCATATTAGCGTTTTATAAGTTTAAATTCGGGTAGTACCTACCCGTTAAGTTCATACTTAGTAGCTAATATACAATTCAACTACTACAATTCTATATGAAAAACTGATTATAATAATATTTCGCGTTCAAACTTTTATACAATATTTTACAAACTTACAATACCGCTTATTTTACAAAAAGCATGAAATATAGCACACAATAAATTTGATACAAGATAGTTGTGAAGATAATTCTAGCTAGTACACAAGTCGTTCAGCAAAGGCAATAAAGACACGTAATTCATACGTCCAGAAACAAGTCATGCATTGTGGTTTTACTAGGATTACTTCCCATCCTTGGTCTTGTGGAACATAACCGTTATGGCTGCTGATAAGACAGCGTGTTGTAACGTCGTCAAAGGGATGAGGGTTACGTAATGTCCAACAGTCCCGTAACAATCTAAAAACCTCATTTCTTACCCCAATTACCGACTCCGTCACTTGTGGGAACGTTTTGTTTAATATTTGTAGCCCGATGTTCTTGTTCTCACTTTGGTGAGAAGCGAACATTACTAATCCGTAAGCATAACATGCTTCTTTATGTTGCATGTTAGCCACTTTTTCTAAATCACGAAGTCCAATATTCGGATATATTGAGTCAAAATAATTTCTTAACCCATTGCGTAAAATAGCATTTGAGTTCCCCGCAATATATGCGTCAAAGTAAACACATCGTAACTTATGAATTTCCCAATGTGATATCCCCCATCTTTCGAACGAAAGCCTTTTATAAACCAAGGCATTCTTAGAACGTTCTTCGAATGTATTACAAACTGATCTCGCCTTAAATAGTTGTGCCAAAGAATTCTGACCGACTCTAGACAAGATTTCATCAATCATGTCTCCGGGTAGGTCTCTTAAAATATTGGGTTGTCTATCCATTTTGTGTTTTTATACTGTAAAATAGACAAGAGTTAGATTCATAAAAAAAAATACTTATTAATACAAGCAATTTTTACATATATCATAAATCATAAGCACACTATATTACATATATTACACCACACGAGTACAACTATCTTATTCCGACTCGCTTGTTTCTTCTTCTTCGGTTTTGGTTCGTTTTGCCAAGTTTCTAGGGATATATGATGTTCCCCTAATACGAGCCGTCGTTTTCCACATTGGTTTAGAAAAACCCTGGTGGTTTAGAGGTTCCCGGGTCATTGTTACAACTTAAGGACTTCGGGGGTTGACGATACATATAAAGTTCATCGGGGTTGGAATTAGATTTCTCTATTTTTATGCCTTTTCCCTTATTATTTTCTTTTGCCTTTTTAAATTCAGTTGGGGTAATTTCTATAACATCATCGGAATTCTCGTCGGAATCCGATTCATCGGAGAATTGGTAATCCTCCCAATATTTTGCTTCCTTGGAGGAAACACCATTGACCATAATTAACCTTGGTCGGTTGGTTGAGGATTTTCTTTTACTTAACCGTTTTATTATTTCCCCCACCGGTTCTATTTCTTCATCCGGTTCCGATTCTTCTTCCGGTTCCGATTCTTCTTCCGGTTCCGACTCTTCTTCCGGTTCCTCTTCGGGAACTTGTGAATCAGTCCACGACTCATTCCAATTTACATTTGACTCTTCATTATTATTAGGTGAGTCAATGGGACTTGTTCTAGAGGTAGACATCTATCACATAATATCAAACGCGTTAAGAGATTAATATATCACATAATATTCACATGTTAAAAATATATAGTTTCCAACAAAATTTGTTAAGCAATCATTTTTCAAGTAAACACGGTTGAAGTCCAGACTCACTAATGCATCCTAACAAACTCGATAAGACACACTAATGCAAAATTCTGGTTCTCTAAGACCAACGCTCGGATACCAACTAAAATGTCCCGTTCTTATTGATTAAAAACGTTCCATATTAATTAATTTCGTTGCGAGGTTTTGACCTCTATATGAGACGTTTTTCAAAGACTGCATTCATTTTTAAAACAAACCATAACCTTTATTTCATAGATAAAGGTTTTAAAAAGCTTTACGTAGATTATCAAATAATGATAATCTAAAATATCCTGTTTACACACGACCATTACATAATGGTTTACAATACAAATATGTTACAACAAAATAAGTTTCTTGAATGCAGTTTTTACACAATATCATACAAGCATGGACTCCAAATCTCGTCCTTATTTAAGTATGCGACAGCGGAAGCTCTTAATAATCACCTGAGAATAAACATGCTTAAAACGTCAACAAAAATGTTGGTGAGTTATAGGTTTAACCTATATATATCAAATCATAATAATAGACCACAAGATTTCATATTTCAATACACATCCCATACATAGAGATAAAAATTCATTCATATGGTGAACACCTGGTGATGATGTAGCGTGAGGGTACGAAATAGTATTATTTTTACTAGGAAATACTACAAAATATGACACAAGTTTTATTAATTTACGGATGGGATATACCTAAACCTTGCTACAACACTATAGGCAGTGTACCTAATCGTAGAGTAGTGTAGTTTTTAGTAAGTCCGGTTCGTTCCACAGGGAGCTAGTGATTACGTACTATATTTTTATAAAACTATATTTATATAAATATATATATATAAGTAGTAATATTATTATAAAAGGGGGGTTTTTACCGTTTAATGACCGGTTTGTCGATTTTATATTTTTAAGCGTAAAGATAAATGACAATAATTAAAGTGCGTAAAATAAATAAATGACGATAAATAAAATAACAATAAATAAAATTGCGATAGAATATGAAATAAAAGGATTATGCTTATTTAAACTTCCGTAATCATGATGTTTGACGTTTTGATTTTAATTAATTGTTACTCGGGTTAATTGTCCTTTGTCATGGTTTATTTGATACCTATCTGGTTTTTATCCATAATAGTCCATCGGTCATAAATATAAAGTGCGAGTGTCCTCGTCAAATTACCCTTATACCCGAAGTCAAATATTCCAACTAATTAAGGATTTAAACTGTGACGCAGTTATCACTTCTGTCAACAATTACACCAGTTATCACTGTATGTAATCTACCCCTGTTTTGATTAGATATGAATATTAATTTACCCACTTGATCAGTTTGAATAATCAATTACCCAACCCGAATAATTAATTAAATGATTATAATAGATTCCATATGAACGTCACTAAATAGGACAACCATAATCATTATTAATTATTAGGATAATTAATTTGAAGATAGGTTCGACAGACTCCAATGAGTTGTCACTCAATTAGACAATACCCCCCATCTATTAATAGTCAATAGTCCAATTTCCACAAGTGTCGGTCTTTTGCCCAAACCTTAATTATGGTACAAAGTCCAATTACCCAATTTTAGTAATTAGCCCAACATCATGATTACTTCGTTTTAAATAAGCATAATAATAACTTAGCTACGAGACATTAATATAAAAAGGTTGAACATAACTTACAATGATTAAAAATAGCGTAGCGTTACACGGACAGAATTTCGACTTACACACTCAAACGATCTCTATCATAAATCTTATTATTATCATAATTTAAAATTAAAATTAAGATTATTGTTATATCTTATTACATTAACATTATGATAGAGATTTTTAGATATTGATATTGATAATAGATTTTTAGGATAGAAAAAGGGATGCCTAAAATACATCGACAATCATCGCCTTTTATAGGCAAAATATGAAATTGAATTTTCATTTACGACCCCTGAACTATGCTCAATTAACAACTTTTTATTATTTAATATTATTCTTATTATGAATTATTTAAATATTATATTTTATTCTTGTGCATAGTTGACTCGTAATTTTTACACCGTTGCGTCGAGCGCTGAAAGTTGGTTCATGCCCCGGTTCCGGATTTTCGAACGTCCTTTCGTACAATTTTATATCGTGTACTTTGCGTTTTGTAACTTGTACTCTTGTCATTTTTAGACGTTCTTCATCAATAATTTGAACCTTTTTGATTGTATCTTGTACTTTTGAGCTTTTTGGACCTTTGCGTCTTCAAATCTTCGTTTTCGCCTTTTGTCTTCGCACTTATTTAAAATAAACGAATATTACTCGAAAATGGAACAATTGCAACTAAAATCTTGTCTTTCTTGGGGGATTTTGCTATGAAATATATGTTCCTTTTTAGCCTTATCAATATCCCCACACTTGAGCGTTGCTTGTCCTCAAGCAATACAGTCTTGAAATAATATAATACATCACACGAATCACTTCTTTATTCTTCACACTTTGTACATCAGTGATTTTGATAGAGCGGTATAAACAATGATATTAACAATAGAACCATGGTTAAAGGTGGGTGTGTCATCCACAGTTGCCTTGGGTTTAGGTCAACGACACTTGCAATCAAATAGCCGATTTACTTTCGGTTTCCAAAGCAAAGTGCACATTTGAAAGGCGGTTTACAGTCCCACATGACTATAAAAATTTAGATCCTTTAAGGAAATTGGATCTTTATGAAAACATTTAATCTTTTGAAAATTCAAGCTAGATTTTACCCTAGACAAGTTTTCTGATTTGATCCATCATTGGTGTTGCAAAATATATTTGTGGATCATTATTTTGGCTAAAACTTTTAGGTTCGTGTAATCCACTGCTATCCCGGTATCGGAAAGCACACATCCAGTTTACTTGTTCCGTATATTACCTTTCGGTAAACTACCGTCCGGTTGTAAAGGAAAGCGATGAACAAGAAACTGTTAAGGCAATGTCCCGTGACATGCAGATGATTATGGTCTTATTAACGTGTCGGATGCTAGAACTATCCTTGGTAGGAGCGATAGTAAAGATCATCCTATAATTTTTCGGTCTGGCACAAGGTCCTGTCTCCGACCATGCTATGCAACCACCGTTCTTACGGTTGACACCCGATTTGGTTCAGGTGACCTAATGAATTCCAGGTGAATTTCTTAGGATTTTACGTTCAATGGTAATGAACGCATTGAAAATGGTTTTTCAGAAAACAAATCGGTTTGTATTTTTGATCAAAATATTTTCTCGTTCATGCTCGAGTTTAGATATCATCGAATTCCATTAGTTTGAATTCTCAATCTTTAAGGTCAATCTCTAGGATTGAGTATTATCAGTCTTAAAAGCTGATTTTTAATCTTTAAGGAGATTATCCTTTTCTGGGGATCTGATTCATTAGTCTTATCAAGCTAATTTGCACGGTGCCTCCCCATTGTACGAGATAAATCCTTCTCATGGTTAGGATAAATCTGACCACTTGGCGACCCTGTTTGATGCTGAG
Organism: Rutidosis leptorrhynchoides; assembly: GCF_046630445.1. Classification (NCBI taxonomy): domain Eukaryota; kingdom Viridiplantae; phylum Streptophyta; class Magnoliopsida; order Asterales; family Asteraceae; genus Rutidosis; species Rutidosis leptorrhynchoides. The sequence goes on along the minus strand of NC_092340.1, from coordinate 56,640,785 downwards.
GTCCGTGGATTTCCTGCTAATTTTAGTGATGACTTTTCTAGATTTTTCGTCAACCTACAGCTGGTCTGGACGACAACTTCATGACCTAAATCAAGAAGCGCGTGTCTTTTTCGGAAGACTTTACTTCCTTTTAATGATGGAATTGATTCATCGTGTAGATCCATCTTTCTTTCAAATGTATTACAGTAAACCGGGTAAAACTGATTAGTATCGTCCAAAGCAAAAGTACCTGCAATAATCTTGTACAAAAATATGTGATATATGTTTTAAATTGAATAACTTGGTACATTCTTCCCACACTTAGTTTCTTTCTTTGCCTTTTTATTTTCTTCTATTTCATTTTAAATGAATTCAAGCATTTTAGGGTGTTTCTCAATTTATGTCCTTTTCGAGGTAACGATAATTTCGGTATTATCACCTAGTTTTCATCGTTCATAAATATGTATAAACATGATTTTGAGTTCATTTAATTGAAAATTTTTCAAATTTTCACAAAATTTGGCAAATAAACTAAGTGTAAACCCGAGAGAATTTATAACCCTTCCCCACACTTGAGATCATGCAATGCCCTCATTTGCATGAAATCAGACTATAATTATAAATTCATGAGGGTGATTAGTGTAGAAAAGTGATTAAAAATACCCAGTTTGTAAGCATATTATTTTACATCACATTTGATATTTTGCGCCTTGTCATCAAAATTAGTAGCTTTTTGTTGAACTTAATGACAGTCTTTGAAAGTGCGCTGTTTTACCCTGTTGTGTACATAAAATACAAACATATATACATATTTTTGAAGTTTGGTATATAACCCCTACGTTCAAAAATTAATATAATATTTTTTTTTTTTGCATACTTTAGATCAATAAAATTAAATGATAACAAAATTTGTCGCCCCGCCCTCGGGTAAAGCAATTTCGGCTCAACGACCTAGTCTTTAACTCACGACGAATTTTAGAAATCATTTTTTAAACTTAATGAATTAAAGTAAATTTTGTTTTTAAATTCACACAAAACTTAAATTTAAAAAGCATATTAATTTCATATAAAACCTACAAAATAAAAAAAATCAGAATGGGGGGAGAAAACTAGTTCTTTAGTGTCTGCTAGCGGAAAAGACCAATCGGATTCCATTCTCGGAACTACACGAGAACAGAACAACTAACTCTAGATAACATTTTCTTAGAACATTTGAATCTCCCCACACTTAGGTAGCTGTGGTGTCGAAATTGTGATTAACTTCATCGTCAATTTCTTTTGGTCCATAATCAACTTGCATATCTGTGACTTTTTCTTTAAGCCATTGGTCGGATTCATGTGTTATATCCACAATTTCAACTAGCTTCGCCTTTTCTTTAGGAAACAGATTGGATACTAATCGGTTACATAACTTAAAGTTCCCCTTGGTTCTAGCATCGCGAATTCGTTTAATAAGTTTCTTCATTGAACTATTAATAACGGGATTATCTAATTTCGTATCAACAACGGGGTTCTTTGTTATCAAGTCATCATTAGGCGTTACTTCATTTTCCCCACACTTAGGCGTTTTATTATTGTTAAGCACTACCGTTGGAGTTGGTAAAACAACATGGTTCTTACCAATCGTTTTTGCTGATTCAACGGTTTTGGTTGGTGGAGATTTTGACTTTCGAATCATAAAGGTGATTGATTTGTCACCACTTTTAAGTGTCATTCTTCCATTTCCTACATCAAAGAACGCCCCGGTGGACGCTAAGAATGGTCGTCCTAAAATTAGAGGAATGTTTGGGTCCTCTTCTATGTCAATGACAATAAATTCGACTAGAAAGGTTAAATTGCCTACTTGAATGGGTAGGTTGTCAGCAATTCCAACTGGGTGTTTAATGGTCTGATCAAAGAGTCGAACACTCATATTTGTTGGACTTAACTTACCTACACCTAATCTCTTATATAACGAAAGAGGCATAACACTCACACTCGCACCTAAATCTGCTAGTGCATCATACATGACACAATCACTAAGTAGACAAGGAACAATAAATTCACCCGGATCACCTACTCTAGGTGGAGGTTTTGGTGGAACTGTATTCACCGGGTTTATTTCTACGGTTTTTGTTTCCTGTACTTTCTTCTTCTTTTTCTTCTTCTTCTTTCCAGAGGTATCACAATCTTTATTACCTATTACTTGCTCATACTCAACTCCTTTTCTTGGAAACGGGATGGGTGATTTGTATGGTGTCACCACTGGCTTTACATACTCGGGTGGTGGTGGTGGTGGTGTAACTTCTTCATTGTTACTCACATCTAAAACCTTCCCATCTTCTGGTGCTGGTTTTTCAGAATTCGTTGACACCATATTAACATTCTCATTCCGAGGGTTTACTTCAGTATTACTCGGTAGCTTTCCTTGTTCCCTTTCACTCATCATGCTAGCAAGAGTACCTACGTGTTTTTCTAGATTCAAAATGGAAGCTTGTTGAGTTCTTAATGACTGATCAAACCTCTCGTTCGTTTGGGTTTGAGTTTCAATAAATTGTGTTTGAGATTTAACTAGCTTGAATACCACGTCTTCCATATTTGACTTTTTCTCTTCGGTTTGTTGTTGTGGTTTATATAAGCCAGGTCTTTGTTGATTGAAAGTGTTGTTTTGAGTTGGTTGGTTATTCGGACCTTGTTGGTTATACCAGTTATTTTCGGGTCCTTTTGGATTGTAAAGAATGTTTTGATTTCGATTGAAGTTTAGCTTTGGCGGTTGATAATTATTTTGATAATTATTTCCAGGCCTTTGGTTCATATAGGAAACATTCTCTCGTTGTTCCAATGTTGGTTCAATGTGACAGTCTTTCATTAAGTGTGGTCCACCGCATAGCTCACAACTGATTCGTATTGCGTGAATATCTTTATTCATCTTTTCCATTCGTCTTTCGAAAGCATCTATTTTTGCTGAAACGGAATCAAAGTCATGGCTAGAATCGGCTCTAGCCACTTTAGATGAACGAAAAATATCTTTTTCTTGGTGCCACTTATGCGAGTGGGAGGCTGTGTTATCAATAATTTTGTAAGCTTCAGTTGCGGTTTTCTTCATAATGGAACCACCAGCTGTTATGTCGATGTCTTTTCGTGTAGCAACGTTGACACCTTGGTAGAATATTTGTACTATTTGGTAAGTGTCTAAACCGTGTTGAGGACATCCTCTCAACATCCTTCCGAATCTTGTCCACGCCTCATATAATGTTTCATTTGGCTTTTGCGCGAACGTAACAATTTCTCCTTGAAGTCTCACGGCTTTGGATGCCGGAAAGAATCGTTTAAGAAATTTTTCAACTAAAACATCCCATGTGTCAATCGCCCCTTCAGGTAACGATTCTAACCAATCTTTGGCTTCTCCCTTTAAAGTCCAGGGAAACAACATGAGATAGATCTGCTAATCTTCCACTTCTCGGATTTTAAATAGTGTACAAATTCTTTTAAACGTACGAAGGTGTTCGTTAGGATCTTCATTCGGTGCACCACTGAATTGGCATTGGTTAGTTACCATGTGTAGAATTTGTCCTTTGATTTCATAATCTGGCGCATTAACTTCTGGCTTAATAATGGCGTGACCTTGGCCCGTGCGTGTGGCTCTCATTCGATCTTCCATACTTAGAGGTTCCGTTACTTCCATAATTGAATTTGTTGAATACGAATCACTAGAGGATTCTGATTTAATGGTTTGTGGCTCAGGAGGAATAATTAGTGGTTCAAGATCTTGGAATTGTCCTTGAATATGCTCCGGGTTCTTAATTGTGAAGTCGGGTTCAAAAGATGGATTATCGGAAATTTGAGTTGGAGTTCTTGTTCGACTAGATGACGATTCTAAAGAAAAATCAACGGCGACAATATTTGCTAGATGTCTTGATCGAGTTACAGGTGGTGAACGTATGAAAGGTGGTGAACGTCTTGCTCGGTGCATTCACTGAATATCCTATTAGTTTTTAAAAGGAAAGAAAAATTATAATAAGTTATCCAATCAATAGACTTTTCTGATTTTGCTCACGTTTCGAATAGCCAAAAGATGCAGCAGAGGGGCAGGATTCGTTTGGTCTCAATATAATTGAGTACTGTTTGGCTCCAATAACCCGGTCCACGTACAAATCCAACTATTACTACGAACCAGAAAATTTTGATGTCTATCAATTTAACCACTTAAAATAAATTTTCGTAATTTTAAGAAATTTAGATAAGAAGTAGAATAAAAATCTTATCCTAAAACTAGAATAGCGAGAAATAAGAAAGAAAAAGATTGCGCGTCGAAAAAGGTCGAAAAATAAAAGGTCGAAAAATAGGCGTCGAAAAATAAAAATAAGAAAGTAGCGCGAAAAACGGCGTCGCAAAATTCTAAAGCACCTAAATCTTAGTCTAAGGAATAAGCACTTAAGGGATTTTACGGCAAACCTAAAAATTCTAGAAGTAAAAATAACTATGGCAAAACTAAACTTAATACTAAAAGTTGCGACTATAGTCTAAAAATCTAAAGGTAATAAAACTAAAAAAAACATTTTTTTTTTATAGACAAAATCTTAAAAAAATATATTTTTTTTTTAATAAATTTTTTTTTTTACCTTTTTTTTTTTTTTTTTTACGTTTTTGTTTTTTTTTTTTTACGTTTTTTTTTTTTTTTAGGTTTTTTTTTTTTTTTTAAACGATTTTTTTTTTACAAATTAATAATTTTTTTATAATTATTATTTTTTTTAAAACTTTTTTTTTAATTCATTTACTATTCATGAATAGTAAATGAAAAGAAATTAATTAATTTACTATTCACATGAAAGCGATATGATAGAAATTATTAATTACAAGTTACATAATATACCCCTGAAGTATTTAATAAATACGACTTTTTAAAATTTCACGTATCAAATTTTGATTCTAAAATATTATTATATTATTATATTCTATTTCAATATTATTATATTATTATATTCTATTTCAATATTATTATATTATTATATTTTATTTCAATATTATTATAATTAAAAATATAGCGTTTTAGCGCTCCCCGGCAGCGGCGCCAAAAACTTGATGATGTAGCGTGAGGGTACGAAATAGTATTATTTTTACTAGGAAATACTACAAAATATGACACAAGTTTTATTAATTTACGGATGGGATATACCTAAACCTTGCTACAACACTATAGGCAGTGTACCTAATCGTAGAGTAGTGTAGTTTTTAGTAAGTCCGGTTCGTTCCACAGGGAGCTAGTGATTACGTACTATATTTTTATAAAACTATATTTATATAAATATATATATATAAGTAGTAATATTATTATAAAAGGGGGGTTTTTACCGTTTAATGACCGGTTTGTCGATTTTATATTTTTAAGCGTAAAGATAAATGACAATAATTAAAGTGCGTAAAATAAATAAATGACGATAAATAAAATAACAATAAATAAAATTGCGATAGAATATGAAATAAAAGGATTATGCTTATTTAAACTTCCGTAATCATGATGTTTGACGTTTTGATTTTAATTAATTGTTACTCGGGTTAATTGTCCTTTGTCATGGTTTATTTGATACCTATCTGGTTTTTATCCATAATAGTCCATCGGTCATAAATATAAAGTGCGAGTGTCCTCGTCAAATTACCCTTATACCCGAAGTCAAATATTCCAACTAATTAAGGATTTAAACTGTGACGCAGTTATCACTTCTGTCAACAATTACACCAGTTATCACTGTATGTAATCTACCCCTGTTTTGATTAGATATGAATATTAATTTACCCACTTGATCAGTTTGAATAATCAATTACCCAACCCGAATAATTAATTAAATGATTATAATAGATTCCATATGAACGTCACTAAATAGGACAACCATAATCATTATTAATTATTAGGATAATTAATTTGAAGATAGGTTCGACAGACTCCAATGAGTTGTCACTCAATTAGACAATACCCCCCATCTATTAATAGTCAATAGTCCAATTTCCACAAGTGTCGGTCTTTTGCCCAAACCTTAATTATGGTACAAAGCCCAATTACCCAATTTTAGTAATTAGCCCAACATCATGATTACTTCGTTTTAAATAAGCATAATAATAACTTAGCTACGAGACATTAATATAAAAAGGTTGAACATAACTTACAATGATTAAAAATAGCGTAGCGTTACACGGACAGAATTTCGACTTACACACTCAAACGATCTCTATCATAAATCTTATTATTATCATAATTTAAAATTAAAATTAAGATTATTGTTATATCTTATTACATTAACATTATGATAGAGATTTTTAGATATTGATATTGATAATAGATTTTTAGGATAGAAAAAGGGATGCCTAAAATACATCGACAATCATCGCCTTTTATAGGCAAAATATGAAATTGAATTTTCATTTACGACCCCTGAACTATGCTCAATTAACAACTTTTTATTATTTAATATTATTCTTATTATGAATTATTTAAATATTATATTTTATTCTTGTGCATAGTTGACTCGTAATTTTTACACCGTTGCGTCGAGCGCTGAAAGTTGGTTCATGCCCCGGTTCCGGATTTTCGAACGTCCTTTCGTACAATTTTATATCGTGTACTTTGCGTTTTGTAACTTGTACTCTTGTCATTTTTAGACGTTCTTCATCAATAATTTGAACCTTTTTGATTGTATCTTGTACTTTTGAGCTTTTTGGACCTTTGCGTCTTCAAATCTTCGTTTTCGCCTTTTGTCTTCGCACTTATTTAAAATAAACGAATATTACTCGAAAATGGAACAATTGCAACTAAAATCTTGTCTTTCTTGGGGGATTTTGCTATGAAATATATGTTCCTTTTTAGCCTTATCAATATCCCCACACTTGAGCGTTGCTTGTCCTCAAGCAATACAGTCTTGAAATAATATAATACATCACACGAATCACTTCTTTATTCTTCACACTTTGTACATCAGTGATTTTGATAGAGCGGTATAAACAATGATATTAACAATAGAACCATGGTTAAAGGTGGGTGTGTCATCCACAGTTGCCTTGGGTTTAGGTCAACGACACTTGCAATCAAATAGCCGATTTACTTTCGGTTTCCAAAGCAAAGTGCACATTTGAAAGGCGGTTTACAGTCCCACATGACTATAAAAATTTAGATCCTTTAAGGAAATTGGATCTTTATGAAAACATTTAATCTTTTGAAAATTCAAGCTAGATTTTACCCTAGACAAGTTTTCTGATTTGATCCATCATTGGTGTTGCAAAATATATTTGTGGATCATTATTTTGGCTAAAACTTTTAGGTTCGTGTAATCCACTGCTATCCCGGTATCGGAAAGCACACATCCAGTTTACTTGTTCCGTATATTACCTTTCGGTAAACTACCGTCCGGTTGTAAAGGAAAGCGATGAACAAGAAACTGTTAAGGCAATGTCCCGTGACATGCAGATGATTATGGTCTTATTAACGTGTCGGATGCTAGAACTATCCTTGGTAGGAGCGATAGTAAAGATCATCCTATAATTTTTCGGTCTGGCACAAGGTCCTGTCTCCGACCATGCTATGCAACCACCGTTCTTACGGTTGACACCCGATTTGGTTCAGGTGACCTAATGAATTCCAGGTGAATTTCTTAGGATTTTACGTTCAATGGTAATGAACGCATTGAAAATGGTTTTTCAGAAAACAAATCGGTTTGTATTTTTGATCAAAATATTTTCTCGTTCATGCTCGAGTTTAGATATCATCGAATTCCATGAGTTTGAATTCTCAATCTTTAAGGTCAATCTCTAGGATTGAGTATTATCAGTCTTAAAAGCTGATTTTTAATCTTTAAGGAGATTATCCTTTTCTGGGGATCTGATTCATTAGTCTTATCAAGCTAATTTGCACGGTGCCTCCCCATTGTACGAGATAAATCCTTCTCATGGTTAGGATAAATCTGACCACTTGGCGACCCTGTTTGATGCTGAGGTCCGTGGATTTCCTGCTAATTTTAGTGATGACTTTTCTAGATTTTTCGTCAACCTACAGCTGGTCTGGACGACAACTTCATGACCTAAATCAAGAAGCGCGTGTCTTTTTCGGAAGACTTTACTTCCTTTTAATGATGGAATTGATTCATCGTGTAGATCCATCTTTCTTTCAAATGTATTACAGTAAACCGGGTAAAACTGATTAGTATCGTCCAAAGCAAAAGTACCTGCAATAATCTTGTACAAAAATATGTGATATATGTTTTAAATTGAATAACTTGGTACATTCTTCCCACACTTAGTTTCTTTCTTTGCCTTTTTATTTTCTTCTATTTCATTTTAAATGAATTCAAGCATTTTAGGGTGTTTCTCAATTTATGTCCTTTTCGAGGTAACGATAATTTCGGTATTATCACCTAGTTTTCATCGTTCATAAATATGTATAAACATGATTTTGAGTTCATTTAATTGAAAATTTTTCAAATTTTCACAAAATTTGGCAAATAAACTAAGTGTAAACCCGAGAGAATTTATAACCCTTCCCCACACTTGAGATCATGCAATGCCCTCATTTGCATGAAATCAGACTATAATTATAAATTCATGAGGGTGATTAGTGTAGAAAAGTGATTAAAAATACCCAGTTTGTAAGCATATTATTTTACATCACATTTGATATTTTGCGCCTTGTCATCAAAATTAGTAGCTTTTTGTTGAACTTAATGACAGTCTTTGAAAGTGCGCTGTTTTACCCTGTTGTGTACATAAAATACAAACATATATACATATTTTTGAAGTTTGGTATATAACCCCTACGTTCAAAAATTAATATAATATTTTTTTTTTTTTGCATACTTTAGATCAATAAAATTAAATGATAACAAAATTTGTCGCCCCGCCCTCGGGTAAAGCAATTTCGGCTCAACGACCTAGTCTTTAACTCACGACGAATTTTAGAAATCATTTTTTAAACTTAATGAATTAAAGTAAATTTTGTTTTTAAATTCACACAAAACTTAAATTTAAAAAGCATATTAATTTCATATAAAACCTACAAAATAAAAAAAATCAGAATGGGGGGAGAAAACTAGTTCTTTAGTGTCTGCTAGCGGAAAAGACCAATCGGATTCCATTCTCGGAACTACACGAGAACAGAACAACTAACTCTAGATAACATTTTCTTAGAACATTTGAATCTCCCCACACTTAGGTAGCTGTGGTGTCGAAATTGTGATTAACTTCATCGTCAATTTCTTTTGGTCCATAATCAACTTGCATATCTGTGACTTTTTCTTTAAGCCATTGGTCGGATTCATGTGTTATATCCACAATTTCAACTAGCTTCGCCTTTTCTTTAGGAAACAGATTGGATACTAATCGGTTACATAACTTAAAGTTCCCCTTGGTTCTAGCATCGCGAATTCGTTTAATAAGTTTCTTCATTGAACTATTAATAACGGGATTATCTAATTTCGTATCAACAACGGGGTTCTTTGTTATCAAGTCATCATTAGGCGTTACTTCATTTTCCCCACACTTAGGCGTTTTATTATTGTTAAGCACTACCGTTGGAGTTGGTAAAACAACATGGTTCTTACCAATCGTTTTTGCTGATTCAACGGTTTTGGTTGGTGGAGATTTTGACTTTCGAATCATAAAGGTGATTGATTTGTCACCACTTTTAAGTGTCATTCTTCCATTTCCTACATCAAAGAACGCCCCGGTGGACGCTAAGAATGGTCGTCCTAAAATTAGAGGAATGTTTGGGTCCTCTTCTATGTCAATGACAATAAATTCGACTAGAAAGGTTAAATTGCCTACTTGAATGGGTAGGTTGTCAGCAATTCCAACTGGGTGTTTAATGGTCTGATCAAAGAGTCGAACACTCATATTTGTTGGACTTAACTTACCTACACCTAATCTCTTATATAACGAAAGAGGCATAACACTCACACTCGCACCTAAATCTGCTAGTGCATCATACATGACACAATCACTAAGTAGACAAGGAACAATAAATTCACCCGGATCACCTACTCTAGGTGGAGGTTTTGGTGGAACTGTATTCACCGGGTTTATTTCTACGGTTTTTGTTTCCTGTACTTTCTTCTTCTTTTTCTTCTTCTTCTTTCCAGAGGTATCACAATCTTTATTACCTATTACTTGCTCATACTCAACTCCTTTTCTTGGAAACGGGATGGGTGATTTGTATGGTGTCACCACTGGCTTTACATACTCGGGTGGTGGTGGTGGTGGTGTAACTTCTTCATTGTTACTCACATCTAAAACCTTCCCATCTTCTGGTGCTGGTTTTTCAGAATTCGTTGACACCATATTAACATTCTCATTCCGAGGGTTTACTTCAGTATTACTCGGTAGCTTTCCTTGTTCCCTTTCACTCATCATGCTAGCAAGAGTACCTACGTGTTTTTCTAGATTCAAAATGGAAGCTTGTTGAGTTCTTAATGACTGATCAAACCTCTCGTTCGTTTGGGTTTGAGTTTCAATAAATTGTGTTTGAGATTTAACTAGCTTGAATACCACGTCTTCCATATTTGACTTTTTCTCTTCGGTTTGTTGTTGTGGTTTATATAAGCCAGGTCTTTGTTGATTGAAAGTGTTGTTTTGAGTTGGTTGGTTATTCGGACCTTGTTGGTTATACCAGTTATTTTCGGGTCCTTTTGGATTGTAAAGAATGTTTTGATTTCGATTGAAGTTTAGCTTTGGCGGTTGATAATTATTTTGATAATTATTTCCAGGCCTTTGGTTCATATAGGAAACATTCTCTCGTTGTTCCAATGTTGGTTCAATGTGACAGTCTTTCATTAAGTGTGGTCCACCGCATAGCTCACAACTGATTCGTATTGCGTGAATATCTTTATTCATCTTTTCCATTCGTCTTTCGAAAGCATCTATTTTTGCTGAAACGGAATCAAAGTCATGGCTAGAATCGGCTCTAGCCACTTTAGATGAACGAAAAATATCTTTTTCTTGGTGCCACTTATGCGAGTGGGAGGCTGTGTTATCAATAATTTTGTAAGCTTCAGTTGCGGTTTTCTTCATAATGGAACCACCAGCTGTTATGTCGATGTCTTTTCGTGTAGCAACGTTGACACCTTGGTAGAATATTTGTACTATTTGGTAAGTGTCTAAACCGTGTTGAGGACATCCTCTCAACATCCTTCCGAATCTTGTCCACGCCTCATATAATGTTTCATTTGGCTTTTGCGCGAACGTAACAATTTCTCCTTGAAGTCTCACGGCTTTGGATGCCGGAAAGAATCGTTTAAGAAATTTTTCAACTAAAACATCCCATGTGTCAATCGCCCCTTCAGGTAACGATTCTAACCAATCTTTGGCTTCTCCCTTTAAAGTCCAGGGAAACAACATGAGATAGATCTGCTAATCTTCCACTTCTCGGATTTTAAATAGTGTACAAATTCTTTTAAACGTACGAAGGTGTTCGTTAGGATCTTCATTCGGTGCACCACTGAATTGGCATTGGTTAGTTACCATGTGTAGAATTTGTCCTTTGATTTCATAATCTGGCGCATTAACTTCTGGCTTAATAATGGCGTGACCTTGGCCCGTGCGTGTGGCTCTCATTCGATCTTCCATACTTAGAGGTTCCGTTACTTCCATAATTGAATTTGTTGAATACGAATCACTAGAGGATTCTGATTTAATGGTTTGTGGCTCAGGAGGAATAATTAGTGGTTCAAGATCTTGGAATTGTCCTTGAATATGCTCCGGGTTCTTAATTGTGAAGTCGGGTTCAAAAGATGGATTATCGGAAATTTGAGTTGGAGTTCTTGTTCGACTAGATGACGATTCTAAAGAAAAATCAACGGCGACAATATTTGCTAGATGTCTTGATCGAGTTACAGGTGGTGAACGTATGAAAGGTGGTGAACGTCTTGCTCGGTGCATTCACTGAATATCCTATTAGTTTTTAAAAGGAAAGAAAAATTATAATAAGTTATCCAATCAATAGACTTTTCTGATTTTGCTCACGTTTCGAATAGCCAAAAGATGCAGCAGAGGGGCAGGATTCGTTTGGTCTCAATATAATTGAGTACTGTTTGGCTCCAATAACCCGGTCCACGTACAAATCCAACTATTACTACGAACCAGAAAATTTTGATGTCTATCAATTTAACCACTTAAAATAAATTTTCGTAATTTTAAGAAATTTAGATAAGAAGTAGAATAAAAATCTTATCCTAAAACTAGAATAGCGAGAAATAAGAAAGAAAAAGATTGCGCGTCGAAAAAGGTCGAAAAATAAAAGGTCGAAAAATAGGCGTCGAAAAATAAAAATAAGAAAGTAGCGCGAAAAACGGCGTCGCAAAATTCTAAAGCACCTAAATCTTAGTCTAAGGAATAAGCACTTAAGGGATTTTACGGCAAACCTAAAAATTCTAGAAGTAAAAATAACTATGGCAAAACTAAACTTAATACTAAAAGTTGCGACTATAGTCTAAAAATCTAAAGGTAATAAAACTAAAAAAAACATTTTTTTTTTATAGACAAAATCTTAAAAAAATATATTTTTTTTTTAATAAATTTTTTTTTTTACCTTTTTTTTTTTTTTTTTACGTTTTTGTTTTTTTTTTTTTTACGTTTTTTTTTTTTTTTTAGGTTTTTTTTTTTTTTTTTAAACGATTTTTTTTTTACAAATTAATAATTTTTTTATAATTATTATTTTTTTTAAAACTTTTTTTTTAATTCATTTACTATTCATGAATAGTAAATGAAAAGAAATTAATTAATTTACTATTCACATGAAAGCGATATGATAGAAATTATTAATTACAAGTTACATAATATACCCCTGAAGTATTTAATAAATACGACTTTTTAAAATTTTACGTATCAAATTTTGATTCTAAAATATTATTATATTATTATATTCTATTTCAATATTATTATATTATTATATTCTATTTCAATATTATTATATTATTATATTTTATTTCAATATTATTATAATTAAAAATATAGCGTTTTAGCGCTCCCCGGCAGCGGCGCCAAAAACTTGATGATGTAGCGTGAGGGTACGAAATAGTATTATTTTTACTAGGAAATACTACAAAATATGACACAAGTTTTATTAATTTACGGATGGGATATACCTAAACCTTGCTACAACACTATAGGCAGTGTACCTAATCGTAGAGTAGTGTAGTTTTTAGTAAGTCCGGTTCGTTCCACAGGGAGCTAGTGATTACGTACTATATTTTTATAAAACTATATTTATATAAATATATATATATAAGTAGTAATATTATTATAAAAGGGGGGTTTTTACCGTTTAATGACCGGTTTGTCGATTTTATATTTTTAAGCGTAAAGATAAATGACAATAATTAAAGTGCGTAAAATAAATAAATGACGATAAATAAAATAACAATAAATAAAATTGCGATAGAATATGAAATAAAAGGATTATGCTTATTTAAACTTCCGTAATCATGATGTTTGACGTTTTGATTTTAATTAATTGTTACTCGGGTTAATTGTCCTTTGTCATGGTTTATTTGATACCTATCTGGTTTTTATCCATAATAGTCCATCGGTCATAAATATAAAGTGCGAGTGTCCTCGTCAAATTACCCTTATACCCGAAGTCAAATATTCCAACTAATTAAGGATTTAAACTGTGACGCAGTTATCACTTCTGTCAACAATTACACCAGTTATCACTGTATGTAATCTACCCCTGTTTTGATTAGATATGAATATTAATTTACCCACTTGATCAGTTTGAATAATCAATTACCCAACCCGAATAATTAATTAAATGATTATAATAGATTCCATATGAACGTCACTAAATAGGACAACCATAATCATTATTAATTATTAGGATAATTAATTTGAAGATAGGTTCGACAGACTCCAATGAGTTGTCACTCAATTAGACAATACCCCCCATCTATTAATAGTCAATAGTCCAATTTCCACAAGTGTCGGTCTTTTGCCCAAACCTTAATTATGGTACAAAGCCCAATTACCCAATTTTAGTAATTAGCCCAACATCATGATTACTTCGTTTTAAATAAGCATAATAATAACTTAGCTACGAGACATTAATATAAAAAGGTTGAACATAACTTACAATGATTAAAAATAGCGTAGCGTTACACGGACAGAATTTCGACTTACACACTCAAACGATCTCTATCATAAATCTTATTATTATCATAATTTAAAATTAAAATTAAGATTATTGTTATATCTTATTACATTAACATTATGATAGAGATTTTTAGATATTGATATTGATAATAGATTTTTAGGATAGAAAAAGGGATGCCTAAAATACATCGACAATCATCGCCTTTTATAGGCAAAATATGAAATTGAATTTTCATTTACGACCCCTGAACTATGCTCAATTAACAACTTTTTATTATTTAATATTATTCTTATTATGAATTATTTAAATATTATATTTTATTCTTGTGCATAGTTGACTCGTAATTTTTACACCGTTGCGTCGAGCGCTGAAAGTTGGTTCATGCCCCGGTTCCGGATTTTCGAACGTCCTTTCGTACAATTTTATATCGTGTACTTTGCGTTTTGTAACTTGTACTCTTGTCATTTTTAGATGTTCTTCATCAATAATTTGAACCTTTTTGATTGTATCTTGTACTTTTGAGCTTTTTGGACCTTTGCGTCTTCAAATCTTCGTTTTCGCCTTTTGTCTTCGCACTTATTTAAAATAAACGAATATTACTCGAAAATGGAACAATTGCAACTAAAATCTTGTCTTTCTTGGGGGATTTTGCTATGAAATATATGTTCCTTTTTAGCCTTATCACCTGGTAACCGACATTAACAAGATGCATATATAAGAATATCCCCATCATTCCGGGACACCCTTCGGATATGATATAAATTTCGAAGTACTAAAGCATCCGGTACTTTGGATGGGGTTTGTTAGGCCCAATAGATCTATCTTTAGGATTCGCGTCAATTAGGGTGTCTGTTTCCTAATTCTTAGATTACCAGACTTTATAAAAGGGGCATATTCGATTTCGATAATTCAACCATAGAATGTAGTTTCACGTACTTGTGTCTATTTTGTAACTCATTTATAAAACCTGCATGTATTCTCATCCCAAAAATATTAGATTTTAAAAGTGGGACTGTAACTCACTTTCACAGATTTTTTACTTCGTCGGGAAGTAAGACTTGGCCACTGGTTGATTCACGAACCTATAACAATATATACATATATATCAAAGTATGTTCAAAATATATTTACAACACTTTTAATATATTTTGATGTTTTAAGTTTATTAAGTCAGCTGTCCTCGTTAGTAACCTACAACTAGTTGTCCACAGTTAGATATACAGAAATAAATCGATAAATATTATCTTGAATCAATCCACGACCCAGTGTATACGTATCTCAGTATTGATCACAACTCAAACTATACATATTTTGGAATCAACCTCAACCCTGTATAGCTAACTCCAACATTCACATATAGAGTGTCTATGGTTGTTCCGAAATATATATAGATGTGTCGACATGATAGGTCGAAACATTGTATACGTGTCTATGGTATCTCAAGATTACATAATATACAATACAAGTTGATTAAGTTATGGTTGGAATAGATTTGTTACCAATTTTCACGTAGCTAAAATGAGAAAAATTATCCAATCTTGTTTTACCCATAACTTCTTCATTTTAAATCCGTTTTGAGTGAATAAAATTGCTATGGTTTCATATTGAACTCTATTTTATGAATCTAAACAGAAAAAGTATAGGTTTATAGTCGGAAAAATAAGTTACAAGTCGTTTTTGTAAAGGTAGTCATTTCAGTCGAAAGAACGACGTCTAGATGACCATTTTAGAAAACATACTTCCACTTTGAGTTTAACCATAATTTTTGGATATAGTTTCATGTTCATAATAAAAATCATTTTCTCAGAATAACAACTTTTAAATCAAAGTTTATCATAGTTTTTAATAAATAACCCAAAACAGCCCGCGGTGTTACTACGACGGCGTAAATCCGATTTTACGGTGTTTTTCGTGTTTTCAGGTTTTAAATCATTAAGTTAGCATATCATATAGATATAGAACATGTGTTTAGTTGATTTTAAAAGTCAATTTAGAAGGATTAACTTTTGTTTGCGACCAAGTTTAGAATTAACTAAACTATGTTCTAGTGATTACAAGTTTAAACCTTCGAATAAGATAGCTTTATATGTATGAATCGAATGATGTTATGAACATCATTACTACCTTAAGTTCCTTGGATAAACCTACTGGAAAAGAGAAAAATGGATCTAGCTTCAACGGATCCTTGGATGGCTCGAAGTTCTTGAAGTAGAATCATGACACGAAAACAAGTTCAAGTAAGATCATCACTTGAAATAAGATTGTTATAGTTATAGAAATTGAACCAAAGTTTGAATATGATTATTACCTTGTATTAGAATGATAACCTACTGTAAGAAACAAAGATTTCTTGAGGTTGAATGATCACCTTACAAGATTGGAAGTGAGCTAGCAAACTTGAAAGTATTCTTGATTTCATGAAACTAGAACTTTTGGAATTTATGAAGAACACTTATAACTTGAAGATAGAACTTGAAGATAGAACTTGAGAGAGATCAATTAGATAAAGAAAATGGAAGAATGAAAGTGTTTGTAGGTGTTTTTGGTCGTTGGTATATGGATTAGATATAAAGGATATGTAATTTTGTTTTCATGTAAATAAGTCATGAATGATTACTCATATTTTTGTAATTTTATGAGATATTTCATGCTAGTTGCCAAATGATGGTTCCCACATGTGTTAGGTGACTCACATGGGCTGCTAAGAGCTGATCATTGGAGTGTATATACCAATAGTACATACATCTAAAAGCTGTGTTTTGTACGAGTACGAATACGGGTGCATACGAGTGGAATTGTTGATGAAACTGAACGAGGATGTAATTGTAAGCATTTTTGTTAAGTAGAAGTATTTTGATAAGTGTATTGAAGTCTTTAAAAAGTGTATAAATACATATTAAAACACTACATGTATATACATTTTAACTGAGTCGTTAAGTCATCGTTAGTCGTTACATGTAAGTGTTGTTTTGAAACCTTTAGGTTAACGATCTTGTTAAATGTTGTTAACCCAATGTTTATAATATCAAATGAGATTTTAAATTATTATATTATCATGATATTATCATGTATGAATATCTCTTAATATGATATATATACATTAAATGTCTTTACAATGATAATCGTTACATATATGTCTCGTTTAAAAATCATTAAGTTAGTAGTCTTGTTTTTACATATGTAGTTCATTGTTAATATACTTAATGATATGTTTACTTATCATAGTATCATGTTAACTATATTTATATCCATATATATGTCATCATATAGTTTTTACAAGTTTTAACGTTCGTGAATCACCGGTCAACTTGGGTGGTCAATTGTCTATATGAAACATATTTCAATTAATCAAGTCTTAAAAAGTTTGATTGCTTAACATGTTGGAAACATTTAATCATGTAAATATCAATCTCAATTAATATATATAAACATGGAAAAGTTCGGGTCACTACATAACAAACCCCATCCAAAGTACCGGATGCTTTAGTACTTCGAAATTTATATCATATCCGAAGGGTGTCCCAGAATGATGGGGATATTCTTATATATGCATCTTGTTAATGTCGGTTACCATGTATTCACCATATGAATGATTTTTATCTCTATGTATGGGATGCGTATTGAAATATGAAATCTTGTGGTCTATTGTTACGATTTGATATATATATAGGTTAAACCTATAACTCACCAACATTTTTGTTGACGTTTAAAGCATGTTTATTCTCAGGTGAATACTAAGAACTTCCGCTGTTGCATACTAAAATAAGGACACGATTTGGAGTCCATGTTTGTATGATATTGTGTAAAAACTGCATTCAAGAAACATATGTCGATGTAATATATTTCTATTGTAAACCATTATGTAATGGTCGTGTGTGAACAGTATATTTTAGATTATCATTATTTGATAATCTACGTAATGCTTTTGAAACATTTATTGATAAAATAAAGGTTATGGTTGTTTTAAAAATGAATGCAGTCTTTGAAAAACGTCTCATATAGAGGTCAAAACCTCGTAACGAAATCAATTAATATGGAACGTTTATAATCAATATGAACGGGACATTTCAACATCAACAAAGATTGGAAAGTCACTCCAATGTTCTTATTATGCACTAAACAAATAAATGATAACTATATTAGTTATCTTATGAATAGACCACTTAAGATTGATGTACATTAACCACATCTTATGAACTCCATTAACCACATCTTATGAATTGACCACTTAAACAAATAAATTGGGTGTACATTTGCTCGATTGAACCTCGTTGAGGGTTGTATCTGTAGCGACCCGACAAAATCGTCATTGACGGCGCCGTCTACTAAGGTCCTGTTACGTGGTCATATGTCTTTAGAATGACGTTTGACTAAAATATGTCGCATTCATTTCAAATGTAAAGATGTTTCAAAGTTTACAAAGTAGTTCAACGACTAATACGATACAACGTTTTAAGTACAAATGAAACCTATGCGACACGATTTAATGTAATGTCAAAAGACGCTCCATGTATGCAAATATACTCGACATCCAAGCAAGTATCAAAAATAGAGTGCGGAAGCATGTATCACATATCGTTCAAGGACCTGAGAAAAACATAGAAAATCTGTCAACGAAAACGTTGGTGAAATCATAGGTTTAGTAAGTGAGTACATAAGTAAGTAAGTTGAACCACAAGATTTATAACGTTGAAGTAATAGTAAAATCATTCTAAAAATGGTTATCATGAGCACTCAATTATCAAGGCTTAACTAACGTTACCCCATCACATAGTGTTAGAATTCTAAAAATGGTTATCACGAGCACCCAATTATCAAGGCTTAACTAACGTTACCCCATCACATAGTGTTAGAACCTACACTTTATTCTCGAAAATATATTTCATCCGCATAATGGTAGCGAACCGTCCGAATGAGGGTTTGTCAAACCCATATAGCCATACAACATAAGTTCTCGCTTACACCCGGCAAGTGTAACTTATGATAATTGAATTGAGGATTTTTGTTCTAACTCGTACGTAGAATGTTTGTTTTCGTACTTGTGTTCACTTTGAAAAACGAAACATTTATGTTTTCTCATCCCAAATGTAAGTTTAAAAGAGTAAAAGTGGGACTATGATCTCACCTTGAGTGCACGAATGTAAATGTACTTCACAAGTAAACGTGTGCAGAAAGAATGCTAGTCTCGACCTAAACAATAGGTTGTATCAATATCGGTAAAGCATGAAGTCGGTCAAAGTGTTCAATTAGTCCTATGGCTCATTACGACTCGATTATATCATGTGAATCAAGTTGTCTAGTATCATGCAAGAATCAAGTATAAAAGAAGATTAGAATGATTACATAAGTATTTGGCTAAGTTTGACTACAAGTCAAACTTGGTCAAAGTCAAAGTCAACATCGACGGGGTCGGGTCGGGTATCCGACAATTTTTCTTCAATTAGTAATCATATATAAAGGTGTTGGCCAAGTTTCATGTTAATCGGAGTTGCGAGTAAGCGGGGATGAATTTGTGAAAACACATAATAAGTTGGTCTACTTTTTCTGCACAGGAGCGGCACACCAAAACCAGGAGTGGCACTCTTGAGGACCCAGAAGCGATGCTCTTGTTTCTAGGAGTGGCGCTCCTGAAGTCTGATGAAAAAAACTCCACAAAAGGCTGACCAGGAGCGGCGCTCTTATTGCAGAAGCGGCGCTCCTGTACCTGGGAAAAATGCTGTTTTTGAATTTTAACAAGTGCACGAACCAAACTTCAAACCAACACAACTTGTGAATCGTAAATATTCAAAACACGTATCTTATATCGTTGGAAAGGTAATTTAACGAGGAATATAACTAAATACCTTTCATTAGTCAAAAACATCATTTACAATATCAAAATCCAAGTTGAATGCTCATTAAATGTTCATCATAAATGCTTCAAGTTCATAAATGCACATTGATGATTCGGGAATTAAATGCACACATATAATACGCCGTTTCGTAGATAATTATGCATATAATACTACTAAACACTTACAATTAACATTGCAAAGCATTCAATGCATCAAAATTTCATTTAACTTCTATCAAACCCTAACTCAAAATCATAAATTTAGCAATATGTTTATGGAGTCTTTCTAAGTCAATCTACACACCAAATTGAAGCTAGTGATGCTAGTAACACATTTAATACATGCACTTTTAACATCTAACAACATTTAAGCAACCAAATCTCAAGATCAAACACACCAAATTTCAAGTTCATGCTAGTTACTTAAAATAACAAGATCGAGCATATAAATCACATATTCATGTTAGACTTGAGCCATAGACACTAATGAACGCTTTTATAAGTCAAAAACATCAAGAACAAAGAATCTAGTATTTTTAGAAAGTTACCCAAATGAGATGAAGTTGGTATGGAATCGAAGAGGAAGTTGCAAGGATTCCAAATATGTAATTTGTTTTGAAGAACGCTTGCTAGATCAGATTTAGATGATGATTCTTTGATTGAGTATGTTGAGAGGAAAAGTGGAAGTATCAAGAATGAGGAGGTGGTGAATGAGTGGAGGAAGATAAGGGTTTGACTAGTTGACCTAGTCAAATCTTTGGCCTCTTGACAAGTCTAGTCCCTCAAGTTTGTAGTGCCCCGTCCAAATTCATCTGGACGAATACATTACATTTGGTTACATCGCGAGGTATTTGACCTCTATATGATACATTTTACAAACATTACATTCGTTTTTAAAAGATAATCTTTCTTTACATCGAAATTTGACGGCATGCATACTATTTCATAATATATCCACTATAATTAACTTAATAATAATCTTGATGAACTCAACGACTCGAATGCAACGTCTTTTGAAATATGTCATGAATGACTCCAAGTAATATCTCTAAAATGAGTAACTGCACAGCGGAAGATTTCTTTCATACCTGAGAATAAACATGCTTTAAAGTGTCAACCAAAAAGGTTGGTGAATTTATTAGTTTATCATAACAATTATTTCCATTAATTTAATAGACCACAAGATTTTCATTTTTCCATAAATATACATCTCATATCAGGCATTTCGCAAACTGCATAGAGATAAAAATCATTCATATGGTGAACGCTTGATAACCGAACTAACAGGATGCATATAGGATATCCCCATTATTCCGGGACTCTCATCAGACATGATAATCGAAGTACTAAAGTATTCGTAACCCGAATGGGACGTGTCAAGGTCCATAGATCTATCTTTAGGATTCGCGTCAATTAGGGGCCATTTCCCTAATTCTTAGGCTACCAAGCTAAAAAGGGCGTATTCGATTTCGATAATCCAACCATAGAATGTAATTTTTGAATACTTGTGTCTATTTCGTCAAACATTTATAAAAGCAGCGCATGTATTCTCAGTCCCAAAAATATATATTGTAAAAACATTTAAAAAGGAAGCAAATGAAACTCACTCTACAATATTTGGTAGTAAAAATATTCATACGACGATACTGAACAATGCAGGGTTGGCCTCGGATTCACGAACCTATATCATTTGTATATATATTAAAACATATAATGAAAATCACATAATTTCCTTTATAACTTATATATTATTTATGTGTTTGTAGTTTACATAAATTTTATACTAAATTTTATTAAAAATATACTTCATTTATATTTATTATATCTTAACTTATATATTATATAAATTGCTTTAAAATAGTTATTATTTATTCATTTAGTTATTTTAAAATATCTATATATATACATATATGTTTAATGTTTTATCTAAAATCAATAGTTTGTTATATGTAAGTATAATGTTAATGAGTTTGATATATATAGTTTTGTGAAATGTTAATATAATTATAGTATATGTAATAAGTATATTTTATGTACTAAATATTTATTTGTTTAAAATGATAATCCGGATAATAATAATTTAGTATTAAGAATAATAATAGTTTTATTAATAATGATATTGTTAACAATGATGCTTATGTTTAATAATAACAATAATATTACGAATAGTTACAAAAGTGATACTAATAATAATATCTTGTATTATTTTCACAATAATAATAATAATAATAATCCTAGTCATAATTATAATCATAATAATAATAAATGATAGACTTTGTGATAATACTTGTATTTGAACTAATAAGTCTTCTAAAAATAACTATAATAATAATAATAACAATACTAATAATAATATCAAATTTAAAAATGAAAACTACCTTTAAAAAGGGTTTCTAAAAAGAAAGGCCTCAGACAGGGCATGAACCCATGACCTCCCGCTCACCCACAACATCACTAACCATTCCGCTGCTTCTACTTTTCTGTTTATACTTCCCAGCTAAAACTAGTTAACCCATTTATTTTTGTTTCGGCCCAATAACACAAAAGGGGACACAACCCAACTTTCCTAGTATAATGAGGACATCCTTCGGCCCAACTGAAATGAAATACTCGACCCAAGTACAAAAAGGATCCCAAGTCTAATTATCAATTTATGGCCCAATCCATAAGCATGTTACTAGTTAAATTAAAAAAAAATGCTGCTTGCTAGGATCGAACTCAGGACCATTTGTTTACCAAACACGTCCCCAACTAACTGCACTAATCTATTTTTCTGTTTTATTTTAATTCCCATATATAATTAACCTGTAACTTTCTGTTTCATCATCTTCTTTTTCTTAAATTCATCATCATCCTAATTCTCTAACATCTCAAACTTATCATCATCGAACAACATCACCATTGTCATCTAATCATCATAGGTAACCTCATAATTCTAATCATAATAAAATCTTAGTTATAACCATAAGTGTAATCATAATTATCATCGTTTCTAATTGATTCAAGAACGAAAATCATTACCTAACATCATCGTTATGATCATCATCATCAAACATCTTACTGTCATCTTTGTATCACCATTATTCGAATCTTCCCATCATCATCAAGCATCGTCATCATCCTCATATCGTTATCATCATCATCACGATATCATCACCATTATTCTTCATCATCATTAACGTTAACACAGTGACACCATCTTCATCATGGTCACGTATCACCGTCGTCCTCATCTAACATCACTCGATTATAGAATCATCATGATCATTATACATGAATCCTACCACTATCATCACATCATAGCGGCCATATCATTTATCAATATACTATACTGAATCGAATAGTATTAGAAACAAATTACACAAACATCATCATATCAATCGTTCTCCATTGTTTTCCTTCCCCTTCCTCACCATAAATTAACGAATCTTATCATTAACCAACTAATCATAGTTAATCGTCATCGTCATTAAAATTAACACCATCTTCTTCGATCTTCATCATCATAAAAAAGAATACTAACAGTAGGACAACATGTTAGTTAACTCGGTGATTGAGATGCTTGTTTTGATGTACGATTATTTAACATGAAGCAAAAGCAAACGTAAGTAATTAGATGAAGGTCTTAGTGGTGGTTTACGACAGCTGCAAAGACATAGCACACTAGGTGACGGCTGTTCTAATGACGGTGATAGTGGTGGTGTAGGGTGGAGGTGATTGTGGTTGTAATGATTCACGAAGAAAGCAAAAGAGAAGGAGGTGAAAGAGAGATAGATAGAGAGAGAGGTGGTGGTGCATGGTGGTTCAAGACCGTGATGGTGGTGGTGGGTGGTTGCTCGGTGGAGGAAGGTGGTGGCTGTGAGATGTGGTGGTCGATGGTCTCTCCTCTCCCTTCCTTCCATATACACACGTATATATATGTAGAGATATATAAATTATGTAATATATAATATTTAATATTAATAATAATTATATTATAATAATTAAACAGCATGATTGGTTACAATAAACAATAATGTACATGGAGTCTTCTGTCGACACTTCTTCGGGTACTGTGTATCGTGCACTATTTGAAATCAGTAACGGATAAAAGTCTTCGGAAAAATCTCAAAATTTTAAATTAATTATCTTTATTTATTTAGGTCATTATGGTATAAAATTCGATCATTAATTATTAAATAAATATTACATTAATTGTTCACTCCCAACCCCAAGTAAAATAAAAAAAAAAATTTAAAACTCAATAAATATTTCCTAAATATATTTTTAATAAGCCTATAATTTATATTACTCATTTTTGGATCACCGTTTATTTTAAAATAATATAAGTTCCTTTTTAATTCGTTTATTATCAATTGAATGACAAATGAGCGTTTCTGTCGTTTACTAAATAACTTCGAAATTACTTATATATATACAACATACTTTATATATTCACTTTTATAATAAATTTTAATATATCTTATATTAATTTACATATTTATTTATAACAAATTGTATATTGTATATAATAGTTTATTAATATTATTATGCATAATTATTTATATTTACTTATTTATATATATTTATCTATTTACAAATAATGGTTCGTGAATCGTTGGAAATGGTCGAAGTCAAATGCATTTATGAAAAACAGTTCCAACATTTTGAGACTTGGTTTAATAGACTTTGCTTATCGTGTCGGAATCATTATAAGATTAAGTTTAAATTTGATCAAAAATTTCCGGGTCATCACAGTACCTACCCGTTAAAGAAATTTCGTCCTGAAATTTGAGTGAGGTCGTCATGGCTAACAATAAAAATGTTTTTATGATGAATATAAGTCGATAGATAGAGTTTTATCATTATTGATTAATATAGACAAAATGATTTAATTATGTGAAGCGTATGAGTGAAGCTATCACAAAATATTGTGATAGAAATGTAACTTTTGGCGTAGTCAGCATTGATTTCTGGAATTCAAGGGATTTAAAGAAAATCTTCGAAATCTAAAAGATTTGATTCTTCGGTAATTAAGGAAATTAGAATCCTCTTTGATTAAATGTGATAATCTGTTTTGATTGCTCTGTCAGATATTTTACTATAAATCCACCCTCTTCATTTCCTCTTTTCCACACTCCTATACTTTCTTTCTTAATTCATACTTTTGTTTTCTCTTTTCTACTTTAAGTCAAGCGAATAATGATCCAGAATTTGTAGGTATGAAGTTTCGAATGAACATGACTAATGTTCTGAGAGAGATTGTAATAGCACGATCTTGATTGATTAAATTGCCATAATTCAAGAGAAAAGATAGGATTATCAAGAAAATATGTTCTTGATATGTTTACAGATTAGATAGAATGTAAGAGTCGTGTAACATGGCACACGATGACATTATGGTCTGTGAATCATCACGTTTCATTAGAAACTCAGCATGACTTACTGTAATATAATCACGTTGATCAAGTGTCATTATATTATACTAACTCATGCTTCAGTTCCCAACACTACTTCAGAATTCATTCATAGTTTATACTTAGATTTTACAGAAATTTCTAATATAATGTATTACAGGTAGCACCAAGAGGTATATAATTTCGGACGAGAATATTTATGAAAATATCTTCCGAAATATTGAAGATATTTATGATGATATTTTGGGATTTCTAAGTTCGATGGTTGATGAAGAATGATTTTTCGCAAGATTTTAACATGACTTCGGAGCAGGATATTCTCTAAAAATTTCATCTGATCCAGAATTACCTGGATTATTTGAATATATGATTTGGTCCTTGTATTTGTCCTTGGTCTCCTTCATAGTTCGCTCAATCTGTTTTTCAGTACCAAATTTTGTATCGAGCGTTCCTAACACTCCTTTCCTTATTATCAAACTTTTGGCTGTTTAGACCATCTATCATTTTTCTGTTTCATCTGCATTTAATGCTATGATATCTGAATTATCGGTTATCAATTCGAGGTGGTTTCAGGAGAATTGTGTTTTTAGATGATTAAACGCTGATGGTAATATGGTGGAATATGAAAGGTTCCCGGTAACAATAAAAGAGCACGCATATATGTCAAGGTTATAATAAGGTTGTTTCGAATGAAAAGTCGAAGTTGACTTGCTGGGGTGGTGACAAAATTGGCTAATTTGAAAAGGGATTCCAAGGTTATTTTTGGTAATAACAACTCCCAAAGGGTTAGCACAGATACGTTTTGAACATTTACTCAGGTTCCGAGTGTTTTCAGGTGCATACTATATGCATCAATCTTTTCTGCTGTAGATGAAGTGCGGTTGGTTCATTCTCTCGATTGAGGTGTTTTCAAGAATAATGAAAAGTTTGAACGCGGATTGTAATCGTCAAGATACAAATGAGGTTTAAGATGAAATCAAGTAGCAGACTTGAAGAATTGTTTAGTTTCATATGTTATAACCAATATTTTAATTCATTTTAATTGTCCAATGTTATTAGTCCACAGTCGATAGTCCACAGTTAACAGTCCAATAATTCATATATAGTTTAATATATAATATTTAAATTAATTAATACGTATCGTGACCCATGTACATGTCTCAGACTCGATCACAACTCAAAGTATATATATTATTGTAGAATCAACCTCAACCCTGTATAGCTAACTCCAGCATTACTGCATATAGAGTGTCTATGGTTATCCAAATAATATATATAGATGCGTCGATATGATATGTCAAAACCTTGTATACGTGTCCCGATATTTAAAGTGCGTAAAATAAATAACAGAAATTAAATGACGATAAATTAATTTGCGAGAATTTAAATTGCGATAAATAAATTGCGATAAATAAAATTTAATACGGAATTAATCAGTTAGCTAGGAACAGTTAGCGTGGATTCTTATCAAAATTCTTCTCATAGTTAAATTGTTTGTTTCTAACAAATTTTATTTTTGTCCAATGTTTTCTTCATTATGCCACTTGTTGGATTCTGATAGGTCAAAATCCAAATATGAAATTGAATGAAAATGGTTATTTTGTAGTGAACGGATTTGTATATCTTGTGGATGTAAGTAGGATAGTAAATGACTGTTAAATCAGATTCGAAGAATGTACAGTGTAACTTATTAATGTGAAATCTAAATATTCCTAGGGTATTACCTACCGTTAAAATATTTTCACCATTAACAGTTTGTACAAAAGAATTTTTAATTACAATCTTTATGAAAATATACTTACATATATATATTTTCTTCAGATGTAATCATAGATTTAATGAGTTAATATAATATTAACCTCATTTGATTTACCATTAGAACAAGAATATATAATCTCTAAAACATTAGAGATTACATAATCGCCATGTCGAAGGAAGATAAATGATGTAGAACGATATGTAGAATGATAATTATACTCGAGGTACAGAATGAGATGTTGAGGCGTGTGATGCTGAAACTTGGGTTGTTGGTGATACTGGTATTGATGTTGGTGGAACTTTTGGTGCCGGTGATATTGCTGAAGTTGGTAAATTTTGCACCATATTCTCCAAATTGATTACTCGAGCGCGAAGCTCGTTGACTTCTTTGATTACTCCGAGATGATTGTCGGTAAGAACTGGCGAGTGAATAAGGTTTTGAATTTGAGATAGTATATAATCATGGTGAGATATTCGAGAAATGAGGGTGAAAATGGTATTTCGGACTGGTTCACCGGTAGTTGCTTCAGGTTCTTCGCCAAGAGATGAATTTGGTTGACGAAAAGGGTCACCTTCTTTTTGTCTCCAATGATTAAGTAGGCTATGAACCCATCAGATGAATTGGTTGATTCATTCTGGTGACACTGCTTTCGGAGCTTAGGTGAAACTCCATATCGGAATAGCTGTCGGAATTCGAGGAATTCGAACTGGTTGAGGGATTCATCTCGTACGATCAGATGAAGGATTTTCGATAAGAAATAAATTATAGGATGTAGATTAGTACCCTGCAATACATAACTTACATATGCATATAATACTAAAATCCCATAAGTTATGAAGGAATCTACGGAAGCTGTCAGGCAAAGGTAACAATAACAGATACGCTAAGATATGAATTTATCTACACACTATCTATGCCTTAGAGGCATTAAGACGTGTCTTGACCTAAGGATGATAAGCAAGTAATTTTTGACACGGAGTGATAAGCAAAACTTTTGACATGCAGACACGGTCGAAGTCCAGACCCACTAATGCATCTAAACAACTATCAGTTAGACACACTAATGCAAGACCTGGTTCGCTATGACCACCGCTCTGATACCACCTGTAGTACAGTGGGGACAACCACCGTCCCACCAATTTCCTTCCTAGCTAACCGCCTGGTGACCACTGAGTGTACCTCAGATACTGATTTTAGGGCCTGCCTCTCGGCTACTGCCAACCCTCGTAAGGGATCGCAAGGAGTAAGAGCCAATGCTTCGTCACAGGTAACACTGTGAGAACCTCCTTTATGACTAACCCGCCACACATGGACGGTGTTATACCAGCTCTGATACCACCTGTAGTGCCCCGTCCAAATCCATCTGGACGAATACATTACATTTGGTTACATCGCGTGGTTTTTGACCTCTAGATGATACATTTTATAATCATTACATTCGTTTTTAAAAGAAAATCTTTCTTTACATCGAAAGTTGACGGCATGCATACCATTTCATAATATATCCAATATAATTAACTTAATAATAATCTTGATGAACTCAACGACTCGAATACAACGTCTTTTGAAATATGTCATGAATGACTCCAAGTAATATCTCTAAAATGAGCAAATGCACAGCGGAAGATTTCTTTCATACCTGAGAATAAACATGCTTTAAAGTGTCAACCAAAAGGTTGGTAAATTCATTAGTTTATCATAACAATTATTTCCATTAATTTAATAGACCACAAGATTTTCATTTTTCCATAAATATACATCTCATATCAGGCATTTCGCAAACTGCATAGAGATAAAAATCATTCATATAGTGAACGCTTGATAACCGAACTAACAGGATGCATATAGAATATCCCCATCATTCCGGGACTCTCATCGGACATGATAATAGAAGTACTAAAGCATTCGTAACCCGAATGGGACGAGTCAAGGTCCATAGATCTATCTTTAGGATTCGCGTCAATTAGGGGCTATTTCCCTAATTCTTAGGCTACCAAGCTAAAAGTGGCATATTCGATTTCGATAATCCAACCATAGAATGTAATTTTTGAATACTTGTGTCTATTTCGTCAAACATTTATAAAAGTAGCGCATGTATTCTCAGTCTCAAAAATATATATTGCAAAAGCATTTAAAAAGGGAGCAAATGAAACTCACTCTACAATATTTTATAGTAAAAATATTCATATGACGATACTGAACAATGCAGGGTTGGCCTCTGATTCACGAACCTATATCATTTGTATATATATTAAAACATATAATGAAAATCACATAATTTCCTTTATAACTTATATATTATTTATGTGTTTGTAGTTTACATAAATTTTATAATAAATTTTATTAAAAAATATACTTCATTTATATTTATTATATCTTAACTTATATATTATATAAATTACTTTAAAATAGCTATTATTTACTCATTTAGTTATTTTAAAATATCTATATATATACATATATGTTTAATGTTTTATCTAAAATCAATAGTTTGTTATATGTAAGTATAATGTTAGAGTTTGATATATATAGTTTTGTGAAATATTAATATAATTATAGTATATGTAATAAGTATATTTTATGTACTAAATATTTATTTGTTTAAATGATAATCCGGATAATAATAATTTACTATTAATAATAATAATAGTTTTATTAATAATGATATTGTTAACAATGATGCTTATGTTTAATAATAACAATAATATTACGAATAGTTACAAAAGTGATACTAATAATAATATCTTGTATTATTTTCACAATAATAATAATAATAATCCTAGTCATAATTATAATCATAATAATAATAAATGATAGACTTTGTGATAATACTTGTATTTGAACTAATAAGTCTTCTAAAAATAACTATAATAATAATAATAACAATACTAATAATAATATCAATTTTAAAAATGAAAACTACCTTTAAAAAGGGTTTCTAAAAAGAAAGGCCTCAGACGGGGCTCGAACCCATGGCCTCCCGCTCGCCCACAACATCACTAACCATTCCGCTGCTTCTACTTTTCTGTTTATACTTCCCAGCTAAAACTAGTTAACCCATTTATTTTTGTTTCGGCCCAATAACACAAAAGGGGACACATCCCAACTTTCCTAGTCCAATGAGGACATCCTTCGGCCCAACTGAAACGAAATACTCGGCCCAAGTGCAAAAAGGATCCCAAGTCTAATTATCAATTGATGGCCCAGTCCATAAGCATGTTACTAGTTAAATTAAAAAAAAAACGCCGTTTGCTAGGATCGAACTCAGGACCATTTGCTTACCAAACACGTCCTCAACCAACCGCACTAATCTATTTTTCTGTTTTATTTTAATTCCCATATATAATTAACCTGTAACTTTCTGTTTCATCATCTTCTTTTTCTTAAATTCATCATCATCCTAATTCTCTAACATCTTAAACTTATCATCATCGAAAATCATCACCATTGTCATCTAATCATCATAGGTAACCTCATAATTCTAATCATAATAAAATCTTAGTTATTGTTTCTAATTGATTCAAGAATGAAAACCGTTACCTAACATCATCGTTATGATCATCATCATCAAACATCTCACTGTCACCTTTGTATCACCATCATTCGAATCTTCCCATCATCATCAAGCATCATCATCATCCTCATATCGTTATCATCATCATCACGATATCATCACCATTATTCTTCATCATCATTAACGTTAACACAGTGACACCATCTTCATCATGGTCACGTATCACCGTCGTCCTCATCTAACATCACTTGATCATAGAATCATCATGATCATTATACATGAATCCTACCACTATCATCACATCATAGCGGCCATATCATTTATCAATATACTATAGTGAATCGAATAGTATTAGAAACAAATTACACAAACATCATCATATCAATCGTTCTCCATTGTTTTCCTTCCCCTTCCTCACCATAAATTAACGAATCTTATCATTAACCAACTAATCACAGTTAATCATCATCATCATTAAATATAACACCATCTTCTTCGATCTTCATCATCATAAAACAGAATACGAATAGTAGGACAACATATTAGTTAACTCGGTGATTGAGATGCTTGTTTTGATGTACGGTTATTTAACAGGAAGCAAAAGCAAACGAAAGTAATTAGATGATGGTCTTAGTGGTGGTTTATGACGGCTACAAAGACATTACACACTAGGTGACGGTGGTTCTAATGCCGGTGATAGTGGTGGTGTAGGGTGGAGGTGATAGTGGTGGTATAGGGTGGAGGTGAAAGAGAGATAGATAGAGAGAGAGGTGGTGGTGCATTGTGGTTCAAGACTGTGATGGTGGTGGCGGGTGGTTGCTCGGTGGAGGAAGGTGGTGGCTGTGAGATGCGGTGGTCGATGGTCTCTCCTCTCCCTTCCTTCCATATACACACGTATATACGTAGAGATATATAAATTATGTAATATATAATATTTAATATTAATAATAATTATATTATAATAATTAAACAGCATGATTGGTAACAATAGACAATAATGTACATGGAGTCTTCTGCCGACACTTCTTTAGGTACTGTGTATCGTGCACTATTTGAAATCAGTGACGGATAAAAGTCTTTGAAAAAATCTCAAAATTTTAAATTAATTATCTTTATTTATTTAGGTCATTATGGTATAAAATTCGATCATTAATTATTAAATAAATATTACAATAATTGTTCACTCCCAACCCCAAGTAAAATAAAAAAAAATTAAAACTCAATAAATATTTCCTAAATATATTTTTAATAAGCCTATAATTTATATTACTCATTTTCGGATCACCGTTTATTTTAAAATAATATAAGTTCCTTTTTAATTCGTTTATTATCAATTGAATGACAAATGAGCGTTTTCGTCGTTTACTAAATAACTTCGAAATTACTTATATATATACAACATACTTTATATATTCACTTTTATAATAAATTTTAATATATCTTATATTTATTTATAACAAATTGTATATTGTATATAATAGTTTATTAATATTCTTATGCATAATTATTTATATTTACTTATTTTTATATATTTATCTATTTACAAATAATGGTTCGTGAATCGTCGAAAATGGTTGAAGTCAAATGCATTTATGAAAAACAGTTCCAACATTTTGAGACTTGGTTTAATAGACTTTGCTTATCATGTCAGAATCATTATAAGATTAAGTTTAAATTTGATCGAAAATTTCCGGGTCGTCACAAAGTTTAAAAGCGGGTGCGTGAATTAACTAAACGAATTTCCTTAAATACGTAGAGTAAACGAGAGATGTTATAATTAAATAACGGATGTTAAATTAATTAAACGGAAAGTAAACGGAAAAATACGAGATGTTACATTACCTACTCCTTAAAAGAAATTTCGTCCCGAAATTTAAGTAGGCGTAGTAGTTGTGACGACCCGAAAATTTCCGACCAAATTTAAACCTAATCTTTATATGATTTTGATACGATAAGCAAATTCTGTAATGTTGAGTCTCAAAATTTTTGAACTGTTTGTATGGATTCAGTTAATCTTTGAACTATTTTCCTATATCCAATTACCCTTCGACTATTTTCTACGATTCACGAACAATTATTTGTAAATGGATATGTGTGTGTATATATATATATATATATATATATATATATATATATATATATATATATATATAAATAATTGAAAATGTAATTTGAAATATTTTATGTTGTTGTTATAAGTAATTATGTGAAATAAAATAAAAAAATAGGATATTACAATAATTATTATTTAAAACATATCTATATATATAAATAAAGTATATTAAAAATAAATATTAAATGATTGTAATACTCGTTTGATGTTCCGATTAATATTAAACAAGTTAAATTCAAACTTATGTGATTTTAAAATAAACGGTGATACGAAAATGAGTTCTATAAATTTTAGGCTTATTAAAAATGTATTTAGGAACTATTTGTTAAGTATTAATATTTTTTATATTTTACCCAGAAATGAGAGGGACAATTGATGTAATTTTTATTTAATAAATTAATGATCGAATTTTATACCATAATAACCAAAATAAATAAATATAGTTAATTTAAAAATATGAGATTTTTCTAAACACTTTTATTCGCCACTAATTATCAACGGGGTACGAAATAATGGTCGAGGAAAACTGTCGGTACAATAATTATATCCTCATGGCTGCTAAACTATTTCTAATAATTGAATTAATCAATTAAGGTCACTGTTTTGCTTTTGTCTTCCACCTTTAGACTTATATTTTATACATACATAGGCATATGGATTCAAAAACATCACCACTTGCTACTTGTGTCTTTCTATTTTCGATCAACTTCAAACCCACCACCTAAACTACATCTTTCACCAACCCTTTTAATCATCTTAGATCACCCTTTTTACTTTGACTACTACTATTGTTTTCTGTTCAAACCACAAACCAAGAACACCATCGGTTTGCACCCAAACTACCACCCTACATAAACCATCATCGAATAACATGTTGCAGCTTCCATTCCTAGTTCAGGTTACAGCAACACGTCACTAGAACCTTCAGACTACTCCTTGTTATTGCTAAGTTAATCTCTAAACCCACACAAAACCACCGATCACCACTTGAATCCCCCACTTCACTTTGGCATCATCATGAACAACCTCGCGTTCATCACCACCGTACACGGCCACCATGCTTCACCACCTTTTACCTCCATCCGTCACCCACCACAACCTTTCTTATTCGAATCGTCCACACCCACTTCACCTCCAACACACCAATCATCACCACCATCATGAACTATCACCACCTCACCATGAACCACCACCCTCATTTCATCGTTTGATCACCAACCCCGCCACCATCGGACTCCATTAAATCACCACATCAAACCATCATAACCATCACCTTTTGTTTTCTGACTCGTTTAACAACCGAGAACCAACTCAGTCAACACCACTCGATCATCACTTCAGTACCCACTGGTTACATCTGTTTTTGTTTCTATCGTTGACGAACGGAAACACCATCCAAGAACCTTTTGTTGTTCGCTGTTATCATTGAGTTACATGTTACTCGACATGTTGCTTGCTGCTGCAACTACAATGGTTACTGCAGCTACTACTTGATATTTATGTTATTCGAGTACACCCAAAACCGAGGGACATCTACTGCACTTGCTCGACCGGTTACCGCTACAATGTGACGCCCCGTACAAAACCATCGTGTACGATTCGTCATCAACAGGATCTTTACACGGTCAAGTACTACATGCTGTTTAAAAACCAGTTTGCATTCATAAAAACATAGTGTTTACAAAAGATAACGTGACACAGAGGTCATTACAAAGCCATTATTCAAATAACATAAGTTGCGAATGCAAAATAAAAGTTTCATGATTAAGACATCTCTAAGTTATGCAGCAGTTATCTAACACATCAGGTCCTTAACAGCAAGTCTAAACAGCATGACAGCAAGTCTAACAGCGGAAGCAACAAACCTCTAAGAACATGAGAAAACATACTTAAAAATGTCAACAATAATGTTGGTGAGCTATAGTTTAAATTGTAACAGTAATATAAGATTGACCACGAGATTTCAATGTTTCAAAATAGTATGAAAAGTATATGTATAACCGTGGGCACATGGTAACTAGACTTAACGTAAATATAAATATCACCCCCTGTAAGTATACCTGGCGAGTGCGTATGTCCTAGAAGTATTAAACACCCGTTAAATTCTAGCGCGACTAGCCCGAGTGGGGATGTCAAACCCTATGGATCCATATCTAATATTCGCGTCTACCGTTTCAAAAACCAATAGTTAGACGTTACCGTGCTAAGGGGAATCTTTATGCCGTTGTATAACCCACACATATGCAAAGTTTAATACTCGTGTCAAGTAAGTAAAACATAAAAAGCGCATGTATTCTCAGTCCCAAAAATAGTATAAGTAAAAAGGGAAGCTATAACTCACAGTGAATAAGCAATACAAGTCGATACGAAAGTGTGCAAGTAGTAAGTCGGTCTGAAAGATCGTCAACCTAAATCAAAGGTTACTAGGTCAGTAGGTTGTCTTTATAAGTTCTATTAGTTCATAAAATAAGTTTAAGTGTCATCATCATCATCATCATAAAAGCTAAGTAAGTTTGACAAGAATAGAGATCAGAAAAATAGGCTGACTTCGGTCAGCTGCTACGACCTCTACGTAAATCGAAAAGATGCGTAATCAGTGGCTATGGCTCCGTATGTGAGTCCCCTAGTTGCTGACCAATTTCCAGAACAAAAAACATCTTCATTTGACCGTGGTGACGGTTTAAGTCCGAGTAGGTCAGAAATTTCAGCACAACGTTAATAGGGTGTAACGACTTTCGGAAGGCCATAAATCCTAAACCGTAACTCAGATTAAGACGAGGTCTAAACAGAAAATCATCTACTCGAACCGAACTAACTGAAAATCAACTTTCCAGTAGCCTAGGTTACTGATAAAATTCGCAAAAATAGTGAACAAGTGCTCCGGTGGGGTTCTTGGTGCTTGATGCTCATCACGGTTCTCATCCTTGATGCTTGTAGCTTCAAGTGTACAACTCGTTGATGGTTTAGCATCAATTTTGACCAAGATTCTACCATCAATACACAATATGTTAGGACTAAGTAATAACACAACTCATTTAAGAGTCTTAGATGGATGATGAACCAAGGTTAAATCATATCCTTAGTATTAACACAATTACAAGTTACATTTACAACTAAAGCTACAAACTTTACATCAATCAAACAAGTATGAACATGATCTAAGTCAAATAAAGTGATGGAACCCTAAGATAGAGAGCTTGGATCCCTTTCACACAAGTTATAAGGTCACAAAGCTAGAAAGCTTGAACCTTTAGTGTTCTTGAAGATCTTGAAGCATAAAGCTTAGATCTTTAAGTTACATGAAGACCATAAACACAAGTTTTGATCTTTATAACAAATTAATGAGATCATAAGTTAGAAAACTTAGATCCAACAAAAGATATGAAGATCCAAGCTAGAAAGCTTGCATCTTGATTGTTCTTGAAGATCTTGAAGCATAAAGCTTGGATCTTTAAGTTACATGAAGATTACAAACACAAGTTTGAATCTTTATAACAAAATAACAAAATTAAAGTTAAAAATATATAGATCTATAAAGTGGGTGAAGATTCAAAGCTAGAAAGCTTGAATCTTCCATGTTCTTAAAGGATTCAAATCCATGTTTGAATCTACAAGATGTAATCAAGATCAAAGCTAAAAAGCAAGACCCTTTGATGATGATGATGGTCACGAAAATAATAGAAGGAGAAGAAGAAGAAAAGTTCAAAATTACTTACACTTTTAGAGAAAGAAAGAACTAGAGAGAATTAGAGAGTGAGTGTGTGTGAATTAGAAATGAAAGCAAGTGTAAAATAGGAGGAATGAGGCTTGTATTTATAGTGAAATGAGGGTGGGGGGCGGCCTCTTGGCTGTGATTTTTGGTAGGGGAGGGGGAGACAAGATTTACTTTTTGGTTAATGGTTGTCTAAAGTAGGTACTTATGTTGGAATCCCATGCAACATTAGGGATAATACTTGACATAAATGCTAGCATGTTTCCTCTAATAAATGGGCATTTGTCTTACTTATTATTGGGTCACTAGTAATTAATAAGTGGGCTAAATAAATGGGCTACTAGCTAGAGTAGGGTGGGCTTAAGTCCAACAAGGTAGAAAGTCCAACAAGACTAACTAGTAAGCATAATTAAATTACTACGCATAATTAAGCATCCATAAACCCAAGTAATTATTATTATAAAATAATAATTAATATTTCGTAGTCGTAATCTTCCGATTACGACAAAAGTTAAACGTGCGTGCAGTTCGCGGTTTTAATCGAAACATCAAGTGACGCTAACGGTCATAAAGCATCCAGTGATCAAGTTAAGTACCCTACGTACTCTAAGGCACGTTTTAACATATAAATGAAAGTGAACCATGTATATAAAGGTTCCAGAGTATAAAGTAGCACAGTACGCACAAATACGCAGTTTCGCTAAAACACAAGGCACAAAAGCAAGCCGTAAAAGTCGGGTCATTACATTACCCACCTGTTAATGGAAATTTCATCCCGAAATTTAAGCTGAGGCGGGTGTTGGAGTCGGGAAAAGGTGAGGATACTTCTGCATCATTTGATCCTCTCATTCCCAGGTGAACTCATGTCCACGTTTGGCATTCCATCGGACTCGGACGATCGGAATCTTGTTGCGTTTTAAAGTTTTGACCTCACGGTCCATAATTTCGACAGGTTCTTCCACGAAGTGGAGTTTGTCATCAATTGTAAGTTCCTCCAGGGGTATGATAAGTTCCGGTGGAGCAAGACATTTCTTCAAATTTGATACGTGGAAGGTAGGATGAACTGCACTCAACTGAGTCGAAAGATCCAAATGGTAAGCTACGGGTCCAACACGTTCCAAAATTTTGAAAGGGCCAATGTATCGCGGGTTTAACTTTTCGCGCTTTCCAAATCGGATCACACCTTTCCAAAGTGCGACTTTCCAAAGTGCGACTTTCAACATCGAAGTCCTTACATTTAAGATCCGCATAACTCTTTTGGCGATCACGGGCCGTCTTAAGTCTCGTTTGAATTTGGGCAATCTTCTCCATCGTTTCATGGACTATCTCGGGTCCGGTGATTTGCACTTCGCATAACTCGGCCAAACAAATAGGAGAACGGCACTTGCGGCCATACAACGCCTCAAAAGGTGCGGCATTAATACTCGAGTGATAACTGTTGTTGTAAGAGAATTCGGCTAACGATAAATGCCTTTCCCAAGACTTTCTGAAGTCAATAACACAGGCACGCAACATGTCCTCTAAAGTCTGAATCGTTCGTTCGCTCTGACCGTCGGGCTGTGGGTGATATGCAGTGCTCATGTCGAGACGAGTTCCTAAGGCTTCTTGCAAAGAATGCCAGAATCTGTAAGCAAAACGGGGATTGCAATCTGAGATAATTGATAGAGGTACACCATGACGAGACACAACTTCTTTGATGTATAGTTGAGCAAGTCTCTCCATTGTATCTGTTTCCTTCATCGCTAGGAAATGAGCAAATTTGGTAAGACGGTCAACAATAACCCAGATTGTATCGTATCCGCTGATGTGCGTAGAGGTGTATACAAAATAGTAATATTTTTACTAAGAAATACTATTAAATACGATACAATTTTACATAAGTGATTTATTTATTTATAGAGTGGATATACCCAAACCTTGCTACAACACTTATAGGCAGTGTACCTAATTGTACAGTAGTGTAGTTTTTAGTAAGTCTGGTTTGTCCACAGGGAACTCTAGCCAAGTTTAACGCTATATTTTTTAAACTATATTTATAAAAATACAAAAATATATATAAGTAATATTATTATAAAAGGGGGTTTTTACCGTTTAATGACCGGTTTGTCGATTTTAAAACTTAAGTCGCAGTTAAAACCTAATGTAAAATATTAAAAATAACTTAATTTAAAGCGTAAAATAAATAACGATAATGAAATTGCGATAAATAAAAATGCGATAAAATAAAATTGCAATAATTAAAAAGTACGATAATTAAAAGTACAATTAAATACAATGACAATAAATAAAAGTGCGATAATTAAAAGTGAAATTAAATATGAAATAAAGGAATTATGCTTATTTAAACTTCCATAATCATGATGTTTGACGTGTTGATTTTAGTTTATTCCCATAGGTTAATTGTCCTTTGTCATGGATTATTTAATATGTCCATCTGGTTTTTGTCCATAACAGTCCATCAGTCATAAATATAAAGTGCGAGTGTCCTCGTCAAATTATCCTTATATCCGAAGTCAAATATTCCATTTAATTGGGGACTTAAACTGTAACAAGGTCTTAATACTTTGTTTAATAATTACACCAGGCTATCGACTGCGTGTAACCCAAGGTTTTAATACTTTGTTAACAATTACGCCAAGTGTCCTTGTACATAATCCACCCCTGTTTTAATAAGTCTATTAACTATTAATCCATTCCTGTGTCCGGTTAAATGAACAATTATTAGTATTTATAAATATCCCGCCCATCGTGTCCGATCGAGTGTATATGGTTATTTATAGGTACGTCCAATTGTAAATCTTTATATTAAAATTAAAAAACTATCATTTAGTTAAAAAAATATAAAGCCCATTAATAGCCCATAGTCTAATTTCCACAAGTGTTGTTCTTTTGTCCAAACCCCAATTATGGTACAAAGCCCAATTACCCAATTTTAAATATTTTAGCCCAACACCATGATTAATTCGTCTTAAATAAGCATAATAATAACTTAGCTACGAGACATTAATTTAACAATAAAATTAAACATAACTTACAGTGGATATTAATAACGTAGTGGTACACGGACAGAGTTTCAACTTGCAAAACCTTAAGACATTCGACTAACCTAACCTTATTATTATCACTAACTTAAAATTAAAATTACAAATTAAGATTAATATTTGGAGTGATATTTGATACATAGGATAAAAGAAAAGAAAAAGATATATATCTTTAACTCTAGTCGAATTCGTTGTAATTTATAGATGTGGCCAGTATTTTGGGCTCATGCGATCGCATGAGAATCGTGCTTCCAGGCCATGCGATCGCATGGCTATCTGGGACAGCTCACATTGCTTTGTTTTCTTGCTTGTCGACGTTATTTTTTTATTATATAATATAATATATATAATTTTATATAATTATATAAATATTATATTATATTCTTGTGCATAGTTGACTCATAATTTTAGGTCCATCGTGTCAAGCGTTGAGAGTTGACTTTGGTCCCGGTTCCGGATGTTCGAACGTCCTTGCGTATAATTTAATATCTTGTACTTTGCATTTCGCGTCTTGTACTCTTGTAATTTTGAGACGTTTCTCATCAATAATTTGAACCACTTTGATTGTATTTTGTACTTTTGAGCTTTTTGGTCGTTTGCATCTTCAATTCGTCGAATCTGTCTTTTGTCTTCACCTTTTATTATTTAAACGAATATTGCTTGTAAATAGAACAATTTCAACTAAAAGCTTGTCTTTCTTAAGGGATAATGCTATGAAATATATGTTCGTTTTTAGCATTATCAAATATTCCCACACTTGAGCGTTGCTTGTCCTCAAGCAATATAGTCTTGAAATAAAAATACTAGAATCACTTCTTTATTCTTCATACTTTGTACATCAGTAATTTTTATACGGCGGTATGAACAATGGTAGTAACGATGATCCTTAAGGAAATTGGATCTTTATGAAAATATTTGATCTTTTGAAAATTAAATCTAGTTTTTACCCTAGATAAGTTTTCCGGAATAACCCTTCATCGGTGTTTGCAAAATTGTTTTTGTGAGTTTGGTGGGTTTCAGATTTGAAAATTTTAGCTCAAAACTTGCGGTTTTGTGTCACCCA
This sequence comes from Rutidosis leptorrhynchoides, assembly GCF_046630445.1. Lineage (NCBI taxonomy): Eukaryota > Viridiplantae > Streptophyta > Magnoliopsida > Asterales > Asteraceae > Rutidosis > Rutidosis leptorrhynchoides. The sequence continues at coordinate 56,600,271 of NC_092340.1, read as the reverse complement.
CTTGCTAACCTTGTATTGGAAAAGCAACACGTCCAGTATACTTGCTCCATATATTACCTTTCGATAAACTACCGTCCGGTTGTAAAGGAAAGCATTGAACAAGAAACTGTTAAGGCAATGTCCCCTGACATGCTTTTAATTATGGTCTATAACGTGTCGGATGCAATTACTATCCTTTGTAGGAGCAATAGTAAAGCTCACCCTATAGTTTTTCGGTCTGGCACAAGGTCCTGTCTTTGACCATGCTATGCAACCACCGTTCTTACGGTTGACACCCGATTTGGTTCAGGTGACCTAATGAATTCCAGGTGAATTCCTAGGATTTTACGTTCAATGGTAATGAACGCATTGAAAATGGGTTTTCAGAAAATAAATCGGTTTGTAATTTGATCAAAATATTTTCTCGTTCAAGCTCGAGTTTAGATATCATCGAATTCCATGAGTTTGTAATTCTCAATCTTTAAGGTCAATCTCTAAGATTGAGTAATATCAGGCTTAAAAGCTGATTTTTAATCTTTAAGGAGATTATCCTTTTCTGGGGGTCTGATTCATTAGTCTTATCAAGCTAATTTTCACGGCGCCCTCCCCATTTTACTAGACAGATCCGCTCATGGTTAGGATAAGTCTGACCACTTGGCGACCCTGTTTGATGCTGAGGTCCCTGGAATTCCAGCTGATTTTCGAGAAAACTTTTCAAGGTTTTTCGTAGACTCTACAACTGGTCTGGACGACAACTTCCTGACCTAAATCAAGAAGTGCGTTTCTTTTTCGGATGACTTTACTTCCTTTTAATGATGGAATTGATTCATCGTGTAGATCCATCTTTCTTTCAAATATATTACAGTTTTCCGGGTAAAACAGATTAGTTTAGTCCAAAGCAAAAGTATCTTCAATTATTTGTTACAAAAATATGTGATATATGTTTTAAATAACTTGGTAAATTTTTCCCACACTTGGCTTTTATTTTCCTTTCTTTGCCTTTTTATTGTCCTCTATTCCATTTTAAATGAATTCTAACATTTTGAGTTCTTTCTCAATTTATGTCCTTTCCGAGGTAACAATAATTTCGGTGTTAATATCTAGTTTTATCGCTCATAAATATGTATAAACATGATTTTGAGTTCATTTAATTGAAAATTTTGAAAAATTTTACTAGAATTGGGTAGTCAGTATATAAGACTAGGGCTGTTCTTTATTATCAGAGAGTACTAGATTCTAATACAACTACTGCGTTACTAGTATTTTTAATGGTAACCAAGTGTATAAGTTAAAAATTTTAAAAATCCGAGAGAATTTAATCCCTTTCCACACTTAAGATCTTGCAATGCCCTCATTTGCAAGAAATCAGTAACAATTTAAATTATTGAGGGAGATTGGCGTAGAAAAATGATTAAATTTTACCAAAATTTCCAAACATATTGGTGTTTGTTTGCTGAATGATAAATGGTGTACATCATTTGTTCATTCCGTCTTGTTGTTACATCACTTTTGTTTTTCGTTTTGTCGTCAAAATCAGTAGCTTTTGCTGAACTTAATGCCAGTCTTTGAAAATGCGCTGTTTTACCCTGTTGTGTACAATTGACAATATACATACATACAAATAATAACATGCATGGAAATTTGAAATGGGACTTAAAATCCCACTTTCAAATCAAATATGAAATATTAGTACAATATAATAGAAATATTAAACATTACAATAAAAGTATCAAAATATAATATGTTTAAACATAAATAAATAGAAATAATAAAAAGATAAAAATCATAGAAATCACCAACAGGAACTATGTCAATCTGGATAGGGGTTCCAGTTCATGTTGTCGTCCGGGTTCCATGGTTGGTGATAGGTGTACCGGTAGGCCTAGTTAGGGTCGTAGAGAGTATATGGTGGTCTCATCTCGGGCTGGTGTGGAGGATAGTAAGCAGGTCGGGTCGGTACGTAGTGATCCTGAGGTGACAGCCGGCTCATGATCTGACGATGATGATAGTCCCATCTATCATGCTGTCATTTCCTGGAATGCTCGTAATCATTCCGGGCTTGCCACTGCTCCATCCGACTAAATCTCTCCCCGTTTATCATATCTACCTCATCTACATGCTGGTAGACGTCAGTCATAGCCTCCCTAATGACATCCCTAATGTCATCTGCTTCCTCCATTTCCTCATCTGATCCTCTCTCTACCTGTGGATGACGACCTTCATAGGGTACTGCCTGGTTGCGTCTGCTCTTTAATACCTTAGCACCCTGATAGACCTTTAATCCTAAAGGCTCAACCTATTCCCTACATTCTAAAAGTGGACCCCCTTGGTCCCTATCTACACCAAAATACTCTCAAATGAGAGTAACAAAAATACCTCCTCCTATTATCCCCCCTTCCTGTATTCCTTCCACCATCTTAGACAAATAAAAACCAACACAGTAAGGGATATTAACAAAGCCTCTTGGGTCTCGAATACACTTTAGGTAAAATAAATCATGTAAGGTCATTTTCTCCTTATTGTGACCTCTCTATGTAATCGAGTTAGCCAAAAATCTATGAATTATACGAAGGTCGGCTTTGTTAATATGTAAGTAGGAGTGTTTTCCTCCCAGCGTAAAAACATTATAATCTGACATACGCCTCTAGACGGCGTTCGCGTCAAAATTCCTATCTACCCTTTCACCACGATAAATCAAATTCATACAATAGGGTAGTAGTAATTCACTAGGAGTATATATCTGCAAAGCCCTGGCCATGTCCAGCATGGACATCCTGTACATCCTACGGACAAGTATAAATCTAAGAAAACTTCTATCATCTAACCTATCTACATCTACATTTAACGCTATAGTACTCATGAGCTCAACACACCATTCCTTATATACAGGCCTACGAATGGTGAATAGACGTTCCCAATCGGTAAAAGAAGAACTGTCATACCTTTGGATCAGATGCTCCCTAACCGAGTTAGCTAGTTGGACCCTTTCCAAAGGATCCCAATCGATTACCCTTGGCACTTCTACATTTTTCGGTATCAGTTTGAATTTATTACTTTGATATGTCGGGTAATCTCTCCAGCTTCTATCGAATCTCAGATTAGGATGCAACGTGTGTTCAGGAATCGTTGGGTATTCTACTGGTGGATGCATCGAAAATACCATGAAGGCATCAACAAATTGTAGCGGATCATAATATGGAACGTGTTCATCAGGTTGTTGTTGTGGTTCCTGTTGTTGTTCTGGTTCAGGTTCATATTGCATTTCTGGTTCAGGTTCTGGAGCAGGTTGTCTAGATGATGATGATGCACCATCAGTATTAGTAAATCTCTGCAAAACACATTAAACACAAAATTTGTGCATCCAAATATGCATTAGTGTTAGCAAAATAACAAATTAACACAATTACAATAACATGTTAAATCAAAATTAAACTTATACACATTTTCACAATTTCAACAATTCTACACTTTTTCAAATAAGCATATATGAAAATGTTTACAAAGTTCATAAGTATTTAACTCAAATAACATGTCAAAATAGTCATTACTAGCAATTAAACAAGTCTCAAATGGCAATTATATCAAATTAATCAAGTTCATGAATTTTGGACCTAAAAAGTCCACTTTAATTTTCAAAAATCATGTTTAGGATCAAAGTTTGGATCATTTAGCTACCTACACATGTTACACTACTTAATTTAGCAATAATTCATGACAAAAATCGGCCATAACCTGTTTATATCAAAAAGCCCCAAATTGCTCAAGAACACAAACCCTAAATTTCTAAAAATTTTGAAGTTTTTGGCTTCAAATCATGTTAAATAGCATCAATCTAGGTTATACATGCATAATATACTAACAATTTAACTCTAATTACACTAGAAATTAACAAAATTAAATTAGGTAAAATATAGCTCAAAAACACTAAAAATCAAATTTAAAGAGGTTTAGGGATGTAATTGTTACCCTTCTTGATAAACTTCTTATCAAATTCATGTTTAGAGCGGATTATAGTGAGAAATTTGGTGAAATTTGGTAAAAAAAAATGATGAAATTTGAAAGGTTTTGGGGTGTATGTTCGTGTATTTGTGTGTGTGATGTGTGGAGAGCAGAGCAGCGAGCTGCTCTTTTGTTTCTGACCGGAATTTCAGCTCCATGCGATAGCATGGTTTTGAAGTTCAAACCCCATGAGATCGCATGGGGTACCTGTTTTTTTTTTTATAAAAACCTTACACTTTTTAAAACATATAATTAAATTAAATTTTAAAAATTTGTTTCTTTTTTGGATGAGGGCGTTTCGGAACGATGTCCTAGTCCGTCCCTCAACAAAGTTTTAAAATTTGTTACTTTTTAAGCGTCGTTTTAAAAGCAAAGATTTTTGGGTTTTTTAAATGTTTTTAGCATACTTTAGTTCAATAAGATTAAAAATAATGATAATAAAAGTTCTCGTCCCTCCCTTGGGTAAAGCAATTTCGGTTCAACGACCTAGTTTTCAACTCACGACGAATTTTAAAAATCATATTTTTATCTTAGTGGAATAAAGTAAATTTTTGTTTTTAAATTCACACCAAACTTAAAATTAAAATGCATAAAATTAAAAATTCATATTATTAAAATTTTAAAACTTCACACCAAATTTATATTATAATTTTGTTTTTATACATACAAACTTATATTAAAAACATAAAATTTTCAAATATGTACAAACTTAAATATATTAATTTAAAGATTTACATTAATAATTTAATATTAATTTAAAAAAACAAAGTAAAAATAAAAATTAAAAATCTTTTTGGTCTTTTATCCAACTTTAATCAATCAAATATTATTAAAAATATACGCCCCTCTTTTCGGTAAAGTAATTTCGGCTATATTACCTAGTTTTACTCCTGACGAATTTCTGAAATATTTTGGGTTGATTGATTAAAGATATTTATACCTTAAGAATAAACGGTAAATTTCGCAGTGATGTAATAAATTTTTGTATGATATCAATAATTTCGGTCGCAAAACCTAATTTTATTGAGTATCAATTTAATACTTTATAGCGAACAATTTAGCGTTTATTATCAAAAGGTTAAAAGCAATAAAATAAAAATAAAAACTGTACATACTTACCTGTGAGATAGAATTCTCAGTGACCTGCTTTAGCCCACTCATAAGATAGTCGGACTAATTGGTTTTCCATAGCTACATAGGCATAACCTCGAGCATTCAAAGATTTTATTCGAAACATATGAACGGTCCTTCTCTACATAAAGTAACGAACTCGGTATTGGAATATGTCTGATTCGTCAAGCATTTTCCTTCGTGTGACCATTTTCCGCATTTGTGACATCTTTCAAGGTGTCGTGCTCTTCTTTTCGCTGCGGATTTTGATTTTCCTTTACCAAAATGTAACTTATTATGATCGTTCCTGAGTTCTTTTCTTACTCCGTCCAATTTGGCTCTTATTACTGATACCAGGTCACTCGGAAGTGTATTATTATTACGTTTAGTAATCAAAGCATGTAGCATTAGACCATGGTTCAGATCAAAGGAATTCTTCATCTCGTAAAACCTAAAAAAAATAAAAATTTAGAATGGAGGGAGAAGACTAGTTCTTTAGGGTCCGCTAGGGAAAGACTATTCGGATTCCATTCTCGAGAACTACACGAAAACAGAATATCTAACTCTAACAGAAATATATATTACCCTAAAAAGATTCGAATCTCCCCACACTTAGTTAGATGTGATGTTGAAATTGTGATTGACTTCATTGTCAACTTCCATCGGACCATGTATGTAATATTTAACTCTGTAACCATTAACTTTAAATTCAACCCATTTGAATTTATTAACTCTATTGTTCCGTATGGGAAAACTCTTTTGACTATAAATGGTCCAGACCATCTTGATTTCAATTTTCCAGGAAATAGCTTGAATCGTGAATTGAAAAGAAGAACTCTGTCTCCTTCCTTAAATTCTTTTGAACTTCTGATTCTTTTATCATGCCATTTCTTCGTTATTTCTTTATAGATTAACGAATTTTGGTATGCTTCTTATCTTAATTCTTCTAATTCGTCTAGTTGACTTAACCGTAGACGTCCAGCTTCATGTAAATCAAGATTACATGTCTTCAAAGCCCAAAATGCTTTGTGTTCAATTTCTACTGGAAGATGACATGCTTTTCCGTAAACGAGTTTAAAAGGTGTGGTTCCAATTGGAGTTTTGTAGGCTGTTCTAAAAGCCCAGAGTGCATCCTCCAATTTCATGGACCATTCCTTCGGATTTGATCCTACAGTTTTCTCTAGAATACGTTTTAAAGCTCGGTTGGTATTTTCAACTTGTCCACTTGTTTGTGGATGATAAGCAGTGGAGATTTTATGAGTTACTCCATATCTTTTAAGAACTTTCTCAAGTTGATTATTACAAAAATGAGTACCCCGATCACTTATTAAAGCTTTCGGTATTCCAAACCTGGCAAAAAGACGTTTTAAAAAGTTGACTACAACCCGTGCATCGTTAGTTGGGAGAGCTTGTGCTTCTGCCCATTTAGATACATAATCAATGGCAACGAGAATGTAGAGATTATTATGAGATTTTGGAAATGGACCCATAAAGTCAATACCCCAAATGTCAAATATGTCACACCCCCAAATAGGGCATAGGGTATTTGTGACTAATTATATCAAATCACAGTTGTATAAATGAGAACGACTCTATATGAGACGTTTTGAATAAAACATTTATTAATAAAACAGCGGAAGCATTAAAAGTTTTACATCAAATTCAAACTGAAATAATAATAGTAGTCTTAATGTAAAGTAAATGTAATGAAATGAAAACTCCATGTAGCAGCATTCAATTCATCAAGTAGCAGTCATGGCAATCATCTTATTCGTCACCTGAGACAAAACATGCTTAAAGTGTCAACCAAAAAGGTTGAGTGAAGTTCATAGGTTTAACAAAAAGTTTGACCGTTGTTTTAGACTGTAGTGACCCGAACTTTTCCATGTTTATATATATTAATTGAGATTGATATTTACATGATTAAATGTTTCCAACATGTTAAGCAATCAAACTTGTTAAGACTTGATTAATTGAAATATGTTTCATATAGACAATTGACCACCCAAGTTGACCGGTGATTCACGAACGTTAAAACTTGTAAAAACTATATGATGACATATATATGGATATATATATAGTTAACATGATACTATGATAAGTAAACATATCATTAAGTATATTAACAATGAACTACATATGTAAAAACACGACTACTAACTTAATGATTTTTAAACGAGACATATACGTAACGATTATCGTTGTAAAGATATTTAATGTATATATATCATATTAAGAGATATTCATACATGATAATATCATGATAATATACTAATTTAAAATCTCATTTGATATTATAAACATTGGGTTACCAACATTTAACAAGATCGTTAACCTAAAGGTTTCAAAACAACACTTACATGTAACGACTAACGGTGACTTAACGACTCAGTTAAAATGTATATACATGTAGTGTTTTAATATGTATTTATACACTTTTGAAAGACTTCAATACACTTATCAAAATACTTCTACTTAACAAAAATGCTTACAATTACATCCTCGTTCAGTTTCATCAACAATTCTACTCGTATGCACCCGTATTCGTACTCGTACAATACACAGCTTTTAGATGTATGTACTATTAGTATATATACTCTAATGATCAGCTCTTAGCAGCCCATGTGAGTCACCTAACACATGTGGGAACCATCATTTGACAACTAGCATGAAATATCTCATAAAATTACAAAAATATGAGTAATCATTCATGACTTATTTACATGAAAACAAAATTACATATCCTTTATATCTAATCCATACACCAACGACCAAAAAAACCTACAAACACTTTCATTCTTCAATTTTCTTCATCTAATTGATCTCTCTCAAGTTCTATCTTCAAGTTCTAAGTGTTCTTCATATATTCTACAAGTTCTAGTTACATAAAATCAAGAATACTTTCAAGTTTGCTAGCTCACTTCCAATCTTGTAAGGTGATCATCCAACCTCAAGAAATCTTTGTTTCTTACAGTAGGTTATCATTCTAATACAAGGTAATAATCATATTCAAACTTTGGTTCAATTTCTATAACTATAACAATCTTATTTCAAGTGATGATCTTACTTGAACTTGTTTTCGTGTCATGATTCTGCTTCAAGAACTTCGAGCCATCCAAGGATCCGTTGAAGCTAGATCCATTTTTCTCTTTTCCAGTAGGTTTATCCAAGGAACTTAAGATAGTAATGATGTTCATAACATCATTCGATTCATACATATAAAGCTATCTTATTCGAAGGTTTAAACTTGTAATCACTAGAACATAGTTTAGTTAATTCTAAACTTATTCGCAAACAAAAGTTAATCCTTCTAACTTGACTTTTAAAATCAACTAAACACATGTTCTATATCTATATGATATGCTAACTTAATGATTTAAAACCTGGAAACACGAAAAGCACCGTAAAATCGGATTCAGGTTGTGTATTGACTACCGAGAGTTGAACAAACTTACCATCAAGAACCGCTACCCACTACCGAGAATCGACGACTTATTTGATCAACTACAAGGCTCGTCTGTTTATTCAAAGATTGACTTACATTCCGGGTATCATCAAATGCGGGTGAAAGAAGATGATATTCTAAAGACTGCTTTCAGAACACGTTACGGTCATTACGAGTTTATGGTCATGCCGTTTGGTTTAACTAATGCACCAGCTGTGTTCATGGACCTTATGAACCGAGTGTGTGGACCATACCTTGACAAGTTTGTCATTGTTTTCATCGATGACATACTTATTTTCTCAAAGAATGACCAAGAACACGGTGAACATTTGAGAAAGGTGTTAGAAGTATTGAGGAAGGAAGAATTGTACGCTAAGTTTTCAAAGTGTGCATTTTGGTTGGAAGAAGTTCAATTCCTCGGTCACATAGTGAACAAAGAAGGTATTAAGGTGGATCCGGCAAAGATAGAAACTGTTGAAAAGTGGGAAACCCCGAAAACTCTGAAACACATACGCCAGTTTTTAGGACTAGCTGGTTACTACAGAAGGTTCATCCAAGACTTTTCCAGAATAGCAAAACCCTTGACTGCATTAACGCATAAAGGGAAGAAATTTGAATGGAATGATGAACAAGAGAAAGCGTTTCAGTTATTGAAGAAAAAGCTAACTACGGCACCTATATTGTCATTGCTTGAAGGGAATGATGATTTTGTGATTTATTGTGACGCATCAAAGCAAGGTCTCGGTTGTGTATTAATGCAACGAACGAAGGTGATTGCTTATGCGTCTAAACAATTGAAGATTCAAGAACAAAATTATACGACGCATGATTTGGAATTAGGCGCGGTTGTTTTTGCATTAAAGACTTGGAGGCACTACTTATATGGGGTCAAAAGTATTATATATACCGACCACAAAAGTCTTCAACACATATTTAATCAGAAACAACTGAATATGAGGCAGCGTAGGTGGATTGAATTATTGAATGATTACGACTTTGAGATTCGTTACCACCCGGGGAAGGCAAATGTGGTAGCCGATGCCTTGAGCAGGAAGGACAGAGAACCCATTCGAGTAAAATCTATGAATATAATGATTCATAATAACCTTACTACTCAAATAAAGGAGGCGCAACAAGGAGTTTTAAAAAAGGGAAATTTAAAGGATGAAATACCCAAAGGATCGGAGAAACATCTTAATATTCTGGAAGACGGAACCCGGTATAGGGCTGAAAGGATTTGGGTACCAAAATTTGGAGATTTGAGAGAAATGGTACTTAGAGAAGCTCATAAAACCAGATACTCAATACATCCTAGAACGGGGAAGATGTACAAGGATCTCAAGAAACATTTTTGGTGGCCGGGTATGAAAGCCGATGTTGCTAAATACATAGGAGAATGTTTGACGTGTTCTAAGGTCAAAGCTAAGAATCAGAAACCAACAGGTCTACTTCAACAACCCGAAATCCCGGAATGGAAATGGGAAAACATTACCATGGATTTCATCACTAAATTGCCAAGGACTGCAAGTGGTTTTGATACTATTTGGGTAATAGTTGATCGTCTCACCAAATCAGCACACTTCCTGCCAATAAGAGAAGATGACAAGATGGAGAAGTTAGCACGACTGTATTTGAAGGAAGTCGTCTCCAGACATGGAATACCAATCTCTATTATCTCTGATAGGGATGGCAGATTTATTTCAAGATTCTGGCAGACATTACAGCAAGCATTAGGAACTCTTCTAGACATGAGTACTGCCTATCATCCACAAACTGATGGGCAGAGCGAAAGGATGATACAAATGCTTGAAGACATGCTACGAGCATGTGTTATTGATTTCGGAAACAGTTGGGATCGACATCTACCGTTAGCAGAATTTTCCTACAACAACAGCTACCATTCAAGCATTGAGATGGCGCCGTTTGAAGCACTTTATGGTAGAAAGTGCAGGTCTCCGATTTGTTGGAGTGAAGTGGGGGATAGACAGATTACGGGTCCGGAGATTATACAAGAAACTACCGAGAAGATCATCCAAATTCAACAACGGTTGAAAACCGCCCAAAGTCGACAAAAGAGCTACGCTGACATTAAAAGAAAAGATATAGAATTTGAAATTGGAGAGATGGTGATGCTTAAAGTTGCACCTTGGAAAGGCGTTGTTCGATTTGGTAAACGAGGGAAATTAAATCCAAGGTATATTGGACCATTCAAGATTATTGATCGTGTCGGACCAGTAGCTTACCGACTTGAGTTACCTCAACAACTCGCGGCTATACATAACACTTTCCACGTCTCGAATTTGAAGAAATGTTTTGCTAAAGAAGATCTCACTATTCCGTTAGATGAAATCCAAATCAACGAAAAACTTCAATTCATTGAAGAATCCGTCGAAATAATGGATCGTGAGGTTAAAAGACTTAAGCAAAACAAGATACCAATTGTTAAGGTTCGATGGAATGCTCGTAGAGGACCCGAGTTCACCTGGGAGCGTGAAGATCAGATGAAGAAGAAATACCCGCATCTATTTCCAGAAGATTCGTCAACACCTTCAACAGCTTAAAATTTCGGGACGAAATTTATTTAACGGGTAGGTACTGTAGTGACCTGAACTTTTCCATGTTTATATATATTAATTGAGATTGATATTTACATGATTAAATGTTTCCAACATGTTAAGCAATCAAACTTGTTAAGACTTGATTAATTGAAATATGTTTCATATAGACAATTGACCACCCAAGTTGACCGGTGATTCACGAACGTTAAAACTTGTAAAAACTATATGATGACATATATACAGATATATATATAGTTAACATGATACTATGATAAGTAAACATATCATTAAGTATATTAACAATGAACTACATATGTAAAAACAAGACTACTAACTTAATGATTTTTAAACGAGACATATATGTAACGATTATCGTTGTAAAGACATTTAATGTATATATATATATATCATATTAAGAGATATTCATACATGATAATATCATGATAATATAATAATTTAAAATCTCATTTGATATTATAAACATTGGGTTAACAACATTTAACAAGATCGTTAACCTAAAGGTTTCAAAACAACACTTACATGTAACGACTAACGATGACTTAACGACTCAGTTAAAATGTATATACATGTAGTGTTTTAATATGTATTTATACACTTTTGAAAGACTTCAATACACTTATCAAAATACTTCTACTTAACAAAAATGCTTACAATTACATCCTCGTTCAGTTTCATCAACAATTCTACTCGTATGCACCCGTATTCGTACTCGTACAATATTCAGCTTTTAGATGTATGTACTATTGGTATATACACTCCAATGAATAGCTCTTAGCAGCCCATGTGAGTCACCTAACACATGTGGGAACCATCATTTGGCAACTAGCATGAAATATCTCATAAAATTACAAAAATATGAGTAATCATTCATGACTTATTTACATGAAAACAAAATTACATATCCTTTATATCTAATCCATACACCAATGACCAAAAACACCTACAAACACTTTCATTCTTTAATTTTCTTCATCTAATTGATCTCTCTCAAGTTCTATCTTCAAGTTCTAAGTGTTCTTCATATATTCTACAAGTTCTAGTTACATAAAATCAAGAATACTTTCAAGTTTGCTAGCTCACTTCCAATCTTGTAAGGTGATCATCCAACCTCAAGAAATCTTTGTTTCTTACAGTAGGTTATCATTCTAATACAAGGTAATAATCATATTCAAACTTTGGTTCAATTTCTATAACTATAACAATCTTATTTCAAGTGATGATCTTACTTGAACTTGTTTTCGTGTCATGATTCTGCTTCAAGAACTTCGAGCCATCCAAGGATCCGTTGAAGCTAGATCCATTTTTCTCTTTTCCAGTAGGTTTATCCAAGGAACTTAAGGTAGTAATGATGTTCATAACATCATTCGATTCATACATATAAAGCTATCTTATTCGAAGGTTTAAACTTGTAATCACTAGAACATAGTTTAGTTAATTCTAAACTTGTTCGCAAATAAAAGTTAATCCTTCTAACTTGACTTTTAAAATCAACTAAACACATGTTATATATCTATATGATATGCTAACTTAATGATTTAAAACCTGGAAACACGAAAAGCACCGTAAAATCGGATTTACGCCGTCGTAGTAACACCGCAGGCTATTTTGGGTTAGTTAATTAAAAACTATGATAAACTTTGATTTAAAAGTTGTTATTCTGAGAAAATGATTTTTATTATGAACATGAAACTATATCCAAAAATTATGGTTAAACTCAAAGTGGAAGTATGTTTTTCTAAAATGGTCATCTAGACGTCGTTCTTTCGACTGAAATGACTACCTTTACAAAAACGACTTGTAACTTATTTTTCCGACTATAAACCTATACTTTTTCTGTTTAGATTCATAAAATAGAGTTCAATATGAAACTATAGCAATTTGATTCACTCAAAACGAATTTAAAATGAAGAAGTTATGGGTAAAACAAGATTGGATAATTTTTCTCATTTTAGCTACGTGAAAATTGGTAACAAATCTATTCGAACCATAACTTAATTAACTTGTATTGTATATTATATAATCTTGAGATACCATAAACATGTATACAATGTTTTGACCTATCATATCGACACATCTATATATATTTTGGAACAACCATAGACACTCTATATGTAAACGTTGGAGTTAGCTATACAGAGTTGAGGTTGATTCCAAAATATATATAGTTTGAGTTGTGATCAATACTGAGATACGTATACACTGGGTCGTGGATTGATTCAAGATAATATTTATCGATTTATTTCTGTACATCTAACTGTGGACAACTAGTTGTAGGTTACTAACGAGGACAGCTGACTTAATAAACTTAAAACATCAAAATATATTAAAAGTGTTGTAAATATATTTTGAACATACTTTGATATATATGTATATATTGTTATAGGTTCGTGAATCAACCAGTGGCCAAGTCTTACTTCCCGACGAAGTAAAAATCTGTGAAAGTGTGTTATAGTCCCACTTTTAAAATCTAATATTTTTGGGATGAGAATACATGCAGGTTTTATAAATGATTTACAAAATAGACACAAGTACGTGAAACTACATTCTATGGTTGAATTATCGAAATCGAATATGCCCCTTTTTATTAAGTCTGGTAATCTAAGAATTAGGGAACAGACACCCTAATTGACGCGAATCCTAAAGATAGATCTATTGGGCCTAACAAACCCCATCCAAAGTACCGGATGCTTTAGTACTTCGAAATTTATATCATATCTGAAGGGTGTCCCGGAATGATGGGGATATTCTTATATATGCATCTTGTTAATGTCGGTTACCAGGTGTTCACCATATGAATGATTTTTATCTCTATGTATGGGATGTGTATTGAAATATGAAATCTTGTGGTCTATTATTATGATTTGATATATATAGGTTAAACCTATAACTCACCAACATTTTTGTTGACGTTTTAAGCATGTTTATTCTCAGGTGATTATTAAGAGCTTCCGCTGTCGCATACTTAAATAAGGACGAGATTTGGAGTCCATGCTTGTATGATATTGTGTAAAAACTGCATTCAAGAAACTTATTTTGTTGTAACATATTTGTATTGTAAACCATTATCTAATGGTCGTGTGTAAACAGGATATTTTAGATTATCATTATTTGATAATCAACGTAAAGCTTTTTAAAACCTTTATCTATGAAATAAAGGTTATGGTTTGTTTTAAAAATGAATGCAGTCTTTGAAAAACGTCTCATATAGAGGTCAAAACCTCGCAACGAAATCAATTAATATGGAACGTTTTTAATCAATAAGAACGGGACATTTCATAGACCACAAGATTTAGTTTGTAAAGTTGATCTCAAAAGATCGAAAGAAATAGTTATGCCAATTCGTGATATTTAAACTAAACGATAGTATGCCCCATGACAAGTTAGTTCTACTTGTCGGTTTAATTTCATTATCAAGTAATACAAAGACATAGTCAAATGTATCGGGGACGTTACTCCCGATAGGCCTACCCCCAATAACCTAGCATGCCGAACACTTAAAAATATCACTGTAGGGACTTTAGCCGAACAAAGCCGGGTATAGCATAGTTTAAGCAGTTTGGTACTTGTGTCTAAAGTGTAAAAAAAATAGCATGTGTCTCACCCCAAAAGTAAGTAAGTTTTGCTAGCAATAAAGAGGGGCTATGAATTCACCTTAAATAGAAGTTGAAGTATTCCACGCAAGAAAGGAAAGTAAAGCAAGTAAGTGACCGGGATATCAACTAGAAGTAGTTCTTCAAGAGAGAAATGAGAGATTAAGGTGCAAGTTTGAAATGAGAAATGTATGTGGTATTTATAGTTGAAAATGTTAGGTAAAAAAAATAAAATAAGTAAAAGAAATAAAAAGAAAAATATATATTAAATCTTAAAATAATAAAAGTAGTTTGTATTTTTATTAAAAGTAATTCTTAAAAGTTAAAATAAGAAAAAGTAGTTTGTATTTTTATTAAAAGTAAATCTTAAAAGTTAAAATAAGAAAAAGTAGTTTGTATTTTTATTAAAAGTAAATAAGAAAAAGTAGTTTGTATTTTTATTAAAAGTAAATCTTAAAAGTTAAAATAAGAAAAAGTAGTTTGTATTTTTATTAAAAGTAAATCTTAAAAGTTAAAATAAGAAAAAGTAGTTTATATTTTTATTAAAAGTAAATCTTAAAAGTTAAAATAAGAAAAAGTAGTTTGTATTTTTATTAAAAGTAAATCTTAAAAGTTAAAATAAGAAAAAGTAGTTTGTATTTTTATTAAAAGCAAATCTTAAAAGTTAAAATAAGAAAAAGTAGTTTGTATTTTTATTAAAAGTAAATCTTAAAAGTTAAAATAATAAAAAGTAGTTTGAAATTTTATTAAAAGTAAATTTTAAAAGTTAAAATAAGAAAAAGTAGTTTGTAATTTTATTAAAAGTAAATCTTAAAAGTTAAAATAAGAAAAGTAGTTTGTATTTTTATTAAAAGTAAATCTTAAAAGTTAAAATAAGAAAAAATAGTTTGTAGTTTTATTAAAAGTAAATCTTAAAAGTTAAAATAAGAAAAAGTAGTTTGTATTTTTATTAAAAGTAAATCTTAAAAGTTAAAATAAGAAAAAGTAGTTTGTATTTTTATTAAAAGTAAATCTTAAAAGTTAAAATAAGAAAAAGTAGTTTGTATTTTTATTAAAAGTAAATCTTAAAAGTTAAAATAAGAAAAAGTTGTTTGTATTTTTATTAAAAGTAAATCTTAAAAGTTAAAATAAGAAAAAGTAGTTTGTATTTTTGTATTTATTTATTAAAAGTAGATATAGTTTTGATTTTTTTTTAAATTCTAAAAAAAATCGTTTAATACATTTCCAAGAACATTTAATATTTTATTTCTATATTTGTTTAATTATTAAATACGAATTTTATATAAAAATTATTATTATATTTAGTTTTTATAAAAATTAAAATTTATGATTATTAATTTATAGTTTTTATTAGTTTTATAAATGTTATAATATTATTTATTATTTAGTTAATTATATATTCTATTAACTAAATAACATAAGTAATATAAATATTATATATATATTCATTGATGTAATTATGTTATATTATATAACATAATCTTATTTATAATATTTATAATTATATTATTTATTTTAAGCGTACATTTATTCGGTCAACGTTAAATTTATTCGTATATAACAACTCTGGGAATTTTAGTAAAATCGGAAGTTGAAAAGTGAGGGTTGTTATATTACCTACCCGTTAAAAGAAATTTCGTCCAGAAATTTTGTTTTTGCCATCAATCGGTGTTGTTCGTACATAGACGAAGATATTTACGTTTTATTTGGTCTTCACGTTCCCAGGTATGTTCGGGGCCTTTCGTGAATTCCAACGGATAGAATGTTGTTATGTTTCATGCATTTGAACCCTAATTTCTTACAGGTTCTTCTATAAAGTGCATTTTATCATTAATGCGGAGGTTATCTAAAGGATTAATAAGAGTGTCATTTGACTAGGTTATCCTCAAAAGGGATGATGGTGCTATACGAGCATTTTAGTAAACTGAACACATGAAATGTGTTATGAATAGTATTGAGCTTATTTAAAACTTTGAGTGTTTATGCCACAATATTAGGGTAGACAACACAGAGAGTAGTTCATGAAAATTATAATCATGAAGTTTGATAGAGATCATCATTGTTTACAACAAAAATATTGTAATGATGAATATAAGTTGAAAAAATAAAGTTTTATCACTACTGAATAATATGGATAAAACGATTTGATTATAGGAAGCGTATAAACGAAGCTATTGTAAAAGAGTGAATGAGAAAATTAAATATTCTCCTTAACTTTTGACGTAGTCACGATTGATTTCCGGAATTCAAGGGATTAAAGGAAATCTTCGTAATCCATAAGATTTGATTCTCCAATAATTAAGGAATTTGAAATTTTATTTGATTAAATGTGGTGAATTGCTTCAATTGTTGTGTTTGAAATTTTGCTATAAATTAGCTTCTTCCGTTTTATTATCTTCACCACTTCTATACTTTCTTCCTAAATTCATACTTCCAAAAGATTTGTTAATATGCTCAATCCCGTATTGATACTTGTTATTATATTGACCATATATGCAGTCATTCTTCTTTTTCTTTTACCACCAGAGGAATCTGTTTACTTCTACTATGCCCTTGGGGTTATAGTGTTTTTAATTCTCCCGTTTCTTTATGTTGCTATACGCATTGATATCCACGGTTTGTAATCTCGGTATCGTTATTGGGCTTTATATTTCCCTTATATGTCGGAGCTCTTTGCCTTTTTATTCTCTTCTCGACCTCAAGTCAAGCGAATAATGGTCCAGAATTTGTAGGTATGAAGTTTCGAATGAACCTAATGTTCTAAGCATAATATCACGATTTGATTTGGTAAGTTACCAGAATTACTGAGGATAGAACTATCAAGAATATATTTTCTTGATATGTTCAGAGATTAAGTAGAATGTAAGAGTCGTGTAACATGGCAAATGATGATTATAAAGTCTATGAATCATCATTTTCCATTAAAATTTAGCATGACTTACTGTAATATAATCACGTTGGCCTGACGTCATTACATTATACTAACTCATGCTTCAATTCTCAACACTTCTTCAAAACATTTATAAGTTAAACTTTGATTTTACAGAATATAGAAACTAAAACCATTTT
Organism: Rutidosis leptorrhynchoides; assembly: GCF_046630445.1. Lineage (NCBI taxonomy): Eukaryota > Viridiplantae > Streptophyta > Magnoliopsida > Asterales > Asteraceae > Rutidosis > Rutidosis leptorrhynchoides. The sequence continues at coordinate 56,582,500 of NC_092340.1, read as the reverse complement.
CCTTTATAAATTTATCACAAAGAGATACTTAATTGCTGACAAGAATCATTATGAAGATATCTTCAGAAATATAGAGGATATTTATGATGATATTTTGGAATTTCTAAGTTCGAAAGTTGATGAAGAAAAATTTTCCGCAAGCTTTTGACATGACTTCGGAGCAAGATATTCTCTAAAGATTTCATCGGATCCAGAATTACCTGGATTCTTTGAATATAGGGTTTGGTCCTTGTATTTGTCCTTGGTCTCCTCCATGGTTAGCTCAATCCGTTTTTCAGTTCCAAATATTTTTTTTATAGCTTTTCCAACGTACCATTCTTTATTATCAAACTTTTGGCCATTAAGACCTTCTACAATTTTGATGTTTCCTCTGCATTTAATGCAGCCATATTTGAATCATCGGTTATCAATCCGAGATGGTTTTAAGAAATTTCGTTTTTAGATGATTAAACGCTGATTGTGATCGTCAACGGATCTAATGGTTGATGAATAGGCGTTGTTGATTTCAAAAGTAATGAATGATAATTTTGGTGGGTTGATGTGATAATTCATCATAGAATACGAATGAATATAATTCATGAATGTAGTGATCTTTAGGAAGATAACATCTGCTAAAGCTTTTCTTGGATTCTGATATGTCAGAATATGTAATTGAATTTGTATGCAAAAGGTGAACGAATACATATGTGGATGTAAGTAGTATAGTTACTGATTATTGAATCAGAATTGGAGAATGTACAATGTAACATATTAAAGTGAGATATAAATATTTCTCGGGTTTTACCTACCCGTTAAAATATTTTCACAATTAACAGTTTGTACAAAAGAATTACAATCTTTATGAAGATATACGTTCATATATATATTCTTCAAATGTAATCATGGGTTTAATGAGTTAATATAAGATTAAAATCGTTTGATTTACGGTTAAAACGAGGATAAATAATCTCCAAAACCTTAGAGATTTCATATTTGTCGAGGAATATTTCACTAATGAAGTTATGAATCAATACTTCATCGTTCATTATTGTTGATATACTTTGGTATATGAAGTTGGTGCTCGTGGAATTCTTGTGAAATTCACAAGACACGAATAATGTTTTCTAGAAGGTTCCGAGTATATCGAAAATAAAAGTATAAAATCAAACATGTATTTGAATAATACACTTGGTTTATTATGAAATAGAGTTTATTATGCTGAAGACTGATTAACGATTGCTAAGTTATTAACGAAGGATGTACATCATAGCATATTAGTGATATGAATTAACCAAGTAGTACATACTAGTTAAGATTCACACGTAATAGCTTTGTACAAAAAGATTTATTATTGTTCCAAACCATATATATATATAAAGTATACATATATAATTCTTCAGGAAGAATGAGTCAATACATCTTAACTCATTATTACTAATATTAATTGGTATCTATGGGGCGTATGATGTTGATATCCGAGGTACCGGGTGTGATGGTGAGACGTGGGTTGTGGATGTTGTGGGTGGTACTGGTGGTGCTGATTATGCTGCTGGTGCTGCTGATGCTTGTAGATTTCGCACCATATTTTCCAGAGCCGCTACTCGAGCTCGAAGTTCATTGATTTCTTCTATTACTCCGGGATGATTGGCGGTTCGGACAAGGGGATGAATAAGATCTGTAATTCTAGATATTATATATTCGTGACGGGATATCCTGAAAATGAGGGTGAAAATAGTGTTTCGAATGGGTTCGCCGGTAAGCGCTTCAGGTTCTTCGCCAATAGGGCAATGTGGTGGGTGAAAAGGATCACCTTCTTCACTTCTCCATTGATTAAGTAGACTACGAACCCACCCCCAATTCATCCAAAAAAGGTGATGACTAATTGGTTGGTTCATTCCGGTTACGCTGCCGTTGGAGCTCGAGGAGTTCGAGGAATCAAGTGAGAAATCCATATTATATGTTTTGAATAGGGTTTGATATGAAATGGGTGTTGGATACTGAATGATATATTCGTCTCCTTGAATATGTATATATAACAAAAAAAATTCCGTAATTTACGGAGGAAATTTAGGAAAAGTGTTAGACAAAGTCTATTGGGATAGATATGATAAGATATGATTTGTCTATACTCCAATAATAGTAGTATGACGAGTCGAGATCATAAAATGATAAGTATGTAATCTAATAATCTTTCGATTAAAGACTTTCAATTCGTATACTGTGATAACTCAATGACATTTTCCAGTTCGTAAACCGATGCATAAAGGCATAAGGCATATAGGTAAGTGATATAACATGGAGTTACATACGTTTGAGTGTGAGTAGTAACAAATATAGGAGTTTCAAAAATCATGGATAATATTTCATGTAATACATATGTAATACACAAAACCATGATAGATGACATAGGAATGTCAAGAATTTCAGAAATCATGGTGTCGCATTTAAATGCGGTGGCGTAATTGGATAGTACTTAGGAAAATTCTTAGATTGGCTTGGCATTCTAAGATAAGTAAAGTTTCTAAAGTATAATGTAGCATTTAACAGTTAAAGGTAACAATTAAAGGCACTATGGTCAAGGAAAGTTGTAGTCCTACATTGCTAAGGTACCTAATTGTATAAGGCACACATAAAATGCAATCCTGGTTCTCTACAACAACTCTGCTCTGATACCAATCTGTCACACCCCCAAATAGGGCCTAGGGTATTTGTGACTAATTATATCAAATCATAGTTGTATAAATGAGAACGACTCTATATGAGACGTTTTGAATAAAACATTTATTAATAAAATAGCGGAAGCATTAAAAGTTTTACATCAAATTCAAACTGAAATAATAATAGTAGTCTTAATGTAAAGTAAATGTAATGAAATGAAAACTCCATGTAGCAGCATTCAATTCATCAAGTAGCAGTCATGACAATCATCTTATTCGTCACCTGAGACAAAACATGCTTAAAGTGTCAACCAAAAAGGTTGAGTGAAGTTCATAGGTTTAACAAAAAGTTTGACCGTTGTTTTAGACCACAAGATTTAGTTTGTAAAGTTGATATCGAAAGATCAAAAGAAATAGTTATGCCAATTCGTGATATTTAAACTAAATGATAGTATGCCCCATGACAAGTTAGTTCTATTTGTCAGTTTAATTTCATTATCAAGTAATACAAAGACATAGTCAAATGTATCGGGGACGTTACTCCCGATAGGCCTACCCTCAATAACCTAGCATGCCGAACACTTAAAAATATCACTGTAGGGACTTTAGCCGAACAAAGCCGGGTATAGCATAGTTTAAGCAGTTTGGTACTTGTGTCTAAAGTGTAAAAAAAATAGCATGTGTCTCACCCCAAAAGTAAGTAAGTTTTGCTAGCAATAAAGAGGGGCTATGAGTTCACCTTAAATAGCAGTTGAAGTATTCCACGTAAGAAAGGAAGTAAAGCAAGTAAGTGACCGAGATATCAACTAGAAGTAGTTCTTCAAGAGAGAAATGAGAGATTAAGGTGCAAGTTTGAAATGAGAAATGTATGTGGTATTTATAGTTGAAAATGTTAGGTAAAAAAAATAAAATAAGTAAAAGAAATAAAAAGAAAAATATATATTAAATCTTAAAATAATAAAAGTAGTTTGTATTTTTATTAAAAGTAATTCTTAAAAGTTAAAGTAAGAAAAAGTAGTTTGTATTTTTATTAAAAGTAAATCTTAAAAGTTAAAATAAGAAAAAGTAGTTTATATTTTTATTAAAAGTAAATAAGAAAAAGTAGTTTGTATTTTTATTAAAAGTAAATATTAAAAGTTAAAATAAGAAAAAGTAGTTTGTATTTTTATTAAAAGTAAATCTTAAAAGTTAAAATAAGAAAAAGTAGTTTGTATTTTTATTAAAAGTAAATCTTAAAAGTTAAAATAAGAAAAAGTAGTTTGTATTTTTATTAAAAGTAAATCTTAAAAGTTAAAATAAGAAAAAGTAGTTTGTATTTTTATTAAAAGTAAATCTTAAAAGTTAAAATAAGAAAAAGTAGTTTGTATTTTTATTAAAAGTAAATCTTAAAAGTTAAAATAAGAAAAAGTAGTTTGTAATTTTATTAAAAGTAAATTTTAAAAGTTAAAATAAGAAAAAGTAGTTTGTAATTTTATTAAAAGTAAATCTTAAAAGTTAAAATAAGAAAAAGTAGTTTATATTTTTATTAAAAGTAAATCTTAAAAGTTAAAATAAGAAAAAGTAGTTTGTAGTTTTATTAAAAGTAAATCTTAAAAGTTAAAATAAGAAAAAGTAGTTTGTATTTTTATTAAAAGTAAATCTTAAAAGTTAAAATAAGAAAAAGTAGTTTGTATTTTTATTAAAAGTAAATCTTAAAAGTTAAAATAAGAAAAAGTAGTTTGTATTTTTGTATTTATTTATTAAAAGTAGATATAGTTTTGATTTTTTTTTTATAAAATTCTAAAAAAAAATCGTTTAATACATTTCTAAGAACATTTAATATTTTATTTCTATATTTGATTAATTATTAAATACGAATTTTATATAAAAATTATTATTATATTTAGTTTTTATAAAAATTAAAATTTATGATTATTAATTTATAGTTTTTATTAGTTTTATAAATGTTATAATATTATTTATTATTTAGTTAATTATATATTCTATTAACTAAATAACAAAAGTAATATAAATATTATATATATATTCATTGATGTAATTATGTTATATTATATAACATAATCTTATTTATAATATTTATAATTATATTATTTATTTTAAGCGTACATTCATTCGGTCAACGTTAAATTTATTCGTATATAACAACTCTAGGTATTTTAGTAAAATCGGAAGTCGAAAAGTGAGGGTTGTTATAAAATACTTCACATACTTGAATGACATTTTGTGGCATTTCATCACGTTAACTTATTTTTCCGGCCCTTTGACAAGCATCACAGGATTTGCAAAGAAGGTGTGCGTCTTTGAAAATTATAGGCCAATAGAATCCAGCGTCGTAAACTTTTCTTGCTGTAAGTTGAGGTCCATAATGCCCTCCTGTTGGTCCTGTGTGACAATGGTTTAAGATTTTACTAGCTTCATCCCCGAATACACATCGGCGTATTATTCCATCGGGACAACTTTTAAACAAATGTGGATCTTCCCAGAAATAGTGTTTTATATCACTAAAGAATTTCTTTCGTTTTTGGTACGATAATCCCTTTTCAAGGAATCCACATAGTAAGTAGTTTGCATAGTCTGCAAACCATGGAATTTCATTATAATCTATCTTCAATAGATATTCATCAAGAAAGATGTTTTGTATGGCCGATTCATTTAGAACTTCTAATTCGGGATTTTCAAGACGAGAAAGATGATCAGCGGCGAGATTTTCTGCTCCCTTTTTATCTCGAATTTCAATATCGAACTCTTGTAAGAGTAAGATCCAACGGATTAATCTTGGTTTAGCATCTTGTTTTGATAATAGGTATCTAAGAGCAGAATGGTCAGTATAGACCACCATTTTTGCTAGAACGAGATATGAATAAAATTTATCAAAAGCAAAGACAATAGCAAGGAGTTCTTTTTCAGTAGTTGTGTAATTCATTTGTGCTCCTTGTAACTTCTTACTAGCATAATATATAGGTTGAAATCGTTTTTCAATCCTTTGTCCTAAAACGGCTCCTATTGCAAAATCACTTACATCGCACATTAGTTCAAATGGTAGATTCCAATTTGGAGTTATCATGATCGGCGCATTAGTGAGTTTTTCTTTAAGAATATTAAAAGATTTGATGCATTCATCTGAAAAGATAAATGGAGCATCTTTTTCTAGGAGTTTATTCATAGTAGTGGCAATTTTAGAAAAATCTTTTATGAAACGTCGATAAAAACCGGCATGCCCTAGAAAACTTCTAATTCCTCTAATATTGGTGAGATGTGGAAGTTTAGCAATTACATCTACTTTAGCTCTATCCACTTCAATTCCTTCCTTTGAAATTTTATGACCAAGAACGATGTCTTCTTTAACCATGAAATGGCATTTCTCCCAATTAAGTACTAGATTTGATTGTTCGCATCTAATAAGAATTCGTTCAAGATTAACTATGTAACGACCCGCATTTTTTTTCGATCATTCTATACTTATAAGATTAATATTTACATAAATTAAACCTTGCCAACATGATAAGCAATCCAAATTGTCGAGACTTATATTTCCGAAAAGAGTTTTACACAACGTTTGACCGTCTAGTTTGACCGATGATATCACGAACCATACAATATGTGATAATTATACGTTTGTGTATATATATGTATATATACATATTTAACATGATTAAAGAATGTTTTAATACCTCATTTTATATTAATAACAACAAGTTATATGTGTATTTTGAAACTACTAACTTAAGTTTTCAAAACGATAACTATACGTAACGTTATTTGACATAAATACTTAAGACATATAATGTTTATACATATATTGTATAAGTAATGTATTTAATCACTTTTAAGAACTTAAATACATAAAATCATATAAGTGTATTCACAAAAGATAGCTATATTTGAATCCTCATTCCATTTTTCACAAAATTTCTATACGTATACCTAGAGTATTTGTACTCGTATCATACCAAGCTTCTATACGTATTTACTATTGGTATATACACATCAAATCACCACCTAACCAGCCCTTATTCATGCCTTATGTATAAGGTAATTACTTTTGAATCATTGCAAGACTAATTACAAAAATACAAACTAAAACTTTGTCATGTTATCCTTAAAGATCACATTTTTAGGAGTATATATGTATCATCATTTTTGATTCATTTTTACTTCAATCTCTTAACTAAAAACACACACTCTTTCTTACTCTCTAAACTCCATAACAATCCAGCAAAGTTCCATAAAGATCTAGCTTCAAAAACCATACTAAAACACCATAAGAAAACCATACAAAAACACTTCAAGAAAACCCTCCAAGAACACCAACTTACTTCCAATCTTTCATCCACTTCTATCACCCTTTTGATTCTAGCTTCTTACTCCTCTTTTACAGCAAACTTATCCAAGGAACTTGAGGTAGAATCTATGTTCATAACCTTATTCAATTCATATATATATAGCTATCTTATTTTGTGGTACAAAAGTTTAACAACAAGAACATAGTTTGAATGTTTTCAAACTTGTTTGCAAACTAAATAGATCCTTCTAACTTAACTTTTAAAATACTTCAAGACATGTAACATAACTTATTTATATATTAATTTAACAAGGTAAAACTTGGTTTTTCAAAGTATAAGTATTTTTGGAAAAATGGTCATTAAATGATTTTGTTGTAACAAAAATGTTTAACTTCATATGTTTCACTAAACTTTCACTTATGCCGTATGATTTTGAATACAAACCAAGGTATTTACAGTTCATAGTCTTAAAGAAGAACTCGATCCAAGAAGATGGCAATTTGAATCAACGAAAACGGACTTGTAACGAAGAAACTATGACCGAAACAAAATTGGTTATCCAAGACTTAAATGACTTCGGGATTCATTGGAAAAATTTACATAAAATCACATACTTCTAAGATAACATGATATTTTATATATATGTACTTACAATTCAATTTCATATGGTTCAGGATCACCCGTAAACAACACGAGAAGATTAATCATAAGATCCCATGATTGTACGCAACACGTCATTTGACAACACCGGTACCATGGGTCAAGATTAATCTCGACCAATACATTTATGATGGGGTTTTACGGGAGTTTTATTTATTTCGTTGGGGGTTGTATTTATTCATTGCGGGTATATTAAACATCTAAAAATGAACCATTAAAATTGAATTGCTAACCTCGGACAGCTAACTTCGGACTAAGGAAATATTCAAAGTATTAAAAGTATAACAAGTATATATATATATGTAACGTTTGTTTAAAATGAAAACATATTGATATATTATATATGGATAGGTCCGTGATATCAACCGGAAGACCGAGTCAAAATATATATATCATCAAGACAAGGGTGAGTATATAGTCCCATTTTTAAACTCTAAATATTTTGGGATGAGAATACATGTATTTTATGTTTTACGATATGGACACAAGTAACTGAAAAATATGTTCTACGTTGAGTTGTACCACTGGCATACTTCCCTGTAGCTTGGTAACTAATATTTACAGCGGTATTGTAAACGCGAATCCTGTTGATAGATCTATCGGGCCTGACAACCCCAACCGGACTGGACGACCAGTATTCAACGGTTGCACAGTACTTCGTTTTGTGACTACACTTGGTACGGTGTAGTAAGATTTCATATTAAAGGGAATATGCGACGTGAAAATGTTAAGTATGGTTACCAAGTGCTCAACCACTTAGAATACTTTTATTAAACTGTTTATATACGAAATCTTGTGGTCTATATATATATTGCTGCCGGCATTAAACCTATATCTCACCAACTTTATGTTGACCTTTTTAAAACATGTCTATTCTCAGGTGATTTCTAAAGCTTCCGCTGCATCATGTTGGATCTAACCAGGATCTTGCGTACGCATGTTTGTGTCAAAAATAAAACTGCATATCCGAGATGTTGTATTGTAAAATATGCTAGAAACCGTGTTGTTGTCATCATTTGTAAAGTTTGTAAGTCGAAGATTATCGCTAAACGTTAATCTTCTTTTTATTGTCTAAAGCTTGTAACAAAAATAATGGTTATGGTTTGTAATGTATAATATATGCAGTTTTCTTTCAAAAATGTCTCATATAGAGGTCAATACCTCGCAATGAAATCATACGTTATCTAACGCGTTCTTATGGTTAAGGACGGGTTATGACATGTGGTATCAGAGCGTTGGTCTTAGCGAACCAGGTTTGCATTAGTGTGTCTAACCGAGAAGTCGTTAGGATACATTAGTAAAGTCTGGACTTTGACCGGGTCTGATTTTAAAAACCATTGCTTATCACTGTTGGTTAAAATTTATGTGTAAATATTATGTAAGTACTAATGGGTTAGTTGTTGTGTGATAGATGTCGGGCTCGAAACTTATTATCACATTCAGCGACTCCGAATCAGAACCTTCAGATTGTGTTTCAGTCATTAACATATCCGATGACGAAAGTGGTATTTTTGGGGAAGACTCACAATTTCCGGATGAACCAACTATAGAAATATCGGAAAGTGAACCCGAAGAGGAAAGTGAACCCGAAGAAGAAAGTGAACCCGAGGAAGAAATACTAGAAATTACGAAAGAAAAATTCGATCAAGGAAAGAAACGAAAAGCGAATGAATTAGAAAATTCAAATCCCGAACTTAGTGAGAATGACGTGGCACCAATTTCACTCAACACTACCACCCCTATTCCCGCTATTCCTATTAGTGCTATCCCCGCATCTAGTTCTTCGGCACCTCAGCCAAAACGTAGGGAGACAGCTAGGATTCGCGTTGGGGGATTCCCTGGACATAAATGTTTTGGGAAATAGACCAAATGATGCGCTACCGTATTAAACCATGGAATCACATAATGTTTTGTATAATATTATTAGTGTGGTTTGCTTAAAGTTTGATGTAAGATAAGCATATGTAAAATAGCGAAGTATGAAATGCAATAATTTTCCATGGTTAAGTATTATTTAGATTGTAGTATTTGATTCTGTACTAAGCTATTAAGTATGAACATTAACGGGTAGGTACTACCCAAGATATAATTATAAAACGCTAATAAGAAGAAAAGGCTTTTATAATAATACCTGGTTCATATTATTAACAAGCTATAAATGTACTGTAAATATACACTACATCTATAATATTCCATGTGAATAATTATTTTCTTTCATTAGGAAATGGCGCGATTGAATCGAATGACGGAACAAGAACTCGAGGAACTCATCAACCAGCGAGTGAACGATAGAATGCTATGGGTCGAAGCTGCAAGAGCTGCTGCAGTTAACCCAAATCCTCGTGTAGGATGCTCCTACAAGACGTTTCAAGCTTGCAAGCCATCATCATTCAGTGGAACGGAAGGACCGATCGGTTTAACCCGATGGATAGAAAAGATGGAGACGGTATTCAAAATCAGTGGTTGTGATGAAAAAGACATGACCAAGTTTGCATCGTGCACTTTACAAGATAGTGCACTCACATGGTGGAAGAATTATGTGAAGGCGGTAGGAGGAGATGTAGCTTATGATACTCCATGGGAAGAATTCAAAGCAATGATAATCACCGAGTATTGTCCAAGGAATGAGGTTATTAAGTTAGAAGATGAGTTACGAAGTTTGAAGGTGGTTGGTACTGAAATCACCAACTACAATCAGCGATTCATGGAATTGGTTTTACTATGTCCTGAATTGGTTCCAACCGAAGCACGGAAGATTGAAATGTACAAAGGTGGTTTGCCCAAAAAGGTCAAGGCAAATGTTACGGCGTCGAAACCTAAGACAATTCATGAAGCTATAACCATGGCGAACGAGTTAATGGATCAGGTCATTCTGGATAAGAAAGCATTCACTACTGAGGTGAAGGTATCGAGTAACAAAAGGAAGTGGAACGGAAATTATGATCGAGGTTACCAACAGCAATCTTTTAAGAAACCAGAAACCCCGAAAGGTGCGGGTAGCGGTTCAGGCTTTGGTTACAAAGGACAAAGTCCTTTATGCAACCGTTGTCACAAACATCATTTTGGTTACTGTAGTGTGTTGTGCACTAAATGCAATAGACAGGGACATCTTGCTGAAGATTGTAAGGCTCTCGTTACAAATGCAAATGGTAACAAGACTCCTGCCACCAACGCAAATAGAACTGCTTTGGCTAACATTACTTGTTTTGGGTGTGGAAAACAAGGTCACTATAAGAGCCAGTGCCCGAATCAGAATGGCGAACCTGCACGTGGAAGAGCGTTTGTTATTAATGCTAGAGAGGCACGAGAAGACCCGGAGCTTGTTACGGGTACGTTTACCATTAATAACTTATCGGCATCTATTTTATTTGATACTGGCGCCGATAGAAGTTACGTGTGTATAAATTTTTACACTAAATTGAATTGTTCATCATTACCTCTAGATGCTAAGTACTTGATTGAGTTAGCTAATGGTAAACTAATTAAAGCCGATAAAATTTGTCGTGATTGTGAAATAAATCTAGCCGGAGAAACGTTTAAAATCGACTTAATACCCGTAGAATTAGGAGGTTTTGATGTAATAGTCAGCATGGACTGGATGTCCAAAGTAGGAGCGGAAGTTGTTTGTGCCAAGAAGGCAATTCGTATTCCTGGTAAGGATAAAATACCGGTGATGATTTATGGAGAGAAGGGTAATTCAAAGCTAAAACTCATTAGCTGTTTGAAAGCCAAGAAGTGTTTAGAAAAGGGATGTTACGCTATTTTAGCACATGTTAATAAGGTCGAAAAGAAAGAAAAGTGTATCAACGACGTGCCTGTGGCAAGAGATTTTCCTGAAGTTTTTCCGGAAGAATTGCCGGGATTACCTCCATTTAGATCGGTAGAATTTCAAATAGATTTAGTACCAGGAGCTGCACCAGTGGCTCGTGCTCCATATAGACTTGCACCGTCCGAGTTAAAAGAACTTCAAAGTCAGTTAAAAGAATTACTGGACCGTGGATTCATACGACCGAGTACTTCACCGTGGGGAGCTCCAATTTTGTTTGTTAAGAAGAAAGATGGATCTTTTAGGATGTGTATAGACTATCGTGAATTAAATAAGTTAACTATCAAGAATCGATATCCACTACCGAGAATTGATGACTTATTTGATCAATTGCAAGGATCATGTGTTTATTCGAAAATCGACTTAAGATCGGGCTATCATCAACTACGCGTCAAAGAAGAGGATATTCCGAAAACTGCTTTTCGGACACGTTATGGTCATTATGAATTTTTGGTTATGCCGTTTGGATTGACGAATGCGCCAGCTGTATTCATGGACCTCATGAATCGAGTTTGTAGTCCGTATTTAGATAAGTTTGTTATCGTTTTCATTGATGATATTCTTATCTATTCCAAGAGTGAGCAAGAGCATGAAGAGCATTTAAGGTTGATATTGGAGTTGTTAAGAAAAGAACAGCTATATGCTAAATTTTCTAAGTGTGCTTTTTGGTTGAAAGAAGTGCAATTTCTTGGTCACGTTGTTAATAGCGAAGGAATTCAGGTTGATCCAGCAAAAACTGAAGCTATTGAAAAATGGGAGACTCCTAAGACACCAACGCAGATACGCCAATTTTTGGGTTTAGCCGGTTATTATAGAAGGTTTATTCAAGATTTTTCCCGAATAGCTAAGCCGTTGACAGCATTAACGCAAAAAGGGAAGAAATATGAATGGACCTCGGAGCAGGAGAACGCATTTCAAATACTGAAGAAGAAGTTAACTACGGCGCCTATTTTATCGTTACCAGAAGGGAACGATGATTTTGAAATATATTGTGACGCTTCGCGACAAGGTTTTGGTTGTGTTCTTATGCAACGAAAGAAAGTAATTGCATTTGCATCCCGACAATTGAAGATTCACGAGCGAAATTATACGACGCATGATCTAGAATTGGGAGCAGTCGTGTTTGCATTGAAGATGTGGAGACACTACTTGTATGGGGTTAAATTCACTGTGTTTACTGATCATAAAAGCCTTCAACATATTTTTGATCAGAAACAATTGAACATGAGGCAACGTAGGTGGGTCGAGTTAATAAACGACTACGATTGTGAAATTCGTTATCATCCCGGAAAGGCGAACGTGGTGGCCGATGCTTTAAGCAGAAAGGAACGAGAACCAATTCGAGTTCGAGCAATGAATATAAAAATTCGCATGAATCTCAACTCACAAATCAAAGAAGTTCAACAAGAAGCACTCAATAAAGAAAACATAAAGAATGAAATAATGAAGAAGTATGAGAAGCAACTCGTTATACGGGAAGACGGAATTAGATATTTTGCAAATCGTATTTGGGTACCGAAGTTGGGTGGATTTAGGAAGTTGATATTGAACGAGGCACATAAGACAAGATACTCGATACATCCTGGAGTTGGAAAGATGTATCAAGATCTTAAGACACGTTATTGGTGGCCTAACTTAAAGACCGACGTTGCAACATATGTTGGGGAATGTTTGACTTGTTCCAAAGTCAAAGCAGAACATCAAAAGCCGTCAGGGTTACTTCAACAACCAGAAATCCCAGAATGGAAATGGGATGGTATTACCATGGATTTCATCACGAAGTTACCAAAGACTGCCTGGGGATACGACACCATTTGGGTGATTGTTGATCGTCTCACCAAGTCTGCACATTTCTTGCCTATAAAGGAAACAGATAGAATGGAGAAACTATTACGATTGTATATAAAGGAAGTTGTTTCAAGGCATGGAATACCTATTTCCATTATATCCGATCGTGATAGTAGATTTACCTCAAAGTTTTGGCAATCACTACAGGAGGCACTAGGAACTCATTTGGATATGAGTACCGCATATCATCCGCAGACCGACGGGCAGAGTGAAAGAACAATTCAGACTCTTGAAGACATGCTCAGGGCATGTGTGATCGATTTTGGAAACGGATGGGATAAATATCTACCGTTAGCAGAATTCTCGTATAATAATAGTTATCATGCGAGCATTGGAACTGCGCCATTCGAAGCATTGTATGGAAGGAAGTGTAGATCTCCTATCTGTTGGAATGAAGTAGGAGATCGACAATTAACTGGTCCCGAGATCATACATGAAACGACTGAGAAGATAGTGCAAATCAAGGAGAGATTAAAAACAGCCCGCAGTCGCCAAAAGAGCTACGCCGATGTCCGAAGGAAACCATTAGAGTTTCAGGTCGGGGACATGGTTATGCTAAAGGTGTCACCTTGGAAAGGTGTAATACGTTTCGGCAAAAGGGGTAAATTGAACCCAAGATACGTAGGCCCGTTCAAGATCATCGAACGCATTGGACCGGTAGCTTATCGGCTCGAGTTACCGCAACAACTCGCCGGAGTACATAATACCTTTCACGTCTCAAACCTTAAGAAGTGTCTTGCAAAGGAAGACCTCACCATTCCTCTTGAAGAAATCCATGTCGACAAGAAACTACAATTCGTCGAAGAACCAATTGAAATCATGGACCGTGAAGTTAAACAGCTCAAACAGAGCAATATACCGATTGTTAAGGTTCGTTGGAATGCTAGAAGAGGTCCCGAGTTTACTTGGGAACGAGAGGATCAGATGAAACGAAAGTATCCGCACTTGTTTCTCGATGACGCAAAATAGGTACAATTTTAAAATTTCGGGACGAAATTTATTTAACGGGGAGGTAATGTAACGACCCGCATTTTTTTTCGATCATTCTATACTTATAAGATTAATATTTACATAAATTAAACCTTGCCAACATGATAAGCAATCCAAATTGTCGAGACTTATATTTCCGAAAAGAGTTTTACACAACGTTTGACCGTCTAGTTTGACCGATGATATCACGAACCATACAATATGTGATAATTATACGTTTGTGTATATATATGTATATATACATATTTAACATGATTAAAGAATGTTTTAATACCTCATTTTATATTAATAACAACAAGTTATATGTGTATTTTGAAACTACTAACTTAAGTTTTCAAAACGATAACTATACGTAACGTTATTTGACATAAATACTTAAGACATATAATGTTTATACATATATTGTATAAGTAATGTATTTAATCACTTTTAAGAACTTAAATACATAAAATCATATAAGTGTATTCACAAAAGATAGCTATATTTGAATCCTCATTCCATTTTTCACAAAATTTCTATACGTATACCTAGAGTATTTGTACTCGTATCATACCAAGCTTCTATACGTATTTACTATTGGTATATACACATCAAATCACCACCTAACCAGCCCTTATTCATGCCTTATGTATAAGGTAATTACTTTTGAATCATTGCAAGACTAATTACAAAAATACAAACTAAAACTTTGTCATGTTATCCTTAAAGATCACATTTTTAGGAGTATATATGTATCATCATTTTTGATTCATTTTTACTTCAATCTCTTAACTAAAAACACACACTCTTTCTTACTCTCTAAACTCCATAACAATCCAGCAAAGTTCCATAAAGATCTAGCTTCAAAAACCATACTAAAACACCATAAGAAAACCATACAAAAACACTTCAAGAAAACCCTCCAAGAACACCAACTTACTTCCAATCTTTCATCCACTTCTATCACCCTTTTGATTCTAGCTTCTTACTCCTCTTTTACAGCAAACTTATCCAAGGAACTTGAGGTAGAATCTATGTTCATAACCTTATTCAATTCATATATATATAGCTATCTTATTTTGTGGTACAAAAGTTTAACAACAAGAACATAGTTTGAATGTTTTCAAACTTGTTTGCAAACTAAATAGATCCTTCTAACTTAACTTTTAAAATACTTCAAGACATGTAACATAACTTATTTATATATTAATTTAACAAGGTAAAACTTGGTTTTTCAAAGTATAAGTATTTTTGGAAAAATGGTCATTAAATGATTTTGTTGTAACAAAAATGTTTAACTTCATATGTTTCACTAAACTTTCACTTATGCCGTATGATTTTGAATATAAACCAAGGTATTTACAGTTCATAGTCTTAAAGAAGAACTCGATCCAAGAAGATGGCAATTTGAATCAACGAAAACGGACTTGTAACGAAGAAACTATGACCGAAACAAAATTGGTTATCCAAGACTTAAATGACTTCGGGATTCATTGGAAAAATTTACATAAAATCACATACTTCTAAGATAACATGATATTTTATATATATGTACTTACAATTCAATTTCATATGGTTCAGGATCACCCGTAAACAACACGAGAAGATTAATCATAAGATCCCATGATTGTACGCAACACGTCATTTGACAACACCGGTACCATGGGTCAAGATTAATCTCGACCAATACATTTATGATGGGGTTTTACGGGAGTTTTATTTATTTCGTTGGGGGTTGTATTTATTCATTGCGGGTATATTAAACATCTAAAAATGAACCATTAAAATTGAATTGCTAACCTCGGACAGCTAACTTCGGACTAAGGAAATATTCAAAGTATTAAAAGTATAACAAGTATATATATATATGTAACGTTTGTTTAAAATGAAAACATATTGATATATTATATATGGATAGGTCCGTGATATCAACCGGAAGACCGAGTCAAAATATATATATCATCAAGACAAGGGTGAGTATATAGTCCCATTTTTAAACTCTAAATATTTTGGGATGAGAATACATGTATTTTATGTTTTACGATATGGACACAAGTAACTGAAAAATATGTTCTACGTTGAGTTGTACCACTGGCATACTTCCCTGTAGCTTGGTAACTAATATTTACAGCGGTATTGTAAACGCGAATCCTGTTGATAGATCTATCGGGCCTGACAACCCCAACCGGACTGGACGACCAGTATTCAACGGTTGCACAGTACTTCGTTTTGTGACTACACTTGGTACGGTGTAGTAAGATTTCATATTAAAGGGAATATGCGACGTGAAAATGTTAAGTATGGTTACCAAGTGCTCAACCACTTAGAATACTTTTATTAAACTGTTTATATACGAAATCTTGTGGTCTATATATATATTGCTGCCGGCATTAAACCTATATCTCACCAACTTTATGTTGACCTTTTTAAAACATGTCTATTCTCAGGTGATTTCTAAAGCTTCC
This sequence comes from Rutidosis leptorrhynchoides, assembly GCF_046630445.1. Classification (NCBI taxonomy): domain Eukaryota; kingdom Viridiplantae; phylum Streptophyta; class Magnoliopsida; order Asterales; family Asteraceae; genus Rutidosis; species Rutidosis leptorrhynchoides. The sequence goes on along the minus strand of NC_092340.1, from coordinate 56,565,813 downwards.
GCTGCATCATGTTGGATCTAACCAGGATCTTGCGTACGCATGTTTGTGTCAAAAATAAAACTGCATATCCGAGATGTTGTATTGTAAAATATGCTAGAAACCGTGTTGTTGTCATCATTTGTAAAGTTTGTAAGTCGAAGATTATCGCTAAACGTTAATCTTCTTTTTATTGTCTAAAGCTTGTAACAAAAATAATGGTTATGGTTTGTAATGTATAATATATGCAGTTTTCTTTCAAAAATGTCTCATATAGAGGTCAATACCTCGCAATGAAATCATACGTTATCTAACGCGTTCTTATGGTTAAGGACGGGTTATGACAAACTAGACATGATTCAAATGTATCACCGAAGACTGAAAAGTCATCCATGAAAACTTCCATGCATTCTTCTATCATGTCGTGAAAAATCGCCATCATGCACCTTTGAAAGGTTGCAGGGGCGTTGCAAAGTCCAAATGGCATGTGTTTGTAAGCAAAATTACCATAAGGGCACGTGAATGTGGTTTTCTCTTAGTCCCTGGGTGCTATTGGAATTTGAAAATATCCGAAAAACCGTCAAGAAAACAATAGTAACTATTTCCGGCTAATCTTTCCAACATTTGATCAATGAAAGGTAAGAGAAAGTGATCTTTTCTGGTGGCGTCATTTAATTATCTATAATCAATACAAACACGCCATCCTGTTACAGTCATAGTAGGAATAAGCTCATTTTTTTCATTTGTGATGACAGTCATGCCACCCTTCTTAGGTACGCATTAAACTGGGCTTACCCATGGACTATCAGAGATTGGATAAATTAAACCTGCATCTAGCAGTTTAATAATTTCTTTCTTAACAACATCTTGCATATTAGGATTTAGTCTTCGTTGGCGTTGCACATACGTTTTATGACCTTCTTTTATAAGGATTTTATGTGTGCAATACGAAGGACTTATTCCTTTAATATCATGAATTTTCCATGCAATAGCTGGTTTATGAGCTTTTAGCACAGAAATGAGTTGAGATTTTTCATTTTCAGTAAGAGAAGACAATATTATCACAGGTAATTCAGATTCACCATGTAAATAAGCATATTCCAAATGGTTTGGAAGTGGCTTTAACTCTAACGTCGGTGGTTCTTCTATCGATGATTTATATCGATATCTGTCTTCTTCTTTTAGCATTTGAATTTCTTCTGTTGTTGGTTCATATCCATTAGCCATAAGTGCAGCTAACATTTCAGCATCATCAATTGGTTTAGTTCCTTCTCCTAAAGAACATTCTCCTGTTCCTTGTAATTCTGGAAATTCTTCTAACAATTCTGCATGTGAATCTATAGTTTGAATGTAATAACATGTATCATCTGCAGATTGCGGTTGTTGCATAGCTCTATTCACAGAAAAGGTAACACTCTCGTCCTCTATACTTAGGGTCAGTTTCTTACCAAACACGTCTATTATTGCTTTAGCCGTGTTTAAGAATGGTCTTCCTAATATGAGAGGAACTCGAGAATCTTCTTTCATGTCCAGAATAACAAAATCTACTGGAAATACTAAAGTACCAACTTTAACTAGCATGTTCTCCATTATCCCTCTAGGATATTTTACTGATCGATCAGCTAGTTGTATGCTTATTCGTGTTGGTTTCAATTCTCCAAGGTCTAGTTTAGCGTATAGTGAATACGGCATTAAATTTATACTAGCACCTAAATCTGCCAATGCTTCTATTGAACTAAGACTACCCAGAAAACATGGAATTGTGAAACTTCCAGGATCTGATAGTTTTTCTGGTATCTTATTCAACAGTACTGCAGAACAATTAGCATTCATAGTAACAGCCGAGAGTTCTTCCATTTTCTTTCTATTTGTGATTAGATCTTTCAAGAATTTGGCATATCTTGGCATTCCTGAAATCACATCAATGAAAGGAAGATTTACATTTATTTGTTTAAACATATCCAAGAATTTAGATTGCTCGGCTTCAAGTCTCTCTTTTCTCATTTTACTAGGGTAAGGAAGTGGTGGTTGGTATGGTTTAACATAAGGTTTAGCCTTAACTGTGTTATCTTCATTAACCTTTTCAACTACCGGTTCTGTTTCCTTATCTTGCTCAGGTTGTGGTTCTTGTGGAGTAGGAATAGCTTCATCAGAAATTACAGGCATTTCAGGTGGTTTAAGTGTAACACCACTTCTTGTGGTAATGGCTTTAGCTATTTCATTCCGGGGGTTAGCATTTGTATCGCTAGGTAGACTTCCCGGTTTTCTTTCACCTATCAACCTTGCTAGGTTGCTTACTTTTTGTTCCAGATTTTGGATTGAAGCTTCTTGATTTCTAAATGCTTGAGCATTTTGTTCATTGGTTTGTTTCTGAGATGTGAAAAACTGAGTTTAAGATTCAACTAGCTTCGACATCATATCTTCTAAATTTGGCTTTTTATCATCGGTTTGTGGTGGTTTGTTTTGAAAAATAGGTCTTTGCTGGTTGTAAGTATTGTTGGATACTTGTTGATTGCTAGGACCTTGTTGGTTGTTGTATGGAACATTTTGGTTATAATTCTAGTTTTGATTGTAGATTGGTCTTGGCGGTTGATAATTATTCTGATAATTATTTCCAGGCCTTTGGTTTATGTATGAAACATTCTCTCTTTGTTCCATTGTTAGTTCAATACTGAGACAATCTTTTGTCAAATGTGGTCCTCCACACTGCTCACAACTAATTCTTATTGAGTGAATATCTTTAGTCATCTTCTCCATTCGTCTCTCGACAGCATCTATCTTTGTAGAAATGGAATGGAAGTCATGGCTAGAATCGGCTCTAGCTGCTTTAGATGATCTAACGATATCTTTTTCTTGGTTCCACTCATGTGAGTGGGAAGCAGTGTTATCAATAATTTTGTAAGCGTCAGTTGTGGTTTTCTTCATAATGGAACCACCAGCTGCTATATCGATGTCTTTTCGTGTAGTGATGCCGCATCCTTGGTAGAATATTTGTACTATTTGACAGGTGTCTAAACCATGTTGCGGACATCCTCTCAATAACTTTCCAAATCTTGTCCATGCTTCATATAAAGTTTCATTTGGCTTTTGCGTGAGCGTAACAATTTCTCCTTGAAGTCTCACGGCTTTAGATGCCGGAAAGAATTGTTTAAGAAATTTTTCAACTAAAACGTCCCATGTATCAATCGCCCCTTCAGGTAACGATTCTAACCAATCTTTGCTTCTCCCTTTAAAGTCCAGGGAAATAACATGAGATATATCTATTCATCCTCCACTTCTCTTATTTTAAATAGAGTGCAGATCCTATTAAATGTACGAAGATGTTCATTTGGATCTTCCTTCGGCGCACCACTAAATTGGCATTGATTAGTTACCATGTGTAGGATTTGTCCTTTGATTTCATAATCTGGCGCATTAATGTCAGGTTGAGTAATTGCGTGACCTTGGCCAGTGCGTTTAGCTCTCATTCGGTCTCCCATACTTAGAGGTTCCAGATTCTCCATGATTGAATTTGTTGAATCTGAATCACTAGAGGATTCTGATTTAACGGTTGGATCCTCGACAATCTCTGTTTGAATGATTTGTGGTTCCGGAGGAAAGATTAGTAGTTCAGGATCTCTGAATTGTCCCTGAATATCCTCCGGATTCTCAATTGTAAGGTCGGGTTCAAAAAATGGATTATCGGAAATTTGAATTGGAGTACTTGGTCGACTAGATGACGATTCTAAAGAAAAATCAACGGCGACAATATTGGCTAGATGTCTTGCTCGAGTTACAGGTGGTGAACGTACAAAAGGTGGTGAACGTTTTGCTCGGTGCATTCACTGAATATCCTATTAGTTATAAAAATAAAAATTATATAAGTTATCAAAATAATAGACTTTTCTGCTTTTGCCCACGTTTCGAATAGCCAATAGATGTAGCAGGGAGCCAGAACCCTTTAAATCGGAAGCTCACAACTCAGCCACTAACAAATCCAACTATTACTACGAAGCAGAAAATTTAGGATGTCTATCAATTTAACCACTTAAAATAATTCTTCGTCGAAGTTTAAAGAAATTTTAGAGAAGAAATAGAAAATTCTATGTCCTAAAAACTAGAGCGGCGAAAAATAAGAAAGAAAAAGAGCGCGTCGAAAAACGTCGAAAAATAAAAGGTCGAAAAATAATAAAAAGAGCGTAGCGCGTCGAAACTTAAAATTAAAAACTAAGAATTAAAAATTACGTCTAAAAATATTAAAGCTTAAAAGGAATTCTATATCCAAAACAGTAATAACTTAAAAAGTACTAAAATTTATAAAATGGCTTCGCAAAATTCTAAAGCACCTAAATCTTAGTCTAAAGAAAAAGCACTTAAGGGATTTTACGGCAAAGCCTAAGAATCTAGAAATAAAAATAACTATAGCAAAAACTATAACTTAAAACTAAATACGAGCGAAAATATAAAAATATTGCTCTAAAACAAATAAAAATAAACAAAATATAAAAATAAACTTAAAGTTGTAAAAAGTACAATTTTTATAAAAATATTATTTTATATTATTTATTTTATAAAACTATTAATTTTATATAATTATTAAAACTAATTAAACTAAAAATACAAATTAAATAAATAACTAAACTAAATAATTAAAAACTAAACCCTAATTAGGGTTTTAATTAAATAATAATAATAATTAACCCTAATTTCGTACAGCTAAGGTATCAGGCGAGTCAAATCACTCCATGCGATCGCATGGAGTGTATGTTATATATTCATGCGATTGCATGAAGTAGGAAATCTGGCCAGATGGGTTGGGCTGCGACAGTACCAGGCCGATTGTTTTATTTTTTTATTTTTTTCTGTTTTTAAAATTCTGTTTTGTAATTATTTAAATTATTTATATAAAATAAATAAAAACTTAAATTTTAAAAAAAATACAAATGCTTTATAATTTATGTATTTTAAACAACTCTTAGAAATATATACTTTATTTTTTTTATATTTTTGTATTTTTTATATTTAAAACGTATATTTTTTTTATACAAAGAACTTAATAAAAAAAATCTTTTTTTATAGCGTTGCGCTTTCGGCATTTTAGTGTCCCCGGCAGCAGCGCCAAAAATACTTGATGTGCGTAGAGGTGTATACAAAATAGTTATATTTTTACTAAGAAATACTATTAAATACGATACAATTTTACACAAGTGATTTATTTATTTATAGAGTGGATATACCTAAACCTTGCTACAACACTTATAGGCAGTGTACCTAATCATACAGTAGTGTAGTTTTTAGTAAGTCCGGTTCGTCCACAGGGGAACTCTAGCCAAGTTTAACACTATATTTTTTTAAACTATATTTATAAAAATACAAAAATATATATAAGTAATATTATTATAAAAGGGGGTTTCTACTGTTTAATGACCGGTTTGTTGATTTTAAAACTTAAGTCGCAGTTAAAACCTAATGTAAAATATTAAAAATAACTTAATTTAAAGCGTAAAATAAATAACGATAATGAAATTGCGATAAATAAAAATGCGATAAAATAAAATTGCGATAATTAAAAAGTACGATAATTAAAAGTGCAATTAAATACAATGACAATAAATAAAGTGCGATAATTAAAAGTGCAATTAAATATGAAATAAAGGAATTATGCTTATTTAAACTTCCGTAATCATGATGTTTGACGTGTTGATTTTAGTTTATTCCCATAGGTTAATTGTCCTTTGTCCTGGATTATTTAATATGTCTGTCTGGTTTTGTCCATAACAGTCCATCAGTCATAAATATAAAGTGCGAGTGTCCTCGTTAAATTATCCTTATATCCGAAGTCAAATATTCCAATTAATTGGGGACTTAAACTGTAACAAGGTCTTAATACTTTGTTTAATAATTACACCAGGATATCGACTGCGTGTAACCCAAGGTTTTAATACTTTGTTAACAATTATGCCAAGTGTCCTTGTACATAATCCACCCCTGTTTTAATAAGTCTATTAACTATTAATCCATTCCCATGTCCGATTAAATGAACAACTATTAGTATTTATAAATATCCTGCCCATCGTGTCCGATCGAGTGTATATGGTTATTTATAGGTACGTTCAATTGTAAATTTTTATATTAAAATTAACAAACTATCATTAGTTAAACAAATATAAATCCCATTAATAGCCCATAGTCTAATTTCCACAAGTGTCGTTCTTTTGTCCAAACCCCAATTATGGTACAAAGCCCAATTGCCCAATTTTAAATATTTTAGCCCAACATCATGATTACTTCGTCTTAAATAAGCATAATAATAACTTAGCTACGAGACATTAATTTAACAATAAAATTAACCTAACTTACAGTGGATATTAATAACGTAGTAGTACACGGACAGAGTTTCAACTTGCAAAACCTTAAGACATTCAACTAACCTAACCTTATTATTATCACTAACTTAAAATTAAAATTACAAATTGAGATTAATATTTGGAGTGATATTTGATACATAGGATAAAAGAAAAGAAAAAGATATATATCTTTAACTCTGGCCGAATTCGTTGCAATTTATAGATGTGGCCAGTATTCTGAGCTCATGCGATCGCATGAGAATCGTGCTTCCAGGCCATGCAATCGCATGGCCATCTGGGACAGCTCACATTGCTTTGTTTTCTTGCTTGTCGACGTTATTTTTTTATTATATAATATAATAATATAATATATATAATTTTATATAATTATATAAATATTATATTATATTCTTGTGCATAGTTGACTCATAATTTTAGGTCCGTCGCGTCGAGCGTTGAGAGTTGACTTTGGTCCCAGTTCCAGATTTTCGAACGTCCTTGCGTATAATTTAATATCTTGTACTTTGCGTTTCGCGTCTTGTACTCTTGTAATTTTGAGACGTTTCTCATCAATAATTTGAACCACTTTGATTGTATTTTGTACTTTTGAGCTTTTTAGTCGTTTGCGTCTTCAATTCGTCGAATCTGTCTTTTGTCTTCACCTTTTATTATTTAAACGAATATTTCTTGTAAATAGAACAATTTCAACTAAAAGCTTGTCTTTCTTGAGGGATAATGCTATGAAATATATATTTGTTTTTAGCATTATCATCCGCCTACTGTCTTCGGTAGCTTCGTGATGAAGTTCATCGTAATTGCTTCCCATTTTCATTGTGGGATTTTCGGTTGTTGAAGTAATCCAGATGGCCTCTGATGTTCAGCCTTAACCTTCGAACAAGCCAAACACCTCCCAACATAAGTTGCAACATCCTTCTTAAGATTAGGCCACCAATACTGTTCCTTATGATCGTGGTACATTTTTCCGGCTCCTGGATGAATCGAATATCTCGACTTGTGGGCTTCATCAAGTATAAGGCTTCGTATATCTCCATAACGAGGTACCCAAATTCTTCCAGCATAACATCGGAGTCCAGACTCCTTAACCTTGAATTTAGAGACAAGAATGTTCAAGTATTCACGGGATATGTTCTCCTCCTTGAGAGCCTTTTCTTGGGCTACTCGAATCTGGCTGTTGAGCTTCAAATGAATGGTGATGTTCAGAGCCCGAACACTAAGAGGTACCATTCTCTCCTTTCGACTCAAAGCATCGGCTACAACATTGGCTTTGCCAGGATGGTAGCGGAGTTCACAATCATAGTCATTCAGCGTCTCGATCCATCGACGTTGTCTCATATTCAGCTGCTTCTGATCAAAGATGTGCTGGAGGCTTTTGTGATTGGTGAATATGGTACTCTTTTTCCCATAAAGATAGTGTCTCCACAACTTCAAAGCGAAGACAACGGCTCCAAGTTCGAGATCATGGGTAGTGTAGTTTTGCTCGTGTATCTTCAGTTGACGAGAAGCATAAGCAATGACCTTCGTTCTTTGCATCAATACGCAACCAAAACCATTTTTCGAAGCATCGCAGTACACAACGAAGTCGTCACTGCCTTCAGGAAGCGACAAGATAGGTGCGGTGGTTAACTTCTGCTTCAGGGTTTGAAATGCTGATTCTTGTTCTTTCTCCCAAACGAACTTCTTCCCTTATTGAGCCAGTGCAGTCAAAGGACGCGCAATCAACGAAAAACCTTCAATAAACCTCTGGTAATAACCGGCAAGGCCTAAAAATTGGCGGATGTGAGTTGGAGTAGTGGGTGTCTCCCACTTACTGATAGCCTCGATCTTTGCGGGATCAACTTTGATACCTTGATCACTCACAATATGACCCAGAAATTGGACTTCCTTCAACCAAAATTCACACTTGGAGAATTTGGCATAAAGTTGTTTTGTCTCAAGAGTTCAAGCACTAGTCGGAGATGTTGTTCATGTTCTTCTTCACTTCAGGAATAGATGAGGATATCATCTATGAAAACGATAACGAACTTATCCAGGTATGGCTTGCATACACGATTCATGAGGTCCATAAACAAGGCAGGTGCGTTGGTTAAACCGAACGGCATCACGAGAAACTCATAATGACCATAGCGGGTTCTGAACGCAGTCTTCATCACATCACTCTCCTTCACCCTCAACTGGTGATAACTGGATCGCAAATCGATCTTAGAATAAACGCTGGATCCTTGCAGCTGATCGAAAAGGTCGTCAATTCTGGGAAGGGGATACCGATTTTAATCGTCAACTTGTTCAGCTCACGATAATCGATACACATGCGGAAAGATCCGTCCTTTTTCTTCACGAATAGAACAGGCGCGCCCCAAGGCGATGAACTTGGTTTGATAAATCTACGGTCTAGCAATTCGTGCAGTTGACTCTGCAACTCTTGCAGTTCGGAAGGTGCTAGTCGATAAGGTGCGCGAGCTACGGGTGCAGCTCCCGGCGCTAGATCGATCTGGAACTCCACGACTCTCGGTGGCGGTAATCCAGGCAGTTCTTCCGGAAAGACGTTGGGGAGTTCATTCACGATTCGCACATCATTCACGCTCTTCTCTTCTGTTTCTAAAGCCTTCACGTATGCTAAAACAGCAAGACGTCCTTTCTTCATGATCTTCTGCGCTTTCATACAACTAATGAGGTTCAGCTCCGAGTTACATCTCTCTCCGTATATAACCAGTGGCTTACCATCTCCTTGTGGTATACGAAGAGCTTTAACTCCACAGATAATGTCGGCCCTCTGAAAGGAACCGTCCTAATCCACCTGGACGAAGTCATCAACATTTGGTCCCATTGCGATGATCGGCTCCAAGTAATGTCCTTATATTGAGCAAATGCACAGCGGAAGACTTAATTCGTACCTGAGAATACACATGCTTTAAAGTGTCAACCAAAAGGTTGATGAGTTCATAGGTTTATCATAACAATCATTTCAATATGTTAATAGACCACAAGATTTCATAATCATAAACATAATACACTCGCAAGTGTATGTAAAACGTTCTAAGTGGTTGAGCACTTGGTAAACATACTTAACATTTAATCAACGTCGCATATTCCCTTTATTATGAAATCTCACTACACCGTACCAAGTGTAGTCACCAAAACGAAGTACTGTGCAACCGTTGAATACTGGTCGTCCAGTCAGGTTGGGGTTGTCAGGCCCGATAGATCTATCAACAGGATTCGCGTTTACAATACCCATGTAAATAATAGTTACCAAGCTACAGGGAAATATGCCAGTGGTACAACTCAACGTAGAATATATTTTTAAGTACTTGTGTCTATTTTGTAAACATTTATAAAAGAAGCGCATGTATTCTCAGCCCAAAAATATATATTGCAAAAGCAATTAAAAAGGGAGCAAATGAAACTCACTTTTGCCTTGAACGTATTTAATTCGACTTGGTCTCCGATAGATATCACGAACCTAACCATATATATAATATATCAACATATTTTCTTTTTAAGTAATCGTTACAAATATATATATATTTTAATACTTTTAATATTTTCTTAGTCCGTAGTTAGCAGTCCGATGTTAGTGGTCCACAATTAGTTGCTTAAATAAAATAAATAAAGACCCCATCGTATTCGTATTGATCAGAATTAATCTCGACCCATGGTACCATGTTGTCAAATGACGTGTTGCGTACATAAAGTACCGTGTTGTCAAATGACGTGTTGCGTACAATCATGAGGTCTTATGATTAATCTTCTCGTGTTGTTTACGGGTGGTCCTGAAATATATAAAATCAAATCATAAGTAATTATATATAAAATATCATATTAATTAGAAAAGATATGATTAATTTACTTTTTCTCCAAATATTTTCGTAGCTAAACTAGCTTCGGATACCCAATCTTGTTTTAGTCGTAGTTTCTTCATTACAACTCCGTTTTTGTTGGTTCAACTTGCCACTTCCTTGGATCGAGTCAAATTTTAAGAATATGAACTGAAAATACCTTAGTTTGTATTCGAAATCATAGGTTATAGGTCAAACTTTGGTGAAACTTATGAAAGTGATCATTTTCCATCATAAAAACAACATTTAATGATCATTTTTCTAAAAATACTTACACTTTGAGTTAAACCATGAAATTTTTATGTGTTAACATATTCATAAGAAATATCATTTTTCCAGAACATGAACTTCCAATTCAAATTTCAAGATGGTTTTTAATTATCCAACCCAAAACAGCCCTCGGTTGCACTCCGACGACGTAGATTCAGTTTTTAAGATGTTCTTTGTAAAACCAAGTTATATCTTGTTAGGTTAGCATATTATTATGATATATTACAGGTCTTGAAGTGTTTTAAAAGTCAAGTTAGAAGGATCTATTTAGTTTGCGAACAAGTTTGAAATCATTCAAACTATGTTCTTATTGTTAAAATTTTATACCACAAAATAAGATAGCTATATGAATATGAATTGAATAAGATTATGAACAAGGTTACTACCTCAAGTTACTTGGACAAAGTTACTGCAAAAGATAAGAAATAATCTTGGAATCAAAGAGTTGTGGAGTTAGATCAAAAGGTTGGAAGTAAACTTCTTCAAATGGGTGGTTATTTTGATATGTTCTTGAAAGAGTTTTCTTATGCTGTTTAAGGCTTGTAATTGAAGCTAAATGATGGGGAAAATGCTTGGAGATGATCAAGTATGAAGTTAGGAGTATTTTGAGAGAGAAATGAGGGTGTAGGTATGAGAAAATGGAGTGAAGAAATGGTGTTCATTTATAAAAATGTTTTTAGTTTATAAAGAAAGAAAAGGATTCCTAATTTTATTTTCTTACTAATAATTCATACTACTTGACAAATTCTAGTTACCTCATATCTAGGGCAGTAATAATGTTGATTAGGATGTTGATTTGAT